>NC_059168.1:25610988-26210988 GCF_019923935.1 Bubalus bubalis
CTCTCTGTCATCCTGCCATTTACCTTCATGGCCCCTCTCTTTTCTTTTCTCTCTCAGGAACAAAACCAAAATCCTCTCATTTTCATATTAGTACTTTCTAGAACTGACACTTTTGCCTTAGTGGGCTCTTTCCTCAATGGAAGAAAAACCACCACCAACATTAAAAATGATATTTTACCACTGTGCTAGTATGAAAAGAAGTATATTAATACTGGTATGTAAGAACATTTCTTTGACCACAGATTTCCTTTTTTCTCTTTGGATTTTAAAATTAAAATATCTTCATGGGCTGTTCAAGGTATTGTGGCCACTGGAAACTTTTGTCTATTCTGCCTAATAGATAAGCTGACCTGGAGGGAAACTAGAAAAAATAAACACTGTCTTCATGATTCAAATTGTAAATATGATATCACCAAAATCTGACATTGTGGTGTCAATGATATGAAATTTATAAATATGAATAGCAAATATATATTTTAATTTTCAATGCTACCATACATGTAGGTGGTAAGGCAGAGACTGTCCATGCCCCATTCATATACCTAAAGTGCAAACAACAAAAGAAAAAACTGATAAACTGGATATTGTCTAAATCAACTTTTTTTTCTTCTAGAAAGTGAGAAGACAACCCACAGAATTTATGAAAATATTGGCAAATCTATATCTGGTAAGGGACTTGTATCTAGCATATATATTTTATAATTCAATAATAAAAAGAAAAATAACTCAATTGAAAAATAGGCAAAAGACTTGAACAGATATTTCTCCAAAGAAGCTATACAAATAACCGAAAAGCACATGAAAATGTGTTCAACATCATTAGTTATTAGAGAAATGCAAAAAGACAATAAGATACTACCCTAGGATGGCTATAATCAAAAAGACAAATAACAGTAAGTAGTAAGTGTTGATGAGAATGCAGAGTGGTATTCTCATTCACTGATGGTGGGGATGTAAAATCCTGCGACCACTTTGCAAAAGACTGGAAGTTCCTTAAAAGGTTAAACTTAAAGTTACCAAATGATGCAGCAATTCCAGAGCCAAGAAAGAAAAAGTGTTAATTGGTCAGTCGTGTCTGACTCTTTGAGACTCCATGGACTGTAGCCCACCAGGCTCCTCTGTCCATGGGATTTTCCAGGCAGGAATACTGGATTGGGTTGCCATTCCCTCCTCCAGGGGATCTTCCCGACTCAGTACCAAGAGTTGCTGTAATTCTTCCAATAGAACTGAATATCTAAGTCTACACTAAAACTTGTACACAAATGTTCACAGCAGCACTATTCCTAACAACCAAAACATGGAAACAACCCAAGTGTCCACCATCAGGTGAACGGACAAACAAAACGTGATATATTCTACTCAATGGAATAGGAGTTAGCTGTAAAAGGAATATATTGCTGATACATTCTATAGCATAGATAAATCTTAAAAACATTATGCTAAGTGAAAAAGGCCAATCACAAAAGATAACATAGTTTATGGTTCCATTTATATGAAATGCCCAGAATAAACAAATCTATAGGAGCAGAAAGTGGCTTAGTAGCTGCCTAGCTCTGGTGCGGGGAGGGGAGGTGACGGCTAAAGGGTATTGAGTTTCTTTTTGGGTTGATGAAAATATTGTAGAATTGATTATGGTGATGGTGTACTGAATTGTACACTTTTAATAGGTGAATTATACAGTATGTGAATTGTATCTCAATAAAGCTGTTATTTAAATGTTTTCCAAAAGAGTATTAGGAAGACAGGAAAGTATTGAAGCAGTTATGTTCTTTCTATACTAGTCAAGAATTGGAAATAAACTAATTGTACAAAAAAAGAGAAAATGTTCCCAGTAAAATCTTAAGTGTAATAGGTAAAAAGTGTGAATTCAACATAATTTTTATAAGGGAATATCATTGAGGGAAAAGAGTGTATTATAGAAAAAAGGACTGGTGGTAGATGGTGGGTAATTTTAGATTTCTTTGTTTTATCTTTTTATATTTTCCAATGAAAATTAATTTATATTTCTTTTATAATCAGGAAGCAATATAAGACAAAAATGACTATCAGATCAGATCAGATCAGTCGCTCAGTCATGTCCGACTCTTTGCGACCCCATGAATCGCAGCACGCCAGGCCTCCCTGTTCATAACCAACTCCTGGAGCTCACTCAGACTCACGTCCATTGAGTCAGTGATGCCATCCAGCCATCTCATCCTCTGTCGTCCCCTTCTCCTCCTGCCCCCAATCCCTCCCAGCATCAGAGTCTTTTCCAATGAGTCAACTCTTCACATGAGGTGGCCGAAGTACTGGAGTTTCAGCTTTAGCATCATTCCTTCCAAAGAAATCCCAGAGCTGATCTCCTTCAGAATGGACTGGTTGGATCTCCTTGCAGTCCAAGGGACTCTCAGGAGTCTTCTCCAACACCACAGTTCAAAGGCATCAATTCTTCGGCGCTCAGCCTTCTTCACAGTCCAACTCTCACATCCATACAGGACCACAGGAAAAACCATAGGCTTGACTAGACGAACCTTTGTTGGCAAAGTAATGTCTCTGCTTTTGAATATGCTATCTAGGTTGGTCATAACTTTCTTTCCAAGGAGTAAGCGTCTTTTAATTTCATGGCTGCAGTCACCATCTGCAGTGATTTTGGAGCCCAGAAAAATAAAGTCTGACAGTGTTTCCACTGTTTCCCCATCTATTTCCCATGAAATGATGGGACCAGATGCCATGATCTTCGTTTTCTGAATGTTGAGCTTTAAGCCAACTTTTTCACTCTCTACTTTCACTGTCATCAAGAGGCTTTTGAGTTCCTCTTCACTTTCTGCCATCAGGGTGGTGTCATCTGCATATCTGAGGTTATTGATATTTCTCCCGGCAATCTTGATTCCAGTTTGTGTTTCTTCCAGCCCAGCGTTTCTCATGATGTACTCTGCATATAAGTTAAATAAGCAGGGTGACAATATACAGCCTTGACGTACTCCTTTTCCTATTTGGAACCAGTCTGTTGTTCCATGTCCAGTTCTAACTGTTGCTTCCTGACCTGCATATAGGTTTCTCAAGAGGCAGGTCAGGTGGTCTGGTATTCCCATCTCTTTCAAAATTTTCCACAGTTTGTTGTGATCCACACAGTCAAAGGCTTTGGCATAGTCAATAAAGCAGAAATAGATGTTTTTCTGGAACTCTCTTGCTTTTTCCATGATCCAGCGGTTCTTGGCAATTTGATCTCTGGTTCCTCTGCCTTTTCTAAAACCAGCTTCAACATCAGGAAGTTCACGGTTCACATATTGCTGAAGCCTGGCTTGGAGAATTTTAAGCATTACTTTACTAGCGTGTGAGATGAGTGCAATTGTGCGGTAGTTTGAGCATTCTTTGGCATTGCCTTGGGGAGCTATAAAAAAAGTTTGTGTATTGATTTCCATATGTAACAGGGTAACAAAGCCCTAAAGTTCAAAATCTCAGGCCACATGAATTTGGATAAGTAAAGGAAAAGACTTACTGAAAACAAGGATGCAAGTAATTATTTTTAATCCAACCATTAGCTCAAAATGCTGTTGCCAAGTCATATCACATTATTTCAACCCACCTCTTCAACAAGACATTGCCTCTCTCCTGTTCCTACATATGTGCTGTGCTGTGCTTAGTCGCTTAGTCGTGTCTGACTCTTTGAGACCCCATGGACTGCAGCCCGCCAGGCTCCTCTGTCCATGGGGATTCTCCAGGCAAGAATACTGGAGTGGGTTGCCATGCCCTCCTTCAGAGGATCTTCCGAACCCAGGGAAGATTGCTCTCATTTTTACCTTGCTCCATCTGTACATTCCTGCTCACCTCAACTCTTCAGATTTTCCTGCTGTGTATCTGCTACCTTTCAAACAAATGCTTCATGCAAGCTTCTGATACCCATCAAAAACTTTAGGATTGTACTTTATTCAGTTCAGTTCAGTTGTGTCCGACTTTTTGTGACTTTTTGCAACCCCATGGACTGCAGCGCGCCAGGCCTCCCTGTCCATCACCAGCTCCTGGAGCCTACCCAAACTCACATCCATTGAGTCGGTGATGCCATCCAACCATCTCATCAGTGGCACTCAAATACTTCTTCAGTCACCTTGCCAGTTTTCTGAAACAAACAAAACAATTGCCATTGTTTCAAAGGCAATGATTTTACAGTTATCCCAAGCCACATAATAATGTCTTCATAATGTGTCTTTTCTCTAATTGTCAGTGTCAGGGGATGTTGTGGTCAATTTCCTTGTGTTTTTTGTTCCTTTTCTTCTGACTTAAGCTGTCCCTTTATGCAATGTCATAAGAGAGGGAAACGTTTAGTTATTAGCTGTAGGGAGAATCTGAACCAGAATGGCTGCCTCTGCCTCCTAGGTACTGACTCCAAATACAAGAAATCCTCTGTTCACATTTAATGCTTGCTTATATGGTTTGGGTCACTGTTTTCCTGTGTGACTTTTATGTGTAGTGTCTTTTCTTTTGAACTTCATGGGTCCTGACCAAGTCATTGCTGACTACCCCTCAATCTGCTCCCATGGTCTGCACTTCTTTTCATTTGCCTTAATATAGTGAAAGTAAAAGTCGCTCAGTCATGTCCAACTCTTTGTGACTATACAGTCCATGGAATTCTCCAGACCAGAATACTGGAGTGGGTAGTTGTTCCCTTCTCCAGGGGATCTTTCCAACCCAGGGATCAAAACCAGGTCTCCCCCATTGCAGGTGGATTCTTTACTAGCTGAGCCACCAGGGAAGCCCAAGAATACTGGGGTGGGTAGCCTATCCCTTCTCCAGAGAATCTTCCTGATCCAGGAATCAAACCAGGGTTTCCTGCATTACAGGCAGATTCTTTACCAATTGAGCTACCAGGGAAACCCTTAAAATAAGTGACCCACAAAAGAACCTACCTGCCAATGCAAGAAACCTAAGAGATGTGGGTTAGATCCCTGGGTTGGGAAGATCCCCTGGATGAAGGCATGGCAACCCACTCCAGTATTCTTGCCTGGAGAATCCCATGGACAGAGTATCCTGGAGGGCCCCAGTCCAAGACAATTGAAGTGACTTAGCATGCACACATGCAAAGCTCTGCCTTAGCTCTTCTCTTTTCCCTCTGTGCACGCTTGTCCTCTCTGTGGCCTTACCAGTGCCCATTAAACTCTCACTTCCACCAACCTTGGCCTTGGCCTGGCCTCACCTACAAGCTGCTGCTCACACCTGTATATGATAGAGGGGGCCCTGCTCACCCAGTGAGGTGAGATTAAAGAGATCCTGCCTTCATTCAGATCCAGAGGACTGAACAGGCCATTATGCCTGGGCACTGGAAACACACCCTGGCAGGCCATCTTCCTGCTGTCTCCCTGGTTCTAGGGACACTTTGAGGCACAGAGTTTGCTGATTTCTTGAATTGCAGGTAAACAACATGGGGTGCACCCAACATTGTATCCTAGTCAGCCAATAAGCTTGATCCTATAAGCCCTATTTTTTTCCTTCAAGCCTCTCCTTGTCTTTTGTATATTTCCCCAAGTGCTGGGAATTCTACTTTCTGAAACGGAGTTTCCAATATCTCTGTTCCAGAAGCCATCTGCTCATTCTAGTGGCATCAATATCTCCTTTCCCCTTGTATCTTTTCAATTTTATGTGCATTTAGATTAAAGAGCCAGACTCTTCTTCCCTAGTATTTACCCAGTTCCCTTATCCCTGCTTCCTTCAACCTCTCTGCTCTTACTCCTACTATGCCAAGTGGCTTTATGGTCAGCAATCATTCTGCAATTTACAAAAATCTCCCCTCTGTGCAGATTACCTTGAAATGTAAACCTAAACCCAAGCCTTTGTCCTCAACTCAGCCTAATTTTCTACTGGCTCTCTCCTGGCTATTTCAAGGGCAGCTCAGGTTGCCCTTGGCTCATCCAAGCCAGATCTCATTCTTCTTCCCTTAAACTAATTCTTTCTTCTCCTTGCTTCTAGACCATCATTTCCCAGTTACTCATAGACTCCCAGAGCCTCACATCCCTAAGCCCTAATCAGTTTTCAGAACTTGAAGATTCAACTTCTTGAAAGAAATTGAGATGCAGTAGCAATGGCACCCCACTCCAGTGCTCTTGCCTGGAAAATCCCATGGATGGAGGAGCCTGGAAGGCTGCAGTCCATGGGGTCGCGAAGAGTCGGACGTGACTGCGCGACTTCACTTTCACTTTCATGCATTGGAGAAGGAAATGGCAACCCACTCCAGTGTTCTTGCCTGGAGAATCCCAGGGACGATGGAGCCTGGTGGGCTGCTGTCTATGGGGTCGCACAGAGTCGGACACGACTGAAGCGACTTAAGAGCAGCAGCAGCAGCAGCAGAGATGACTGTGAAGCCAGAATTCCCAGTCCCTCTACTTAATGTCTGTACAACCTTGGGACAGTTACCTAAACTGTGTGCCTCAACAGACCCATCTCTCAGACGGGAATAACAACTGTACCTATACTACAGGATTGTCATAAGACTATATACACTAAAGCACTTGGAATAGCGCCCTATGCATTGTTCAGTTCAGTTCAGTTGCTCAGTCGTGTCCGACTCTTTGCTACATATTTGTTTACTGATTTTTGTCTGTTCCACCCATGGTGCTGCCTGCATGCTCAGTTGCTTCAGTTGCATTTGGACTCTTTGTGACCCCATGGACCATAGCCCACCAGGCTCCTCTGTCCTTGGGATTTTCCAGACAAGAATACTGGAATGAGTTGCCATGCCCTCCTCCCACGGATCTTCCTGACCAGGAATTGAACCCATGTCTCCTGCACTGCAGGAGGATTTTTTACCACTGAGCCAACAGGGAAGCCCCTATTCTCCTCCAAATTTTTAATTCCCATCATGGCCTCCATTTCATTCTCCCACCATGAGCACCCTACTTCAGATCTTCATTGAACTATTCTCTTAGCTTCTGAATTATTTCTTCCTCTGGCTATTCTCTCTAGCACACTAGATAGAGTTCCTAAAGTACAACTTTGGTCACCTACTGCTTTTATCCATCATCAGCACTCCCCAGCTGTCACCACTGCTCACCAGGATAATGGAAATACATTGGACCCACTCTTGCTCTTTTCTTCTTGTTTTGGATTTTTTTGATGTGAACCATTTTTAAAGCCTTTGTTAAATTTGCTACGGTATTGTTTCTGTTTTATATTTTGGTCTTTTGGCCCTGAGGCATGTGGGATCTTAGCTCCCCAACCAGGGAGGGAACCTGCACCTTCTGCATTAGAAGAAGTGCTATCCACTGGACATCCAGGGAAGTCCTCACTCTCGCTCTTTTCTAATCTGCTCTGTAACATGCCACATCTGATCTTATCACATCCTTGCTTTAAAAACTTGAGTGGATTCTCAGGGCTCTTGGAATAATGTCATAGCCTTACTACTCAAAGCATGTCCCTGGAGCTTATTAGAAATGCACAGTCTTGGTCCCAAGCCCAGGCTTACTAGTCTGAACATGGACTTTAAAAAGATCCCCACTGAATTTGGAGAAGCCCTGTTTATTCCAGGGCCACAGTCTAGTCCTCTTTCTTTCTGCAGCCTCCTCCTGCTCTACGCATCCCCTTGCTCCCTGTGCCCCATTGTCCCCCTGCCTCACTGGTCTTCATTCAGTCCTTCCTGTATCTCAGTTTCCTCCTCTCAGACCCCAGGGCCTGGCACCTATAGCTCCCAAGGGTTAGGGTGCTCTTCTCATGATCTCTTTGTTTTTGCCTGGCTTCAGACCTCAACTCAACTTTTATTTCTCAAAGAAGGACTTCCTGACTTCCAGATCCTCTAGTTCTTCAGTTGCATAGCACCTTGTGCTATTTCTTCAACATGCTTAATGCAGTTTGTAATTATATATTTATTTGTGTGAATACCTAATGAATATGTGTCTCTCCCCTTAGAACACAATTCCATGAAGATAGAAAACATTCCTGTTTTGCTCCTGGTGATCTGGAACATTACAAATACTTAATAAAATATATATTTCTGCAACCTTTATTCATTCATTTAATGACTATTTATTGTGTACCTGGTGCATACATGCTAGATGCTGGGTATATGTTTAAGAGGGAATCCAGATAGTTTCTACTCTCATGGCACTTGAAGTCTGCTGCTGCTGCTGCTACATCGCTTCAGTTGTGTCTGACCCTGTGCGACCCCATAGACAGCAGCCCACCAGGCTCCTGGGTCTCTGGGATTCTCCAGGCAAGAATACTGGAATGGGTTGCCATTTCCTTCTCCAACGCGTGCATGCATGCTAAGTCACTTCAGTCCTTTCCGACTCTGTGCGACCCTATGGACACCAGCCCATCAGGCACCTCTGTCCACGGGATTCTCTAGGCAAGAATACTGGAGTGGATTGCCATTTCCTTCTCCATGCAGTCTAGCAGGGGGGAAACAGAAAATCAACTAATCACAAATAAACATAAAATTACAACTAAGGTAAATACTATGAGACAAAGGTATGTAGTACCATGAACATTCATAAGGACTGATCAGAGATATTCTCCAACTGCTGCTACTAAAATGAAAACGTAAAATTCAGCATGTATTTTTTAAAGAACAGCTCTATTGAGATAAAATTCACATAACATACAATTCACTCATTTAAACTGTACCCATCAATGGTCTCTAGTATATTCACAGAGTTGCACAATCATTACCACAAGTTTTAGAATGTTTTCATTATCCGAAAAGAAACCCCTCTCTCCTTGGCCTTCACTCCCATCCCTCCCAGCCCCTCATAACCACTAATCTACATTCTATCTCTATAAAAATTTGCCTATTCTGCACATTTCATGTAAATGAGATCACACAAAACATGTTTTTTTTTGTGACTGGCTTCTTTCACTTGGCGTAATGTTTTCAAGGTTTATCCATATTGTAGCATTTAAAGGTACTTCTTTTCTTTTTATCGCTAAATAATATTCCATCGTTGCATGTATTTTTCTTAGCACACCAGAAACAGGATGCTCTGTTCTCTACATCCAAACAAATTCAGTTTGTCATGTTTCTAGAAGAAAGTGACAGTAAGTAAATGTTGGCTGAGCCTTCCAAGGGTGGCAGCCGTGTTTAGAAAGCTTCTTTTCATGAGTGACTTTATTCACTCAGCTCTCTTAGTCTATTTAGTATTCTGACTCACAAGCGGAAATGATTCTATTTTGGCATTCTTTCTTCTCCTGATCTTAGCTCTTTGGTCTCTACTGACTTGCTGTGTTAAATTTTGCAAGTTACTTAAACTTTGTTTATTTAACTCCTGTGTGCTCTATAAAATAAGCCCAGTCCAGCCTGCTTGTTTGCCAAGGCTGTTTGGAGACAATTTTTTCATATGATGTGCTTCATCAGCTCCCACAGAAGGCAAAAGGAATTTAGTGTGTGGGGGTAGTCTGGGACCCAGTCCAAAATTAGTGCTCATCTGGAAGAAATATGGAAGCCTGATGCTCACTTGCTGGCTTTTTAGTCTTACTCCTTTATTGCCTCCCCTCAATACAGCTTTGTAAATCTTTATCTGTTTTGTGCTTTTTCTATATAAGGTGAGATAAGTTGAAGGAAGGGAAAAGAGAAAAAAGATTGTAGTGGAAAAAAGCTTCCTTGCACTTCCTATTGGCCAACTGTGAACCAATCAGAGTTATGTGTCTGACCTAGTTTTGTAACCTGAAGGATTACCCACAATATTCAGAATTCCCTTTTTTTTTTTTGTTAACCCTGAGATTGGCCTTTCCAGACCCCATCTTGGGATGTAAAATCCAATTACATTAAAATGATCAGTCACTCAGGCTCCGTGCAAGGTGCCAAGGAGGATACAAAAAGAAAACAAATCCCTGGTTTCAAAGAGCTCACTGCCTAATGGAGAGATCAGGATTGGGCTTCCCAGGTGGTGCAGTGATAAAGAATACTCCTGCCAGTGCAGGAAATGTGGGTTTGATCCCTGGGTCAGAAAGATCCTCTGGAGTAGGAAATGGCAACCACTCCAGTATTCTTGCCTGGAAAATTCTATGGAAATGAGCCTGTCGGGCTACAGTCCACAGGGTTGCAAAGAGTCGGACGCGACTAAGCATGTACACACACGTGCAAGGAACTGTACACGAGGCAGAATGAGCTAAGTAGCAAGAAGAGTAAAAACCTAAATGCTGAGGGAGCTGAAACAAGAGATTACTGCTAGGTGGGGCGACAAGCATGCTTACATGCAGATTGTTTGAGCTGGGTCTTAGAGGATAGATGGACCATTTAAATGTGGACATAGGAAATAGTAGGTAAATGTTGCAAATGGACTTCCTTGGGGTGGGGAAGTGCATACCGTCAGTCTTAGGTAGGTGAAGGGCAGCTGTGAAGAATAAACCTGACAAAAGCAGGATGGAGGCCATGAACACTAGACTAAAGGATATGTTTTTGATAACTTAAGCGAAAGGAAGCCGGTGAAGGTCTTTTTCAGAGTGTAGATCAAAACAGGACAGTTAACCTGACCAGAGGGTGAAGGATTGATTGGTTAAGAGGACTCGCTTCAGGCAGGTAGACCAAACAAGAAGGAGCTGAGTCAGGGCAGAGCGAATGGAAAAGAGGTGAGCCTTACAACAGACTCTGAGCTCTGAGTGTGGCAAAGGCCAGAGATAGAAACTCCTGGACAGAACTCTCTCCTGGGATTAGGGACCGGGAGGGGTCAAAGTCCTGGCCACACCTCCTGGTGACGTCATAAGGCCTCCTGAGGCATCTGATTGGCTTCCACGGCCGCCAGTCCCTGGAGGAGGCGGCATCCCGCCCCTCTCCCGCCTGCTCGGAGTTTGGTATTAGGAGGGTGTACGTTGAGAACCTCAGGAACCCCGCACCAGACGTGGCCGGGACTACGGGCGGTGTTGCCGGGACCCGCGCGGAGGTAGGCACATGAGACAGGCCCGGAGCCGAAAGGCGACCCCAGAGATTCCGGTGCCCGGGGATGCCCGGGGGTCCCCGCCCTCTTTACAGCGCGCAGTCCCGGGTGGGCACGTCGCACGGAGGATGGGGGCGGCGGGCGGATCCGGCGGGCCGGGACCCAGGGGCTGGAGCAAGCTGGTACCGTCCTCAACTCCGCGCCCCACGCCGCAGCCCCCCGCACTCCGCGTTGCTTCCCTTGCTGCCCCCAGAACTGGACTCTCGTGTGGGAGCGGTGGTCGGCAGCTCCTCGCCCCCTGGTCTCCCTTGACATTTTGTTTGAAAACGTGGGGCCCAGGTTTGTGGCGCCGCGCGGTTGGCCAGGGGGCGGACGGGGCTGTGGCGCGTCCGCTGCCGAGTAGCCCACGCAGTTTGAGATGCTGAGACTCGGCCTCCGCTTCTTGGGAGCCCCACTGCAACCTCGGGGGTGAAACTTCTCAAAACTTTAAAGAACCTTTTTCTAAACCTTGAGTTGCCAAAATGTCAGAGTGCCCTTAGGTAACCTGCCGTGAAACTGCACTGTCTCTGAAGTTTTTCCCCAACTTTTTAAAAGATGGGACGTTTGAGCCATAGATTTTGACGTGCGAAACGCCGTGGAAAGAGAAGTTGAAACATTTACGCTGGAAAAGCCTTAGTGCTATGCTACCTGCAGGTCACTGCTTTCTTTGTTAAAATGCCAGTCGCAAGCCTAGACCACACAGCTGTGTGTATCCCCAAGAAGCTATGGAGTGACGAGCACGGGTTCTAAGCAGTGCTACCAAAGGGCCGGCTTTGCCTAAGTGGTGCTGGCTGGCTGGTGGTCGGGAGGTTCCTTAAACAAGGCAAGCCTCAGTGCGGTCAAGAAAGACATCTTTTCTACTTTAGGAATGGCTGCCCCCCCGCCCCCCGCCCGCTTCCCCCACCCCTCCCGCAGCACTACCAATACATACAGACACCCACACTTACCTGGCCAAGTTAATCTGTCCCTTAAGAGGAGAGAATTAAAGGATATGAGTGGGTACCCTGAGCTTCATCAGGGTAAGCCTAAATAGATGAATTCTTTATTTTCTTTTTCTTTCCCTCTAGGGATTTGTAAGAGAAACAGGAAGTCAAAGATTCAGAGAAAAGAGCATTCATTCCACAACTGTAAACAGTTCATTTTGTGTCAGTAAATGTTTCCAAAAGTCATTGGGGGTATTTGGAAAACAAAGACTTTTTCCTGTCCGCTGCTGTGAAGATAGATTACTTTTAAATTCGAAATCTAAAAATGATATTTATTTAGCAGGTAGTTATAGCGCTCAAGGGGATTCCCTGGTGGCTCAGACTGTAAAGCGTCTGCCCGCAATGCGGGAGACCCAGGTTCAATCCCTGGGTCGGGAAGATCCCCTGGAGAAGGAAATGCAATCCACTTCAGTACTCTTGCCTAGAAAATTCCATGGATAGAGGAGCCTGGTGGGCTACAGTCCATGGGGTCGCAAAGAGTTGGACACGACTGAGTGACTTCACTTTCTTTTTTCTTTCTTTCTATGGCTCTCAAAGCTATGTATATTGTTGGACTCTATAAAATAAGTAGTAATGGGAAAAGATGGTGACCGTTGTTCAAAATTAGAATCTTTAGAAAGCTGGTGCATTAACATAGCAGTTACTTTATATTAACTGAAATTACAGGATGAAATGAGGAAATCAGGTGTCTAGATCTCAGGACCATTAGCCAACCATTAGCCAACCATAGGCCATTAGCCAACCAATCTGTAGTTTTGAATTTTTAAAATAATGACCCTATTAATAAGGAATGCAGATATTAAATACCAATAATATTCCTAACATTTTGCTACTTCACTGTGAAAGTATGTAATTACATAACTAAAGAAATGAATAGATGTGTTTAACAGAATTTATTTGATGTGTCATTTTCATAGCACAGTACTCTTGGTGAAATATATGTCTGCTGTTTGTCATATTTGAGATTAACAATTAACTCTAGATTGAGTTAATGGTGGAATTCTTGGCAGGGTAACCACAAACAATAGATTATTAATATACATCCACTTAAACTGTTACTTTTTGTTTATTCATTTGTAAATATATACTCTTTATAATTGAGGTGTAATTCAGAAACCATTAAAGTTACTTTTTAAAGTGTACAGTGCAGTGGTTTTTGGTGTATTCACAAGGTTATGCAATCAACAGCACTGTGTAATTCTAGAATATTTTCATCACTCCACAAAGAAGCTCCCACCCCATTACTAGTTGATCACCATTGCCCTCTTTTCATAGCCCTTGGCGACCACTAAGCTAATATACTGTGTCTTGAGATTTGCCTATTATATGAATAGAATCATACAATATGTCTTTTTTTGTGTCTGGCTTCTTTCACTTGGCACTTAAGGTAATGTTTTCAAAGTTCATCCATTGTTGTAACATGTATTAGTGCTTTATTCCTTCTTCTGTGGCTGAGTAAGATTCCACTGTATGGATATACCACATTTTGTTTATCCTTTCATCTGATGATGGATACTTGGTTTGTTTCTACTTTCTGACTGTTTGAGTAATGTTGCTATTAACATTTGTGTACAAGTTTTGATGTGGACTTCTGTATTCAGTTCTCTTGAGTATATACTTAACATTGGAGTTGCTGAGTCATATAGTGACTTTATGTTAAAACTTTTGAGGAATTGTTATTTTCCAAAGCAGTTGTACTATTTTTACATTCTCAACAGCAGTATATAGGAGTTCCAGTTTCTCTGCATCCTTGCTGACATATGTTATTACATGTCTTTTTTATTATAACTGTTCTATTTGGTATACAGTGGGATGTCACTGTGATTTTGATTTGCATTTTCCCTTATATTAATATTTATGATGTTAAATATCTTTTTATGTGCTTATTGTCCATTTGAATATATTCTTTAAAAAATATCTCTTTAGATACTTTGCTACTTTTTAATTGTGCTTTTTATTGTTGAGTTGTAAGAGTCCTTTTTATTTTCTGGATACAAGTCCTTTATAGATAATGTGATTAGTAAATATTTCTTCCCATTATGTGGGTTATCTTTTCACCTTCTTTTTTTTTAATAAAAAATTATGTTTTTATTTATTTTTGGCTGCTCTGGGTCTTCATTGCTGCATGCAGTCTTTCTCTAATTGCAGCAAGTGGGGGCTACAATCTAGTTGCAGGGGCTTCTCATTGCCATGGTTTCTCGTTGCAGACCCAGGCTCCAGGCTTGAGCTCACTAGTTGCGGCTCATGGGTTTGTTGCTGTGTGGCATGACCAGGATGCCACCAGGGATGAAACCCGTGTCCCCTGCATTGCACAGTGGATTCTTAACCACTGGACCACTAGGGAAACCCTCACTTTCTTTATGGTGTCCTTTGAAGTACAAAAATATTTAATTTTAGGTTAAATTTATCTATTTTTTTGATTACTTATGCTTTAAATGTTATATTAGGAAACTGTTGTCTATTCAAGATCACAATGACTTATGACTATTTTCTACTACAAGTTTAGAGCCTAAGGTCTTACATCTAGGTCTTTGATCCATTTGGGGTCAATTTTTGTGTATGGTATGAGGTGGGAAACCAAATTTATTCTTTCACATGTGGATATCCAATTGCCCAGTACCATTTATTTAAAAAGAACTTTTCATTCCACCTTGTCAAAAATCAGTTCACTCTCCATGTGAGGGTTTTTTTATTTGTGTATTTTAAAAAATGGATTGAATTGCTCCCTTCCCCTCAAAAAAGAAATATTGCAGTCCTAACCCACAGTATCTCAGAATGTGATCTTATTTGGAAGTATGGTTGTTATAGATATATTTTATAAATAAAATAGAGTTGCTGTACACTATTATGTTAATTTCAGTATACTACATAATGATTTCTTGTTTGCATACATTATGAAATGATCCTCATAAGTCTAGCAACCATCTATTCCTATACAAAGTTAGTACATTAACCATATTCCTTATGCTGTATATTACATCCCTGTGACTTACTTGGTAAAGTGAAAGTTGCTCAGTCATGTCTCCATGGACTATATATAGTCCATGGAATTCTCCAGGCCCAAATGCTGGAGTGGGTAGCTGTTCTTTCTCCAGGGGATCTTCCCAACCCAGAGATCAAACACAGGTCTGCCACATTCTTTACTAGCTGAGCCACCAGGGAAGCCCAAGAATACTGGGGTGGGTTCAGTCAGTTCAGCTCAGTTGCTCAGTCATGTCCAACTCTTTGCGACCCCATGGATTGTAGCATGCCAGGCCTCCCTGTCCATCACCTCACCAACTCCCAGAGTTTACCCAAACTCATGTCCATTGAGTCGGTGATGCCATCCAACCATCTCATCCTCTGTCGTCGCCTTCTTCTCCCGCCTTCAGTCTTTCCCAGTATTAGGGTCTTTTCAAATGAGTCAGCTCTTCGTGTCAGGTGGCCAAAGTATTGGAGTTTCAGCTTCAACATCACTCCTTCCAATGAACACTCAGGACTGATATCCTTTAGGATGGAATGGTTGGATCTCCTTGCAGTCTAAGGGACTCTCAAGAGTCTTTTCCAACACCACAGTTCAAAAGCATCAATTCTTCGGCGCTCAGCTTTCTTTATAGTCCAACTCTCATATCCATACATGACTATTGGAAAAACCATAGGCTTGACTAGATGGACCTTTGTTGGCAAAGTAATGTCTCTGCTTTTTAATATGCTGTTTAGACTTAGCAGCAGCAGCAGCAGGTTGGTCATAACTTTCCTTCCAAGCAGTATGCATCTTTTAATTTCATGGCTGCAGTCACCATCTGCCTTGATTTTTGAGCCCCCCAAAATAAAGTCTGCCACTCTTTCCACTGTTTCCCCATCTATTTGCCATGAAGCGATGGGACTGGATGACATGATCTTAGTTTTCTCAATGTTGAGCTTTAAGCCAATTTTTTCACTCTCCTCTTTCACTTTCATCAAGAGGCTCTTTACTTCTTTATTTTCTGCCATAAGGGTGGTGTCATCTGCACCCACTGGGGTGGGTAGCCTATCCCTTCTCCAGCGGATCTTCCCAACCCAGGAATCAAACCAGGGTCTCCCACATTGCAGGAGGATTCTTTACCAGCTAAGCTACCAAGGAAGCCCTTATTTGTTATATAGCTAATGTAAGAGGTTTGTGCCACTTGATCCCCTTCACCTATTCTTGCCCCCGTCCTTATTTCTTTATTTCTGTACTCATAATTTTATTCTGTTGATCTATCTATCCATCTATCTATATATCTATCTTTATGCTAGTACCACACAGTCTTAATTACTATAGCTTCACAGTAATTTTTGAAATTGTGTGAGTCTTTAAGATTGTTTTGAGTATTCTGAATTTCTGTATGCATTACAGGATCAGCTTATCAGTTTCTGCAAAAAATGTAGTTAAAATTTTGATAGAGATTGTATTGAATGTGCATATCCATTTGCAGGTATTGCCATCCATACGAAGTCTTCCATTTCTTTAGGTCTTCTTTAATTTCTTTCAATGATGTTTTTTAGTTTTCAGAGTACAAATCTTGTACTTCTTTTGTTAAATTTACTCCTAAATACTTAATTATTTCTGATGCTGGAGTAAGTGGAATATAGTCTTGATTTCATTTCTGGAGTTTTCCTTGCAAGTGTATAGAAAAACAATTAATTTTCATATAGTGATTTGGTTTCCTGAAACTTTTCTGATCTCAAACAGTTCTTTTTTTTTTTTTTTTTAAACAGTTCTAATAGCTTTTTTCTTTTTTTTTTTTTATGGATTCCTTGGAAGTTTCTGTGTATAAGACCATGACATCTTAAAATAGAGATAGTTTTAGTTTTTCCTTTCCAATCTACGTGTTTCCTATTTTATTTTCTTGTACTGGCCAGACCCTCCAGTGTGACACATTAGAAGTGGCAAAAGCAAACAGCCTTATGTTGTTTCTGACCTTACGCGGATCAGTCATTTACAATTAAGTGTGGTGTTAGCTGTGGGCTTTCGTAGATGCTTCTATATCAGGTTGAGGACGTTAACTTCTATTTCTATTAATAGTTTGTTGAATGTTTTTAATTATAAAATAATATTGGATTCTGTCAAGTGCTTTTCTCTGTGTCTGTTGAAATGATCATATGGTTTTTGTCTTTTATTCAATTCGTATGGTTCATTACACTGATTTCTACTTGTTGAAAAATGCTTGTTATTTTTAAAGCTGTAGAAATTTTATAGTGAACTAAACAGGTTATTTTAAATGTAGAGCAAAAATTAATCAGTATGAAATACTCTTCTTGTTACTTAAGACATAGAAGCTTCCCTATATTTCTGTGCAGTGATAAGAATGGTTCAAGACTTAAGCATTTCATTTCAAGTCTGCTTTCTATTTTTAAGATTTCATCTGTATTTTCTTCTTTGTCTAGTCTAAAGCTAAAGAGGAAAGAAATGAAGTAGCAGTAGAATTGAGAAAGAGTTTGTGTGTATTGATAGTAAATGCTTTTGTGAATAATGAAAAAGGTCATTAATATGGTTAATATCCTTAGGGAAAACTCTAAAACAATGGGACGGGGCTTTTAGAAAAAATGAAGAAATGATGAGAACGATTTCTTGCTCTACAGGAAGATTCCATTTACATTATGGCTAGAATTTAGTAGCATCTGAAGGCTTTGAGATGACCAGGGGACTCTTAATTTGAAGTTGTAGCCTTTGTAGAACAACTTTGCTTATATTTACTTCTAAATTATTGAGTGGTAATATAAGTATTAATATGAAAGCTAATCTAAACACAAAACAATATTTATGCTAGGAAAACAATCATTTGCAGGTTTTAAAAACTGTTCTAGGTTTAAGAAGGGGTTATATTGCACGAAATAATGGGAAAATCAACTTGGTCAATTTGTGAAGCAGACATGTTTTTGAAAAACAAAAGAACGGAATAATATGCTTCAGCTGCAGTTCTGTCTTGGGATTCTGAGTTTTGCTGTCATGTATAGCCCATGACTGAAGCGACTTAACACACACACATAGTCCAAGACTAGGGCTTGGCGTCTCCAGAAGAGCCATTCCTAATGCACATTTTGTCAGTTCGTAACAAAGGCAATTCAGAAACACATTATTAAGCCATTTACAAAAATGACTTGATGAAATAGTAACATTTAAAACTACATTTTCAACACCCAGAACTAGAAATAATTGTGTTTCCAAAATTGAGCAATAGTTTTTTGCACTTCAGAATTTCAAAATCTGTGCGCCTGCTTCTTGGCTTCCCCCTTACTGTGATTCTCCCTGGGATTAACCTCCTCCAAAAAAAGGTTACTATCATGGAATACCCAGATTCCAGATTTATTTAATGTAGGTGGTTCCAAATTTCATATTTATATGTTTTCTCTTCTTACACCAAATAAAAATTATCTAAACTTGTGCAGGATCATAATACTTTGCCCAGTTAAATATGCCAAAGTGTTTTTGTTTTGAAGATAACCTGGACCTGGACAACTTTATGGCGGTGGTAAGTAATAATTATAATACAAATCTAAGTCATAATTAAAATGCTGATATGAAGTTTATTTAGGTTATTTTTATGCAGGAGACGTAAGAGATGCTGGTTCGATCCTTGGGTCGGGAAGATCCCCTGGAGAAGGGAATGGCAACCCACTCCAGTATTCTTGCCTGGAGAATCCCATGGACAGAGCAGCCTGCCAGGCTATAGTCCACGGGGTCACAAAGAGTCAGACACAACTGAAGTGACTTAGCACACACACATACAATGCTACCAATGGAAGCAAAACTAATAATTTTGTAAATTTAATGTGGTAAAATTATGAACTGACAGATTTTTAAAAATCTTACCTGTTGAGCAGAGCTGAAATAATGACAGTACTCTGTGTGATACTATTATGGTGTCCAAAGTGATGTTAAGAACAGCAGTATTTAATTTGTTCCTTACCTATGTGTGAGAAGAATGGTTCGTTATTGCTGAATTCCCCCTTTTTTTCTAGATTGCTGAGACATGGAAAGGTTAAGTTACACAGAAAGTTTAAATAACCCAGTTGGGCCTCCTTCCCTGGCCTCGTCTCTAAGTTCTTTCCATGAGTATTCACCAGGTTCTGGAATTTATCTTAGGATTCAAAACTTGCATTTAGATATCATTAGATGGTGGCTAGAATGTGTGCGTTGGATGATTTAAAGAATTATCCTGAATGCTAATTGATACTATGCTGTTTGAATGCTTTCTTTCCTAGAATAATTATGGCAGAGCTTTCTGAGACAGAAGGGCCAGTAGATTGGAAAGAACGCTGTGTAGCCCTGGAGTCCCAGCTCATGAAATTTAGAGTTCAAGCAAGCAAGATACGAGAGCTCTTAGCAGAGAAGGTAAGCTTTTCTCCCTCACCTTTGTTAGTAAAACATCAGTTCTTTGGGGCCCATTTCATTTATATTAAGTAATCTCAGTACTTTAGGAGGTAAACATTTAAAAAATAATGAATATTATTTAATTTTTTGTCAGGGACCTGACGCTCTACTGGGCATATTCTTTTGCTAGTTTTAGAATGGATTGGACATTAAGACAAAAAACACTTCTTTTCAAATACTGGTGGACTATGTAATAATTGTGTGTATTTAATGAATGTAGAATTAATTCATGCTTGAAAGAACAGCTATAATTTATTTGACTTTACTGTGGTGTGATAGCATTTTGATCTACTAAATGTTTAGACAAATTATCTTTAAAGTGATTATTGTTCATTCCTTGTGTAAGATAAAACACAGTAAAACATTGTATATGGAAGTATACACCTATTTAGGAATTTGTGTTGACAAACAATGTGTCACTAAACTATAGAATTGACTTAATATAATTCTGTGCTTCTCTTAATAGTTCTAACCATGTAATTAAAATTTCATTTATGTCATAGGATTTTTTAATATATGTGTATAAAACCAATAGATTAATTCATTTGTTTATTCATTCAACAAATATTCATTGCAGTGTGTTTGTGCCAGACACTGTTCTTAATGCTACAGTTATAAAACTGTGAATAAGACAATGCATGTTGCTATTTCCAGGGAGCTTGGGTTCTAGCCCTGCAGTGTCCAGTATGGCAGGCACAGCCACAAGTGGTTAGTGAACACTGTAAATGAGACCTGTTCAAATTGAGATGTGTTGGAAATGTAAACTACACGCTGGGTTTCAAAGATTTAGTTTGAAAAAAGAATATGAAATACCTGTGCAATAGTTTTATATTGATTACATGTTGAAATGATAATATTTTGGACAGTAGATTAAATAGAAAATAGTAAAATTATTTACCTGTTTTTAACTGTAAATATGGGTACTAGAAGTTTTGAAATTATATATGTAACTCACATTATATTTGTATTGGCACTGCTGTCTGGATGGCTATATAAATGGTATTAATGATCGTTCAGAACTGACCAGGAGAACTTACAGGTGGTTTCATAAACTCTAGCCTGCATAATCCTTTTACAGTGGAGACTGGTACACATATCACATCTCTAAAAATCATGTTAAATCTTACTTCCATTGCCAACCAAGAATCTCTTAGCACAGAAGAATTGTAATAAAGTCCAGTGAAACACCGTTCAGTTTAACCTTTCATATTTATCCTCGTAAATTTTTGTGCACAAACAGCTTTTAGATGGAAAGACTAAAGTTACTCTATTCACTTTGGGCTAGAGGGTGACCCGGTCATAGGTTTTGTGGAATGCATCCCCACTATCAATTTACTTTATTTATCACTATTAAAATAAAAATTATAACTTGGAAAAAAAAATCCCAGTTTGATTATCTCCAAGTTGGGAAAGCTTATCCTAACTCAGAGTTAGTGACTCATGCTTTATCTTTTGCTCCTCTCTCTGTAAAAATCATTTCCCAGGTTGTACTATGATTGTCCCCCATGTAATGATTTTAGCAATATCACTAATTATAACCTTGCTGCCCAAGCTCACTGGACACTTTCCAAGTGTCCCAGGTACCTCAGCCCTTCAACAGTTGGCCTGCTGTTGACCACAGCCTCCTACTCAAAATTTTCTTGGTTCCCTTGGCTGTTGTACTCTCTTGGTTTCTTTATGGACTTTCTTTATAAGAAGTTATAAAAAGTTATGTTTATTTGGGTTCCAGTTAATTGACCTTTAAATTCTTAATGCCAATATTTGTTTTGTTCTTCAGTAGGCTTGTCATAAGAAATTTCTTTGTGAGTGCCCATTTTGTAAATTTTAAAAGTGTAATTTTCTCTGTAAGTAAGATTGTAAATAGTTTTTGGTCATTAATTTAGTTACCAACTTTTCTTTTTTCTTTGTCAGTGAATAAAGATTGAGAGGAATATTATTTCAGAATTGCTGTTTTAGGTGTGGTTTCTTTTTCTTCTTCTTCCTTTTTTTGGGGTCTTCTGTAATTTTATTTGTCTTAAAGCCTTTGACAGATCTCAGAGATGGAGTGATTTATATGTGTTTTATACAGTGGAAAGAGGATAAACATGCCAAGTTACTCATGGCTTCCCAGTAAATATATTCAACACCAAAATAGGAATAACACTTTTTCATGATATTTTCTGTATTTTTCGCTATTTTTTTCTCTGGATTAAAAGTTATTTTTGGTACCCACCCATAAAAATACCAAGTACTGGTATTAAAATAAAAATACCAAATATTGATTTATTATGTACTAAGCAGTGTACAGATATGATTTATTTAGTTATTATAACAACCTATGAAGTAATAAGTTTTATTGTTCCCATTTCACAGATTAGGAAACTGATGCTTACCATGTGCCAGGCAATCTTCTAAGTACTTTATTATGTTTTTAATCCTTATAAGAGCCTATGAGGTAGATATTAATATTATTCATATTTACACAAGAGGAAACTAAGGTGCATAAAAGGTA
Organism: Bubalus bubalis; assembly: GCF_019923935.1. Classification (NCBI taxonomy): domain Eukaryota; kingdom Metazoa; phylum Chordata; class Mammalia; order Artiodactyla; family Bovidae; genus Bubalus; species Bubalus bubalis. The sequence goes on from NC_059168.1 coordinate 25,632,712, forward strand.
TTTACCTTGACTGAGTTCATGCTGAAATGTAAATGATGAAGCCAATATTTGGCCAATATTTGTAAATAGGCATTTTGTTTTGGGGGCTTCCCTCATAGCTCACCTGGTAGAGCCTGCAGTGCCAGAGACCCCGGTTCAAATCCTGGGTTGGGAAGATCCCCTGGAGGAAGGCGTGGCAACCCCTCTGGTATTCTTGCGTAAGAACCCCCATGGACAGAGGAGCCTGGCCGGCTACAGTCAATGGGGTGGCAACAGTCGGACACGACTGAGCCACTAAGTGCAGCGTTTTGTTTTCAGAGCCTGAATGCTTAGCCATCACCCTATATGACATCTCTAATCTGGTTTTATTACCACGTTCCTTACTTTCTCTGATATTCTTACCTACTCATCTGTTGTCTTTTCGGTCACACAACATATAAATCCATCTCTGCTTGGCAGCATATGTCTGTGTAAGTTAGGATGTATGTGTGTATGTAGTAATAACAGTTTCCAGAGTGTTACATACTTCTCAAGGCAAACCCTGTTGCATTACTTCTGCATGCCAACCCAACTTGAGTCAAATATCGCGTTCCAGAGGCGTTCTGTTCCCAGCTGTGATCTTTGGTTTTGTGTTAGAACCGGTTTGTCTCAAGGATTCTTCCTAATAGCTCTCTGTACCTCCCCTCCAGATGGATGCAGGCCTAAAGCTGAAGATTCTTGAGAGAATACTAATTTGATTCCTCAGCTCTTTGCCAGAAATTCTGTCCAGCTTTTCTTTTCTGCTACAGTTCTGGTTCTTGGTTCTGTATTCTTGGCACTGATTATAGACAGCTAACACTAGGTGCCAACTATGGATCCTAAGTTGACTTAGGTTGCAGTTGACTGCAACCATTAGCTAGCTTAAACCCCACAGTAACTCTATGAGGTAACTATTATTATCCACAATCTAAAGTTGTTGACATTAAGACTGAGAGTATTTGAGCAGGAGGCCCAATATCACACAGGTAACAAATAGCAGAGTTGGCATAAAACCTTAGATCTTTCACACTTTTTTTGTGATGCAGCTAAAAGAGTGCCTGGCATATAGAAGTAACTCATTATTATTTTCTTGTATCTTTCTGACTGGACACACTGGTTAAGCATACAAGGAGATGACCTAAAAATTAAAATTACTTTTTATTATTTAGACTGTTTTATTTTATTATTTTAAATAATAATAAAAATAACTTTTATTATTTAAAACTAAAATAGTATAATTATAGATTGATAGACATCTTTCTGAATTTTTTTAGGAAAAATGTGTGAGAGGATCTCAGAGTGTTCCTATAATTAAAGATGGATTTCAATTTTATATACATTATATATTTTGGAGATTAGGATTAGGAAAATACATGGGATCTTTTTAAACTATTTTTTTCACCTATTTATTTTTCCATTACAATTTCCAAGTAACTTTGAATATTGAAGCTTGTGAAGAAAAAGTCCTTATTGAAATCTTGGGCAAATCCTGCTGTAAGTGGGAGAGGTCTTTGGAGGAATTTAAGGAATGGTGTTGGAAATATCTCTAGAATGCCAAACATAAACTCTTCAGGGAAGCTGAGATTTAAGTAGTTTTCTGCTTTACAGTATTACTAGTTCATTTTCAGAGTCAGGGAGGGAAAGGGAAAGTTTATTTTTCAGTTGAAGTGAATGTTGTTTCCTATTAGTTAGATTTTCAGTGAAAAGAAAAAGGTGAAACAAATGAAGAGTTTTCCCTTTAGGCATCAGCATGGCTCACATAGCCTAATGCTGCCTTTATCTGATACAGCATTGCTGTCTGGCAGTTCCTGCCACTCGACCTTCCTCTTGTCAATGTGATTTCCCTGAGGTGGTCTAGGATTCTCGTCTAAGAATAAGGAGTCCCTGGACAGCATTGTGTTTGCTTTCATATAACAGTCCAGTCAACACCACGGTTATCCTATTTAAATCACACATGTCCTGTTACTCTTTTGCCCCACCTGATATTTCATAGCACATTCCCTGGTGGCTCAGATAGTAAAGAATCTGCCTGCAATTTGGAAGGCCCAGGTTCAGTCCGGGGTCAGGAAGATTCCCTGGAGAAGGAAATGGTAACCCCCACCAGTATTCTTGCCTGGAAAATCCCATGGACAGAGGAGCCTGGTGGGCTACAGTCCATGGGGTCGCAAAGAGTTGGACTTGACTGAGCAACTAACACACAATGAAAATTGTACGTATAATAATAATAATGAGATTTTCAGGCTGATTTAAAGTTATTTTAAATAACTTTATTTTGGGGCTATTGATGAGGCTATTCCTATTTTTACATTGTATTTATGTATTTGGCTGCACCAGGTCTTAGTCGCAGCATGCAGAACCTTTAGTTGTGGCATGTGATATCTAGTTCCCTGACCAGGGATCAAACCTGGGCACCCACCTGGGCACCCTGCATTGGGAGTTGCAGAGTCTTAGCCACTGGACCACCAGGGAAATCCTGAGGATATTATTTTTGATAACAATTTTTTTTAAATGGTGTGTTTCCTTCTGCAGTAGGTTTCTTGAGACCATACAGTTTAAAATTGTTCCTATTATGAATGTTAATGATTTTAAGTTACTAATAAAAGATTCCTAGGCCAAAAGAATAGAATATACAAGGGACAAAAATACAGATGCTTCCCAGACAAGGATTTTGTGGTTTCATGTATTTGGGACTGATTTTCCTTTGGTTCTGTATAACTATACACTGTGGGTGGAGTTTATAAATACCTAAGCAGCTGTGGTTCAACTAAAAGAGCACTAGGGATTCTGAGCACGAAGGCTCACATCCCATCCATGTCACTGGCTGGGGGCATTCGAAACACCAATTGCCTAATATTTCTAATTGGAATAACAATTTCTGTCTGTGACATGGCTACACAATAATGTATTTGAAAATTCCTTGTTCCTGAACTCTAATTTTAATTCCTTTTAAGTTCTCTTCCTTGAATTATCTTTTTTCCCCTCTGAGGTTATTTTCCGCTTTTATGTTTGATTTTTCTTTTTCATGTTGCAAGCTTTTCTCAAATGTCTGATGATCTTTGGTGGTCCGTTTATATTTAAGGATGGGATATCTGAAAAGTTGACCAACAGTTGTGTATAAAATCAGTGCTGGTTGACTATCAATATTTGCTTTAGAATGAGTGGGTCTGAGACTGCTTATTATACCATGAGCCCATAAATGCCACAGTTGTTGGACTGGAGGCCTCCAAGTAATTTATTCAACTTTATAGGAGAGGAACATTCAGTCTTTTAACAGGAAGTAAATGCTTAGCTGCTGCACATTCGGCACATGGGGGTAAGTGAGAAGGTTTCAGAGAACTAGTTGGCTCTAAGGGCCACATGTTTTCCATTAATAGCCACTATTCCCAGCCCCACACTCATTTCCCCGTAGGTCTTTGCAGGGTTGTACAGGGCATTCAGCTCTAGGGGAGAAGTTCAGGATGCTCCAATGCTTATTGTAGGCTGTGGTCTCACTTTTCCTCTGGTTTCCAGTAATATTTTCCTCATGTCCACCTGACATCTCATCAGAAGAGCCTTTTACCAGCCATTATTTCTATCAATAGTCTGTTCACAATCCTTAGCTCCAGGAAGATTGAGGCTTTCTCTATAGCTTTCCTGTTCTTCTGACCTCTCAACAGAATTGCTTTAATGGTCTGTTCATGGTCATGTAGGTTTTTTCTACCATGTACCTTAAAATTCTTCCAGGCTCTATTACCCAGTTCCAAAATTGCTTCCACATTTTTAGATATTTGTTAAGCAGCACCTCACTCTCAGAACCAGTTCTATGTCTTAGTCTGTGGGGATTGCTGTAACAAAATAACAACAGACTGTGTAGCTTACGAACAATAGAAATCTTATTTCTCATGGTTTTGGAGGCTGGACGTCTGATACCAGGATTCCAGCATAGTCAGGTTAGGGCCCTCGTCTGGGTCACTGACTTCTTGCACTGCTACCTGGCAGAAGGGGCTGGGAGCTCTGTAGAAACTCTATTATAAAAGCTCTAATGCAGTTCATGAGGGGCCCACCCTCAAGGTTTAATCACCATCACATTGGGCATTAGGATTCCAAGATGTGAATTTGCCAGAGTTGGGGGCAAACATTCAAAGTGGTCCCCTTTGAGAAATTATTCAGTCTTTAAAAAAAACATGACTATTATTAAGACTGTGTCTTTTTTAGAGCAGGATTCACAGAAAAATTGGGTGGAAGATATAAATTTTTCATGTATTCCCTGCCCCCACACATGTATAGCTATCCTCATTATTATTTTTCTTTTTTAAATTTATTTATTTTAATTGGAGGCTAATTACTTTACAATGTTGTGATGGTTTTTTCCATACGCTGACGTGAATCAACCACAGGAGTACACGTGTCCCCCTCGTCCTAAACCCCTCTCCTACCAACCTCCCTGTCCCATCCCTCAGGGTTGTCCCAGTGCACCGGCTTTGAGTGCCCTGCTTCATGCATCAAAGTTGGACTGGTCATCTGTTTCACATATGGTAATATGCATGTTTCAATGCTATTCTCTCAAATCATCCCACCCTTGCCTTTTCCTACAGAGTTGAAAAGTCTGTTCTTTACATCTGTGTCTCTTTTGCTGTCTTGCATGTAGGGTCGTCGTTACCATCTTTCTAAATTCCATGTATATGCATTAATATACTATATTGGTGTTTTTCTTTCTGACTTACTTCACTCTGTATAATAGGCTCCAGTTTCATCCACCTCATTAGAACTGACTCAATTGCATTCTTTTTAATAGCTGAGTAATATTCCATTGTGTATATGGACCACAGCTTTCTTATCCATTCATCTGCTGATGGACATCTAGGTTGCTTCCATGTCCTGGCTATTGTAAACAGTGCTTCAGTGAACATGGGGGTACACGTCTCTTTCATTTCTGGTTTCCTTGGTGTGTATGCCCAGCAGTGGGATTGCTGGGTCATATGGCAGTTCTATTTCCAGTTTTTAAAGGAGTCTCTACACTGTTCTCCATAGTTGCTGCTAAGTTACTTCAAGTCGTGTCCAACTCTGTGTGACCCCGTAGACGGCAGCCCACAAGGTTCCCCCGTCCCTGGGATTCTCCAGGCAAGAACACTGGGGTGGGTTGCCATTTCCTTCTCCAGTGCATGAAAGTGAAAAGTAAAAGTGAAGTCGCTCAGTTGTGTCCGATTCTTCACGATCCCATGGATTGCAGGCCACCAGGCTCCTACATCCATGGGATTTTCCAGGCAAGAGTACTGGAGTGGGGTGCCGTTGCATTAGCCATCCCCATTATTAACATCTCTCTCCAGAGTGGTACATGTTACAAATTGTTCAGCCTACATTGACACATTATTATCACCCAGAGTTCATAGTTTCACTCTTGGTGTTGTACATTCCATGGGTTTGGACAATGTTTAGTGACACGTATGTATCATATGGTAGCATACAGAGGATTTAGTGTAGTGGTGTTAGTCACTCGGTCATGTCTGACTTTTTGCGACCCCATGGCCTGTAGCTGCTGTCCATGAAATTCTGCAGGCAAGAATAGTGGGGTGGGTGGCCATTTCCCTCTCCAACAGAGTACTTTCCCTGTCCTAAAAAGCTTGTGTGCTCTGCTTATTCATCCCTCTCCATGCTCTCCCCCAACCCCAGCCTCACAACCACTGATCCTTTTATTGTCTCCATAGTTTTCCAGAATGTTATGTAGTTAGAATCATACTTTATGTGGCCTTTTCAGTTTGGCTTCTTTCACTTAATAATATGTTTTAAGTTTCCTTCATGCCTTTTCATAGCTTGATAGCTCATTTCCTTTTAGCAGTAAATAATATTTCATTGTCTGATTATACCACAGTTTATCCAGTCATGTATTGAAGGAAATCTTGATGGCTTCCAAGTTTTGGCAGTTGTGAATAAAACTGCTGTAAATATCTGTGTGAAAGTTTTTATGTGAACATAAGTTTTCAACTCCTTTGGGTGAATACTGAGGAGCACACTTGCTGGATAGTATGATAGGATATGTATAATTTTATAAGAAAGCATGCAGTGGATGAGAGCTCCTATTCCTCCACATTCTTGCTAGCATTTGGTATAGCCGGTGTTCTGGATTTTGGCCATTCTCATAGGTATGTCATTTATTTTCACTAGCCAAAGTTTACAAAGCAGCAACCCATTTGTGGGTTTTCCTGTTTTCTCTGGAAATCTCAAAAATATTCAAAATTGAGAATAAGGCTGCACAAGTGTAGAAATTCCCCTCAAAACGCAATGTGATTGCGTTGTAGAAACGACGTTACATTGTAGAAACGACAATTGTCAGCATATTGTCCCATAGTGAAAGAAGGTAATGTTGGTGTGTGCTTGTCAGTTTTTTTGTCTAAGGACTATCCTAGACAGGAGATACATTGCTTGTCCAACTTCTTTATGTAATGCGATGGTCTATAACAGAATCAATAAAATGCTTTTAGACAACAGTACTTGTTTATTAAACATGAAATGTGGAGATGTGCTCAGTCGTGTCCAGCTGTTTGCGATCCCATAGACTGTAGCCCACCAGGCTTTTCTGTCCATGAGATTTTCTAGGCATGAATACTGGAGTGGGTGGCCATTTCCTTCTCCAGGGAATCTTCCCGACCCAGGGATCAAACCTGAGCTTCTTGTGTCTTCTGTACTGGCACGTGGATTCTTTACCACTAGTGCCACCGGGAAATATCTTCACAAAAATTAAAGGTGATATGAGGTCCAGAGAATGCACTTGGGAAATGCCTATTTATGTATCCAAATATTTTAAAATTCTTCCAGAATCTAGATCCTTGCAATAAACTACCTTAAAAAAATATTGCCATGTGGACAGGCAGTTAAATTGCCATATATGGTGACAATGGAATGTTTTACACTTTTATTATCCAATAGAAATATAAAGTGAGAAACATGTAATTTTAAAATTTCTAACAACATTAATAAAATGAAAAAGAAACAGTAGATGAAATTAATTTTAATATTATCTTTTATTTAATGTGACATTAAAAATATCATTTCAGTGTAAGTCAATATGAACAATTACTGAGATGGTTATTCTTTTTGTAATAGGTTTTCAAATACTATGTTATTGAATGAAGTGTGTATTTTACAGTTCTACCACATTTCAATTTGGACTAGCCACATTTCAAGTGCTCTTGGACAGCTCAGTTCTATTATTCCCCAGTCCTCTGTGATTTTCTGAACCATCTGGAGACAAGAAAATCAGTGTGTTGCTAAAATAATGTCCAAATGCTCTGGACTGGTACACACCATATGTCATTACTATCGTATTTTCGGGAGTCAGTCCATTAAAAGTAATAGCTATATCTGAACAGCAGCCTTCTAATACTTGCTCAGGGTTATGAGACATTGTCTCCTCAATAAGATGTGCAGTTGGTTTTATGTTAAATAGAATTCTTCCTTTGCAATCCTCTTTACTTTCTGCAGGAACTCCTGCATTTTTCAGGCAGACTGCTAAGCTGCGTATCTTCTGATAAGTTCCAAATCACACATGGATTTGCATACTTTTCGGACTTATTCCTCTGGAGAAGGAAATGGCATCTCACTCCAGTATTCTTGCCTGGAGAATCCCCTGGACAGAGGAGCCTGGTGGGCTACAGTCCACGGGGTTACAGAGTCAGACACTGAGCGACTAAGCACATATGCATGGAGACTTATTCAGAAGTCTGTTAATTCTTTTCATAGCCTCCATAGTTAAAGTAATTCCTCCTCCTACTGTCATGAAATCAAGGTTGCCAGGTGTTACAGTGTGGCCCAGACAGAAGGGCTGAGATACATCCTTAGTAAACTGAATATACTCGTGAGTTTTCAGTGACAGCAAGTGTAGTGGGATGTGCAAGAAAGAACCAGTTGCGGCTGTTGCTGTGCTTTCCAGAGACATATTTGTCCATTTTCCTCATCTGTGTCCACATGTCATTTTTTATCTTAGACCATCATTTTTCATTTTTAGTACTATGGTGCTCTGCTTTGTCACAGTGTTTGGTATACGATTCTTTGAGTACCCAGTAACACCATCGGGTTTTCATGGATGATACAGTAAATACAGATACTTTTACTAAGCTCCATGTGCTGCACTTCTGAAATGTTTAAGAGGTTTTTTGTGTTAGGTGGGCGAAGTGATAGTGCTCATCATGGTCTTGAGTTTTACCTGTGTCGACTGGTAATTTGCCCAAACATAGACATCAAAATGCAGCAAATGCTCCAAACCAGTACAGCTTTAAAAAATTATGTATTCATAACAGAAACTATCTTTCAGGCATTGAGAATAACACATGCCTCAGTTGGGATTCCTGTCACTCATGTGGTCCAGAGCTGGCAGCCTTGCTTCCTGCTGTAGGAGGACACCCCTCCATGGTTTTGAGAAGGGGGTGATCTGTTGTATCAGCCATGGGTGCTGTTGTATCACACCCAGGGTGCTGTGAGTTTGAGATGCTCTGGAAGTTTAGGGCATCTGAGAATGTCAGCCAACAATAAAAGTGACGGTGAGCATAGGTTGAGCCACAGATGGCTCCAGTTGACCAGACTTCAACACTCAGAAAAGAATAATTCACATCTAGTTTTACATCATGGTTGTGTATTATGTTAATTTGTATTAGATCCTTTTTAAGACTTTTGCTTTTTTACTTATAATATTCAGTTTAGTATTTTACTTAAAATATCCAAAGTTTTTTTTTTTTTAATTTCCCACCCTCTGAAATCTTCAAACATTTTATTATCCACAGAACTTTCAAAAAATACCCAGGTATTTTTTCCAACCTCTGTGCCATATGCTTTTGTGAACATATGTATATTTTATCAGAGTATCTTCTATACTCTTTCTATCACAATCTTTAAGAATTAAAACTACTCAGTTGTGACTTACACATACCACCTGTGAAGCTTATGAAAATGCACCACTTTCTGATATCACTGGGACTTCTTTCCTTTATAGTAAGCCTGTTTCAGTTTATCTTTTTTCTTTTTAAATTCTTTTTATTATTTATTTTTTGTTGAAGTATAGTTGATTTATAGTGTTGTTAGTTTCAGGTGTACAGCCAAGTGATTCAGGTTTTTTTAAAAATGTTTATTTATTTGGCTGTACTGGGTCTTAGCTGCAGCATGTGGTATCTAGTTGTAGATTCAACCTGAACTCCTTGCATTTGGGAGTGCAGAGTCTTAGCCACTGGACCACCAGGGACATCCCATCAGTTTATATATATATGTATGGACATGTATATTCTTTTTCAGACTCTTTTCCTATATAGGTTATTACAAAATATTGAGGATAGTCCCAGTACAATACAGTATGTCTTTGTTGGTTATCTGTTTTATGTATAGTAATGTATATATGTTAATTGCTCACTCATTTCCAACTCTTTGCGACCTCATGGACTGTAGCCTACCAGGCTCCTCTGTCCGTGGAATTCTCTAGGCAAAAATACTGGCATGGGTTCTTTCTCCAGATGACTTTCCCAACCCAGGGATTGAACCTGGGTCTCTTGCATTGCAGGCAGTTTCTCTACTGTCTGAGCCACCAGCTCAAATTCCTAATTTATTCCTCCCCCCATCATTGGATCTTTTTGATCAGCAAAGCAATATGACATTTGAGGTCTTACTATTATCTTAGATTTAATTTACTGTTCTTAAAATATGCTGACCAGTAATTTCTAACATATAGTCCAATGAAGAAAATTCTACTGATTAATACTCATGTAGTACATATTGCAAGTAGTATCAAAATTTTGGTATTTTGTTTGATCAGTTTTTACATATGCCCTGAAAGAACCTTTAATGTGCTAAATTCTATGTAATTAATATCTATTGAAGTACTTTAAATGTTCTTAAAGAATTCCAAAAGGGAAATACGAATTTTTCTATTTTTTATGTCTTTTCTCACATTTCAGATGCAGCAGCTTGAGAGACAAGTTATTGATGCTGAGCGTCAAGCAGAAAAAGCTTTTCAACAGGTAGGGTATAGTTTTGGTTAAAAGAATTTTTTTTTCCTCTACCAATTTAAGCATTGTTTTGCCCAAAATAATCTTGAAAATAGTTTTCAGCTGTCCTCTTCACTTTGTCGTTTTTACTGTTTATCAGCTAGCTCCATAGAGAAGATGTAGAATCTAACTTTGTTTTGCCCCTTAAGAAATTTTCAAAAGGTCACAAATGCTTCTATTAGGAAGTTTTACTTATAAAAAAAGTCAAATATGAATTTTATGGTTATGCCTAGCCATAATGACATTTTATGTATAAAGATGTTCATGGCATCTTTAGTTATAGTAATAAAGAGTTGGAAATAATATGACTGCAATATTATAGGAGAATGAATTAGTGAACTGTATTTATTCCATGAAATATTTAACAACCATTAAAAATAACTATTGGTGGTGGTGGCTAAGTCCCTAAGTCGTGTCTAACTCTTGCGACCCCATGGACTGTAGCCCGCCAGGCTTCTCTGTCCATGGGATTTTCCAGGCAAGAATACTGGAGTGGGTTGCCATTTCCTTCACCAGGGGATCTTCTGACCCAGGAATCAAACCTGGGTCTCCTGCATTGCAGACAGATTCTTTATTGACTGAGCCAATGTGAAAAGATGTTTAGAGTTATATAGGGAAAAATATATACAGATTTTTGTATCTAACATGTTAATAGATATGGGGGCAGGATGAGTCAAACCTAAGAGTTAAAAAAAAAGCTGTTAGGAAACACTGAAATTTAACAGGAGTTATAATTATCAGATCAGATCAGTCGCTCAGTCATGTCCGACTCTTTGCAACCCCATGAATCGCAGCATGCCAGGCCTCCCTGTCCAACACCACCTCCCGGAGTTCACTCAGACTCACGTCCATCGAGTCAGTGATGCCATCCAGCCATCTCATCCTCTGTTGTCCCCTTCTCCTCCTGCCCCCAATCCCTCCCAGCATCAGAGTCTTTTCCAATGAGTCAACTCTTCACATGAGGTGGCCAAAGTACTGGAGTTTCAGCTTTAGCATCATTCCTTCCAAAGAAATCCCAGAGCTGATCTCCTTCAGAATGGACTGGTTGGATCTCCTTGCAGTCCAAGGGACTCTCAAGAGTCTTCTCCAACACCACAGTTCAAAAGCATCAGCTCGGTTCGGCGCTCAGCCTTCTTCACAGTCCAACTCTCACATCCATACAGGACCACAGGAAAAACCATAGCCTTGACTAGACGGACCTTTGTTGGCAAAGTAATGTCTCTGCTTTTGAATATGCTATCTAGGTTGGTCATAACTTTCCTTCCAAGGAGTAAGCATCTTTTAATTTCATGGCTGCAGTCACTATCTGCAGTGATTTTGGAGCCCCAAAAAATAAAGGCTGACACTGTTTCCACTGTTTCCCCATCTGTTTCCCCTGAAGTGATGGGACCGGATGCCATGATCATCGTTTTCTGAATGTTGAGCTTTAAGCCAACTTTTTCACTCTCCACTTTCACCTTCATCAAGAGGCTTTTGAGTTCCTCTTCACTTTCTGCCATCAGGGTGATGTCATCTGCATATCTGAGGTTATTGATATTTCTCCCGGCAATCTTGATTCCAGCTTGTGTTTCTTCCAGTCCAGCGTTTCTCATGATGTACCCTGCATATAAGTTAAATAAACAGGGTGACAATATACAGCCTTGACGAACTCCTTTTCCTATTTGGAACCAGTCTGTTCCATGTCCAGTTCTAACTGTTATAATTATAGATGGAATTATAGATGATTGGTTTCTTCTTGTATATCCTCATACTTTCTAGTTTTTGGTTCTGGTACTACTTTTACTCTGAAAAAATAAAGTTTGGTAAGTCACTTAGCCCTTCTTAGGCCTTGCCCACAGTAAAATGAGTGGTTTGGATGAGCCTACCAGCCTTAAAATTTGCCTAAGGAGCATACATTGATAAATTCACATTTTATGAAAAGATCTCTGTCAGATTCAGTCAAGTCAAGAATTTCAGAAGTCTTAAATACAAAATTGTTTCTTCTCAGAAGTGTATATTAAATTTCTTATACTTGCTCTAGGTCTGTTACATTTGTTTCTTCAACTTGAATACTACCAAATCTTATTTTCACCTAAAGGTTTAATTTTACACAGAAGATTGTTTCAGTGGTCTGACTAACTTAACCCAATTTAACCTAATCCTTAAGTTTTCTTTTTTAAAAAAATAATTTTATTAATTAATTTTATTTTTGGCTGTGCTGAGTCTTTTGTTGCTGCACAGGCTTTTCCCTAGCTGCGGTGAGCAGTGGCTACTCTCTAGTCATGGTGCCCGGGTTTCTCACTGTGGTGGCTTCTCTTGTTGCAGAGCACAGGCTCTAGGGCCTGTGGGCTCCAGTATTTGTGGCTCCCGGGCTGCAGAGCACAGGCTCAGTAGTTGTGGTGCATGGGTTTAGTTGCTCCGCGGCATGTGGAATCTTCCCGAATCAGAGCTCAAACCCTTGTCTCCTGCATTGGCATGTAGATTTTTTACCACTGAGCCACCAGGGAAGCCCCCTTAATTTTCTTAAATTAATTATACTTGAAGATAAGATCTTTAAACTTTATTATGCAAAATTCAACCACTATAAGAGTAGAGAAAATAGATAACGAACCCCCATCATCAACTTCAGCAATTCGTTGACTCACAGCTAGTCTACCCCCACCCACTTTTTGCCTCCCTATCCCTATATAAGGTTATTTTGAAACAAATCCCGGATAACATATGATTCTACCCAAATGTGTTTCAGCATCCCATCTAAAAATAAAGACTTAAAAGTCATAACTACAGGTACCATCACCTCATCAAAAAGTTAGCAATAATTCTTTAATACTTCAAATGTAGATATTGATGTAAGTACTAGTAGTAATGGTAAGGATGTAAGCTGTGCTTGGTTTTTTGTATTTTATATTCCTTAGCTGATGGGACCAAGTAGTAATTGCTTATATCTATAAAAAGCCAATAATTAACAGTAAAGCCATTAAAGGTCACTTATATTCTACAAGAAAAATTGTTGTGTTTATGTCATTCTCTGTCACTCTATGCATGTGTGCTAAGTCGCTTCAGTAGTGTCTGTCTCTGTAACCCTATGGACTGTAGCCTGCCAGGCTCCTCTGTCCATGGAATTCTCCAGGCAAGAACACTGGAGTGGGTTGCTGTGCCCTCCTCTAGGGGGATCTTCCTGACCCAGGGATCGATCCCATTTCTCTTACATTTCCGGCATTGGCAATTGGCTTCTTCACCACTAGTGCCACCTGGGAGGCCCCTGCCACTCTATACCAAATGTCTTTTTCTGTAGTGGGCCCTTTAAGTGTGTCGCAGTTCAGCCTGAAGCCTTGCAGCGCGTATTTGTCATTCTGTCAGCCTCTTTGACTTCCATGTCTCCTTCACTGTCTTTCCCTTTCTGACTTTGGTTTTCTGGTGACATCCCTCTTGATTGCCGCACTCACGGCTATCTCCATGCATCTCTGTCTGTTCTGCTGCTTTTCCTTTCTCCTCCTCTCCCTTTCCTTCCCTTCCCTTCCCTTTTTCCCCTTTAACATTAGAGATGGTTTTGTTTTGCCTTTTCCTGAGTTAAGTTTCTAAATTGATATATGCAGCAAATTTATTTAGTTCTGAAAATTAAAGTAAATTAAATATCTTTATTTTTTTTTTAATTTGTGGTTTTCATTTTCCCCGTTTGGTTCACTGGATCTTGAAAGATCTTGAAAGAAAAAAGGAATCCTTATTCCCAATTTAAAGAAAGGAAACCATGGCAATTTGTAGCCATCAGTGCCCAATTCCTCCTGATCTTAAGAAGTTAACAAGAATTTCTTATTTGAAGTTGTCCTTTGAGTATATTGGTTTCCCTGGTGCCTCAGCTGGTAAAGAATCCACATGCAATGGGTTCTATCCCTGGGTTGGGAAGATCCCCTGGAGAAGGGAATGGCTACCCACTCTAGTATTCTGGCCTGGAGAATTCCATGGACTGTATAGTCCATGGGGTTGCAAAGAATCGGACACGATGGAGTGACTTTCACTTTGAGAGTATCAAGTATAAAATTATTTCATTCTATGTGCCACATTTTTAGGGAAAATTATACAATTTTATAAAATTATAACATTTTAGGGAAAATTATTGGTTATTTTAGATATACTGCCTTAAAGCAACACTACTGATGCCCCCCGCCCCCACCTGCACCCAGGTAAAAAGGTCAATAGTTATCTCCCAGAGTTTCCATATAATCAGTAGATATTGCTTTTTGTCATAACACTTTAAATTTATAGAGTAGCTATTTTGTTATTCTTCAGAAGAATTTTTGGCTTAAATATTTCATAATGAATCTGAAAGTTAACAGGAAATATAAACAGAGAGCAAGTTAATTCTAAGGCACTGATTATATTACCTTTTTTTTTTGCCTTTGTTAAGACTAAGTAAATATTATTAATTTAGAGTAACTGAGTCTTTTGCTCTCTTTAACAGTTTCCATGGGACTATGGCCTATCTGCTGTTTATGTTGCTTAAATCCAGCTTATCCTTTGTCATTGAGCCATATCCTAAGACTTAAACTGTATTTATATTAACCTAGAAAGAATGTTTCCCCACGAAAAACAATTGTCAGCTGCAACCAGCTGAACTCTACATTTTAACTTTGTACATTTTTTTCTTCGTGTATTAAATGTGTGGGCTTCACCTGCATAACCATCAAATAAATTGCTGATAGAAAGAAGAATTGCACATTCTTCCAGAGAAATCCTGGCAATGTTGTAGTACATCTTTATTGTTGTTGTTCATAAATTTTGAAAGCAGTTATGTGCATATCAACCCAGTACTGTTTATGAGAAATCTAGTGAGGCAGAAAAGAAGCAAATAGCACATATGGGAGATACTGATATACAGCATTCCTTCTCAACTATCTGATTAGGCAATTGTATACATGCACGCATGTATGCTAAGTCCCTTCAGTTGTGTCTGACCCTTTGCGACTCTATGGACTGTAGCCTGCCAGGCTCCTCTGTCCATGGGATTCTCCAGGCAAGAATACTGGAGTGGGTTGCTGTGCCCTCCTCCAGGGGATCTTCATGACTCAGGGATCAAACCTGTCTCTTGTCTCCTACATTGGCAGGCGGGTTCTTTACCACTAGGGCCACCTGGTACAATCTAATACACTAATTTATGCTAACCAAAGAGAAGTGGATAATTTCCCCTGTAGAAGCTTTGTCTTTTCAGTTATGTCTTTAGGACCCAGTCCCTTGCCTGTATTTGATTCAGTTTTGGTAGGAGTTAGATTTAAATTTCCTCCTAATATGTTGGCTAATCTACTTTTCTTACAGTTGGTTCTTAGCATCCAAGTCATTTCTGGTGCTTAATAAATAACTACTCAAGCATCCTAATATTTAGGACCATGGAATGATTGGCTTTGTTATATGGAAAACTATTTAACGGTGTTTCTTTTCACTTTCAGTGAGAATGGGTCTGGCCTTACTACATAAATTATGGAGCACTCTGCTGAAAAAACTGTTTAAAGTAGGATTAGAATCATTAATTTGCAATAATTTTATATAACTGGAAAATAGTATGGGATTCAAACTACCCTTAACCATTTTTTTTTGTTGTATTTTGGAATGATTTGATTTGATATTTGATTAAGCATCTTTGTCACATAATTGCAATACTTATATAGGAATAGAAACTTTCACTCCCCACTCAAAAACATAGTCACATATCGATTACCTGTAGTGGAAGAGGGAGGGAAGAGGTTAGAGGTAGGAAAAGGGAAATATTGATATGGATAGTTACAATGGGAGCAATATTTGCAGCTTCTGCTTTCTCCAGTATAGGCAAGAAAATGGAAAATATCATTGGGAGCTGTGTCAGGGTCCCCAGCACCAGCCTCGGGCTTGGTGATTCACAGAAAGTCATAGAATCCTGAAAAGCTGTTATACTAGTGGTTTCAGTTTAATACAGTAAAAGTACAGAGCAACTTCAGCAAAGGAAAAACGCACACAGGGAGAGTCCAGGAGACACCAGGTATGAGCTTCTAGTAGTCCTCGCATAGTGGAGTTGCGCAGGAATGTTCTTGATTCTTCCATCAGTGATGTAGGCAGCACATATGACACATTGCCAGCCAGGATTGGTCATCCAAGCCTAGGCATCCATAATTTTTATTCCATGCCTACAAGACCCCCTCCCCCGGTCAGTCTTATAGGCATGGAATGCGTACCCACTTTAGCTACTCAACCTCCAACCTTTCCAGAGATCAAACTGATACAGCATGGCCCATGACCCACATAAACAAAAAAGGCATTCGCTATAAATCACATTGTGAGCATGAACTAACTGGTGTGACACAATATATCAGATATATAAAGAAAATCTTATCAGGAAGAATATTCCAGGGGCTCAGAGGTTCTTTCCCAAAAGACAGTGAAGGGCAAGTTCTTTCTTTTGGAATGTATAGGGTTTGAGTACTCCAAGCCTGCTACATTAGCCCTTGACTGCACAAAAGCTCACCATCAACAAGACTTTGGGGAAATGGCTGAGGAGTGTGCTGAGGGGGTTGATGTAACTAGAGGCTCTCCTGAAGTAAAACAGAAAAGTAGCCTGAAAATACAAAGCATTCCTCGCTGGAATCCATGTATTGATAATTGCAAGGGTTTATATAATAACTAATTTAAATTCTTTTAGTGTTTATTATTGACCAGTCTCTGAGTAGTTAAAATTTTTCTATGTACTTGTGTGCTCAGTCCTGTATGACTCTTTGCAACTCTGTGCAGTGTAGCCTGCCAGGCTCCTCCATCCATGGGATTTCCGGCAAGAATACTGGAGTGGGATGCCATTTCCTCCTCTAGCGGATCTTCCTGACCCAGGGATAAAACCACATCTCCTGTGTCTTCTGCCTTGGCAGGCGATTCTTTACCACTGAGCCACCAGGGAATCATTTTTATATGGTTCAAGTTAAGTGAATGGAAGAAGATCTGGCCTATTTTCTGTGTACTTGTAGTAAGATACTTTAAAGGCTGCTTTATCTGTAAGCTTCTTAGCTTTTCTGTAGACCTCCTTATTCACATTAATTGCCAAGGAAAGCTGGTGAATCTTCTGGAACTTGGTTTCAACAGGACCCTTTGGTAGGAAGGTTGTCTGTAACAACTTTGTGATTTCTCTCCCAAGGAGATTTTGCCACTTCTGTCAATATTTTTCTTGCCCAGGAAAGTTGTTTATCTAAAAGTCATAGTCTAATGAAACAGTTGTACAAGGCAAAGATGTAGCGAAGGAGCTCTGACTGTAGCATTCATTCATAAAATGAGAACACCTTTCAAGTTGGATGTGTTTTTCAGGGAAGAAGAGTTCTCCCAAGTCATAGTTTTCCAGAACTGTAGATCTTTTCTAAGTAATAGTAGGACAGTTTTATGTGGCAGCCCAATGTCCATAGGGTGACTTCTCCAGCTTAATAAAAGGAGATTGTAGATGTAGGTCTGGTAATATTTACTTTTATTTGTATTTAGTTAATTTTGTTTTTCTGGAGTTTTATGATCTATTACTTCCTCCTTGGAGAACTACCATTTTGCACTTGGCCTCTGATTTCTTTCCTTGCTCCCAAAGCTTCAGAATACCCAGTGTGAAACTGACTATACGATCCTAAGACTGACCTTTGGTATTTACTGTCCAGCTCTCTGTCTGGCTCTGGCTTTTTTCAGGACATCTCTGAAATAGGCCTTTGTCCTTGACCTCTTGTTCTGAAGTTCCTGCAAAAAGCCTGCTATATTATGTTAAAAAATCTAAATCTTAAAGTTACTTAAAATTGTCATTTGGATTGTAGAATACATTTTTTCTCCTATTTTTTTGGATCTACTTTTATTTTCATAGTTTCCAGCCATGTGAGTGGTATTTAAATAGGACAGTTTTGGCATTTGAGTTGAATTTACATTTATATAGTGAACTCACAAATGAAACTTTGTACTCGTGGTTAAAAAAACAAAACTGAACTAACCCTAACACCTCCTTCTAGGAATCCTCATTAATCAAGTATTTTTGAGCTTTAAGTAAGTCCATTGTGATTTTTCAGAAATATTTTAATAGCTTAAGATTTTTCATCTTAGCTATCATCTGTAATTTCTAAAATGCCCTTATATGTTTTTCTTTTTGTCCCCTATAATCTGAAACATGACTAAAATTACATTCTTACGTACTGGGAGTATATAGAATAAAAGTCTTAATATTGTGTATGGTGCCCAGTACTTTATTTTCTTTCTTACTAATATTAACATCACACATATCTCTTCAAAGATTTTATGTACCCAGATGTGTTTTGCAGAATATCCAAGCAGAGCCAGTATGTACATTAGATATTAAAGTGAAGCACTGCAGCCCCTGGTCATATAGCGATCTCTTCTGTCTTGCTTTATTTTGCCCATTAGCTTTATTGCCATCTGTAACATACTGTGTCATTTTTAGTCTTTATTGTATTTGTGATCTCTCTTACCTACTAGAAGGTAATTTCTATGCAGGTAGAGATTGGGGGGCGGGGTCTGCTTTATTAAAACTGATGTCTTCTTAGGACCTGGACTGGGCCTGGCTCTTGGCGAGTGTTCATTGAATATTTGTTAAAGTGTTGAATCAGTAAATCCTCACAGAATGTACTCTCCTACCTCTATCTTGAGTGTCTTTTTTACTTTCTATGACTTCATCATTGAGGTTTTGAGGTTCGTTTTCCATCGAAAATATGTGTCTTTTTCACCTGAAGTTCATCTTTTTTTCCCTAGGGTGTGTTATTATACTAGGTCCTCCAATCTGAGTGTTATCTCACCATTCAACTTTTTAATTTGATATTCTTACTTTTTTTAAATATGAAAAAATGAGGGCTGGAAACTTTCCGACTCTATGCTTATATGATAGTTTGCATATTATCATAGATCTAATTAACATGTACATTTCCTTACATGACCACAATATTCTGAAAATCTTTTTTTAAAATTAATTCATTTATTTTATTTTTTTATTTTTTTTTTTTTAATTTTATTTTATTTTTAAACTTTACATAACTGTATTAGTTTTGCCAAATATCAAAATGAATCCGCCACAGGTATTGGAGGCTAATTACTTTACAATATTGTAGTAGTTTTTGCCATACATTGGCATGAATCAGCCATGGGTGTACATGTGTTCCCCATCTTGAACACCCCTCCCCCCTCCCTCCCCATCCCATCCTGAAAATCTTTTATGTATCCTCATATACCTCTGAATTAGCATCACTTGGGAAATAGTCTAGTCTTTAAACTTTATAGTTGTTAAATGCATTAAAACTGTTCACCATTTTCTTTTTTATGATATCTTTTAGGAATCTATTTAATGTTAAAGTAATACTATGATAAATTAAGTACATGCATAGTTTTAATATTTTCTCCTCTGAATTTAGGTACAAGTTATGGAAGAGAAGTTAAAAGCAGCTAATATTCAAACCAGTGAATCAGAGACAAGGTTGTATAAAAAGTGTCAAGATCTGGAAACTCTAATACAGGAAAAAGAAGACACCATTCAAAACTTGGAACTGCAACTTGAAGAGCAGGTTAGGAAGCATCTGACCTCAAAGAGTCCTAAATATGTGCATTCATTTATGCATAATTGCAAAGATTAAAAAGAGAAAGCCTAAATTTCTACATTTTGGTCAGAAATCTCACTTGGTAACTCCTAAGATTACATCACATTTACTGGTGAAAAGTGCAAGTTAAATACATTATCTTTAAGTCCAGAATAATTCCAAGGCAGTGTCTACCACTTTCTGGATGTGAATCTTTATGTTGGAAACACTTGGTTATCAGCAGGCATTTATACCTGTAAAATGTTTCCAATAAATCTTTGCTTTAGATTGTTAGGGTGTTAGGAATGTTTATGGAAGGTTAAATTTTAAACATTGTTTGACACTAATCCTCCTGCTTAGAAATGTGTCCACTGTTTTTAAATCACTTTATTGAGATCAAATTTATAGTATTTATTTTTTTAAAAATTGTAAAGAAAAAAATTGCATTAAGGTTATTAACCTAGAAAGTCATTTAGCATCAGTTAGATATAACCACTATAAAATTATTCAATGATTAATCATTTATTTTTAGCATTTTTTTTCATTTCTCTGGATGTCACTGTTGTTTTAGATCTGTGGTTTTCAGCCCCCACCAACTGGTATTTATATGATCCTCACATTCTCAGTAGTTTTGTGACCATAGCCAGATTTAAAGGTTGGCAGATGTGAGCCGTGCTCAGTTGCTAAGTCGTGTCCTACTCTTTGCAACCCCATGGACTGTAGACTGCCAGGCTCCTCTGTCCATGGAATTTTCCAGGCAAGAATACTGAAGAGGTTTCCCATTTTCTTTTCCAAGATGTGAGCTAGAGTTTCTCAATCTTTATTTTTTCTGAACCTTTTAAAACTTTGAGGGGAAAGCAAGCCATACCCCAGAAGAGATTCTAATTCTCCTCTCACCAAGCTGGTTGAATTCCATTGTTCTAAATCATAGTGTTTCCAGAAATGGTTTATTTTATTGATAAATTCAGTGGATTGATTTTGGCATATGACCTTTCAGAGAAAGACTAGCAGATGTTAAAACTAGAAATATATATGTATGCTTTCATTATTCTGTTTGCTGGAGAGCCATTCTCATTTTATCCTTTTTGGTAATTTAAAGGTAGACATCTTAACTTGGAAACATGTTTTAAGTAGGCTTGCCTTTCATATCTGTAACTGTAATATTTCCAGGCCAGTGAGCTTATGTTTGAACTAAACAAACTATTAATGTTATTTCAGAAACAAATAAGGATTCAAGAGGCTAAAATAATAGAAGAGAAAGCAGCTAAGATCAAAGAATGGGTAACAGTTAAGTTGAATGAGGTATTTATTGCTATATTTATCTTTTCTTAACCTTTTCTTTCTTTCAAATAGATCAGTCATCAGAATATCTGAAACAAAATTTTGATCAGTTGGTGGTGCTGCTGGCTTTTGATTAATATGAGATAGGTAGCTTTCACTTTAATGGCTTATATAATTCTAAAGTTAAAAAAGGATTGATAGAATCATGATAATCGGTCTTAAGTAGCCTCATTCTAATTAGTTGACTTTAGTTCTAAATAGTTAACTTTAAGTAATTAGAGAATAATAAGTGAGAGTATTAATTTCTCATAAAATTAATGTATTCAATATTATCTGAGTGGTACACATTATTTAGTTTATATGTCAGACTAAATGCTGAAATAGTTTAGTTTAAAATAATTTTACAGTGGTAAAGGCATAGGGGTGAAAAACACTGAAAACTTTTAGCTCTGAAAAGAATAAATATTAAAGTCATAATTATCTAGGTTGATAATCTGTGCTGATAAATTCATCTGATATTTAGTTATTTCTTTTGTATTTTGTTTATGTTTAATTAGGTATTAACATGCTCTCAATGTTATAATTTACTGGTACATTTTAGAAATTCTTATCCCTGTTTACAAGAAAACGATTATTTTCTTTTAGTTGGAATTGGAGAATCAGAACCTTCGTTTGATCAACCAAAACCAAACTGAAGAGATAAAAACAATACAGTCAAAACTACAAGGTATGAGCACTTGACTAAGGTAGCCTAATTTGATTATTTGCCTATGTAGAATTTTACTGTTGAGCACTTGAAATATGACTTGTGCAACTTAAGGAACTGAACTTTACATTTTACTTATTTTGAATTGATTTAAATTTAAATAGCCACATGTCCGTATGAGCACAGCTAGACAGTAGTGAATAACCCAAAGAGGGTAATTTGAACATTTAATTTTGGGGTATGTTTACTTAATCAGTCTTGTTGTTTTCTATTTTCACTTTATACCATTGTGCTCATTGATGATTGAAATTCTTACAACCTGAATATTTTGTGCAAAGTTTTATGTGAATAAACTCTTTGCATTTTCCAATGGTTAGGCCTGTTTTCTTTTTAACTCCAAAGCCAAAGGATGGATGGTAGAGTTAAAGATAGAGATTTACTTATTAATATGCTATTGGTGTGATAGCCGCGCAAGTACACATATAGCTGATGTGAAGGTAGGTCACCAAGATATTTAGCTTGTGCTTCTTAGACCGATGGCCTAGGATAGTGCTTTTCAAACTTTTATTTAGCAGCAGACCCCTTTCTTTTTTTAATGAGTGACTTTTTAAAAAACAAGTTTAATTTATTTTTTAGATTTTTGGTTGTACCCTATGGCATGTGGGATCTTAGTTCCCTGACTAGGGATTGAACCCACACCCCCTGCATTGGAAGGCAGAGTCTGGACTGCTGGGGAAGTCTTAGAAGAACCCTTTTTAAAACATTTTTTTCCTGTAGAATCTTAAGGGATATAATTGGTAAAAATTGTATTGGGTTATGGGTCCAGAGTTCTGCAGACCTGGTCTCACCCAGGCCTCTTCTTGCATTTCTTGCCTCTTCTTGTTTCTCTGCAACATTTCCACAAAGCCCTGGAGTTTTGTAGAATGCATTGGAAGAATACTGGTGTGGTAGAAAGAACTTGGGCTTTGAAATAAACTTTAATGCCCCACAATTTAATAGCTGTGTTTTATCTCCAATTTTCTTCCTACATCAGTAAAATGGTGATTTTAATAGTGTCTAACTCAGACAGTAAAGTGTCTGTCTACAATGTGGGAGACCTGGGTTCGATCCCTGGGTTGGGAAGATCCCCTGGAGAAGGAAATGGCAGTCCACTCCAATACTATTGACTGGAAAATCCCATGGACAGAGGAGCCTGGTAGGCTACAGTCCATGGGGTCGCAAAGAGTCGGACACGACTGAGCGACTTCACTTAGTTTCATGGGGGGCATTGATTATAGGATGTGTGAAAGCATTTTGTCTACTGCATGTTAGTATCTACTGCTGTCATTCTGTAAAGGGAAAAGACTCCTATTTTCTCTGTCTTAATATTTCTGATATGAGATGTGTGCAAGTTTTTCCTACACTAAGCAATTATCCAGTTCTCAACAGACACCATCTGGGTGTCCTACAAATTTAACTCACTTTGACATTATCTACTTGGATAGTATCAGATCCCTCAGCCCCACAACACTACCCACCTCCACCCTGATCAGGCACCGAACACACACACAAATACAGAGGGATATTCTTGCTTCTGTCCAACAGACTGTAAATCCAAGCTTCCCAAGATCCCTTTCTTGGGTTCAATAATTTGCTAAAAAGGGTCACAGAACTCAGTTTACTGCCTAGATTACTGGTTTATTACAAAGGATGTAATTCAAGGAGACCCAGATAGAAGAGATGCATAGGGCAAGATACAGGAGGAGGGGCACAGAACTTCCGGGCTCTCAGCAGATAAGACACCCTCCCAGCACCTCCATGTGTTCACCAACTCGGAGCATCCCGAACCCTATCCTTTTGAGATTTTACAGAGGTTTCCCTATGTAGGGATGCATGATTAATGAAATCATTGGCCACTGGTGAGCAATTCAACCTCCAGCCCCTTTCTTCCTCCCCTTAGGTCAGAGGTAGGGGGTGGAGGGTGAGGCTGAAATTTCTAACCCTCTCATGATTTGGTTGGTTCCCCTGGCAACCCCATCCTGAGGCCATCTCAGGGCTTTCCAGAAATCACCTCATTAATATATATTCAGAAGTGTTTGAAAGGGCTTGTTATGAAAACAAAAGACACTTTTAGAAAATTCCAAGGGTTTTAGGAGCTGTGTGCCAGGAACCATGGATGAAGACCAAAATATATTTCTTATGTAACACATTTCCTCTACCTATATAATGAAAAAAATTGGTGTTCCTCTGGAATTCCACATTTATAAGTAAAGCTTTAGGTCTTTATGTTGTTCACCCTCTTTGAAATAGATTGTATGTACTAAGCCTAATCACAAAATGCTATTTCCCTGATACTTTTGGCTTGCAATTCTAGTCCTCACTGGTAGCCTCTTAGTTTTGGAGGCTAAGGATTATTGATCCTTGGAACCTAGGTGTTGCTGGACCTGCCTCTTGAGAAATTTGTATGCAGGTCAGGAAGCAACAGTTAGAACTGGACATGGAACAACAGACTGGTTCCAAATAGGAAAAGGAGCACGTCAAGGCTGTATATTGTCACCCTGCTTATTTAACTTATATGTAGAGTACATCATGAGAAACGCTGGACTGGAAGAAACACAAGCTGGAATCAAGATTGCAGGGAGAAATATCAATAACCTCAGATATGCAGATGACACCACCCTTATGGCAGAAAGTGAAGAGGAACTAAAAAGCCTCTTGTTGAAAGTGAAAGTGGAGAGTGAAAAAGTTGGCTTAAAGCTCAACATTCAGAAAACTAAGATCATGGAATCCGGTCCCATCACTTCATGGGAAATAGATGTGGAAACAGTGTCAGACTTTGTTTTTCTGGGCTCCAAAATCACTGCAGATGGTGTCTGCAAACATGAAATTAAAAGACGCTTACTCCTGGAAGGAAA
Source organism: Bubalus bubalis (assembly GCF_019923935.1). NCBI lineage: Eukaryota > Metazoa > Chordata > Mammalia > Artiodactyla > Bovidae > Bubalus > Bubalus bubalis. Next base: position 25,657,127 of record NC_059168.1, read on the forward strand.
GTTATGACCAACCTAGATAGCATATTCAAAAGCAGAGACATTACTTTGCCAACAAAGCCCGTCTAGTCAAGGCTATTGTTTTTCCTGTGGTCATGTATGGATGTGAGAGTTGGACTGTGAAGAAGGCTGAGCGCCGAAGACTTGATGCTTTTGAACTGTGGTGTTGGAGAAGACTCCTGAGAGTCCCTTGGACTGCAAGGAGATCCAACCAGTCCATTCTGAAGGAGATCAGCCCTGGGATTTCTTTGGAAGGAATGATGCTAAAGCTGAAACTCCAGTCCTTTGGCCACGTCATGCCAAGAGTTGACTCATTGGAAAAGACTCTGATGCTGGGAGGGATTGGGGGCAGGAGGAGAAGGGGACGACAGAGGATGAGATGGCTGGATGGCCTCACCGACTGGATGGACGTGAGTCTGAGTGAACTCCGGAAGTTGGTGATGGACAGGGAGGCCTGGCGTGCTGTGATTCATGGGGTCGCAAAGAGTCGGACACGACTGAGCGACTGATCTGATCTGATCTGATCTGATATAGATATGATATAATACTTTCAAAATATCGATGTGTATATGTGATTATTAAAATATCATGAATTAGTTCTGTGAGTTCTATGGTCAATATGAGAATATTAAAAGATATATCTGAAGGAGGACACTGTTTAAAGATATTTTTGTGTCTTTACTCAATTATCAGTTACTATTTAACTTTACCCTTTGGTGCTCTTTCGGAGTTGGGAATTTAATTTCTTGGAAACTTTTCTTACTATCACTGAAAACTCCATGTTTTTAATCTTATAAGCAGCAGTGCTACAAGTCCCAGAAGATGAATTAAACCCATGATTAGATGCTTTCTATCAGGCTTCCCTGATAGCTCAGTTGGTAAAGAATCCGCCTGCAGTGCAGGAGACCCTGGTTTGATTCCTGGGTCAGGAAGATCCCCTGGAGAAGGGATAGGCTGCCCACTCCAGTATTCTTGGGCTTGCCTTGTGGCTCAGCTGGTAAATAATCTGCCTGCATTGCAGGAGACCTGGGTTTGATCCCTGGGTTGGGAAGATACCCCGGAGAAGGGAAAGGCTACCCACTCCAGTATTCTGACCTGGAGAATCCATGGGATCACAAGGAGTTGGACACAACTGAGCGACTTTCACTTTCACTAGGTGCTTGAGTAATCGCTCACCTAGCTATCTGAATTCTCTGTCTAGAAACTTCCCCCTCCCCTTTTTTCCCTCTAAGTGATTAAGGTTCTCCATATCATGGTCATAGACTAAGCCCCTTTGTTTGCTGTCCTATGAGAAGCACACTGACAGCTATGATAAGCAAAAGTTGTTCCAGTGATCATGTGATATTTGCCCCAGTGATCATCTAAATTTTCCTGGGTTGTCTTGACAACCAAGATCTCATTCCCATTTTCTCACTATTAGTAGCATTACCCAACAATCAAATTTTATCAGTACATACTTGATTGGTATTTACTAGTACTTGGTCCTGCAAGAAGCTGTAACTCTCTAGTTGTTTATATTTATATCTGGATTTTTGTTTGCTTGTGGCTGGTTTGAGAGCTGACTACTTTCAAAAGGATTAGAAAGTTTTCTCTTTGCAGTTAAAAAATATTTTGTACCATCAAAATATATAAGCAGATATTAAACATTTGTGTATGGTGCTCAACATTGAGGGTTCCAAGTTATTATACAGAAATAAAGATGAACTTTAGGCTTTTTTCTGGTTTAAGGAGTGATTTGTCCATGTTTTTACTTATGTTTTGGTTCTCTGTTTAACAAACTGTTACGAAAAATTCGGATCTTGATTTCGATTAATGGTCTTGCAGAAGTTCAAGGAAAGAAGTCAGTTGCTTCCACACCAAAGCTTTCAGAAGGCCAGCGTCTGAGCAGTCTGACCTTTGGGTGCTTTTTGTCCCGAGCAAGGAGTCCTCCTCAAGTTGTAAAATCTGAGGAAACAAGCAAGATATCATCTAAAGAACCTGAGTTCATGGAAGGAAAAGACATAGAAGGTATTTATGGACTAGAGGAATTTAACATTTTTTTAAAAGGAAAAATCATTTGTTAAGATTAATGCGAGTTTCAGATTAGGAGTGTAACCTTCCTATTCATTGTTTATTTAAAATATAAAAAATTATCTGATATTCAATATGAAATTAAATATGATGCAGCAAACTCATAAGGAAAAAGAACACCAGATGAAAATTTAGTTAACTGCTTTGATTTCCCTTTATTGCCTCAAAGAAGAAAGTATTTGCCACATGTTCAAACTCTGGACCTGTGTGCAGATTTGTACCCTTCTTTTAGTCTTAAAGCCCTTCTAAATTTTGCTTTATTTGGCTTCTGGCTTTGTCAACACCAGTGTGACTTTTCCCAAATATTTTAGAGAGACTTGAACTTGCATCTTTTCTATTTTCAGCTCCTGCTTCCTTCCTCCAAAGGAGAAAAATTATAGCCCTAAGAGCTGTCTCTATGCTTGGTTATGAAAACTAGATAATGTTTTTCCGTTCAGAGGGTTCCTTTGGTACTTGCTTTTATGCCATTACGTGGATTTTTTTTTTTTTTTTGAGAAGTTATTTTCATTTTTTCCCCACTTTCTAACTTTCTCACTTTCAGTTCAATACAGCTCAGTTCAGCTGAGTTTGCCTGGACTGTAGCTTTTGCTCATCTGCAGATTTAACAACCTGCCTGATTCCAATCTGTGGAACCTATATAGCCTTAATTACGAAGATCCTGTCTGTGTTTTCATGTTTTCAAAGTTTTTCTTTTGTACTCTTCAAACTAAATTTTAAGTTTATTGTTTATGAAGTCAATGGTTCATTCTATTAGTTATGTTATAAACAAAAATAAACCATGTCTAAAGACATTTTTAAAGACTGTTATTTTTATTATAAAGATACATTTTGTAGTTATGATTAAACCAAAAGTAGTAGAGTGAGTAAAGTTTTTCTCTGTGTACGTTTTCTTTATGGTTTTGCACATTTCATGTATTGAAGCTTGGGAATAAAGGTTTTTTTAAACAATAGCTTTATATTTATTATGTTTAAATTTACTTATGATTTTGAAATTTGGTAGAAAGGGTTGTTATTTTTTTTGCTTCTAAAATAGAATTTTTCTAGTGGCTGCTATCTTTGATAGTCAGTGTGGCCCTGTTTTTCATTTTGCTTCTTGTATTATCTCTCCTTGGTCTATTGTCAGTTTTTTCCTCCTTGTTTCTTTGTAAAAAGTAGTTTCATTTTGATACTATTCTGTTGAGTGTAAGGGCATTGTAGTCTATAGGAAGCTTACAGTTTTCAAACTTGGGTTTAAAAAAGACATTGAACTAAAAAAGGGTAATGTAAATCAACTTGATTCAAATGAAAATTCCAGTCTGTACAGTGTAGATACATAAAGCTAAATATACAGAAAGATTGTATGATTAAAGACAGCGTGCCAATATACTGTATGCTTTTCTAGAGATGGAAATTCCAGAAAAATCTGTTGATAACCAAATTCAAGAAAACAACCGAGGTCAGAGAACACTGCATCAAGGCCCTTGCATGTCAGAGCAGAATCGTAAAACAAGGACAAGCTTTGTGATGGATGGTGGCACATGCCAGAATTCTGGGGCTCCCGGGGATGACTGGAGTTCTGATGAGGAAGATGGGAGCAAAGGAAGATCCAAGTCCAGGTACACGTCTACCCTTTCCAGCCACACATCAGAAGAGGGGGTCCAAAGTAGCAGAATGGGCAGTGAGACGTATCTCACGGCCTCTGACGACAGCAGCTCAATATTTGAAGAAGAGACCTTTGGCATAAAGAGACTGGAACACAAGAAGCTGTATTCTTGGCAGCAGGAGGCACAGTGGAAGGCTCAGAATTGTCCTCTCGGAAAGGGAAATTCCGAATCAAGGAAAAAGGAGCGTGATAGTTCCTCAGACGAACTCAATAAAAAATTTCAGTCTCAGAGGTTGGATTATTCGTCTTCCTCGAGTGAAGCTAACACCCCAAGCCCTATTCTGACCCCAGCTTTGAGTCCAAAGCATCCTAACCCACTCCTTGGAAAAGGCACAGAACTAGGACCTTCCTCCACTCTGCCACCTCCCAAATTAAGGATCCCTAATATTTTCAGCTTAAGCATCGCACTAGCCAAAAGGCACTTAAGCCAGCCACAGTTAAGTTCCGACAGGATGTTTGGCACAAACAGAAATGCTATAAGCATGATACGGCCACTGAGACCTCAGGAAACAGATCTTGATCTAGTTGATGGCGACAATACAGAAATTTTAGAGACTATGGACACTGATTGTGATGATGGATTATTTTCCTACGACTGCTTGGAATCCCCATGTTCAGAGGACCAGGAAGCCTGCGACTCAGCAAAGAAAGCAGCCTGTGGCAAACCTCCAACTCCACCTCTGCACCGGTTTCCCTCTTGGGTAAATTATGTTGCTGTGCGCAGTGCACACACGTTTGTTTTTTCTCAACACTCATTTTCTGGTTTTACTTTACTTCTTTTCCTGTTTCTTTTCCAGTCCAGCTTTGTTCTGACAATTCCCAGTTTTTAGAATTCAGTTTTTCCTTCTCTTTTCCCCTGGATCAATTGAGAAATAAGACACAAGGGTAAGACAAACGGGAGATCTAGATGTTACCTTTATTACTGATGAAACAGATTTTAGAGAACTAGTGGGCACAGGAGCCAATACTGCACCTAGGAAATTGCTGGATTTTGCCACCCAGGCTCAGGTAGTGTTGGACCAGCTGCCGCAGACTCCCTCCAGTGAGGCCCGGCTTCTCTAAAGCTCATGGTCTAGAGAAAGAACAAATGGTTGTTTTTGTGCAACAGCTGCTTCTCAAGAGAAAGGAAAGGCGAAGGTGTTGGTTTCTGCATGTCCAGTTTCTCCTGGGCATTCCAGTCACATTAAGCCACTCCTTTTTCTTAGACAGGAGAAAGTGAATGGTTGGCTTTGAATGTTGAATCAGGAATGTTCAATTTTTGGAGTGCCTTCCACATGGAAGGGGGCTTCTCAGGTGGCTTTCGTGGTAAAAAATCCACCTGCCAATGCAGAAGATGTAAGAGATGTGGGTTTGATCCCTAGGTTGGGAAGATCCCCTGGAGGAGGGCATGGCTACCCACTCCAGTATTCTTGCCTGGAAAATTCCATGGATGGGAGAGCCTGGCAGGCTACAGCCCATAGGGTTGTAGAGAGTCAGGCACAACTGAAACGACCTAGCACACATGCATACCACATGGAAACACCAGGGTGAGGAAAAAGGGTTCTTTCTAATGGTGGGTAAATTCTGGGCCAGGATACCTACTGGCCATCAAGTTTTGAACTTAATTATTTACTTGATTGACTTTAAGAGAAATTTAATTTTACTCGTTATGAGCTTATCAATCCATTGCTTTGACCAAAAGCATCTTCCTGTATCTAGAATAGTTTGAAATTTCTTCCATTGAAACATTGACCATTAATGTAATAATTAACCTATTGTGTGATTCTTGGGCTTCCTGATGGCTCAGATAGTAAAGAATCATCTTGCAATACAGGAGACTTGGATTCGATCACTGGGTCAGGAAGATCTCCTGGAGAAGGAAATGGCACCCCACTCCAGTTTTCTTGGCTGGGGAATCCCATGGACAGAGAAGCCTGGTGAGCTACGATCCATGGGGTCACAAGGAGTCAGACACGACCGTAGTGACTTAACACTTTCACTTTCTTGGGAATCACTAGATTAAGAAAATTCTTCCTGAGACCTCCCTAATGATCCAGTGTTTAGGAGTCCACCTTCCAATGCAAGGGATGGGAGTTCAATCCTTATTTGGGGAACTGAGATCCCACATGCTCCAGGCAACTAAGTCCACGAGGTACAACTGGAGAGCCCATGTGCCACGTGAAGACCCAGCACAGCCCCCCAAATAAATTCATGAAAATAATTTTAAAAATTCTTCCTATATTTGAAACAAAGTGAAATTATCTGTTTTGTAGATTGAAGTTTCCCTTCACATACTGACATAGTTTAACCTTTAGCCTCAAGAGAATCATCTGGGTTGCAGGATTTTGAGGTTTTCAGAGTCATGTTCTGTTATTATTTTTTATTTAGTGACCAATGCAGTTTTAAGCAAATAAGGCAATTATGTTTTCCTACTATAAATTCAGACCTTGAGATGTATCTCTCTTATTTACTTTTAAAAGAACATTTCATTGCAAAGTCCACTTGAAACCACCTGCAGTTTATTACTAAATTCTGGATAACATAAAAAATGAACATTATTGGCACGTGAATCTCTGGAATTCCAATTATGTTACCCTTTAGGCAGTTAGGAGTTGAAATTTTGCTTCTTTTATTATGTTGAGATTATGTTGGCGATTTAGGCTAGGGTTTCACATTCATTTTACTTGGCAAACCATTTTTACTGGTCTTTTGCCTTTCTCTCTTCACTTTATTTTCTGAAGCTATCCATTTCTGAAAAAGTAGTATTGCTTTGCAGAAGCCTTCCAACACATTGGCCAAGTTTGAGGTTTTATTTCTGTTTGTTGGGTATTTTCAAGTTTCACGTTAAAGAGGTATATTCTAATCACCTCAATTTATGAAAGTTTACTTTAAGGAATTTTAGGGGTTTATTTTAAGGCAGTTTTAAGGCATAGCCCACCCTTATTGAACTGGAATATCATTCAAAAATACAACAGTCACTCTAGCAGGTCATGTGATGACTCAGCAGCACCTCTGATGATCAGCATCTTAGAAACAGGTGACACCCATTGTCCCTGGTCCCATGGCTCAGCTTGCCCTCTCCTGTCTGCAGTGACTATCTGCTTCTCTCACGTCTGCTGACTGTCACCTTTGCCTCTCTCATGGCTTCTACATACCTCACTTACTGTCTTATTTTTATGTGTCTTTTTGTTCTGTCTGCTCTGCTATTTGTCTCTGTGTGTATCTCACCATCACGCTGTCAGAGAAGCTGCCTCTGATTCATTCCGTCAGTGACTCTTCAATCTAAAGTGTCTCAGATGATTAGAGATTTCATGCACATTGCTTCAAAGCCCCTGGCTAGCATAGTCCTAAAGAGGACTGCCTGAGTTGCCTCCTGTGTCCTGACCCAGACAATTGTGCGGGTTAGGTGTATTACAAAGTTCAGGACATGGTGATCTATGCGTGAGGAACAACCTGGAGTCCCTTTTCTCAAAGGGACAGGGCTAACAGCCTTCCAGTACCCATTTGAGAAATCTCAGAGAAGAAGAGAAAATAACAACCTACTTTTGGAACAAGACTGTATAAATTTTATTGCCGTTCTCAAATTCACTGATTATTTGACTTCAGGTGTTTCTTCAACTTCATTGTAATATGAAGGTGATAGAACTTAATGCTACTTTGTATGTGCTTTCTGACTTCAAGTTTTGGCTTTCTCTTTTTCTTTAACCATATTCTAGAATGGTATATTGTTAAAGATAATATTTGTGTGTAGTGAAAGATAGTAAATGGTTTCTGGCTTTTGTTATGGCCATTCAAGGTTTTCTTCTTTTTCTTGAACCATGTTCTGAAATGATGGCATATTAATCGTGGTGTTTATGAATAGTCAGTGGTTGTGAACAAGCTTTCTTTTGCTTTTTTTCCTGTCTCTTCAAAATAATTTAAAATACTAAGCAAAAATTTGGGAACAAAGATAATGGAGTGACTAATGGATGGAAAAAAATTCTGCAGTGCTGTTCACAGTGGCATATTTTAGTTGGCACTGGTGACAGCTTTATAATAATGCTGTACTCTGGTGACTGTTAAATGAAGAACAAATGAAAAACATATGTATTGAAAGTAATTGCTTCTTTGCTTCAAATATCCAGCTTAAATCTCTCTTTTACATTAGGAAAGCAGAATTTATGCTGTAGCCAAATCAGGCATTCGAATGTCTGAGGCCTTCAATATGGAGAATGTTCATAAAAGTAAGTGTTTTTGTATGCTGCATCATGAATGAACCTTGAGCACTTTGTGCTAATTGAAATAAGCAGTCACAAAAGACAAACACTGTATGAGTCCACTTATATGAAGTATCCAAAGTAGTCAAATTCATAGAATCAGAAAGCAGAGTTGTGGTTCCTAGGGGTTACGAAGTATTGGGGAAGGGGAGCAGTTGCTTAATGGGTATAGAGTTTCAGACTTTCAAGATACAAATGTTTTGGAGATCTGATTGACAACAGTGTGAATATGGTAAATATTATCTTATGTGTTTTTTACTGTAATAAAAACATTTTTTTAAAGAATAAGTGATTTTGTATTGCCATTTCACTAGCCAAGAATTTCCTAAATGTCTAAAGTCATTTGAATAAATACAGTTTTGCCAACTTTCAGAAAAGGCTTTCTGAAGTTGCTGATTTATATTTTAAAATTGAAATTCATGTTAGTATAGGGGCACATTGATGTTCAACTCTCATGTAGCGAGTATCTCATGATTTTACCCCAAAGAAGCTAAAGCCTGGACACTGGAATTTCAGCTGTTTAAATTATAAAAATAGTGATCTCTATGTCTTCTTTTTCCAGAGTTTAAAACACATTCCTCCTTTCTTTCTTTCTTCAAAAATTTATTATAGAAAAAATACATGCTCATTATGAAAAATAAAACCAAACCACAAAGAACTGTCTGAAATAAAAAGAGACATTTTTCTGTACTTCCTTCTACTGGCCCCCTCCTTTCCTATCTGTAATCTGTATCTTAGAGGTTTACCGTTAATATTCTATTCCTTTTCCGCTATCTATCATTGGTTTTTTGCCACTCAAGAAATATATTCTAACCTTTCAATTTGAGGGTCACCTGCTAAAGGATTAAAAGTGATGATATTTTAACACTGGGTCACCAATAGGGCTCTGAATAATCAGAGAATATCTTCACCGGTACTGCTCACTGAATCAGTCAGTAGGTATCTGTACTCATTTCCACCCAGCCTGAGCTGAATGGAGATACCAAAGAAACAAAAGCTAAGATCCTCACTTTCAAAGAGGTTATCGGCTAGTTGGGGAGCTAGCACACTTGGGTATGTAATGAACCATGTAAGAGTGTATAATTTAAACTGTGGATGCCATCGTTCTTAAAGTAGACTGTATAATGAATATCATGTGTTCATCCAGTGTCTCTTTAATTAGAAATTTTGTTAATTCACATTCATAAGAAATAGACCTAAGTGCTAGTTAGATCTGTTTTTTTAACAAATCATTTTGTTTTCTGTTTCAGATTCTGTTGCAATGCTTTCCTACACCACATCAGGACTTTATACATCTCTGATATACAAGAACATGACAACCCCAGTATATACAACTTTGAAGGGGGTAACTCATTATTGTTAAACACGTGGGTCTCTTCATGGTGGATCAAAAAAACTTTATTCAAGCTCCAAATTCCATTCTTGACATTTTACATAAACTCCCTTTATAGGGTGTTTTAGAAGTTCACACTAGCACATTATTAAAAGAGAAGAAATGGAAAAATCTTGAGAAGATATTTATTTTAATCAGTAATAGAGGTCTGATATGCTCCATTTTTGTTATGCTGCATGTGAGCCTCTGCCCCATCCATAACTGTTAATTGTTTAAAGGAAATAGTGTTAATGGTGTAAAGAAAACAACTAATTTAGAAAGCTCTTCAAATCACTGCCGGGGTTCCCCTCCCTTGCGTGAAGTGCCTGATTAAAATAAGTATCATCAGAAGAAAAAGCATCAGATATGAATAGCCGTATGGTCTTAGGAATCTTTTATCATTTACAAATGCCTTGCTGATTGGAATTTGGAATTTAACAAGTGTGACTTTGATAATAGCAAGATGCTTTCTTCTATTCCTTAAAAAAAGCTTATTCCTTAACTTCTGGTAAAATTCTGTACCTAGAGAGAGAGATAACTTTAGAGATGGACACACAGGGAGGCTATTTTGTTTCTCTTTAGAAGGCGACCCAGATAAGCAGCAGCCCGTTCCTGGATGACTCCTCTGGGTCAGAAGAAGAAGACAGTTCAAGATCCAGCTCCCGGACTTCGGAGTCAGACTCTCGCAGTCGGAGTGGGCCAGGCAGCCCCAGAGCCCTGAAGCGAGGTAAGGGAAGGTTGCACACCCACAAGACAGCTCCACAGAGTTCAGGATATTTAGTGGGAAGTTTATCTCTACAATGGGACTTAAAAAAAAATCTCAGAGTACTGCTTTCCACTCATATGTGCTAAGTCACTTCAGTCATGTCCGACTGTTTACAACCCTATGGACTGTAGCCTGCCAGGCTCCTCTGTTCCTGGGATTCTCCAGGTAAGAATACTGGAGTGGGTTGCCATGCCCTCCTCCATGGGATCTTCCCGACCCAGGGATGGAACCTGCATCTCTTACATCTCTTGCAATTGGCAGGTAGGGTTTTTTTTTTTTTTTCACCACTAGCACCACCAGGAAGCCTCATAGTGAAAAGAATATTCACCGAGGACTAAGACACATATTTTAGTCCTAATCCTCTTCAGAATTTTCTTTGTGATTGCAGACAAGATAATCTATTTTTTTAAAGCTTGTCTGTAAAAGAGAGATCACTTCATTACAGGAATAAAGTGAAATACTTGGCTTAAATGAGATTTCTCTTTTATAGTTACTTTTTGATTCTGAATAATTTATAGTACGGATGGATTTATTTTATCTAAATTCATTACACTGCTAAATGGCAGAGAATACACCTAAAAATGTGGAAAGTGAAGTCACTCAGTCATGTCCGACTCTTTGCGACCCCGTGGACTGTAGCCCACCAGGCTCCTCTGTCCATGGGATTCTCCAGGCAAGAATACTGGAGTGGGTTGCCATTTCCATCTCCAGGGGATCTTCCCAGCCCAGGCATCGAACCCAGGTCTCCTGCATTGCAGGCAGATGCTTTAACCTCTGAGCCAAAAAATGTGGAGAATACACCTAAAAAATCTGATATTAAGAAAACTTACTTTGGGCAGGTCTACAATTTTTGTGGATTTTGAAGAAATGTTCGGCGTAGATATAGGTTCTAGAGAGTCAGTCATATTAAATGATATCTGTATTTTACAAAAGCCTTTAATGTGGCATAGCATGTTGGTTTTCAAACTGATCCATGAAACCCCTATGTACTCCCAAGCCCCTCAGCTTCAACAGGAGCTGTTCATCTCTCATAGATTTAATATATTGGCTTCCATTGGTCTCTTTGCTACTACCTTGCCCCCTTGACAGCTGGAATCAGGTTATAGCACACTTTTGCTCAAAACACTGCAAAGACTCCTTATACTGACTATAAGGTATTACATGGTTCTTTGACGTCTTTGACCTCATCTCCTCCTTTCTCCTCTCTAACTCAGCTCTGGCCACCCAGACCCTTTTGCTTTTCCTGGAACATACCAGGTATGCTTTGGTTTCAGGACCTATGCACTGAGTGTTTGCTCTACCTGGTATTCTTCCCCCAGATGTCATTATGGCTGGTTCCTTTTCTCCTTCAGTGCTTGGCTCGGACAGTGCCTTCTCAATGATCTCTACCCTGACCACGCTATTCCAATATAGTCCTTTACTCTTCTCCAACTTCTAGCACTTTTTATTTCCCTTAGTTGGCCCTATGGTTTATTTTTCCATAGCATTTGCTCTCTGTTTTTTGTCTGTCTCCCCCAACTAGAATCTGTGTTCCATGAGGACAGAAATTTGTTTGCTTTGTTCTCTGCTCTGTCCCTAGCATCTTGAGGCTAAGAGCCTGAGATTTGCACTCCAACATTGCCTCTGCCTGGCTGTTTGACTTTGGACAAATCCTTTTATCTGTGGACCTTAGTCTCCTTAGAGAATGAGGGCCTGAATCAGAATGATCTCTGAGGTCCTTGGTAGATTGAAATTTCTGTTATTCTTTGAAAAATAAAGATACTACTATTATCACATCTATTACTTGGCTTAGTCAAATAAATTAGAATAATAATATAGTGAAATTATCCTAACATGGCCCTTAAATGTTAATAGACACTTTAAAAATTGCCAGATACTATAATGAATAATGACTTAAGTTCTTGATTTTATTTAATATTTTCAAAATCTCCAATTGTAGTGACTTTCCAGTGTGACTTGCAACTTGCAAGTTGTTTTCTAAAATGGCAAGTGAATGATTGCAAAAAATGTTCATTTGAATTTTGTATTATAGCTGCTGGCAAATGAAATAGTCTGTTTATATCTTTTTTATTGCTTCTCTTTTATGAAAGATTTTCAAAACCTATACACTAGTAGTATTGGACTCCTGTGTTCTTTTAATGTGATATTACTTTAAAATGATTACAAAAACTAAGTGTATTAAAGTATGATCATGCAAATCTTGAAAAATTAAGGTTCAGCATTTGTTTGCCTACATATGCATGTGCTCTGCGTGCTCAGGTGCTTCAGTCACGTCCGACTCCGCGATCCCATGGACTGTAGCCCACCAGGCTCCTCTGTCCATGGGATTTTTCAGGCAAGAATACTGGAGTGGGTTGCCATTTCCTCCTCCAGGGGATCTTCCCAACTCAGTGATTTGCCTACATGTCAATATGTAAATACACATATTTTTAATTCTTAATAAATGTTATTAGACTATTACATACATTTTATATATGTGAAAATAGCTATACTTACAATCATACCAAAATATTATTTATGTTTCTTTGACTTCCTTGGAGATTTGCATGATAGTCCTTAACCCTTTAGTTCTGTTTTCTGCCTTAAAGGTACTTCATGGTCAAAGGCATGGAATACATCCAGTCTAGGAAAGGTGGTGATTTGGGATATGGATGTATTTCTTAGGAAAACTGACAACCAGCATTTGGACCGTCCAATTACTAAATATTGACTTGATGTATTTCTTTTGACCTAGGTGTGTCTCTGTCTTCTGTGGCTTCTGAAAGTGATTATGCTATTCCCCCAGATGCTTACTCCACAGACTTGGAGTACTCACAGCCAGAGCAGAAGCTTCTGAAAACTTGCTCATCTTCCAGTGATAATGGGAAAAATGTAAACACTGATTCAAGGTTTTTGTGTTTTTTTTTTTAATTAATCAATCTGTTAGAGTCTCCAAAGGGAACTTAAATATTTTTTAAATCTCTTTAATTAGGAACCACTGGAAAAATCTGGCTACTTATTAAAAATGAGTGGTAAAGTCAAGACTTGGAAGCGGAGATGGTTTGTTCTTAAAGGTGGTGAATTACTTTACTACAAATCTCCGGTGAGTGGAAATTGCTTGTTATTTAGAACTGAATTCCTCAATCTATAAATCAGACACCTGGCTGATTTTCTTCCATGTAATGCAATTAATGAGACAAATCATTTCTTATTATGACTATTACAGGTAATCACTTTGGTTTTCTTCCCTTCATACAGAGTGATGTAATCAGAAAACCACAGGGCCATATTGAACTTAGTGCATCCTGCAGCATTTTAAGAGGGGATAACAAGCAAACAGTTCAGGTATTTTTTTTCTTTTTTATATCATGTAAAACTCAGTTGTCAATTATGTAAGCTAATAGAATAAAGACTGAGTATTCAGTATTTTTTTATTCCATTTGGTGATCAGTTTGATGCCCCTAAAATGTGTGAAACCCTGGGACTTCTTAGTTAAAACTATGTTATAACCTGAGTTTATGTTAAGTAAGTCTCCACTGTATTTTCTTTGCCCTTGATCCCTTACACTGTTTGTTCCCCACTCCTAACCCTCCCAGCCATTCTCAGTTCTCAAGCTGTCAAGCTATTTTAGCGGAAGGTTATTTGATAAATTATTTCCCAATAAGATACCCAGATTTTAGTGTACTATTGAATTCAGATGTGTTTGCAGTTTAATACAGAACCAGAAAATGTCAGTTCTGTGAACTTCAGATGCTCTAACACCTAAGTGGGAAGGATATTAGGGAGCAGAGGGGCTGTCCTAGTTCCCACGAAGTCACACCACAGAGGGGGCTGCTGACCATTTCACACACACATAATGCCAGTCTTGCTGGAAACCTCTGCCAAATTTTAAAAACAAAACAAGCTATTGAAATAGTTTGGATAGGTGACTTAAAATTCAAATGACTTATATCGGAAATGCCTTCCATAATTGTTATTTTCTTATCTTCCTCTTTTGGAGGGTGAAATACAACATTTTATTAGAAAAGTACGTTTTCATTGTTTTCAGTGGCTAATACCTGAGGACTGCCCCAAAATGTACAAAGGAGAATCAGTATGTTTATGGCTGATTTGCATTGTTGTATGGCAGAAACCAGCACAACATTGAAGCAGTTTTCCTCCAATTAAAAAATAAATTAAAAAAATAAACATCTATTTTAAAAAAGAATCATTTGTAGGCTTCTGAAACTCTGAAATTATTCTGCTCCTCATTTCAACAACTAGGAACCCATAGCACATTTAAGGGAGAAAAGGAAAATCTAATGAGAAAACAAGATTAAAAAATCATGACCCCAAAGCATAATACTATAAAGAGTTTTAAAGTAAATGGAAGTGAAAAAATTATTTCCACAAAAAGTTAATTGTCTTTCTCACAAAGTGGTTAAAATATGCTACATGATTTATAGACTCATTTATTTGGAACCTAGGATTCAAGTTGCAGCATATTTGTTTCCATATTAGGTAGTGATATTTGAAGAATGGACAAGGAAATGATAATTATTCTAAAATCTGCAGTTTCCTTTTCTATCTCTTTCTTATCCCGTTCTAGTTGACCACTGAAAAACACACATACTATCTGACTGCAGATTCCCCCAATATATTGGAGGAATGGATTAAAGTGTTACAAAACGTTCTTCGAGTACAAGCTGCCAACCCCCTTTTCCTGCAACCTGAGGGCAAACCAACGGTGAAGGGATTGCTCACCAAGGTGGGAACTCTATATACAGTAGCAGCGTCCCAGGCAGTGACAGAATTAGCCCTGCAATCATGAAAAGTGGGCATCACAGAATATATGTGTGTATATATGTATATAAAAATATAATTTATGTTGTTATGCAGTGGGAAAAAGTGTTTTAAGTATGATATCAAAGACAAAAACCATAAAGATGAAACATGACAAATTTGACTATTCTGCATAAAAATGTAAATGTTCTTACTATCAGAACTTTTCTAAGCAGAATTTTTAAAAGACCAATGAGAAGCTTTGAAAATGTATTTGAAACTTAAATACAAGCTTTTTCTAATCAGGAAGTAAAGGGTAAATACCAATGAGGGGAAGGAACAAAGGACACAATGAGAGAGAGGTAGGGATAGAAATACAAATGATCAATCCACATATAAGAAAATGTTCTACTATCATTAATAATTTTCTTAAAAAGCAAGAAGTAATGAATATTTTTAAAAATCTGATCATGGGAGGACCTTTTTTAAAAGTATGAAATACAGTATTGACACAAATTAAGAAATTTGCTACTGAGTTTACTTAGAAGGCAGTTTGGCAATGTCTTGGCCAAAGTATTTTACTCAGTAAATATTTTTGAATGAACAAATAAATGAATAAATATTACATGTTTTAAGACGATATATATTTAGACTTTGATCCAGCAGTTTCAGTCTAAGAAATTTATGCTTAGGAAATTATCTTAATTTGCAAAACATTTGTGTATGAAAATGTCTATCACAGCATCCTCTTTCTGATTAAAAAAAAAAGAGAGATAATAATTAGCATGCATTGAAATGCAGGTTTTAAGTACAAGATTGGATCAGTTTGGGTAGATATTTGCTGTCACTCTTTCAAGATATAGAACATTTCCGTTGCTGCAGAAATATTACTTGTACTCCATGGTTTATAATACAGAAAAACTGAGATCATCTTAGATATAGAGTAGGGGATAGTTTTAAATATTTACATAATCAGGTAACGCTTTACTGTGCTGTCATTTTCAATGTGCAAAAGAATGTTTAATGTTTTAGAAATAGATTATGATGTGTTGTTAGGTGATAAAATAAGTGTAGAGTATTACATAGTTATCCCACTTTTGGTAAACATTTGTAGAAAAATGTCTGACTAGGAAATATATTAAGGTATACTGGATATCTCTGTGTGGTTTTTACTTCATTTTTGCTTATTTCTGTTTTCTAACTTTATAATATAAAGTCTGGCTTTCTTTTTTAAAAAATTTTACAAGTCTGTCAACCTCAAACATACATAGGTGAATTATTTTCCAACTTTTTTAGAATGAGTAAATATTGATTTATGCTAAAATAAATATTATTTTTAAAAATTTAACAATACAATAAAATATTTACACATAAAATACTGCACACGAAAGTAATCTTTGCATCATCATGCATTACTCCATGTGCTTTATTTATGTAAAAGGTGAGAAATTTAACTATGGTGAGCTATACCACCCTGTAATTTATACTTAATATTAATGTGGGAATATGGGTGGGTGCTCTTCAGTAATATTTACAAAGATCGACCAACCATTCTAAAAGTAAGAGAAAAATTTCACCAATGCATTCAACAAAGAGATGCACTATGTGTTTTTCTGGATCATTCTATCACCATGAAAATGTTTTTTCTTTTACTCATGGGCTTGAGAACTCCCTGGTATTGTGCTAATATATGTTTTCCAATGAACCCAGTGCCACTTTAAATCACATTCTTATTCCAGTTCATAATAACTAGTTGTCCTACTGTTTCAAGGACTGTGTATATCAGATCCTTAGGCTTTAATATGATCTCATGGCTAAGGGTTTATAATTTCTTTCACATTCAGTGTTTTTGTTTTTTTTTGCTTATTTTTAATTATCAGCATGCCTTGTCAATTTTCACTCCTGTTACATCTCTACTGTTCCCTGCTTCCCATTTTACAACTGCATTTTAAATGAGTGCAAGTTGCTGTGATTATCAGATGACTAAACCACTAGGATTTATAGACAGGATGCTCATTAGATTTCCTTCCTACCATTTGTGAAGGGTTGTCCACCCCCATATTTTCACCTGCAAAGCCTTATATGAGAAAAACTCTTTCCGAGTGACTTGTTCTGAGCTCACATTCAGGCTACAATCCCAGATACGGCAGAGCAGTGTTTGAATATTTTGGAGGGGAGGAGACATTTTCAAGTTGTCATACTGTTATTATTAAGTACAGAAATATGTAGGCAGATATTAAGAACTTGACTAATTTGATTCTGGATAGGCAGTCTTGCAACTTTTAATGCTTTGGAAGAACATTTCCTATATAGAAGTTCACTTATTTTTAAAAACATGTATTGAACAGTTACCCCATGTCAAGCAAGGAGCTGAGGTATTTAGATGAATAGACTGCTACCCCATTCCCCAGAGAGCCTCATATCTAGTGGGAAAGAAAATAATATAAACATATTTATAATTATATATTAATACATAAAGTGCTATTATTGACATGCATCATAAGGTGCACAGAAAAGCCGAATAATTTAGACTGTGGAGTCAGGAACAACTTCTCAGAGAAGGTTTGCCTGCAATGAGTCTCCATGGAGAAGTAGGATTTAATTTTGGAAATGGGCAAAGGAAGGTATTCCGGGCTGGAAGACAGTGTGGACAAAAGACAGTGTCTCACAGCGTGGTCACCTATGTAAAGAGCAAGTCCTCTGAAGAAAGAGTTGGAGATCCCGATCGTGGAGGACTTTTTTGGTCTTGTTAAGGACTTCGGTCTTCATCCTAAAGGTGATATGGAACCCCTCAGGGTTTGTAACAGGGGCATGGCTGTGTTCAAGTTGTTAACAGATTGCTCTGCTGAGAGGAAGATGAATTTGTGGGAAGCAAGCTGGAGTTTCTAAGAACAGTAAGTGGAGGTGGTTTTCCTGAAGAGGATGAGACTCTGGAGATGGTTTTCCTGAAGAGGATGAAACTCTGAACTGGTCATTGGGAGAGAGACCAGAGGGTGAATCTAAATAATGTTAGGAGGTAAAACTCTTCAGTTAGACTGAAGCCAGCAACTAGGAAGTGGGAGAGAGAAGGATAGCTGGGTGAAAGATGGTGCCAGATGATAGAGACCTCCGAAAAGAGGAGCTGTTTAGGATGATCAAAAGCTTCTTTTGGGACTTATCAGTTTTACAGCTTGTGAAGACACCTAAATTAAGAAGTCCAGCAGGCCGTGGCAACACAATCTCCATCAGAGGCAAAGTCTCGGTTGGAAGGAAGGATTTGGGGAATTATCATTGTGGATGTGATGGTCGACTCCATGACAGTGAAAGAAATCATCCAGGAAAATGTGTAGAGTGAGAAGAGCAGGGGATTGTTAATAGGACACTAGGTCTCCCAAATTTGAGAACACGTAAAGGAGATACATGAAGAGACCCTGCAAAGTAAGTCATGGAGGCCAGGAGTGGAGTGTTCAACAGGGAGGGAGTGATCTGCAGTGTCAGATGCAGAAAGTGCACTGTGGTGTGTTCAGGGGTAATGGGGAGATGAGTAAGAGCAGTGCTGAATTTGGAGGACTGTCCCTGCTTCCTGGCACATGAGAAAGAATGGAGCTGGGAAGGGAACATGGTGTCAGGAGAGGCACTGAGGTCAAAGAAAAGAGTGGCATGAATAAGGAAAGAGGGAACTGGGGGAAGGTTGAGATCAGGAAGTAGAATGTAAATTTCAGAAGAGGAGCCATTCCCAATGAAGGAAAAAGGACAGAGGTTGTGGCCAAGGGGATGAGTAGCAAAAAATGGAGGGACAGCAAAGGTTTTTCGAAAGGAAAAGAACAAGGTACTGTGAGTTAAGATTGTAGGGAGGTAGTGCAGCATAGAGCCTCTGGCAAGAGTTCAGGAGCCAGACTGCACACCAGTGCACATCCTGGCTCTAAAATTTGCTGCGTGTGGGACCTTGAATAGATTACTTAGCACCTCTGTGCCTTAGTGTCCTTTTCTGTAAAGTGGGAATAATATTAGTGCCAATCTCACAGGGTACTGGGAAGATTAAATTATTTAAGTGTGTAAAGTGCTACAGTGCCTGGCACATCATACAGACATCCAAAATGCTAGCTATTATCATAAGAGTTTCCCCTGGATGATGAAGTCAGCGAGACAGGTGACAGGATTTGTAGGGGAGAAGGTTATAGGCATGAAAATATAGTAGAGGAGAGAAGACCATGGGAGCTTGTGTTTTGTGTGATGACAGAGGCCAATCAGGAAACAATACACTATTTGTCATCAAAGTTTCAGACAGAACCAATACAAATACCTTTGTTATGGATGCAAGGTAAAAAAAAAGAGTTATTCTTTCAGCTTTTTGGTTCACCAAAGCCTTGAAGTTTGAAATTGTCTTTAAATCTTTGTGCAAATTCTTCTAGTGTAATTTATTATGATTTTTTTTTTCAGAATAAGTCAAAGTTGGGAGAAATCTTAACATATCAGTTTTACCTAAAAAGATAGACTATGTTTTTAAAACACAGCTTTTACAGTGACTTGGCAGAGGTCCTCGTTAATTTGTAGTTCCTCAAAGGCACACATTGCTCTATTTAAAGATAAATCATTTCCAAAGTATACTCTTTATAGCCAGATGCATTATGCTTCAATTTTAGTGAGACTCCTTTCTGGAGTTTGTTTAAAAGAAGAAAAAAGTAAACTGTATAACACAAACTATTTAAAACTTCCAGTATATTTTTCTGTAAGTACATGTTTCTAAATTTAATTAAACCGAAGCATTTCTTGCCAAATGAAACATTTTTTGTTGTTGTTTCTCCTCAAGCAACATTTTAAATCCATCAGACTGTTAGATGGTGAAGTTATTTGTTTGCTTAAACCATGCTTTGGAAAGCCCAAAGACTGGCTGCATTTGTGGGTTTAAATGAAACATGTGTTTTACTTCTCCTTAGGCATAGCAAGGAAGGAAGTGTTTATTGAGTAACTACTAGTATCCTTTATTTACATATTCTCCTTTGGTCATACAACAGCCCGCTGAGGTGTACAGTCATCCCACGTTAAGGAAAGAAGTTGGGAGGTCAAGTCAGTTGCCTGAGGGCATCATCTATCCAGTATGTGGCAGAACTGGAATCTAAACCTTGGTCCATTTGACCTCAGAACCCAGGCCCTTTCTGCTGTTGTGACTTGCCCACTGCAAAATCCATTCTTCTCTGTTTATATGTTGTCATTACAAGGTCCCCGCAAAACACGTGTGCTTCTCAGCCCCACATGCTGCCCCTCCCCCAGTGACGTCTCCCCTTACTCGCTCAGTCTCGGACACATGGGCACACACCGTCTCAGGACCTAGGGGCTTGCTGTGTCCTTGCCCAGAGTGTTCTCTCAGGTGACTGCATAGCTCACCTCCCTCCTCTGGGGCTTGACTCTTCGGTGTTGGTGACGCCTTCCTGACCACCGTATTTTAAATTGTAAAACACATCCCCTGCTTCACCAAGCACTTCTTTCTCTTTTCCTGCTTTATTTTTCTTCTTCATGTTTATGACCATGGGCAAGCATGACAGCGGAATGTTGGGCTTTGGTTTTACGAGCCAGCGTCTTGGTTTCCCGGTGGTGGGTCTCTCCAGGTTGAAGTCCACTCTAACTATCAAAGGAGAGAGGGTCAAGCCTCAAGGCAAAGATTGGCGGGGCTGCCCGGGTAGTGGAAGTATTGGGCAAGCTCAACCAGGCACACCACATTCTAGGTCTGGGGCAACAGAACCCATTACAGATCTTATCCACTGGAGGGAATGGGGTTCTTGGTGTTTTTCTAAACTTGAGGGTATAGCTGGGACTGTCTGACAGAGATCTTCAGTGCCTGAACCTGGACAGAACTGGGGCAGGAGGAACTCAGTGAGGATCTTGCATTGCCAGACAGGTTCTTTACCATAGCACCACCTGCGAAACCCAATAGTGAGGATCTTACTAAAGCCACTGAACAGTGAAAAACCTGTAATATTCAGTACGAATTTATGTGTAAATGTGTAGAATGTGTGTGTAAATTACCCACACACACAAAACACATCTAAGTGTGCAAACTTTGTATTCCTAATGAAGATACGTAGCACACTGCTGGTTTGGTTGTCTGTCTGCCTCATGAGGCAGTGAGCTCCTTAAGGAAGGAAACTGTCTTGCTCATATCCGCCCCCCCAGTACCTAGACCAGTCCCCGACTAGAATCAAGAACCAGATTCAGATTCCATCCCAGTCACGAAAGATAGTTCCTGACATATAGGAAGTACTCAATATATAATAGTAGCTTTTAATGTTGTTTTTATTATTTTGTGTGTATGCTTCTGGAGAAGGCATCAAGTGTTTTGAATGAATGAAACTTTTGTATTTTGGAAATCACTAGAATTCTTAGGTTTCAGTCTTCTTGTTTCTAACATTATATGTTAACCTGGAGAGCCACAGGATTATTGGAAATCTATGTAATATGGAAACTGTGAAAAATACTTACTTGTGAAATTGGCATTTTTTAATCCTTAGTCTTAGGTGTAATGTTTGACATCTAGTAAACACTCATTAAATGTTGAGTGGTGAGCATGAGAGCAAACATGCCATGCTACTAGACTAACAGGTGAATTGCAAAGAGCATTCAGATAGTCTGGTTGAAATGTCACCTATAACTTGAGCAATAACTTGAGCAAACTGGATAGCTGTTCAAATAGCTTCAAATAAGAGTGTATATGCCATATTTTAAGGTGTCAGAGTTCTGCGCTACATTTATAATTTTTTGAAATATGATTTCAGGTAAAACATGGTTACTCCAAGAGAGTCTGGTGTAAACTTATAGGAAAAACATTATATTATTTTCGTAGTCAAGAAGATAAGGTATGTATATGTTTTTAATATGCTGATTAGAGGAATTTTTTGTTGATTATGGCTTCAAGTTTTTCCTTTCACTGTTCTATTGCTAGCCCAAATTTTAGAATTTTTGATGTTGAAATTTTGCATAAAATTTATTACTAAGGTAATCATAGGCCTACAGGGATCTTGATTCTTAATTATAAGCCTTAGCAACTTTTAATTAATGCTTCTTCTAAGACCTAGAAAAATCTTCCTCTACCCCACTCTCAGCCATCAGTTTCTCATATTTTTCAGGCCTGACAGAATAGATAAGTTTGAATGATGGGAGCATCAAGCTAGGAAAGAAGCTGAAGAGAAAAAAGAATCCAGTCCTGTCCCAGGCCCTTGAATTCCTAGACACCATTTATCTATCCATCCATCTACCTATTTATGTCCCATTGGTTCATTTTTAATTAATCTCTTCCCCAAAGAACTTGAGTTACCTTCATTTTCAGAGGAAAAAGATGTCTTCCAAAGGTGAAATGTATGCCTAATTATCATTGGATCAAGAGTATTTGCATAAAACAATGATGCCTGCTTCACAGAATAGCAGCCTGTGAGTGATTACTGTATTAATGAGACCAGACTTCTTGGTCCACTGACCACATAGGTCAGTTAGTATTTCTCTGTTCTATTTTTGCAGCCTGTACTCTTGGTTCTGACTAGCCGTATTTATTTATTTATTGGTCACTTCATGCAGCATGTGGGATCATAGTCCCCTGACCAGGGATGGAACCCACATCGTCTGCATTGGGAGTGCACAGTCTTAACCACTGGACTGCCAGGGAGGTCCCTGACGAGCCATATTTAAAAGGCATTTCCTTATTCTCAGTATTGCTCATGGGATGGAAATTAACACAGTGAAGCTTTGAGAGTGTTGTCTCTGAAGCAGTGTGGGAACATGCTCATTAAAATAATACAGGAATAAGCACATGACAAAATTGTATATCCCAATATAACCCTAACTCAGTTATCAATCAGGAAAACCACAGCCGCTCCGTGTATTCCATTTATAACAATTTTAACATAGAATTAGGGACATACATAACTTTTAGAAAGTCAGGGTGGTAGAGGTTGGGGAAGAAGCTGCCACTGAAGGTCCAAGAAGGCAGGACCAGCAGTCTGAGCCCAAAGCACAGAGGCAGCTGGTCCTCAGCAGTTGAGAAGCCTCTGTGACGCTCCCAGTGGCCCAGGCATCTGACTGCAGCTGTCTCAGAAGAACAGTTACTCCTCTGACACCCTCACCTTCCACATTACATGCAAATTCTCTCAGGCAAGCTCTAATTCTGACGAATATAGTGCCCAGCTTCTTTTCTGCAATTACAGGAAGATTTGATTGGGATGCTGAGTTTATAATCCTCAGTCTAGCACATCTGTTTAAAACACACATAGCAGAAAAGTCAGAAAGAACTGTACCGAAATGTTGAGTGGTGGTAGAATTATGGATGACCTTTTTTTTCCTTTTGGGGGTGAAAAGTGAAAGTGTCAGTCCCTCAGTTGTGTCCTACTCTTTGCCACGCCATGAACTGTAGCCTGCCAGGCTCCTCTGTCCTTGGGATTCTCCAGGCAAGAATACTGGAGTGGGTTGCCATTTCCTTCTCCAGGGGATGTTCCCAACCCAGGGATTGAACCCGGGTCTCCTGCGTTGCAAGCAGACTTACCATCTGAGGCACCAGGAAAGCCCCGCCTTCTTTGGGTGCCTTTCAGTTTTTACCAAGTTTCTATAAGTGTGTGTTTTATAAATAGAAAAGTAATTTAAAATTTACCGAGAGTAAAATTTAAATGTTCTTACTACCACTACTAATAACAATTTTTATTATTTAATAAAAATGGATAACACTGATCATAGAAGGAACAAGTCAGAAGAAAATAAATAGATGAGCAGAAATCCATTATAATTAGTGGAAAAGTATTAGAATGCTTGTGAATCAGTATAGGCTAACTTCATTTTGTGCAATACATGTTTCAGAAACAATTTGTCTTTATCTCGATCAGTGTCTTTTTAAAAATTCAGTCAAAATATTTAAAAACGCGAGGTCTATTCACTGTTTATGGAGTCACGGTGATCCTTTGGTGAAAGGAATGTTGTTGTTTATTCACTGAGTCATGTCTGACTCTTTGTGACTCCATGGACTGCACCACGCCAGACTCCTCTGTCCTCCACTTTCTCCTTTGAAATTAGATCAAATTCATGTCCATTGAGTTGGTAACACTATCTGACTATCTCATCCTCTGCCACCCCCTTCTCCTTTTGCCTTCAATCTTTCCCAGCATCAGGGTCTTTTCCAATGAAAAGACCAAAGGATTGGAGCTTCTGTTTCAGCATCAGTCTTTCCAGTGAATATTCAGGGTTGATTTCCTTTAGGACTGACTGGTTTGATCTCCTTGCAGTCCAAGGGACTCTCAAAAGGAATAACCATCCTTAAATATTGCGGTGGATGGAACCTTGATTATCATATGATTAGATATGCCTAGAAGACACAATTAGGATAGTATTGTCACGTATTATCATAATAGAATTAGTTTTCTTTATCTGACTTTTTAAAGCTTGCTTTTTATTTATTATTTATTTATTTATTATTTTATTATTATTATTTTATTTATTATTTATTTATTTACTTATTAAAATAAATAGGGTGAATTTGCTGCCCTATTATTTTTGTTTTACTACCTTTCTTTTTATGAAAATATAGATAAGTTAAATTTTACATTTTTCCTTCAGAAGGAAATTTTCTTCATTCAGTACCCAGAATAGTACTTTGCACATAGTAACTACTCAGAAAATAATTGTTATGAATTTAATGGGGAAAGAAGTTTTTCTTATAAAATAGAACACATGTAATTAAGTTAATTTTTTCCTATTAATCAAGTATTAGGCAGATAATATTGCATTTTAGATAAGATATCTAGGTAAGATAGTTTAAAAGCTACAAATCTCAAGCAGACTGTGTATGTTCCTGGAATAAGTGTACTTAATTAAAGCAAAAGTTTTAAAACATAGCAAATAATTGTTTTTGTCAGTAAAAGAGTAGGTAAAATTTAATGTAAATTATTTTTAAGATTTTTTTTCTTACCGTTAAATTAAGATGGAAGAAATCATGGCATTTTTTTGTGATTTATTTTATATATACATGTACATATATCCCTGGTGGCTCAGTGGTAAAGAATTTGCATGCCATAGCAGGAAACACAGGTTTGACCCCTGGGTTGGGAAATGATCCCTAGAGAAGGAAATGGCAACCCACTCCAGTATTCTTGCCTGAGATATTCCCATGGACAGAGGAATATTCCCATGGACAGGTGGGCTACAGTCCCTGGGGTCACATAAGAATCGGACATGACTTAGTGACTAAACAACATATACATATAGGGGGCTTCCCTGGTAGCTCAGCTGGTAAAGAATCTACCCACAGTGAGGGAGACCCTGCTTCAGTCCTGGGTTGGGAAGATGCCCTGGAGAAGGGAATGGCTACCCACTCCAGTATTCTTGCCTGGAGAATGCCATGGACCGTATAGTCCATGGAGTTATAAAGAGTGGCACATGACTGAGTGACTTTCACGTTTTCACTCTTCATATATAAAAATAGCCTCAAAACATTTTTTCATTTATTGGGATTTACAGTGATAGTTAATCATACTTCTTCACACTAGCTGTCTGACTTTTTTACTTTTTTATTGATAGTATTGGGACTATGTCTACACTTATCCTTTTAATCCAATATTAAATTAATCCAATCCAATCCAAATCCAAAATTAAATCAATTTTGTTGGAGGGTTAAAAGTCAAATGAATATTTTGACTGAATAACCTAATTGCTTGACTAGGTAGTGGATCATTTTGGTCAAATTGAATAATTTGAACCACTGTACAGAAGTGGCTTCTTGCTTTTCCCACAAAAACTAAATGTCTAGTATTCAGATTGTTCTCTTATACCACAGTTGGCATGTTAACTGTGTAGATAATCCAGTTACCTTTAGGCATTCATTTAAAAACAGATATGGTTAATAAAGCCAAGAATGAAAAGGACTATGAAAAATTTTAGCAGGAAAAGATTCAGGAAGTTCCGTCCTTACAATTACTAATATTTACTTTAGTTTCCTTTAGGTCAGATCAAACTCTGGGAGGCTAAAGTTGAAGAGGTTGACAGATCCTGTGATTCAGATGAAGATTATGAAGCCAGTGGGCGAAGTCTGTTATCCACACATTACACTATTGTGATCCACCCCAAAGACCAAGGCCCAACTTACCTCCTAATTGGATCCAAGCATGAAAAGGTATGTAAGGACTAACTGGTTGATTTAGAATGAGTTAGACTAATATGATTAAGTATTGGTAATAATTTTCAAATGAGCATAAGTAGGTACAATCAAGGGGTTCCCAAGTGGCTCTGGTGGTAAAGAGCCTTCCTTCCAATGCAGGTTAGACATAAGAGACACAGGTTCGTTCTCTGGGTTGGAAAGATTCCCTGGAGGAGGCCATGACAACCCACTCCAATATTCTTGTCTGGAGAATCCCATGGACAGGGGAACCTGGAGGGCTGCAGTCTGTATGTTCACACAGAGTTGGACACAACTGAAGCGACGTAGCACAGCACAGCAAGTACAATCAAAGACATATACATTTGTTAGACATAGTATTCTTTTAAAAATAATTTTATTTTAATATATTTCAAACTCAGAAAATATACACCCTTTTTTACTTAACAGATGTTAGATTTCATGGTATTTTTTAAAAATTTTATTTATTATTTTTGGCTGTGTTAGGTCTTAGTTTCCACACGTAGGATCTTTCATTGTGGCATACAGGCTTCTCTCTAGTTGTGGTATACAGTCTCAGTGGCCTCTCGACGTGCGGAATCTTAGTTCCCCAACCAGGGATCCAATACCAAGTCCCCTGCATTGCAAGGCAAGATCACTGCACCACCAGGAAAGTCCCAGATTTTATAGTATTTTTTTATCAGTGTGAATTTAGTAACCGTCTAAATGGCCAACAATAAAAAATTGATTAATTAAATGTATGCGTATGATAAAATATCCTGCAAGCTTTATATTTTTTATATTAAAAATAGATTGTTATAATTTCTGAATTTTACTAATATATTATAAGGAGCATATTAATGTAATCTTAATATAATCTCAACTATGTGAAAATATACATATATATTTTAATAGAAAGATAAAAACTACTGTATTTGGGGAGCAGAAAATGGGTTTTTTTTTCTTTGTTTCCTGCATATAAAAAGTTATACAAAATTAATGTATACAATTTGATGTTTTGGAATAATTATGTACTCATGAAACCATCACCATAACCTGTGCCATAAACCTATCCATCACTTTTCCTCTTGTCCTCTTTTTTAATTATTACTTTTGTGTGTGTGATAACAACTATTTAACATAAGATCTACCCTCTTAGCAAGTTTTAAGTATGTAATACAGTATTGTTAACCATAAACCGTGATGCTAAACAATAGATCTCTAGGACTTACTCATTTTGTACAACTACAACTTGTACCCTTTGATGAATATCACCCTATTTCCCCTTCCGTCTAACCCTTGGTAACCGCCATTCCACTCTCCACTCCTGTGAGTTTGATGATTTTAGATCCATCATATAAGTGGTATTATATGATAATTGTCTTTCTGTGTCTGGCTTGTTTCACTTAGCATAATGTCCTCCAGATTCTTCTGTGTTGTCACAAATGGCAGGATTTCCTCCTTTTTAGGGCTCCATTACATTCCATTGTATGTGTATACCATATTTTCTTTACCCATTCATCCATTGATGGACACAGGTTGCTTCCATGTCTTAGCTACTGTAAATAATGCTGTGATGATCATGGGGGTGCGTATATCTTTCTGAGTTACTGTTTTATATAAATTTATATTGCAAAGCTTCCTTCAGATAAATACCCAGAAGTAGAATTGCTGAATCATATAATAGATCTATTTTTAAATTTTGAGGAACCTCCATACTGTTTTTCCATAGTGGCTGCACCAATTTACATTCCCACCAGCAGTATACAGGGCTCCCTTTTCTCTATATCCTCACCAACGTTTGTTATTTCTTGGCTTTTTTCTTTTTTTTGTAAGATGATAATTCATTGTGATTTTCAGTTGCATTTCCCTGATGATTAGTGATGTTGAGCTCCTTTTCGTGTACCTGTTGGCCGTCTATATGTCTTCTTTGGACAAATGATCCTCTTCCCATTTTTTAATTGGATTGTTTGTCTTTTTGCCATTGAATGGTATGCGCTTTTTGTATATTTTCAATATTAACCCCTTATAAGAAATATGATTTGCAAATATTTTCTCCCATTCAGTAAGTTAATTTTTTATTTTATTGATGATTTCCTTTGTTGTGCAGAAGTTTACTGATTTGATATAATTCTGCATAGCTATTTTTGCTTTTGTTGCCTGTACTTTTGATGTCATAAGAAAGACCAATCTTATGTCAAGAAGTTTTTTCTCAGTGTTTTCTTCCAGGTGTTTTATGATTTCAGGTCTAGTATTTAAGTTTTTATTCCTTTTGGAGTTGATATTGTGTGTTGTGTGAGATCAGGGTCCAATTTCTTTGTTTTGCATATGGATACCCAGTTTTCCCAGTACCATTAATTGAAGAGACTATCCTTTGCCTACTGTATTCTGGCAACCTTATCAAAAATCTGTTGACCATATATGCATGAATTTATTTCTAGACTCTATTCTGTCCCATTAGCCTAATAGGACAATAATTAGGCCCATTAATGAACTTACTGTCTGTTTTTATTGCAGTACCATACTATTTTTATTATTGTAGCTTGGTAATATATTTTGAATTAGGAAGTATGATCTCCTCAGCTTTGTTCTTCTTGCTCAAAATTGATTTGGCTATTTGGGACTTGTTGTGGTTTCAGATGAATTTTAAGATTGTTTTTTCTGTTTCTGTTTTTTAAAATTGGGATTTTGATAGAGATTACTTTGAACCTTTATTGGTTGCTTTCGGTAGCATGGACATTTTTAATATTAATTCTTCCAGCCCATGACTGGATGTCTTTCCATTTACTTGTGTCAACTTTAGTTTCTTTCATTAGTATTTTATTGTTTTTGTTGTATGAAGCTTTTGCCTTCCTGGTTAAGTTTATTTCTAAGTATTTTATTCTTTTTTTTTTATTTTGGCCATTATTTTGGGATTGTTTTCTTAATTTTCTTTTCAGATAATTCATTGTTAGTGTATATGAACTCTTGCCTGGCAAATCCCATGGACGGAGGAGCCTGGTAGGCTGCAGTCCATGGGGTCGCTAGGAGTCGGACACAACTGAGCGACTTCACTTTCACGCATTGGAGAAGGAAATGGCAACCCACTCCAGTGTTCTTGCCTGGAGAATCCCAGGGACCAGGGAGCCTGGTGGGCTGCTGTCCATGGGGTCGCACAGAGTCAGACACGACTGATGCAACTTAGTAGCAGCAGCAGCAGTGTATATGAACACAATTAATTTTTGTATGTTGATTTTGTGTCCTGCAACTTTGCTGAATTTATTAGTTCTAACAGTGTTTTTATGGAGTCTTTAGGATTTTCAACAAGTAAGATAGTGTCATTTGCAAACAGAGATAATTTTACTTCTGCCTTTCCAATTTGGATGCCTTTTATTTCTTTTTCTTGCTCTATTGCTGTGGCTAGGGCTTCCAGCGGTATGGTAAATAAAAGTGGCAAGAGTGGGCATCCTTGCCTTGTTACAGATCTTACAGGACAAGTTTTCAGTTTTTCATCATTGAGTATGATACTAGCTATTAATTTTTCTTAGATGACCTTTATTGTGTTGAGGTATGTTCCTTCTGGGTTTTGTTTCCTTCTTTAAATTTTCTG
Organism: Bubalus bubalis; assembly: GCF_019923935.1. Classification (NCBI taxonomy): domain Eukaryota; kingdom Metazoa; phylum Chordata; class Mammalia; order Artiodactyla; family Bovidae; genus Bubalus; species Bubalus bubalis. The sequence continues at coordinate 25,686,639 of NC_059168.1, forward strand.
GACTTCTTAAGTATTTTTTATGTGTTATTTGTATGTATGAGGAATCAGATTTTAAATTTGATAGAATTTGTTGTATTCCTTAAAAGACTGTTAGTTATATTTATTCTAGCCTCTTAATGTCATATTACTTTCTTAGTTTTCTTATGCTTTTCCAAGAAAATAATAAAAATGTGAACAATGGGAAAAAGGCACTATGAGCACAATTCAAATGAGCCTAAGTGGCTTTTAGTTTTATCTAAAAATTAAGAGTTTTTTTTTTTTCCAGTGTCAAAGTTTTCTACTGTCTATTCAAGTTGTTTTTTCCTTAAGTCATCAAAAACTGTATCTTGGTAACATCTCTATTAATATGTTTTAATTTTTAAGGACACTTGGCTTTATCACCTGACTGTCGCAGCTGGAAGTAACAATGTGAATGTTGGATCTGAATTTGAACAACTTGTTTGCAAGTTGCTAAATATCGAAGGGGAACCTTGTAAGTTTATAATGTATAAGTCTTTATAGTTTATGAAATGGGCCCTAACCCCCTTTGCCTAGTAGAGTTTTCTTTTGGGGGATTTCATTTTGTGGATTCCTATTCTGGCTTTGCTTGTCATGGGCTAGGATTCTCACTGTGGTTCTTCAGCTACAGGGGCACCATCATTCATCAACATGCCGTATCCTGTCTCACCTCTCTGCCTTTGCTCACGTTACTCCCTCTGCCTGGACTGCCCTGCCTCCTTCACATTCCCCACCAATCTAACGAAATCCTATCTACTTTAGGAGGTCCCCCATCCAACCCATCCCAACTCAGCAAATGGCTCATGAAAGGTGCCTAATAAATACTAAAATTATGTCCCAATGCACTTTACCATTTAACCCTTTCATAGCATTTGTTGCTTTGCACTGAATTTTTTTTTTAAATGGCTGAAGTTTCCCCATTGATAGCCTAGATTCTAAACTCTGCTCTACTTAATAGAGATCACATTTTATTTGTGATCTGGCATAGGAATTCAATAAATGTTGATTTTAGGAATGACTTCAAGTTCTTCTTTATCTTTCTATCTTCTCCTTCTCTAGTTTCTTCTCTGCAACTTGCCCCCAGCTCCCTTTCATGTACAGTCATCTGCCTACCGAGGTCACCAATCTTTAGCACATTTAAGCAACATAACCAATGTCCTGATAGACTTGTTCTGGCCTAGAATATTTATACCAACCTCGTCTAACTTTAATTTATCCTAAAGAGAAATATGAGAATCCCAATGGCCTAGAAACTGAAATAATATTATCAGAGGTTTTTTCATGACTTTTATGACTTAAATTGTGAGCCAGGCCTGAATGAGCTAATTTCTAAAGGGCTAATTTAATGTGAGGCCCAAGTAAGTAATTCTTTCTGTTTCTTATTTACATTTCATTTTGTACTTAGCCTCTCAGATATGGAGACACCCTACTTTGTGTCACAGCAAAGAAGGAATCATTTCCCCTCTGACAACACTACCTTCAGAAGCTCTACAGACAGAAGCAATTAAATTATTTAAGGTAAAATTTTATGTGGCATTATCAACAAACTTGAAGTTAACGTTTGCCGGGGCTTCCCAAATGGTGCTAGTGGTAAAGAAGCTGCCTGCCAATGCAGGAGATGCAAGAGACATGGGTTCGAGCCCTGGGTTGGGAAGAACCCCTGGAGAAGGGCATGGCAGCCCAGTCCAGTATTCTTGCCTGGAGAATCCCATGGACAGAGGAGCCTGGCGGGCTACATACAGTCCATGGTGTCGCAAAGAGTCAGACATGACTGAAGTGACTTAGCACAGCACATATATCATTAAGCATTTTAATAGGAAAAAATAAAAATATAGGTTATACAAGAAAATTCAAAATATGACAATGACAAAGAAAATATACTGAAATAAAGTTAGATGAATTTAATATGCTTTCTGTGTGAGGATTTGAAATTTCTATGATAAACTATAGTTTGGACCATGTGAAAGACTTAATATCAGAGTCATTTTCTCTTCAGCTTCTCAGATGGAGAGATTTCTGACATCACCATACCTCACTATTGGGAGAGGAGTCAACACTGTTCCTCTTCTCCAGTGCTAATATAATTAGCTCAAATTCTTATTACTCAACCTCTATTAAGTCCCTGATCACTTGAAACTTGCCAGTTATATCATTCTTTACCCCCGCCCCACTGTCCCCTGGAGAAGGGCATGGCAACCCACTCCAGTATTCTTGCCTGGAGAATCCCATGGACAGTGGAGCCTGATAGGCTACAGTCCATGGGGTCACAAAGAGTCCGACATGACTGAGTGACTAAAACTTTCACTTTCGTAACACTTTCACTTTCCATTATCTCTGTCATCAGTCACCTTCTGGTAACTCCTCAAATTTCCTTAAGGATTTTGGCTCCTAACTCACATTCTTTCTCTCTGCCTTAAACTTTGCCATTACACTAAATGACTTTGCTTTCACTTTGCTCACCAATGCCATGGCCTTAAGATTCCTGACCTTCTCAATGTCAATAAGCTTGCTGTCTACCCTGCTTTACCTTTTCATTCTCCATGTCCGTACCTTGACCCCAACATGCCTCATAAGTACACCACTTCTAAAATCTTAAATCCTAATATATCTTTCTTTAACCATAATCTCTTAGCCCATGAGCTCTCTTACTTTCTTACTCTTCCATTTCTCATCCTCACTAAGACCTTTTTTTGAGTAATTTATTTTCTTTGAGATCAAGAAAGAGCATTATAGTTCCTTGGGATCTATGGTCCCATGCATTCTTCAGCCAAACTCGTACCAAGATCACTGCTGTGGTCTTGCCTGCTTCTGTATTAATTGCATGTGTCATGCTAGAGAGCATCAAATATCTGTGGGGACTGGAGCCTGTGTAACTCTATGGTCTTCATTCCTCAGGGCCAACTGTCTCTCTTTGCTTGTCTTTGGTCACATCCCCTCAAACTCTCTACTCAAGTAATGCTCCTCAGAACAAATTTAACTTCATTGGAAAAATTAGAGGGCATCAGAAATGATCACCTCGAATCTCTCATCCCAAGAGACATTGTTTCATCTGTTTCTTCCTCCATTATTTCAGTCTCAGAATATAATGTATCTTCTATGGATTTTTGTCTTGACTCTGTGCTGGCACCTTGATACTTCATTTTCCCTTTAATCTCTTAGAGTCTTCAGTTTTTATCTTTCTCTTTTTCTTGCCTATATTCCTCCCATCTCAAAAAATTATTTGTTTACTAGATAATACTAGGGAATTGTTAATTTGGGAAGTGGATGATGATGACATGATGCTTATGTGGAAAAATCTTTGTCAGTTGAAGAGCCCTACTGAAGTATTAGTAAAATAACATGATATACATTAAAATAGTACAGACAAAAGTGAGTACAGAGATTGAATGAAACACGTATGGCAAAATGCTTGTTGACAGCTTTTGACACTAGGTAATGGGTACATTATACTATCCTCTCTACTTTTGTTCATGTTTTAAAAATACCATCATGGAGTGTTTTTAAAACTCCACCTGTAGAATACACAAATACCCAAAGTAAGACAGACTTTATACAAATATATTTGAAATCTGGATGAAGTGATCAACTATATAACAAAATATAAATGGCCAAAACCAATTACACAGGTGAATAAAAATTTAAACAGGGGAATTTACCAAACTTTGTAAATGTAGATAATCTCAGTGCTGTTCAAGGTGTCCCAAAATACAGGAAAGAAAGAAATTTTGTAAATTTTTTTTCTTTTACTTTGTTTTGGGTAAAGCTCAAAGCTTATGTATATATCAAAATATGTAAGAGTAAAGAGAATATTATAAAGTATAAGATGCTCACCATCCAGCTCCACAGTTGTCAACCTATGACCAGCTTTGTTTTATTCTTCCTATCCCTATTGCTCCCCAAGACTAGGTTATTTTGAAGCAATTCTCAGTCATCATGTCACTAGATTCTCTTTGTGAAGTAAGTATTATTTTTATAGCAAACCCCAGAAAATATTATAGAAAACAGAGCACTTCATACAAAAACTAATCAAATATTAGTCAACAGACTCCAACATCATGTTAAAGGAATACTAATCCTCGGACATATGTATACTTACCACTGATGCATGTTGATGTATGGCAGAAATCAACACAATATTGTAAAGCAATTATCCTTCAATTAAAAATAAATTTAAAAAAAAGAATGCTAATCATGACTAAGAGAGATTTATTCCTGACCATACTAATAATTGGCTTCCCAGGTGGGTCAGTGGTAAAGAATTTGCCTGCCAAGCAGGAGACACGGGTTTGATCCCTGGGTCGGGAAGATCCCCTGAAGAAGGAAATGGCAACCCTACTCCAGTATTCTTGCCTGGGAAATCCCATGGAGAAAGGAGCCTGGCAGGCTACAGTCTATGAGATCACAAAAGAATTGGACGTGACCTAGAGACTAAGCAACAACAACAACATACTAATAATTAATATTCAATTTAAATGATCTAAACATTCCAACTACAAGGTAGAGATTGTCAGAGTGTATAAAAAACCAAGATCCAACTATATCCTGTCACAAGCAGTACTTTTTTTGTTTTCTGACATTTCTTATAAGAAAAAAAAGACTAAGATTTTTAAATAGCCCTCACAAAAGATTTCACTCCCAGCACTTCATTTTACTCTCAGATTTCAATGTCACTAATAAGCCCAATGTATTTAATTCATTGAAACAAATAGACATGTAAAACACCATAACTGAAGTTATTTGATACATTTATAACAGTAATTTGGGGTTGTTAAATTAGCATGCATGTATTTTTTAGAATTCATAGAACATTTTATGAGTATTGAAGCTGCTTAACATGCCTTTAGGCAATCCATCCCAAACTTCCTCAAGCAAGAGTTCTCTAGTCAAGATCAAAATGAAATTTCACAGTTTTATTACAATGAACTGTTAAAATGAAGAATGATAAGTATTAATATCCTACTTTGGAAAATATTTAGGAAAGATTATGCTATAACCTTTTCCTAGTAATCTACTCTAAAATTTAATCTCTTTGGAGGAAAAACAGTATGTATTTACATTACCTTTAAGTTATTTAGGCTACTATTTGCCAAAATACTTTCCTCAGTAAACTAGTTCTTAAAGATGCCAATTGATATTACTAGAAAAAAATAAAGATGAGAAGGGGTTGAACTCTGTTCTGTGTAGAGAGTATAAACATAAACAAGAAAATATCTTGTCTTTATGAAGTTTGTATTCCAGTAGACTCTAGGGGCTATTAATGTTCCATATGCCCTTAAAAAGAATGCATATTCTGCTCAGAGGTGGACTATTCTACAAATTAGGTCAGGTTGATTGATAGTATTGTTTAGGTTTTTTAAATCCATACTGATTTTTCTACCTGCTTGTTCTCTCAGATGTTGACAAGGGGGTTTTGCAGTCTCTCACTTTAATTGTGAATTTTGTCTATTTCTCCTTACAGTCCTATAACTTGTTGCATCATGTATTTTGAAGCTATATTATTAAAACATTTAGAATTGTTACCTCTTCTAGCTGAGCTGACCCCTTTATCATTATAAAATGATGCTCTTTATCTCTGGCAGAATTCCTTGCCCGGAAATCTACTTTGTCTGATATTAATGTCACCACTCCCGATTTCTTTTGATTAATGTTATCACAATATATCTTTTCCATCCTTTTAAACAAAAACTTTTGCTAGTAAGAGAATCAATATAATTCATGCAGAATAAATCTTATCCTTTCTCACCCTGAGTATATCTATTTTTTTCATTTAATTCAGACCTGCCAACTTTTTATAAATGCGGCAGTCGACTCTCCCGCAATTGATTACCACATATCTCTAGCCCAGAGTGCTTTGCAAATCTGTCTGACACATCCTGAGCTACAGAATGAAATTTGCTGTCAGCTCATTAAACAGACAAGATGGAGACAGCCACAGAATCAACCAGGACCACTGCAGGTATGTGTTGATACATAAACACACAATTTTGAATGATGTTGTTTTCCTGATTGTAAGTATAATACATATTCAATATAGACATTTGAAAAATACAAAAAGTATGAAATAGAAAAACAACTATTACTATTTTGATGTATATCCTTTCAGTTTCTATAATCTATATATAAATGTATATATGTGTATATTTATACACTCACAGTTTTTCACATTACTAACATTACAGTGTGCATATACTTTTTAAAAACTATAAATTTCCCCTATAGCCTTTAGCAGTCTTCAAAACATTAATACTGGTTGCATTAATATCAACTGCTACACGTTTAGGTTTTTCCAATTACCTTTCCCATAATACCACTACAATAGACATCTTTGAACCTAACTTTTGTGTGCAAGTCCAGTGAATTTCATTGTGTCCACTTCTGGAATTTTCCATATCTTCAACAATATTCAGTGTAATTCATCTGTTAATTTCTTTTCAGGTAAAAAGTAGTACTTCACTATTGATTTTGTATACATTTCCTTAATTATTACAGTCAGATTTATTTTCAGGAGGGTTTTAGTCACTTGTGTTTACTCTTCAATGAATGGTTCTTTTAATCTTTGCTTACTGACTCCCTGTCAGTCACAGGATAAAATAGAAATTTCTTACCCTAGACTCTCGGAAGTGGATCTAGGTTTTGTGGGACTTGAAACTTGTGCAATGAATACTAAGAAAAAGAATACAAAATTTATTACTTTTACAAATTTTAAAACAACAAATGAGCATGTCGTATGACTATGGCAGCTCACAGGGCCTGTCCCAGGGATTTGGAGGGGACCTGTGCCTGAGCGGGGTTCTGAAACGTAAGCTTCGTGTCTATCAGGGGCCCTTCATAATCTGGCTCCAGTGGCCTCCTCTTTCTCCGCTTCATTTTATACATCCTGTCTCCAGTGTACAACGAATGAATAAACTCTCCTCATTCTTTGAACAACCCTGCCTTTGCATTATCCTTCACCTGGCAATCCAGATCTTTCTGCATTCTTCCTACCTGTGGACTTCACAGTCCAGCCCAAGCAACATCCCTCGCATAGATTCTTTCCTGACTCCTGCATCAGTAATCATTCCGTCCATTGGTTATATTTAAAAAAGCATTATTACAGTGTATTAGCGATGCTGTATTATAGATTACTGTTTAAATATATATATATATATATATGTATGTAATGTCTTCTCCTAGATCGTAAATTCTTCAAGGGCTGGGCCTTTCCCCCCTTCTCCTTTTTTGTATGACATTTAAAAAAAATATTGAAGTTATACTTAATTAAAAAAATTAAGATATAAAATAGAATACAGACCAGAGCAAGAGAATAATAAAAGTCATATATAACTCTATTACCTAGAGATACCGCTGTTAATATTTTTGTGCTTGCCCCTTGGTTAGCTATTTAAGTATATATGTATGGGTAGATAGGTTTTGCTTTTTGTATAAATTATTTTTTTACTACTTTTCAATTTGCCCTTTCTTACTGCCATTACTTATATTTCAGTGAAGGAGTTAACACATAAATGAACAAAAGGGAACAATTTCCCTAACCTTCTTGTGCAATATCAAAAAGGATTACCATATGATATCCTCTGATACCTCAGTTGTAGATAACTGAATACATAACTAGATGGATTATGGTTCTGACCCAATATGAAGCTTTTATGCTTTTATGTATTATAATGCTCTAAGGAGATGATGTCTATGTGGAAAAAAGCAAAAACATTTTGGGATCAAGAAAGACTATTATCATCCCTTCGCTGTCACCTCCTCTCTCAGTCACACTCCCCCTGACTTAGATCTCTGATGACCACATGGTGTCTGACCTGTGATGCTTCTCTTTGTCCAGGGCTGGCAACTCTTGGCGCTCTGTGTTGGGCTCTTCCTTCCCCATCATCCTTTCCTGTGGCTCCTCAGGCTCCACCTAAAGAGAAATGCAGACTCCAGGTATGCAGAGTTCTAGCCAACTGCACCATTTATGTGGCCTCTCTGTCTGCAATAAATCATAGGTATTTAGTAACCTGCCAGGTACATTTGTGGAAGAATGTGTGAAACAAATGTTGATACAGGAAGCCTTTGGTTATCATTTATGCAGAGCTAGAAAGATATTTCCTTTGTTACGTTAAATCTCTTATGGAAGGTTGCACTAAAAGCTTGAAAAGCTGACAAAGAATATTTTAAGTTAAAAGTCTATGTACATTTCAAGTATGAATGTCTTATCCTTAGTGGGTGTTCATCCAATAAAAGCAATTATTTTGTTTCCTTATTTTTTCTATTACTATTTTCTTCACATTTAATTCTTTTATGTAGAAGACTTCTCTGATAGTTTTCCTACCTTTTATAATTATATGTATTTGAATTGCCTCAGAATTTATACTCCTTTGAAAAAGACTTTTCCAATTCACTGTTAGAATGGCTTTCTTACAGTGGGGCCTAGGGTGCCCAGCCAAGGGTGATTGGGATCATTTTGTCCAAGAGGTTCATATTAGGTTGTTTAAATAGATTCTGGGACTCAAACAAACGATGAAACGAAAAAACAGCTTGGAAACAGTAGGAAAATATCTTCCAGCTCATAATATATTTTTGAAGACTCTGTCATCAAGGTCATGTGATTACAATGGTAGTCACTGAGAACCACCCGCCCCCTACAAAGGTGAGATTTTAAAGCCCACCTAAAAGGCACTTGAATGCACATATATTTAGGTATATTATCAATCTGGTTTTATAAGTGAAATGAAAATTATATGTAACAAATAAGGACAAATAAGATCTCTATCCAGCTTTTACAGGATTTAGTTACCCCAGTGGTTTTGTTTAAGGCTTAACATTTTTAAAGAAGTACATGTTTTATAAAGAAGGAATATTTATTTATTTATTTAGCTGAGCCAGGTCTTAGCTGTGGCATGTAGGATCTAGTCCCCTGACCACATCAAACCAGTACCCCATGCATTGGGAGCACAGATCTTAGCCACTGGACCACCAGGGAAGTCCCAAGGAAAATACATTTTTATTTTTGTTTGAAGATATTTTCTTATCTTGCTCAGCAGAAATGGCATTAACCTCTGTGTTCTTCAAAAGAGAACTCTCTTCATCATGCACTTCTTAAGTTATCCTATTCTAGGCTTTATACGGAGAAGACAATGGCAACCCACTCCAGTACTCTTGCCTGGAAAATCCCATGGACGGAGGGGCCTGGTAGGCTGCAGTCCCTGGGGTCGCTAGGAGTCAGGACACGACTGAGCGACTTCACTTTCACTTTTCACTTTCATGCATTGGAGAAGGAAATGGCAACCCACTCCAGTGTTCTTGCCTGGAGAATCCCAGGGATGGGGGAGCCTGGTGGGCTGCCATCTATGGGGTCGCACAGAGTCGGACACGACTGAAGTGACTTAGCAGCAGCAGCAGCAGCAGTCTTTATACAGTTATTTTATTTATATTTGTTAATATAATCACTATATGTTGACCATGTAATGTCTGGTATTTTAAAATTTATTTTGTGATTATAATAATAATAATACAATAACGATGAAGATTGCTTTGTGGGAAGTCTGGTTTAGTCGGTGGTGAAAGTAAAGACACTAGAATTTGAGAAAAGTGACAGCAGTTAATATTATCACTCAATGATGATAATATTATATTAATATATATCAACATTATATAATATTAATTTTATATTATTGTGATTATGATAATTAACATTGTCTAATATTAATGTATATTAATATAGCAGTTAATATTATCATTCAATAATGATAATATAATATTATGCTGTCAACATTAGCATGATACATTGTAATAATGTACACCAAGGGAAGTTTCCTTAATGGTTTCATATATCTTAATTAAATTTATTCTTAGGTTTTATCTTAAGTTTTGTATTATAGGACAGAATTTGGAAAATATGCCATTTACTGCCAGAGATGTGTAGAAAGAACACAACAGAATGGAGATCGAGAAGCAAGACCCTCAAGAATGGAGATTCTTTCCACCCTTCTTCGAAACCCATATCATCATTCCTTGCCCTTCAGTATCCCTGTGCACTTCATGAATGGAATATATCAGGTAGATTAGACTTTCTATCCAGTAAACACATGCTTAGTCCAGAATCCTGTGTATGACCTCTGTGGTGTTGAGAGGTGGGCCTGTCACCCTACTTCTGTCAGCAGCTGGCAATGATAAACATGCAAATATATTAGATTTCCTGTCAGGACAGTTGAGTTTTGAAACAGTTTTGCTAAAAAAGGATGCATGCTAAAAAATCCATATTGAATAAAATAAGGGAGGATTTTCATTACCATTATAATTCTGATGGAGAAAAGCAAAAGTACTTCAGTTGAGGGCTTCCCCCAGCAGTGTACTGGCTAGGTGAGAAAATGATTACTGACATGGGGTGTGTACAGGTTTAGTCCCTTTAAAGTCTCCACATCTTAGGAATTCTCCAGAAAAACTGTCCAGGCCCTTCCAACTCACATCTAGGTGATTGCCTATTAACTGAAGCAAACATTCCAAAGCTGGCAATTAGTCTTTGTAGCTCTAAGCCTTTTATCATGGAATTCAGATACTTAACTGCATATTAAAGAAACAAAAATTGAATGCTAAAAGTGTTCATATGTTTAAGTGTATTTCTCTTTTGTTTTTTTTTCCCTTTGTTTGAAGATTACATACTGTTCTGTAGTTCATAATGGGCCAGCATAATATCTCTGCAAGAAGTTTATAGCTGTCAAATGATCTTTCTATTTTGAATTCATGTCTGTTGGCTGAAGCCAGGAATTCTTATGTCAGGCTAATGACTAAGATGACATTAATTTTCTCCAGTGGAACTTTGAAAAAAAGTTAAAGCACCTAGATAAATATATGTTATCATTAATCATGCATCAGGTATGCCCTGTTTACCCCCTGAAATCTAGGTTTGAAATGTGTGTACCTTTTAAGAGAAGGACTATGTTGTTTCTGTTTAGGTAGTTGGATTTGATGCATCCACCACAGTGGAAGAGTTTTTGAATACTTTGAACCAAGATACAGGGATGAGGAAGCCAGCACAGTCTGGATTTGCATTGTTCACAGATGATCCTTCCGGCCGGGATTTAGAGCATTGTCTTCAAGGAAACATCAAGGTAAAACCAACTCCTTTTAAGGAGGCAGACCCAGCAAACAGCAAAGAAGTTATTCTGCTATTTGCAAAAAGTTTTAGTTCAAGAATTTTCCAAAAATATAAGCAATCTAATCTTCATGATAAAAAAATATTGTTGGACTTTGTTGAAGCCAAGGAATTCTGAATAAAATCTGTACACACATACATTGTTGTTGTTGTTTAGCTGCTAAGTCATGTCCGACTTTCTGTGACCCCATAGACTGTAGCCCACCAGGTTCTTCTGTCCATGGGATTTTCCAGGCAAGAATACTGGAGTGGGTTGCCATTTCCTACTTCAAGGGATATTCCCGACCCAGAGATCAAACCCATATCTCCCGGATTGGCAGGCAGATTTTTTTACCACTGAGCCACCAGGGAAACCCCTCACACACATACATCCTACGTGTTAGAGAGAGGAAGAAGATTAATAATAGTAATAATACCCTAAACATTAAGGTAGAAAGAGTGGAGGTATGGAAGCTCTAATAAAATGGGTTTCCATTTTATTCATTCACTCAGCAGTATCCATTTAACTGTATATTGTGTCCCAGGGCTTCCTGGGTAGCACAGTGGTGAAGAATCTGCCTGTCAGTGCAGGGAATACAAGAGATGCAGGTTTGATCTCTGGGTCAGGAAGATCCTCTGGAGTAGTAAATGACAACCCACTCCAATATTCTTGCCTGGAAAATTCCACAGACAAAGGAGCCTGGCAGGCTACAGTCCATAGGGTTGCCAAAAGTGGACATGGCTGCACACTCACGCACACACATTGTGTCCCAGGAGCTGGAGCAGACCCTTTGGGGAATATAAAGAAGGAACAGAAATATTCCCTGTGCATAGTGAACTTCTAATCTGCTTAGGGAAGAGTAGCTTTATACACTGATAACCTTAAAATTGAAAATGATAAATAGTTTAAGAATGTGGTGAACATTCTAGAGGAAAAGATTACATTCAGTGGAAATTAGGGAAGATCTCAGCTGGACTTTGACTGGTAGAAAATGTACCAGGCTTCCCTGGTGGCTCAGATGGTAAAGAAACTGCCTGCAATGTGGGAGACCCAGGTTCAGTCCCTGGGTCGGAGAGATCCCCTGGAGAAGGAAATGGCAACCCACTCCAGTATTCTTGCCTGGAGAATCCCATGGACTGAAGAGCCTGGCTGGCTTCAGTCCATTGGGTCGCAAGGAGTCAGACATGACTGAGCAACTAAGACACACAAGAAAATGCACCTGTGGAAATAAAGAAGCAGTTCCAGACATAGGGAAGATCATGAGCAAAGACAGAGAATTGGAAGATTCTTTAAAAATGTTTTCTGGGTCATAGTAAAATAGCTTTAATGAAGTTTCCATCTAGCAATGGCAGTGATTAAAAAGCACAGGATATAGAACCATAAGGAACCTTAGAGAAATAACCCACTTATTTTGCAGATGAGGAAACTGAGGCCTAGAATGAAAAATCAAATAGCTGGAACCAGGTCTGGATCCTCTTACTTGACGTGGTCCTTATTGCTCTTGGGAGTAAGCACCTTGTTATGGAGTAAAGGCACTTCTCTGATTTAGAGATGAAATATTTGGGGCAAGGCAAGGAATGCACCCATGAGTTTAGAGCATATAAAACATCAGTACTTTCATTTCAGTCCCCAAAGCCCAGCTCCATTTGCAGAATGATCTGTTGGATCTCCATGGGTTAAATATGCGATATGTTAAAACTCATACTTAGTTCCTTAGGAGTGCTGGTCAGAAGATAGGATTTCCACCCCACTCCCACCTGTTTCTTCAGCAGCATTTTGAGGCATCTAGATAAATGAATGTCTTTTTCTTTGCAGTTTCAAGTATATCCTGTTCAGATCAACAATTCCAAATGTAAATTTTTGAGACAGACATTTCTTGAATACTTTTAATAATTGATCAAGAAGATAAGCTAGTATTTTTGGTTGACTTGAGCTGAGTAAATAAATATTAGGGGCTTTGGTGAATACTTGCTTACCCTGTAATTTTAAAAACTTTTATTTATAATTCTGTAAAGGACAAGATTTTTTAAATTTATCTTGTTCCTGAAGAATTTTTGTTCTTTCCCCAAGAACCTTAACATTATATTTCAGAATTCTTTGGTATAACTTCAGTTATTCCAATCTTTTTAAACTCAGAAGGTGGAAAAATTGCTTTTCAGTGACTAAATCATGAAAAAATTCCTGGAATCTTCTTGTTTCCAGTCTCATGCAGTCCTTCATTAAGTTTCCTTTTTGAGTAAAAAATTCATGGCCATAGTCCAAAGTTAATGTGTGTCCAAAAGGATAAGAGGACCAAAGAGTGATTTATAATTAAATTCTAAACTCAGAGCTGCAGAAGCTTAAAACAGAAAGCTTCAGTCCATTTGGTTTGATTGCACTAATTGAAAATTTTCAGTCTGTAGACATGGTTGTCTTCAAAAAATACCCAATGTGAAAAACATTATGAGTCTCCATTTTCTGCTTCCCTTCTAGATTTGTGACATTATCTCCAAATGGGAACAGGCTTCTAAAGAACAGCAGCCTGGAAAATGGGAAGGTACGAGAACTGTTCGTCTCACTTATAAAAACAGGTGTGTAATACCGTCGCCAAGTGCCAAAGTAAGAGTATACACTTACTTTTAAATCATGCACCTAAAATTTAGTTTCCTGTCTAATAGCCTTAAAAGTTATATTTATTTATATGTTTTCCTAAAATGGTAGCTCTATTTCTGTAGGAAGAAACTGTCACCTAAAATTTTGTCTCTAATTGTATTCTTTAAATATCATGAATAATTATATTTTATAAAAATATGTATTTGGACAAAGATTAGAAGAAAACTATAAGGAAAAAAGTTGTTGCTCTCTTAGGGTAGTTGATACAGTTTTTCACTTTCAAAATTTCCTTTAACACTAATATTACATTTTTTCCATAAGACTGAATATTCAAATATCCTACTGCAGATCTGTAATAAGAGTTGTTTGTTTATCCAAGTCTTTTAGAAGTGGTATGTTCATATTCATTCATTCTTATTCTTTCATATTCTCTCTTCCTCTGTATTTATTGAGCTTCATCTATAAGCACTTAGCTGGATGCTTTTGATGAAATGATAAACACACACACAATCCCTGATCTTTGGGAATTTACAGGCTAGTGAGGAAGATGGTTGCTAATTTTTCTCTGAAAGAAAAGCACATGGCTGTGTGAGAGCACTTAACAAGAATCCTGTCCTAGACTGGAGACTTTGGGAGGCTTCTTTGAGGAAATGATGCTTAGGTCAAGGTCAGAAGGAGGCTGAGAGTGAAAGCATTGAAACGGGTGGAAAAGGATGTACAAAGCCTGTGGAGGGAGGCTGAGCAGTGTTTCAGGAACTGGGAAAGAGCTGGTAGGACTGGAGCACGTACTTTCTCAACAAATAAAACTTACTTGAGTATTTCTTTATTTATTTTTGGCTGTGCCAGTTCTTTGTTGCTCTGCAAGGACTTTCTCTAGTTGCGGCAAGCAGGGGCCACTCTCTAGTTGCGATACACGGGTTTCTCATTGTGATGGCTTCTCTTGCTGCAGAGCACAGGCTCTAGAGCACATGGGCTCAGTAGTTGTGGTGCATGGGCTTAGTTGCCTCTCGACATGTGGGATCTTCCCAGACCAGTGTTCACACCTGTGTGTCTGGCATTGGCAGGTGGATTCTTAACCACTGGACCACCAGAGAAGCCCACAACAGGTACAGTTTTAATAGACTTTAGCATATGGTCAGAAACTAGGGTTTTCTTTATTCTTTTTTTTTTAAAGAAACTTATTTTCTTCCATGTGTGAGCAGAAGGTGGTATTTAACAAACAGTGTTCACTGACCAGGTCATATTAACTGTACAACAACAACAAAAATAAAAAATGTATTTTGCTTCTTTTATTTGACTCTTATACTTCATAAAATAAGGGATCTAAGATATCAGAGTAAGAGCCTGGTACAATTATTGCTATAGTCTTGACTTTAAAATTTTTAGAGGCCTACTTTTGGAATATGTTCCTAGCTCTGATATTGGGATGTAAGAACTAAAGGTACTATATAACAGAAAGAATGTAACAGCCTTTGATCCAGTTCAGGATTGCTTTTTCTGATCATTGATCCCAGAGAAATACCCACATAAGTGGGCAAGAGTATTCCAGTAATTTTTATAACAGTGAAAAATACATATGTTAAGGGACACATGTTTATTAGTAGGAGAATGGTTAAATAAATATTGTGCATTCATACTGTGGATTCCTCTCATACACTCAGCCACTAAAAGGCCACCACTGTTTGAACAGACTCCTTTGAGAATAAAAGGTCCAGGTGGTGGTAGTAATAAAGAACCCGCCTGCCAATGCAGGAGACCTAAGAGATACAGGTTCAATCCTTGGGTCGGGAAGATCCCCTGGAGAAGGGAATGGCAACCCACTCCAGTATTCTTGCCTAGACAACCCCATGGACAGAGGAGCCTGGCTGGCTAAGGTCCATAGGGTCGCAAAGAGTTGGGCATCACGGAAGCGACTTTGCACACGAGCCACTAGAGCTTCTCTGTTCAGGGATTCATGAGCTGAGTGATTCACGAGAGTTCTGGGTAATGAGACAGTGACTGTTGAGCTTTGGTATCTAAGGTTTTAAAATCCCGTACTCCTAGAGATATGCAGGATTACTTAGGTAGTAGAAATCGAACAGGCTCTAGTCCTGGAGGAACCTGTTCCCACTCTGGCCCTTTGGTGACTGGCACGAAACAACAGCTGGAAGTTATGGACCTTCTAGATGGTTGTTTTAGTTCTGTGGTCACTGGGAGCAGTGATTCTCAAAGTGTGGGTCCCGGATCTGCAGCTTCAGTATCACATGGAAACACATCGAAATGCCCATTATTTGATCCCACTGCAGACCTATTGAATTAGAATCTCTGGGGAAAAGGCCCCGGAGTCTGTGTTTTAACAATTCTCCAGGTGATTCTTACTCATGCTAAGTGCTTGGAGAAGCACTGATCCAGAGGTCCATGTTGCTGCCTGTATCTTTTGTGGAAGGAAGCCAGCTCCTGGACCTGACCTGCTTGTTTTTTTTAATGTACTTAGAAGAGGTTCAGGAATTCTCATTTGGTTTTGTTGGCACTAAATGGAATTAAGTCCATGTCTAAGACTATTGCTAATAATGCATATCTTATGAATGCTGAATACATACTGATTTTGACTATGATGGCCACAGTTGGAACCAAAATGAAATGGATGAAATGGAGAAAAGTGGTCTGAAAGAGACATAAGAATAATGTGCCAGCTCTAGCAAACTCTACCAGGAAGGACAAAAACAGTCATGAATAACACATTGCCTTGTTAACAACAACAACAACAACAAAAATTTCATGACAGTATCTTTGACATCAGAAGAAAAGCAACTCAGCTATAAGGTTAAATTTTTAACAGGAATCTGAAATGGCTGGGTAGCCACAGCTATGAGTAAGTACTGTTTCTAAATGTGATCATGCTTTGCATATGTGTATAAATAGCTTAGGAAATGAGCCCTAATGCCCAGTGACACAGTTGGGAGGGGAACTGGCTGTGACCTACCACACGGCTACAGACTTGATTCCTCATCTGTCAAGCAGCACAGTGATAAGCAAAACTAAAGCACCACCTCTCTTTATCATGGAATTTTTATTTATGTTTAGTAATTTATAGAATTTTAATTATTTAGATTAGAGGTTAAAGATCTAATTAATAGGTTTTGAACTTGTTCTCATTTGGAAAACTCTGGTAATAAAGCTATTTGGTAATGTTTAAATTCTATTCATATTTATTAATAAAACACTTATTTAATTTGGTTTCTTACTGTCTATTTGAAATTCTAAAATCAAGGCATGTTTTTAACAAAACTAAGCTGGCAAGGGTCTTTCCCTGCAGAGAACAGCTCTTCTTTCTCCCCTCTTTGAAACAAAAGTTTATTATCAATAATTCTGTGTTGTTATTATTTTCTGGAGCATAGTTTAAGGTTCCCATCTCTGCCACCTTTAGTGCACTGGGAGAGCGTGTATATTGAATCCTAAACCAAGAAGCCTCTTGACAGGTCATCTAGTTTATCCCATTTCTTCCAGCTGTGTTCACACCAAAAAAAAAAAAAAAGTTTCCTGTTTGAAGAGACTCTTGTGAGTCTAAAGACCTCTAGAGAAGAATCATCATCATAGTAGTAGTAATAATGACCACCAATATTTATTGAGCACTTAAGCATATACCAGGCCCTGTGCTGAGCTCTTTATGTGCATCATCTCATTTAATCCTAACAGCACCTCTCAGTATTATCATCCTCTCCATCTTATGTTTCAGAGGAAACTGAAGCTTTAGAGAGTTATACCATTTACCCAAGGCTACAGAAGGGTTTTTCAAGGTTTTTCTGGCAAATAATTTCCATATTTTTCAACTCTCACCACCATTCATTTATCCATTCATGCCATAAACATCTGTCCAGTGTCTGCCAGTACCAGGTCTTATTGAAGCCCTAGAGATTCAAAGGTGAATAGATGTTTCCTGCCTTCTGGAGTCTTAGAGCTCATGTAAGACATGAATTCTTAGTAATGTGACTAATGCCATGGCAGTCACACTCTAGCGGAGCAGTGAAGAACATGGCCTCTGTAGAGAAACTGCTGGATTGGCATCCTGGCTCCCCCACTCGCTCTGTGGCCATGAGCAAGTCACTCACCATCTCTGGGCCTCAGGCCCCCTAGACATGAAATGGAGATGAAAACAGTACCTGCTTAGGGTCACCTGAAGGACTAAATGTTAGCAGATGTAAAGCAGTTGGATCAGGGCCTGCTTACACAGTAGATGCCCCAATGATATTTGCTCTTACTGTGAATATAACATGTTTGTGTGCAAGATGTTGTGGGAGCAGAGAGGAAGGCTTCGCAGAATGATGACTTCTGAGCACAGGAGTGGCCGTAGAGGCCGGAGGAGAACAGGGAAGGCGGGACCGGTCACAATTGCAGGTTTTGTAGTGTTATCAGCAGGCCATGGTGGACAGAGTGAAGGAAGGTGAAGGGGGAGTGAAGGCAAGCTGCTTTCTCAATAGGTTTACGTGGTGATGAGAAAGGCAATAGGAAATACATGCTCTGAGGACTGAAATCTGGAGCTGGCTGGAGGCTAGCTAAAGGGTTACCCAGCAGTACTGGGAGAGCTCTGCCCCATTTGGAGTGGTGTGTGTTTGCTGATACTGGTCCACACAGTGATGTGGTTCCCATTACACGGTATTGTTTCCTCGATGTCAAGTGAGGGCATTTGGGAATGCCCCTGCTGGGCAACGTGTGCCCTCCTTCTGTGACAGAAGCCCCACTTCTCTGCTTCCAACCCCCTCAGGGTTGGGGAGCAGTTGGAAGCTAGTCATATTGGGACAGACTTAGATCATGGTCCCTGAGACCTTTCCTATTCAAGATCTGTGGATTTGATTTTCTGACTTCTTTATCATTTTGGGGACTCGTTAGTTCCTCTCCACATTCTCTCCAAATCCCTTTATAGTTGTTGGAGCCCAAACTGTTACATTAGGCGCTTGAGCCTATGATTCCTACAAGTTGTGTTCCTATATGTGTGTCTGGAATTGTT
Organism: Bubalus bubalis; assembly: GCF_019923935.1. Taxonomy (NCBI): domain Eukaryota; kingdom Metazoa; phylum Chordata; class Mammalia; order Artiodactyla; family Bovidae; genus Bubalus; species Bubalus bubalis. The sequence continues at coordinate 25,705,329 of NC_059168.1, forward strand.
TTTCTCTTCTGTGCCCATAGTGCTTCATCTTCCCTTCCCAGGGGCTGTCTTACTGGCATGCCAGAAATGATAGAAGATGCACTTGAGCTCTTCTTGTCTGTAGCCATTTGAACATTTGGTTCTTTTCTCCCTCCTATTGTATTACCAATTCAAACTTTTACCAGAAACCTTCCAGTGGCTCAGTTCAGTTCAGTTCACTTGCTCAGTCGTGTCTGACTCTTTGCAACCCCATGAATTTCAGCACGCTAGGCCTCCCTGTCCATCACCAACTCCCAGAGTTTACCCAAACTCATGTCCATCGAGTCAGTGATGCCATCCAGCCATCTCATCCTCTGTTGTCCCCTTCTCCTCCTGCCCCCAATCCCTCCCAGCATCAGGGTCTTTTCCAATGAGTCAACTCTTCGCATGAGGTGGCCAGAGTACTGGAGTTTCAGCTTCAGCATCAGTTCTTCCAGTGAACACCCAGGACTAATCTCCTTTAGGATGGATTGGTTGGATCTCCTTGCAGTCCGAGGGACTCTCAAGAGTCTTCTCCAATACCACAGTTCAAAAGCATCAATTCTTCGGCACTCAGCTTTCTTCACAGTCCAACTCACATCCATACATGACCACTGAGAAAACCATAGCCTTGACTGGATGGACCTTTGTTGGCAAAGTAATGTCTCTGCTTTTTAATATACCATCTAGGTTGGTCATAACTTTCCTTCCGAGGAGTAAGCGTCTTTTAATTTCATGGCTGCAGTCACCACCTGCAGTGATTTTGGAGCCCCCCAAAATAAAGTCTGACACTGTTTCCACTGTTTCCCCATCTATTTCCCATGAAGTGATGGGACCAGATGCCACCATGATTTTAGTTTTCTGAATGTTGAGCTTTAAGCCAACTTTTTCAATCTCCTCTTTCACTTTCATCAAGAGGCTTTTTAGTTCCTCTTCACTTTCTGCCATAAGGGTGGTGTCATCTGCATATCTGAGGTTATTGAGATCTCTCCCAGCAATCTCGATTCCAGCTTGTGCTTCTTCCAGCCCAGCGTTTCTCATGAGGTACTCTGCATATAAGTTAAAAAAGCAGGGTGACAATAAACAGCCTTGACATAATCCTTTTCCTCTTTGGAACCAGTCTGTTGTTCCATGTCCAATTCTAACTGTTGCTTCCTGAGCTGCATACAGGTTTCTCAAAAGGCAGGTCAGGTGGTCTGGTATTCCCATATCTTTCAGAATTTTCCAAAGTTTATTGTGATCCACACAGTCAAAGGCTTTGGCATAGTCAATAAAGCAGAAATAGATGTTTTTCTGGAACTCTCTTGCTTTTTCCATGATCCAGCGGATGTTGGCAATTTGATCTCTGGTTGCTCTGCCTTTTCTAAAACCAGCTTGAACATCTGGAATTTCACGGTTCACGTCTTGCTGAAGCCTGGCTTGGAGAATTTTGAGCATTACTTTACTAGCATGTGAGATGAGTGCAGTTGTGCGGTAGTTTGAGCATTCTTTGGCATTGTCTTTCTCTGAGATTGGAATGAAAACTGCCCTTTTCCAGTACTGTGGCCACTGCTGAGTTTTCCAAATTTGCTGGCATATTCAGTGCGGCACTTTCATAGCATCATCCTTCAGGATTTGAAATAGCTCAAGTGGAATTCCATCACCTCCACTAGCTTTGTTCCTAGTGATGCTTTCTAAGGCCCACTTGACTTCACATTCCAGGATGTCTGGCTCTAGGTCAGTGATCACACCATTGTGATTATCTTGGTCATGATCTTTTTTGTACAATTCTTCTATGTATTCTTGCCACCTCTTAATATCTTCTGCTTCTGTTAGGTCCATACCATTTCTGTCCTTTATTGAGCCCATCTTTGCATGAAATGTTCCCTTGGTATCTCTAATTTTCTTAAAAGAGATCTCTAGTCTTTCCCATTCTGTTGTTTTCCTCTATTTCTTTACATTGATTGCTGAGGAAGGCCTTTTTATCTCTCCTTGCTATTCTTTGCAACTCTGCATTCAGATGCTTATATCTTTCATTTTCTCCTTTGCTTTTTGCTTCTCTTCACAGCTATTTGTAAGGCCTCCTCAAACAGCCATTTTGCTTTTTTGCATTTCTTTTCCATGGGGATGGTCTTGATCCCTGTCTCCTGTACAATGTCACAAACCTCCATCCATAGTTCATCAGTCACTCTATCAGATCTAGTCCCTGAAATCTATTTCTTATTTCCACTGTATAATCATAAAGGATTTGATTTAGGTCATACCTGAATGGTCTAGTGGTTTTCCCTACTTTCTTCAATTTAAGTCTGAATTTGGCAATAAGGAGTTCACAATCTGAGCCACAGTCAGCTCCTGGTTTTGTTTTTGCTGACTGTATAGAGCTTCCAGTGGCTACACTTAGCTAAATAAACCCTAGTGCATGATAGTGATGAGTAAGACATAGTTCTTAACTTCAAGTGAAGGAAATATGCTAAGTACAAAAATGTTCACATGTCAGAAAAGGAGGGCTTTCATCTTAAATTTTATTCTTTTTGTTCTTTATCGCTTTGCCGACATGATTTGAATTTAGAATCTATTTCTGTTACCCAGCCTTGTTCTTCTACAGTTAACAGTTTGCCAGCATGCAGACACAGATAATTATTTTTTTCAAGAAAGCACTCTGAATGATGGCCCAGGCCAGTGATTCTGAAGCTGGCGTGAACAGAAAGAATTACCAGAACGGTGGGGAAGAAGTGCTTTTCAAAGTACACCCCCCATGCTTCCCCTGAGATTCTGACCTGCTCCCCTCTCATTTCTTGCTGTTTGAGATAATTACCATGAGAAATTTTGTAACTGATGATAGTGTGTCCTCCCCTTAAGTGGATGGAGGAAAAAAGGCTGGAAATCCAGTTATAGTTAATTGAGCACACACCCGACAGCTGTCGGATGTAAACCTCTCTCTTCCTGCCGCGGTGTTGTCGTGACTGTTCAGGTGTGTCACTGTGCTGCTTACCGCCGCACTCTCGCAGCACCTACAGTGTGCACAGGGCTCTCTGCCTGCTCTGCAGCCTAGAGTCAGACCCTTAGAAACCTCATATAAAGAAATGGCACAGGACTTCCCTAGTGGTCCAGTGGTTAAGACTCTTCCTTGCAATACAGAGGACACGGGTTCAATCCCTGGTTGGGGAACTAGGATCCCCCATGCCGCAGGGCAGCTAAGCTGGTGCACTGCGACTACTGGGGCCCTCGCACCGCAACTAGAGAGACTCCACGTGCCGCAAGAAAGATCTGCATGGTGCAAAGAAGATTCGGCATGATGCATCGAAGATCCGACACAGCAAATAAATAAATTTAATTTAAAAGAACAAAGAGACAGTACAGCGATTAAATACAGAGGGTCACTGAATCGATGAAGACCTAGGCGAACAAAAGCCAGATCATATTTCAACAAGGAATAATGATAGCCTGTAAACTATTTGAGATCCTAGGGCTGTTTATCAGAATGTGGCCAAAAAAAAAAAAAAAAAAAAAAAGTCAAAACCTTTAAATGTGCAATTACTTTTAGATAGATATACTATCTTTTAGATTCCTGGAGAAAACTGCCCCTGTTTGACCATTTGATATTGATTTTTTTTTCAGTTTTATTTATTTATTTTCTTTACAATATTGTATTGGTTTTGCCATACCACCCTGAACGTGCCTGGTCTCATCTGACATTGATTTTTAATTGAAACCTTCATTTCCTATTCCCTGTTATGTCCATGGTGTGTAGGAAAGATCATGAGTGTTCTTAAAATTGGGTTTATACAGCCCACTGGTATCAGGTCCTTCCTCAGTAGCAGCTAAGGTATTTCAGGGCATAAAAATAGCACAGAAGCACCCCTCAAGCTCAGCTTCAGAGCAGTTTTTCTCAGTTTGCTGGTAAATGTTATAAAGAATAGAAATAGAGGTCATCAACAGATCGTAATGATCTAAGTTTGTATCACTGAGAGAACTATTGTTAGAACGACCCCGTATCAGTCCTCTGGATTTCTCTTTACCTTCTTCTTTTGTAAGTATATCATTTAATCAAAAATGTCCTCTTTTTTTACAGATTATATTTCTCAATGCAAGTTCGAGGAGAGACTGATAGAGAAAAGTTGCTGTTAATGTATCAGACAAATGACCAAATAGTAAATGGACTTTTTCCTCTGAACAGGGACCTGGCATTAGAAATGGCAGCTCTTTTAGCTCAGGTAACTTCCATGCTATGTAGAGCAATATTTTGTAAAGATAAAATACTAACCTCCTCACTGAATTAAACATACTAGAACAATATACCTTTCGTAATTCTTTAAATTCAATTTGCTGTGATTAACACCTTAAGTATCACAGGCATTATGATTACAGTTTGACTCCCATTGCTGACAATTGCAGTGATGTAGAATGAGACAATGGACCATAAAGAAAAGCTAGTTTCTTCATTGCCTTGGAAGTATCCCACTAGGTTTTGCATTTAATAAAGGATTTTCAGTGTTGGGCTATGGGGTTGTGGATGCCTTGCTGAAAATGTTCAGTAACCCAGTAAGATCATTCTTTTAAAAAGCTAAAACATTTTCTTCTATTGATATTTGCCTGTTATATCAATTAAGATTAAATTAAGATGACTATAAACTGCACATGCAAATTAATAGTGACAATCAAAAAAGAAATATTCGTATTATTTGTCCCTCACATAGAAAGTGTTGGGGCCCAGGGCAGTCTGCCCCCAAATACGCCTCAGTGGCATGTTGATTGTTTTGAAATAAAGTTACTTTAGAAACAACTGGTAGGAAAAAAAATGATATATACTTAAAAAACACTCTAACCTCCCTCTTTTGCCCTAAAATAGCTGAAAATAAATCTCCCATGTGAAGGTGTCCTCCCTCTAGGAGGAGGATAGGAAGCGTCCTTGTCAGCAGTTAGGGAATTCAAGGCTAAGAAAGCTCTATAAACAGTTACTACTTCACTAGTCTTCTGCCCCAAACACAAGCCTTTTTGTTTTGTTAGATCTTGGTAAATAATTGTTTCTTTGTCTAAAAATGATAATAAATAGCTTGCTTTGGTCATTTCAGGGGTTTTGTATCTATAAGCGGGCTTCCCTGGTGGCTCAGTGGGTAAAGAACCTGCCTGCCAATGCAGGAGATGTAAGAGACATGGGTTCGATCCCTGTGTTGGGAAGATCCTCTAGAAGAGGACATAGCAACCGACTCCAGTATTCTTCCCTGGGGAATCTCATAGACAGAGGAGCCAAGGGAGCTACTGTCCATAGGGTCACAAAGAGTCAGATATGACTAAAATGACTTAGCATGCCTACAGCATATCTATGAGACCTCTGTGCATTCAATTGGTTAATTTCTCCTGATAATCTGTCTGGTGTCAGTTTAATTATTAGACCAAGTTAAAGTTCTCTAGATGGGTAGTGGGGAGAAATCTTCCCCTTCCCAGCAGGAGATAGGCATTCTGGTGTGTCTGCAGTCAAGAGGGATGTGTGCTTTGTCCTCTCCTCCATTCTGCCATCATTTTCATGGTCCTGGGGATCTGCCAGAGCTCCAGCCATTACATCAGTGTTCCAGGCATCAGAATGGAGGAAGAACTAAAGAAGAGCATGCCTTCCTGCTTTTGAGAATCTTCCTAGCATTTATATAGAACGTTTCCATTTATGTTTCTTTGGTCAAACTTAAGTCACCTGATCTTGCCAACCTACAAGAGAGACTAGAAAATGTGGTCTCAGCTGGGCAGCAATGATTAAAAAATTCAAAGCTTTTATTACTCAGAAAGATAAGAGAATGGTCATGAAAGGCAATGCGCAGTCTCTACTCCACCTGGGTCTCTGCACATTTTAATTAAGGGAAAATGTAGTGTTGTTGGCTTAGATTCCCCAGGGTTTTCGGCCTTCTCACTCCTACCATCTCAGGACATGTTAGTCATTCTCTTCATCTCATCTACCACCTATGCCCGTGATTCTCAAATCTTTTCTTTCAGCTCATATTGCTTTCATGGGCTCCTTAAGTTCAGCATACCAGGAGCTAATCATCTTCCTTTTTCTTTCTTCACATTCGCATCTTTACCATGACACTGCCTCTGTTCGATCTGCCAGTTCAGTTCAGTTCAGTCATGTCCAACTCTTTGCAACCCCATGTACTACAGCACGCCAGGCTTCCCTGTCCATCATCAACTCCCTGAACTTGCTTAAACTCATGTCCATCGAGTTGGTGATGCCATCCAACCATCTCATCCTCTGTCACCCCCATCTCCTCCTGCCTTCAGTCTTTCCCAGCATCAGGGTCTTTTCCAGTGAGTCAGTTCTTCACATCAGGTGGCCAAAGTATTGGAGTTTCAGCTTCAACATCAGTCCTTCCAATGAATATTTAGGACTGATTTCCTTTAGGATGGACTGGTTGGATCTCCTTGCAGTCCAAGGGACTCTCAGGAGTCTTCGCCAACACCACAGTTCAAAAGCATCAATTCTTTGGTGTTCAGCTTTCTTTATAGTCCAACTCTCACAGCCATACATGACTACTGGAAAAACCATAGCTTTGACTAGATGGACTTTTGTCCGCAAAGTAATGTCTCAACTTTTTGATATGCTGTCTAGCTTGGTCATAACTTTTCTTCCAAAGAGCAAGCGTCTTTTAATTTCATGACTACAGTCACCATCTGCAGTGATTTTGGAGCCCAGAAAAAGTGTCTCACTGTTTCCACTGTTTCCCCATCTGTTTGCCATGAAGTGATGGTACTGGATGCCATGATCTTAGTTTTCTGAATGTTGAGTTTTAAGCCAACTTTTTCACTCTGCTCCTTCACTTTCATCAAGACGCTCTTTAGTTATTCTTTGCTTTCTGCCATAAGGGTGATGTCATCTGTGTATCTGAGGTTATTGATATTTCTCCTGGCAATCTTGATTCCAGCTTGTGCTTTATCCAGCCTGGCATTTCACATGATGTACTCTGCATATACGTTAAATAAGCAGGGTGACAGTATACAACCTTGACACACTCCTTTCCCGATTTGGAACCAGTGTGTTGTTCCTTGTCCAGTTCTAACTATTGCTTCTTGACCTACATACAGATTTCTCAGGATGCAGGTGAGGTGGTCTGGTATTCCCATCTCTTTAAGAATTTTCCACAATGTGCCAAGCAAGCTTCAAATCCAGGAATCACCTCTGCCTCTGCCCTCCCTCTCCCTTCCCCCCAGTCTCCGGGACCCTGTCCCCTCCTCTCCATGCTGACTGCCATTGCTGTGGTTCAGACCATCGTCATATCCTGCCTACTCTTCTGCATCAGGCTTCTAACTAATGTATTTTTCTCTGGTCTGGTCCCCCACATTCTTTTATTCTCCAAGCAGAATCTAGAGAGATAGTTCCAGTTGCCTGTTGCTGCGTAATAAATGACTCCAAGACTTGGCCCCAGATAACAGTTAGGGCAGGCATATGTAATGGCAGCTTATCTCTGCTTCATATGGGATCAGTAGGCATAACTTGTAGACTGGTTGTGACTCTGTAGCTTAGGGCTGGAATCATCTGAAAGGTTCGTTCACTCACACATCTGGTGGCTGATGCCGGCTGTTATTTGGAACTTACGTCAGTTGGAACGCCTGCTTGTCCCCTCTTCCAGTGTCTGCTTGTGCTTCCTCACAGAATGGTGGTAGGGTGACAAGAGCAATGTCCCAGAAGAGACAGTATGTGGAAGCTTCCATTTTCCTAAGTTGGGCCTAGAAACTGTGCCATGGTGGTTTGTCAGGCAGCACTGATAATACAGGAACTGGAATGGAGATACAGAAAAAAATGTGAATCACTGTGTCATTCCCTTGTTTACATGGAAGGACTGTCATGATCTGAACTCTTCTTGCCTCGCCAACCTCATCTGTTAGTACTCTCTACCTTGAACTTTATGGTCCTGAGTTGTATATGATTCACTTATTCTTTCCTCTTATGCTTTACTTGTTTGTCTCCTCTGTTTAGACATCTCTACTCCCATGCCTCTACCTGTTAACTCCAGCTGATCCTTTCATTTTTATCTTAGGTGTCACTCATACCAGAAACCCTTCTTGAATTCTTCCTGGATGGGTGAAATGTTCCTCTTAAGGTTTTGGTAATGCCTTGCACGTATCTATTACTGTTCTGACCCCAGTGGGCTTCCTGAAAGCAAGGGCTGTCCTGATTCATCTTTGTGTCTAGCACAGTGCTTTACACACAGTCCATTCTCCATCATGTTCTTGGATGCATGAATAGTTGATAATTTAGTTTACTTTCATAGTAACTCTATGATCTTCAGACTCTAAAGTGTTCATACTGCACTAAGTATTCCCTTTTTGCAGTGATAAAAAGCTGAGGAAAGAACTAAGTCACATGTTGTCTTGGTGATAGCATTAAGAGTAATTTCTTATCATGTGCTGAGCTTTTATTATCTAGGCTTTGATTATCTGCTTATCTAGGCTTTGATTCTCTAACATCACAGATGCTCTGTTAAAATCACTCTCATTTTTGCCAAAATTTAAGTTTGTTTTCTTAACTTTTAATTTTGTGGAGAAAAAAAAATTATCTCGAGGAAAACATTATCACATTCTTTGGAGATACGTACTTCTAATGTTTTAGGTGAATTTTTAAAAGGAGTAGAAAGGTAAAACAATACATCTAGAAAATTCTGAGTGTTTTACTAACTAAAAAGTATAATTTCTCCATCTACAAAAGGAAAAGTAAATAATACCTCTGATCACTTCCTCAGAGTCATTTTTGCAGAGATAAATGAAATACACTAAGGAAATCTGAGCTCTGTAGAAGATTCTGCTGTAATTTGACAAGAGAAGACTCTATACATGGACATCACCAGATGGTCAACACCAAAATCAGATTGATTATGTTCTTTGCAGCCAAAGGTGGAGACGCTCTATACAGTCAGCAAAAACAAGACCAGGAGCTGACTGTGGCTCAGACCATGAACTCCTTATTGCCAAATTCAGACTTATATTGAAGAAAGTAGGGAAAACCACTAGACCATTCAGGTATGACCTAAATCAAATCCCTTATGATTATACAGTGGAAGTGAGAAATAGATTTAAGGGCCTAGATCTGATCGATAGAGTGCCTGATGAACTATGGACTGAGGTTCGTGACATTGTACAGGAGACAGGGATGAAGACCATCCCCATGGAAAAGAAATGCAAAAAAGCAAAATGGCTGTCTGGGGAGGCCTTACAAATAGCTGTGAAAAGAAGAGAAGCGAAAAGCAAAGGAGAAAAGGAAAGATATAAGCATCTGAATGCAGAGTTCCAGAGAATAGCAAGAAGAGATAAGAAAGCCTTCTTTAGCGATCAATGCAAAGAAATAGAGGAAAACAACAGAATGGGAAAGACTAGGAATCTCTTCAAGAAAATCAGAGATACCAAGGGAACATTTCATGCAAAGATGGGCTCGATAAAGGACAGAAATGGTTTGGACCTAACAGAAGCAGAAGATATTAAGAAGAGATGGCAAGAATACACAGAAGAACTGTACAAAAAAGATCTTCATGACCCAGATAATCAGGATGGTGTGATCACTCACCTAGAGCCAGACATCCTGGGATGTGAAGTCACGTGGGCCTTAGAAAGCATCACTACGAACAAAGCTAGTGGAGGTGATGGCATTCCAGTTGAGCTATTCCAAATCCTGAAAGATGATGCTGTGAAAGTGCTGCACTCAATATGCCAGCAAATTTGGAAAACTCAGCAGTGGCCACAGGACTGGAAAAGGGCAGTTTTCATTCCAATCCCTAAGAAAGGCAATGCCAAAGAATGCTCAAACTACCGCACAATTGCACTCATCTCACATGCTAGTAAAGTAATGCTCAAAATTCTCCAAGCCAGGCTTCAGCAATATGTGAACCGTGAACTTCCTGATGTTCAAGCTGGTTTTAGAAAAGGCAGAGCAACCAGAGATCAAATTGCCAACATCTGCTGGATCATGGAAAAAGCAAGAGAGTTCCAGAAAAACATCTATTTCTGCTTTATTGACTATGCCAAAGCCTTTGACTGTGTGGATCACAGTAAACTGTGGAAAATTCTGAAAGAGATGGGAATACCAGAGAACCTGACCTGTCTCTTGAGAAATTTGTATGCAGGTCAGGAAGCAACAGTTAGAACTGGACGTGGAACAACAGACTGGTTCCAAATAGGAAAAGGAGTTTGTCAAGGCTGTATATTGTCACCCTGTTTATTTAACTTATATGCAGAGTACATCATGAGAAACGCTGGACTGGAAGAAACACTAGCTGGAATCAAGATTGCCGGGAGAAATATCGATAACCTCAGATATGCAGATGACACCACCCTTACGGCAGAAAGTGAAGAGGAACTCAAAAGCCTCTTGATGACAGTGAAAGTAGAGAGTGAAAAAGTTGGCTTAAAGCTCAACATTCAGAAAACAAAGATCATGGCATCCGGTCCCATCACTTCATGGGAAATAGATGGGGAAACAGTGGAAACAGTGTCAGCCTTTATTTTTCTGGGCTCCAAAATCACTACAGATGGTGACTGCAGCCATGAAATTAAAAGACGCTTACTCCTTGGAAGGAAAGTTATGAGCAACCTAGATAGCATATTAAAAAGCAGAGACATTACTTTGCCAACAAAGGTCCATCTAGTCAAGGCTATGGTTTTTCCTGTGGTCATGTATGGATGTGAGAGTTGGACTGTGAAGAAGGCCGAGCGCCAAAGACTTGATGCTTTTGAACTGTGGTATTGGAGAAGACTCTTGAGAGTCCCTTGGACTGCAAGGAGATCCAACCAGTCCATTCTGAAGGAGATCAGCCCTGGGATTTCTTTGGAAGGAATGATGCTAAAGCTGAAACTCCAGTACTTTGGCCGCCTCATGCAAAGAGTTGACTTATTGGAAAAGACTCTGATGCTGGGAGGGATTGGGGGCAAAAGGAGAAGGGGACGACAGAAGATGAGATGGCTAGATGGCATCACTGACTCAATGGACGTGAGTCTGAGTGAATTCCAGGAGTTGGTGATGGACAGGGAGGCCTGGCGTGCTGCGATTCATGGGGTCGCAAAGAGTCGGACATGACTGAGCAACTGATCAGATCTGATCTGAGGTCCTTTGTATGTGCCTCCCACCCCATCTTGCTCATTGAACCCTCTTTGGTACCATGTACAAAGAAAGCACTTAACACAGTTTATCACAAGTATATATTTATTCTTCAGTCTCCTCTACTAGACCGTAAACTCTTTGAGGACAGGAACTGTGCTCAACCTTTTTCTTTCTCATATAAATTAGCACAGTGCCTGACATACAATGAGAACTCAGTACAGATTTGGATGAATGAATGGGTGGGAGAGTGGTTGGAGAGAGGGAAAGATGGATGGATGGATGGTTTGATGGGTTGGTAGAGGGGTGGCATCTGTATAGTCTGTTAATAGAAATAAGGATTGAACATTCTTTCATTCAGGGAAAAAAGGTAATGAAGGGCTTTGTTTCCAAAAAAAATAACTGAACAATAGTTTGAGGGGATGCATACAGTCACATTTATGGAGAAAATCTAGGAAGTGATGAGAATGTAGTACTTGCTCCCATTATATTCAGTAGAGACCCTTAAAAAGTGCAAGTAATACTTTAAAAAGATTTTTCATAGCTTTATATCTATTTTTTATTTCTAACTTCTATTTTTGCCTTATTTTCACCAACCAAAATTGTACCTTTAAAATGAAAAATTATCTAGTGTTGTTATAGGCAATAGTAGAGTTAAGTGACCTTGAGCAAATATGGTACTGTCAGATTTTGACCTAGGATGATTAATGTAGAAATGAAACTATATCGTATCATGTTAGTCACTCAGTCGTGCCCAACTGTTTGCAACTCTATGGACTATAGCCCTTCAGGCTCCTCTGTCCAAGGGATTTCCCAGGCAAGAATACTGGAGTGAGTTGTCATTTCCTTCTGCAGGGGGTCTTCCCAACCCAGGAATCAAATCTGGGTTTCCTGCTTTGCAGGCAGATTCTTTACCAGCTGAGCCACCAGGGAAGCCCACATGGAATACTTATAGACTTGTTTCATAATTAAACTTCAAATGAAGTTTAGATTTAAATAATAGTATTTTTATATGATTACAAATTCCATAATCACCCAATCATGACAAATAGATTTATATGTTGTATGTTACAGTGTTTAGAAAAAAATAAAACTAATTTTCTTTCTAAAAATTCTTTTAAAATATCCTCTATTTTCTCTTTTTTGGGTTTCCAATTAGGTGGAGATTGGAGATTTTGAAAGACCTTTTTCCACTCCAGCAGGTCATGTTACTAATCAGTGCAAAGCGAATCAAACTCTAAAACAAGTCATAGAGAAATTTTATCCTAAAAGGTATAGAGATGACTCTTCTGAAGAACAGCTAAGGTAAAGAACTATTTACAGGGCAGATATGCACTAGTTTTTCAGTGATATTTTTCTGTACAAATTTTAAAGATAAAAAAATTATATGTAACAATATGCTCAAGATTTTTAAAATACTGTTGAATACCAAGAGGTTATAATTGTTTTTATTTGAGATGTGTCTGGAAACTTTAATAGCTAGATTTAAACTTTTTCAATAAGAAAAAAATCTGCCTTAAGATCTTTCTATTTAATCTTATTCATTCTTCTCCAAATTAATGTTGCTAATAAATAAAAGGAAAAAATTGGCTAATAGGTTTAATTTTATGATATGTTTACCAAAATTTTTTTACCTCTTAGGGTATTCCATTATAAACAAATTGGAATAAAAATAAAGTATCTTCTTACACAAAGTTTTTTAATAAAAATTTTTAATTCTACTCTATTAATTCGGAGTTTTGATTTTTGAAAACTATTTATAAAGAAAAGGCGTAGATTCAAAAATAGAGGCAAATCCAATTCACCATGACGTTTTTTAAAATAGAAGCATTTGTGATTAGTTTGTTGTCTCTGTAGAATAAGTGGTTGCCTTCATGATTTAAGAGGTTTCCCCTGTACCCAGCATCTCTCCGAGCCAGGAGTGGTAGCACCTAAATTCCACCGTTGGGGATTCATTCTTCAGTCTCCAATTCTTGTACTTCTTTAAAAGTGAAAGTAATTCCCATGAGAGTCTAGGCTAATTATGCAAAGGTTTGGTGTTAGCTTATCAGATTTAAAATTTTTACCTGAAGGGAGTGGGGAGCAGGGAACCCAGGTCATACCGAGAGCACTAACAAATAGGGGGATTTGGTGAAAGGAATGCTACATGAAGGACAAGGGGTGGACAGTGGTAAGATGGGCACCACCAAACCACAGCTTGCCCTGGGTAGGTCTCCCAGTGGTGTCTAGGATTGGCTCAAGGAGAGCTTTATCTTGGGAGGATGATACACTGTTTGTGTTTTTGTTCTTTTCTTTTTTTTTTTTTTTAGGCAGCTTTGCCAGCGACTGTCAACCAGGTGGATGGCCCTCCGAGGACACAGTGCTGCTGATTGTGTGCGAATCTATTTGACAGTAGCCAGGAAGTGGCCATTCTTTGGTGCCAAGCTGTTTCTTGCAAAAGTAAGAAATGGTAGGGGGAGGCTATCCAGTTTAGTAGAATATAAAGTGATAACCGTAACCCCAGGTTTAGAATATTCAACTTTTTAAAATAAGGGAATTTCTAACAATATAAGGAAAACCATGAAAGGACACTGAGGAGAGAGCAGGAGAGCCATCGGCGTCTCTGTCTTTTCCCTTCTGCTCCAGTTTACCCTGCCAAAATCATTTCTTACACTCAGAAGGCTTAATCAGTAGACTGAAGACAGCCCCTTAGCTCTGCTTTCTTCTCTTTATTCCTTCATCCATCCACTCATTTACTCTTGCACTCATTTGTATTATTTAGTAATTATGAATTTTGTTTGCCAAACACAGAGCTGAGCTCTAGGGATACAGAAGCCCATAGTTTCAGAAAAGTTATTCTCACACTTTCAGGAACTCGCAATCAGTGTTGCAATAGGTCTGGAAACCACTAATGGTTAGGAGTGACATGACACTGAGGAAGGAGAGACAAACCCTGCTAGGGCTTAGATTAAGTGGCCTATCCAAATACACGTTAATAAATAACAGATTTGGGTCTCGAAACCAAATTCAAGACCCCAATTTGGGTCTCCTAATTCACTGTTCTTTCCATTATACCACACTGTCTACTCCTCAAGTGAGATTTTTAATAATAAGATGTTGTTGCTGTTGTTGTTAGAAATGTCGTACTGCATTTAGACTAAAACATTTCTGTAATTTTGTTTAGCATCTATTATATAGTATATTTTCATCTCTTCATAGCCCATAGCCCCATCGTCCCTTGGAAGTACATTCATGTGGCTGGCTGTACATGAGGATGGTTTAAGCATCTTAGAATACAACTCCATGGTAAGATTAAATCCTTAAGTTTTGCATTGAGTCAACTATTTCCATTGCTCAGTTCAGTTCCGTTCAGTTGCTCAGTCGTGTCCGACTCTTTGCGACCCCATGAATCGCAGCACGCCAGGCCTCCCTGTCCATCACCAACTCCCGGAGTTCACTCAGACTCACGTCCATGCTCAGTGTTCCATTAACAGAAGGTAATGATACCTTAATATTTTTCTTATACACAGAAAAATATCCTTCCTAATACTATATCATGAAGTCATTTTATGAATACAACCATGTTTACAATTTCATCTTTTAAAACAAGATTAGACAGGCTATGTATTGTGTATGAGAAAAATATTAAGATACCATGACTAAATTGCAGTCACGGTTGTATTTGTAAAAAGACCACTCATTTATAGAGTTCAGAAGGTGGCTTCCTGTGCAAAATAACATTAAGATAACATATCTCTTGAAGATAACATTAAGGTATAACATTAAGATATAACATTAAGATACCTCTTGAAGATAACATTAAGGTAGAAACTTTAGTTAGCAGAATTTTAAGTTCAGTTTCACTAAAGTTTCTGTGAAAATTTTTTTTACTTTCCCAAAATATCACTTACCCATTCACTTGTACATATACAGTATCTTTAGAGTTATTTACATGATTACCTATAAAGTCAAACTGTGATTTCTATTTATTCATTTATTTGAAATTCACTTTATTTTCTATCATATTTTATATATATCAGATTACTTTAAAAAAAATCTTTTTTAACCTGGTGGACAGGGATTGCTCAGTTCACCTGGTAGATGTCGTGGGCTCTCCTACTTGTGGCTATAGTCAGAATCACTGAGAATTTCTTGGAAATGAGACTATCCTTTAGTGTTTTAGTTACTGTTTCTCCTTATAACTGTTGAAAACTCTTTCGAAGGCATTTATATTTCTTGAATGGGCTTCCCCATGGTTCAGCGGTAAAGAATTTGCCTACAATGCAGGAACCACAGGAGATATTGGTTCAATCTCTGGGTCAAGAAGATCCCCTAGAAGAGGGCATTGGCAACCCACTCCAGTGTTCTTGCCTGGAGGGTCCCATGGATAGAGGAGCCTGGTAGGCTACAATCCATAGGGTTACAAAGAGTTGGACATGACTGAAGTGACTTAGCACATCATGGCATGTTTCTTGAATGCCTTTTAGTTCTTGAATAAATAATCTGAAGATAGATTATAAAACCAGTGACTTAAAGTCAACAAAAATTATACACCAGTATTGAGTTACCTTGGCCAAGTAAACCAGTTTGTTGATTCTGAGAGATGGACGTACAGACCAGTGTACAGACGTACACTGCTGGCCTACAGCAGAGGAGGTATCCAGTACTGGGCTGATCTGCTCCAAGTCTTGCAAGCTAATCATTAAATACACAGATTCCTTTCCTTTTAGGCTGTACATCTTTGAATTATATTTTTAAAATTGTTTTAGTAACACATTGGGAAAAAGTATTTGCTGCATGTATGTCAAAGGGTTGTTATCCTTTAGGAATGTGGATGTTTTTCCAGATAGTAAAGAAATGATGAACATAGCAATAGACAAATGGGCCAAGGCAGTTCACAGAAGAAATACTAATATTCAGTAAATGTATTTTTAAATGTTAATCTCACCATCAAGTAAATGCAGTTTAATACAGTGAGATTCTACTTGTCACCAATCAGATTGGCAGAACTTCAAACAAATGATGGTATCCTGTGTTATCAAAACTGCAAAATGCTGGAAATGTAAATGGGTATAAAGTTTCTGAGTTTCGAAAGGTTTACTTTTTTGAGATAGCAATTTTAGCTGTTGAGGTTTATAACCACAGAAATTATTATTCTATGTGTATTATGAAATATGTCCCAAAATATTCACTGGAGTAAGATAGTAACAAAAAAATTTAAATATTCTTCAATAGATTAGTTAAATAATGTCTGTGTCTATAAAATCTAAATAAATGTCTATAAAATCATTTAAAATGATTTTATACAATAGCAAGTATGTTCGTGTCATGGAAAGATGTTCATAACATGCTGTTAAGTTAAAAGAAGCAGAAAGTTAAAAAAGAAGTAGTGTGCTTGATACTGGTTATGTTTACATATATCAAGATCTGTCTATCAGGGTGAACTATATGGATTTGCCAATATTTGACCATTTTTTACCTTAAAAAAGCATCAGGTTCATATGATTCAACCAGATAGGTAGGTAGGCAGGTAGATAGACAGATAGATAGAAATCTTTAAGGACAAATACAGTGTAAATGCTACGTAAATAGTTACTGGTACACAGCAAATTCAAGTTTTGCTTTTTGAAACTGTATGGAATTACAAATATTTTCCATCTACAGTTTTCCATCTGTATCAGCATCTTAATGGAGATATATATTATTAATCATCTCTCATCTTTCTTTGAAAATAGTGTATAACATATTTACTTTTTTCTTCTCTTTGAAGAGGTTAATAGTCAGCTATGTATACAAGAGTCTAATGACCTTTGGAGGTTATCAAGATGATTTTATGGTAGTCATTAACAATGCACATTCAAAGGACAAACCAACAGAGAAATTGATTTTTGCTATGGCAAAACCCAAGGTGAGTAGAAGCCTTTATGCTAACTTTTTTATGCTAGTTTTTCTCACACTAAAATATTTATTGTGCAAAGACTTAAGTTCTTGATGGGAAAACAAACTGCTTATAATCATACAATCATAGGTCCAAATTTTGGCTTACATCTTCTCCCTAAGCCTTGGTTTCCTCATCTAAAAAATGGTATAATGTTCCTTTTTTTTTTTTTTTCTGAATTAAGAATTAAGTGAGGCAATCATGAAGTGTTTAGCCCAGACTTTCCTGGTAGTCCAGTAGTTGGGGGTCTGCCTGCCAATGCAGGGGACATTGGTTCAATCCCTGGCCTGGGAAGATTCCACATGCTGTGGGGCAGCTCAGCCTGTGCTCCATGACTACTGAGCTAGAGCCCGTGCTCCGCAAAAAGAGAAGCCATGGCAACGAGAAGCCCACAAACCCCATCCAGAGATTAGCCCTCACTTGCCCCTACTAGACAAAGCCCACACAGCAATAAAGATCCAGCACAGCCAAAAATTAATTAACTAATTAATTTTAAAACATAAAGATGTTTAGCTCAGTGCCTGGTATACAGAAAGATCAAAATAAGTGGTCCTGGCAATAAGTTGTTATCGTCAGGTATTTTATATGCATTATCTTATTTACTTGGAATAATTCACTTAATGGACTCATTAGTGAGAAGAGTGAGGTTTTAAAATTAAGACATACTTGTTTCTTTATAATTTTAACAAGCTATGTAGTTTTAATGTCTCTTAAGTAAAAGCAATAAATAAAAGGGCTGCATTCTAACATGTGATTCCAATTTTAGGGAAAAGAATGAGAAACTAATTTTTCTAAAACTTTTGTCTTAAAATTATCAACTAAAAGAGACTACTTTTTTAGAATCTGAAGCTTTAAAAAATGGCATATATGTTTCTTAATTAAATCTATACTTAAGTGAAGGCGGATAGTAAGTGCCGAAGATCATGGCACACTTCAGTTTAAATAAAAAGTTAATATAATACGTGAATTTCTTATTCACGTATTCACAAGTGTGGCTTTAAGATAACTGACAGAATTGTACTATTGTCACATTTTTTAATATTGCCACTAAATTTGACTTTTTTTTTTAAGTACCACTTTCTGCTCGTTTAAGTAATGGAAAAATAGATGGTGTGAACATGTAAGTACAGTTGGCTCTTGAACAGCACAGGTATGAACTGCACAAGTCCACTTATACATAGATTGTTTTTCAATTGTAAATACTACATTACTACATGATCCATGGTTAGCTGAATCCATGGATGTGGAACTATGGATACAGAGGAATCGTGGCCACAGGGGGCGCTGTAAAGTTACACACAGATTTCTGACTGCTCAGAGTATCAGGGTCCCTAAACCCTGTGTTGTTGAAGGGTCAGCTGTACTCCACTGTTTGATCCGGTTGAAACGGAACTCTGGTGGCCTGGGCACTTGCAGATGGAGACCACTCATGGCCAACCCTTCAGTCTCTTTCGAAAATGATGAGAACTTCTCAAGAGGATAACAATTCCACTTTTCTTGTTTTAGATTCTTGAAATCACCCTTTTGATCGCCAGCTACATAAACAACTTCTACCAGCAAAAGGCAGTTCACCACCTCTCTGCTCCAGCGCTGCTCTCAGCTCAGACCCAGGGTTTCCAAGCCAGGGTGATGGGAAGCCAGCCCCTTCTGGCAAACAGCAGACCAACCAAAGGCCCCACTTTGCTCTGAGGCTCAGGGGCCTAAACATCTCCCCCTGTCTTCTAAGCAATGGCTGCATCAGCTCCAAATAAGTTCATTTACATCCTGGCAGCATGATACCCACACAGTAGTAGTCCATTCTTTAAAAATAATGGGAGTTACTCTCTTCCATTTGATTCATAAATATTCAAATAAATGCTTGTAATAAAACTTAAACACACACACACATAAAACCTAAACAGATTTTCCCACATGCTGATTTCCTTTTAGCTTAACTGGGTTAGAATTTGCCATTTTTTTCCATCACCTTTGGCATCAGACACATCAACACTTTTTTTCTCTTGAAAAAAAAAATATATTCTAGCAATCTTTAGAAAGGGAGATTCAAGGGAGTTTTGCCAAACTCTAATTTGGCAAACCAGTTGATTATTTGGACATGCTTACTGCCAAAAAATTATGTACTATAATTAAATGTGCTTTTAATTAATGATACGGTATTTAGAAAGAAGTAGAGTATCCAATTTAAGAAACAGCTGCTGGGTGATGTTGAAGGGTAAGTTTTTAGTTCTATGAATCGCTGTGTGAAAAAGCAGGCGCTGAATCCCAGGGACGGCGGAGCCTAGTGGGCTGCAGTCCATGGGGTCGCACAGAGTCGGACACGACTGAAGCGACTTAGCAGCAGCAGCAGCAGGTAACCAGCACCTCCAGTGTGGTTTTAGAAAGTATACCCTGTCACCTTTTCAGATCACTGGAGTGTAAAACTTAAAATGAAACATTGATTCCTGACATTCCTTGGCTATCTACATAACCCAAGTTCACTGGAATATTGCCCACATTTCATTCCATTGGTGCTGGGTCATCTTAACCTTGCTTTGTTAAATAATAATATCTTTGAAAACAAAGAAATTTTAAAGCTTTGCTTCACACAGTCTTTTAAATTATAGTTTGAAAATAAATTCCCCAAAATATTTTTTTTGAAGAAAAGAAAAAGTAACTCTTCTTCAAAGGAGATAAATTTTAGTTGAGTCTAGAAACCTATTGCTTTACTAGGTTACATAAATGGTCAGTACATTCCAGTTTGTGTCAAAATAAAGTACTTATTATTATTCATGATGAAAATGAAACTGTGATAAGACATGAAAATTATATTGTAAAAATGTTTAATTGAAATCATGAGTATACTTAATTTTATTTATGTGTAGAATTTTTTTATTTATATTTTGGACATATATTTATCACTTTGTGTATGGTATTTTTTTAACCAGTTGGGGGAAAAAAGTTAGCTGCTGAAATTAATCTGTTGGCGAGCCTTCTTGTTTTCTTTTTTGCTGCTTTCTCCCTGTGGCAATGTACTGTTCTCACACTAAGCCTTTTAAAAACGTTCCATCCTACGTTAGCATCCTTAGAAAGATCAGAGTCAAGAAATACACTGATCAAGTAAGATTGCGCTTTACTGATAATGACAAAGGTCGAAACCACCCATAGAAATACATGGCCATTTACTAGTTGTCCTAATCTTTTGAGCCACAGCCACTCGCTGTGTAAGCAAATTAATTTTTGAGAATAAACTGGTTACCAGTTTGGGATGACTCTCAGGCACCTTTTGGCTGGGATACGGTAGAGTTTCTGAGTTCCCGGAAAACCATTTAATAATCATTAGTCGGTGCACCAGAGG
Organism: Bubalus bubalis; assembly: GCF_019923935.1. Classification (NCBI taxonomy): domain Eukaryota; kingdom Metazoa; phylum Chordata; class Mammalia; order Artiodactyla; family Bovidae; genus Bubalus; species Bubalus bubalis. The sequence continues at coordinate 25,725,624 of NC_059168.1, forward strand.
CTTGGCAGAGCTGTTACATATGTATGAGGACTTTATTCTCAGGCAGTAGTTAGTTCATCATGTGGTAAGCCCCCCCCAAAATCTTCTAATTTAAATAAATAGTGAAGGCTCAGCTTAAATGGTAGTACCCTAGACTTGGCATTTATTTTTGATAGAGCAGAGATAAAATATTTTGATGGAAAGAAATCAATTTTCTGTAACTGATGATGTGAAAATTTTATTTTCTGGGAAATTACTTTTATATAGCCATTTAAAAATTCAAAGTATGTTATTATGATTGGTTACAAGAGAATAATGTTACATGTTTAATTGTAATATTTGTCTCCTATCATTTTCCTCCCTTTCAATCATAATAAATGATTTACAAAACCCATTTCAAGCATTATCTTTTGAATAATCTTCAAGAAATACCTACTGTTTTCATTGTCAAAGCTGAAGTGTACTACTAGTGAAAATGGTAGTTATTACCTCCTTCTCCTGCACTCATGCTTTGTCTTCTGTGTTGCTTTGCTTTATCCATATAAAAAGAAGCTGTTGGGACAAATTGTAATTATCATATATATATGTGCTTATTGACATTCATACAATATGTATAAATCATGACGTTCTCCCATGATTTCATAATAAGTTCCTTATAGGTAAGTTGATTGGACTGTGTCTAAAATTTTATTTTAAATGTTCTAGATTTGTGTCTGTGTGTGTCCTTGAAGTCACATACCGCCATAGCTTAGAAATGAATTTAACTCTCAATTTACAAGAAAAGTTAGTCACAACTTACAAAGTCTTGGCTTGAAAAAAGTGTTTGTTAGTGGTTATTTGGACATTTTTTTCCATAGAAAAAAATACATGGTAGTCAGGTTCCTGGAACAATACTTGTAGCCCATAATTGTACTGAAGTATAATCTTGAAGAATTAGCCACCACGGATAATCATATTTTTCTAGAAAAAGGCTTTAAGTGTTGTGGGATGCCAAGAACACATTTCACCCACCCGGCTCCCACCCCCAGCTGTCATGGAATTTGGACTTCTCAGTGCTGAGTCTCTGGGCTGATTCCTGTGGACCAAAGGCTTTGGGAATGTGGGGACTGAGGAAGCGAAAATGAGGAGCTGGACTAACAAGGTGAAGCAGCTTTTCCGCTAACTGGTTCATGCAGAGACCTCATCTCCCCTCACATTTCCCCCTATTCTCTTTTCCCTAAAGGAAGAAAGGGATTTTACTGCTACAGAGTACTTCATTTAGCAGGAAATATTGCCAGTTTCCCTCAGAGAGGGAATGACTTGATTTTCTTAATGCTTGTTTGAAAAATTCCAGAGAAAGATTCTGATTAGCTCAACTCATGTTTAATTTTAAACACTCATATTAGGAGAGTGCTTAATTATTAAAACTCTATATAGTGGAACCTTATGCAGCCATCAAAGCTATGTTTATTATGTGTTTTTGAAAAATTGATACAGGAAAATATATGTTGAAATCAGAATGTTAATTATACAGTAAAACCTCAGCTCTGTAAAAGATTGGAATGAAAAGCATCAAAATGTTGTTGTTACTTCTGGCATTTGCTTATTACACCCTCTTTGTTTTTTCTGTATACTATTTTTTCGACAATAAGCTTATGTAACTTTGAAAAAAAGGAAAATATATCAAAACACTGTCACTTTCTGGGCTATTGTTAATAGCCTCCATACACGACTTCCAGACTCTGAAGCATCCTTCACACAGCTACAAAAAATTATCTCACTGAACTAAGGTCTAGTCATGTTGTTATTGTTCAGTAGCTAAGTCACATCCAACTCTTTGTGACCCCGTGGACTGCAGCCTCCCTGTCTATCACTATCTCCCGAAGTTTGCTCAAGTTCAAGTTCATTGAGTCGGTGTTGCTTTCCAACCATCTCATCCTCTACCGCCCTCTTCTCCTTTTGCCTTCAATCTTTCCCAGCACAAGGGTCTTTTCAGCTTTCAAACTGTGGTGCTGGAGAAGACTCTTGAGAGTCCCTTAGATAGCAAGGAAATCAAACCGGTCTTAAAAGAAAGCAACCCTGAATACTCATTGGAAAGTCTGATGCTGAAGCTCCACTACTTTGGCCACCTGATGCAAACAGCCAACTGGTTGGAAAGGTCTAGTCATGGCACACCCCTATTTGAAATCTTGTTTGGTTTCTCATAACCAACACAATAAAATCCAGATTGCAAGATCTTTCACGGTAGCCCAATCTACCTGCCTAGCTTACTCTCCCACCTTAGCCCCACCAGACACCTCTACCCCAAACTATTCACAGGTCACTGAATATACTCTGCCCACACCTTTACCTGTCACATAATTGCTCATTTCATTCAGCAAGCAGCATACAATTATCTCCTCCTCCATCACCACCACTGAAATCTTCTTGGGCTGATCCAGAAGAGCAGTTCTAATCCTTATATACTCTTGAACAATTTTCATCTACCCTGGAAAGTCACTTTATTTGTCCAAATATGAAACCTAATGGCAGAAAGTGAAGAACAACTATAGAGCCTCTTGATGAAAGTGAAAGAGGAGAGTGAAAAAGTTGGCTTAAAGCTCAACATTCAGAAAACTAAGATCATGGCATTCAGTCCCATCACTTCATGGCAAATGGATGGGGAAACAGTGGCTGACTTTATTTTTGGGGGTTCCAAAATCACTGCAGATGGTGATTGCAGCCATGAAATTAAAAGACGCTTGCTCCTTGGAAGAAAAGTTATGATCAACCTAGACTGCATATTAAAAAGCAGAGCCATTACTTCGTCAACAAAGGTCTGTCTAGTCAAGGCTATGGTTTTTCCAGTAGTCATGTATGGATGTGAGAGTTGGACTATAAAGAAAGCTGAGCACAGAAGAATTGATGCTTTTGAACTGTGTTGTTGGAGAAGACTCTTGAGAGCCCCTTGGACTGCAAAGAGATCAAACCAGTCCATTCTAAAGGAAATCAGTCCTGGGTGTTCATTGGAAGGACTGATGTTGAAGCTGAAACTCCAATACTTTGGCCACCTGATGTGGAGAGCTGATTCATTTGAAAAGACCCTGATGTTGGGAAAGATTGAAGGCAGGAGGAGAAAGGGATAACAGAGGATGAGATGGTTAGATGGCATCACTGACTCAATGGACATGAGTTTGGGTAAACTCCAGGAGTTGGTGATGGACAGGGAGGCCTGGCATGCTGGGTTCATGGGGTTGCAGAGTCGGACATGACTGAGCGACTGAACTGAACTGATGAAGTCTCAGGAGGCAAAAAGCTAGAAAACAGAATTCATCTTCTTAATTAAATCAAGGTGAATGAATCCAGTGACTCAGTCCTGAATCAATGCTGGTGATTAGGGCCCAGCCAGATAACCTTCACCTGGTTACCATACTCACTCCCTCAACCACCTGTCCCAGTTATCCAAACCATTATAACTTTAACTTGCTAATACTGTGCCTAGTCCACAGAAAACATTTGGAAAAATGTTAGCTGCCATTATTGTTATCCATAGCAATAGAGCTTCCCAACTAACATGCAAAAGGCATATAAAGTTCCAGAACCCCAGCCATCATGATTTATCACAATTTGTCCCACATCAGTTTGTGAGTTTATAGATGGGCTAGCTCCAGCATATATAATAGATACTGACTTCATGATGTATCAGCCTCCCTTGCTACCATCCTTTCTCTGTTGAACTCCCCTCCATTACTTCCCTTCCTATGTGTAACTGTAGTCTTCTGTGTCTCCAAAATGCACCTAAATATTGGGAGAAGTTTGTCCCCAAAGATTTTATCAGAAGTTAATGCCTTTTATTTCCTATGTGCTTTATTTCCTTGTGTTTCTTCAAAGCTGCTGATCAGCCACTTACCTTACCATAAAAGGTATTAAGCACTTAAAACAGTGTTTCAGACACACTGTAAGTTATGTTTTACATATATTTATCTCATTTAAAATCATAATTTTTTTCCTGCTTTACCGGATTGGAAGCAAAGTCTCAGAGAAATTGAGTAATTTATCCCTAGTGGCAACTTAGTATGGCTGAGTCAGGACTTCAAACTATCTTACTCCAAAATTCATATTCTTGAACATCACGCAATAGAGACTAAGCAAATGGCAGAACAATAGAGGGAAATTTCTCCTTCCAACAGTCAGCATTCGAGACAGATCAAATACTGTCACTGCCATGAAAGTTTCATCAACTCATTTAGGCCTAGTCACTTACTTGTTCTTGTGTAAATCGTACCTCTGCAATAGTTTATATCTTTGGCTTCCTTTAATTAGTTTGTGTGTCATATAGCAATGTTAATAACTCAGAGTTTGTTATTGACTTGGATATAAGTAAATGAAGTATTACAGAGATGCATTTGTTTTATTAACTTATTCATAAACAGTGTGCTGGGCTTCCCTGGTGCTCAGATGGTAAAGAATCCACCTGCCATGTAGGAGGCCTGGGTTTGATCCCTGAGTCAGGAAGATCCCGTGGAGAAGGGACTAGCTACCCATTCCAGTTTTCTTGCCTGGACAATTCCATGGACAGAGGAGGCTGGCGGGCTAGAGTCCGTGGGGTCGCAAAGAGTCGAACACGACTAAGCGACTAATATTTTCTCTCAGTTTCAAACAATGTACTATTCTACAAAATCTGAAACAACCAAACAAACAGAAGCCTGGAAAATACTAAAATCTTTGTCTCTAGTAAATCACTAGAAAACAGCTCAGGAGATTGTTTCGTCCTCCACTCCCAAATCACTGTTATTGGGGAGAGAAAAGTAATTAAAGACAGAGACCCCGGCATATAAATAGTCGGTACTCAGGAGAATATTTTTTAAATAAAAGAACATTTTCGGCCCAGAGTTTTTTAAGTCCCAGATTTACTGCCATGAGTCTCCTGTCCCATCCAAAACGGCTGAAGCTGAGACGAGAAAAGAACGCTGAAAACTACCTTTCCCATGATGCCTCTACTCTGCACGCAACCATGATTGTGACGTAGCTACCATGGCAACGCAATACCCTGCTTTAATCCGGCCTCTCTCCGAGTTCGCGGTGCGGCTGATTGTAGGCTGGGCCTCACTCGGCGACCAGGACACTGGGGCGGCCAAGCCACGATGCCCAGGTATCCCTGCAACCCTGCTTGGGCCTGGTTTACGCAACCCTCGAGAGCCTCCCTTCTTTCTCAACTCAGCCTGGATGGGGTGGAGGCGGGGATCGGCGGTGGAGGGAGAGGCCGCTGCCAGTATATGTGGGGAGAGGAGTTACAGCGAGTCCCATTGTAGGGTTGTCCTGTTTGCAGTTCCTCTCTGGTTGGTCAAGGTACTATCCTTGAGAGTATGGATTCTGCCAAAAGCAAGTAGAAAAGTTCCAGAGGTGGAAAAGTTAAGAGATGTTGAAAGATGATTCAACTCCAATCATTGTTTCTTCAAAAAGAGTTTTTGGGGGGCCCGGGAATGTTCTAGGAACAGGATTTCAGGCGGTGAGCCAGACCACAAACCCACGTCCTCAGGGACCTCCTGTCCGGGTGCAGGGGTTTACGACAAAGGTAAAAGAGGGGAAACTAGTGAAGACACTGCAAAATGTAAGGTCACATTTTAAGGGGAGGGGGTGGGATTTTAATCACCTATCAGATACATTTTAACTCTTCGATGATGTTTATTTTAGTTACTTGTTCTCAAGATCATGCCTAAAACTTCCCTGAACGACTTGTAAGGACATCAGAAGGAGAGTAGGGTACTGGAGTCCATCACAGAGCGCGATTTCTGAGTTTGTTTGTTTGTTTGTTTGTTTTCCCGTATTGTGGATGGGCTGTGTGATTTCTGTTGAGTTTATGAACCTTAAGCTTCCCATTACGGTAAATCTGTACAACACCTCTTTCTCTTTACTGCTGGGAACTTCGAAAGGAGATAATCACATTATGAAGAAATGGGTGTAATTGAAGAGCAAACAGGCCCAGACTGAGTTCTTAGGGGCTCACCTGTGAAGTAAATGTGTGAATTTTAGTGCAGACCCCCCCTTTTCCTTTCCTGATTCTTGAAAAATAATAATTATAAACACTCACTAATTTTAGGTGATTATATATAGGCCAGGCCCTAACCTAAATGAATTATCACATTTTACAATCATGGCAATCCTATGAAGTTGGTGTTGTTTGTTAGTCAGTAGTTAGACGAGAAGAAACAAAAGTGAGCCTGGGGACTAGCACAGAAATGTGAGTATATTAGGTGCTCAATAAATATTTCTTGAATGAAGGATCCAGAGAGGTTAGGTAATTTACCCAAGTTGGCATACTCTATGCAGAAAGTAGTAGATTCAGGTGGATAAAACATGAAATCTTACTCATATTTTTTAGTTCAGTACTCCATAATTTATTTAGGCTTTACTTAAAAAAAAAAATCTTATCTGTGTAGAGAGGTGAATGAAAGGATGATTTTCAAAAGGAATTTTAGGTGATTTTCTCCCTTCTTTATATTTTAAAAAAGGAATCTGGAGCCAAAAAATGTATAATTTTAAAAAACTAAAACTATTTCAGGTAGCAGAGGTTATGTGGTAAACTGGTTTTACATGTTTCCCCCTTTTCCTAGATGTCGGTGGTTTTCCAGTTGTATGTTTCCAAAAGGCATTGAACCTTCATGTATGTCTGAGAAGCTAACACATACAGCTTTCAGCCCTGGCCGGGAGTCCCAAAATAAGACAACTTCAGATCTTGGCAATAAAGGCTCTGTTTATCATTTCTTCTTCCATCTAGTACACAGAAAATGACTAATCCTCCAAAGTTTTACCAGCTCATTGTCCTCCCCCACAAATGATATTGATTTGTTTTATAAGTCTGATTAAAATGAAATTTCTCCGGGCTGGAAAGAAACTTTTGTAAGGATTCTTTTTGTTTTTCTGAATTTTGGTTATCTTTCTCTCACATAGTGAAACTCTCTGGGAAATTGCAAAAGCTGAAGTGGAAAAACGGGAAAGTAGTGAAAATGAAGGTGATGGAGCTGAAATTGGAGAAAAGTCTGTTTTCTTCATTGGCAGTAAAAATGGGGTAATGCATTTTTTTGTACTTTTTTCACCGCAAGCATTGTGATGATTTAATAGCCAATGGTAACATTTATTTTATTACTTTGGTAAAAATTTAGGTATTTCAACTCTTTAACCAGATGACCAAGCTCCAGCCTGCTGGTTACTTTAAATCTGGTTGGGCCCTGCTCATGGAAGAGTGGGAACTAACACACCCAACCTGCCTTTTCTTGTCAAGTGGTGTGTCCTGACCTGGACCACAGGAGCCCAGAGGAAGGGGTATTTGTTTCTGACTAGACAGCCCAGAGGAGTCATCTTTTCCCAGTTTGCACAAAAGCACCATAAATACTATTCTAATGGTCATATTTATAGATAACTTGTATAGCTAAAACAAGCATATATAAAAAACATGAACCATATAGAGTATAATACATTTACTTTCACTTATCTTAAACTAGTGTCACAGAAATGGAAAGAACCCTGGAAATAGTCTGGTCTTCTGCAATAGGGATTCTTACCCTGGGATCCATGGAATTACTTTCTGGGGTCCATGAGCTCCCTAGAAATGTATGCAGAATTGTATGTGTGCACTGGTGTTTTTTTGTGGGAAATTAGGTTTCCCCAGGGTTCTAGTACCTTATCAAAAGGTTGAGAGCCATTCCAGACAGTGGTTGTATAGTCTAGGTTTGAATATTTCCAACGATGAGGATGCTCTCTTTCACAAGGCAGCCTGCCTTAGGTAACCTCTCACTGATCTTCCACTTTGGAGGAAGCAAGCTGCCATGTCGTGTGCAGGTCCAGTCCACATGGCAAAGAACTAAAGCCTGTGGCCAAGAGCCAGCAAGGAACTGATTGCCTCTTGCCAGCAACCATGTTAAGGAGCTTGGAAAATGATTCTCCAGTTCAGTTGAGCCAAGAGATAACTTTTGTCCCAAATGATATCTTGACTACAACTTTATGAAAATTCATAAGCCAGAGCCATCCAACCAAGGTACTCTCAGGTTCCAGACTCTGAGAAACTGGGTGAAATAATGGCTGTTGTTTTAAAACTTGATAAGTTTGGGAGTAATTTACCATGTAGCAATAGATAACTAACGCACATAAAAGCTACAGGAAATTCCCTGGCAGTCCAGTGGTTGCGACTTTCTGCTTTCCCTGCCAACAGGATGAGTTAATCCCTAGTCTGGAAATTGGCATCCTGCAGCCCGCATGGCTATGGCCAAAAAAAAAAAAAAAAAAAGACATATAAAGACTAAGCAAATAAAAAAGAAGTTTTAAACTTTGGGGAAAAGTTATTTGAGAAAGGGAAAAATCATACTTCTGCACTTGGCATGGCAGAAAAATAAACTTAACATTTTTTTTTAAAGATTATCCAAAAGATTATCCAACAGTGTGTAAAGCAAAATAACAAGCCTCAGTACAAGTACACAGTTTAGAATCTCTGCTCAAAGCCACCATTTTCATATCTTTTACTGTTTCTTCTATAACTATACTTCTTTACTTCTGAATAATGTGCTTATGGGCTATTTCCATAAGCACAATGTTAGGCATTACCTGTTGAGTCTCTGATGGAAGACTATTTACTTCCGCATCTCTCACACTTGCACTTCCAGTAACGTTGTAGTTATCCTTTTGAGCTAAATCAGTATTTAGGGTTAACTTAAGTATCTCTTTCACAAGTAGCTGCATGGCTACTGTCCCTCCCTAACATCTTGGGGATTCCCTTTGCATCTTTGTGTTGGAGCTCCAGTTTCCTGGATCCTGTGTCTTCTTTTTTCTTGGTTTACTCAAGTATCTCTTTGTGAAGTACATTCTTTTGTAGTTTCCTGGGAAAGTATACATGGGAAGTAAAATTTTTGAGACCTTGCACATCTGAAATATCTTTATTTCACCCTCCCTCTGGATTGAAAGTTTATCTAGGTATAGAATTCTAGGTTGGAATGAGTCACTTAACCTCTAACCCTAGTTTCTGTGTGAGTCTGTTATTATCTCTTTTAGGAGTGACTGAAAATTCAAACTGAGTTAGACACTATCTTGAATAGTTGGTATCCCCTACGCATTGTACTTGATCTGTACTCCTCTTGTGATGTGTGCCATTAGATACCATATGGTCAGGCTGCAATCTCCAGTACACTGTCACAAGTTTCATGTGTTCATTTATTTTCATCCAAATGCATTTGTTTATGCTGTCACCCCCTGCGTATTTGTCAGTTACCATACAAATACACAAAGTGTGCTGCGATTTTCCTCCTCTTTTTGTTCTTCACAGTGATATATTGCACTCACTCATGCCACAGGCTTTGGTAATATATATGAGGTCATTGTTTTTTTGTGATGATATTGCATTTATTATTACTTGCACAGTTTTGCATCTGTGGCTGTCATGTATTATTCTAAGGCCTTGTCTCAGCTGCTTTGTTCTGTGAATTACATGGACCCTCTTCCATAATTCTCTTAAATTTTTTTTCTTAATGTTATACCTAATGATATCTCCGTTTATCTGGACCTTTCTCTCTTGTTTTCTCTAATCTCATTTGATTGTCAAGTTTTTAGGCATGATCTTCTGATCCTCCTGACATATGTTTCACCTCTTATCGAGGTATAGTCATTCTGTGTAAACTATTATATACAGAATGGATCAACAAGGTCCTACCATATCACACAGGAACTGTATTCAGTGTCCCATGATAAACCATAATGGAAAATTAAAAAATAAACGTCGCAGAAAAATTTTTTTCAAAGGGTTAATCATGCTAGTATTCTTAGACTGCGGCTCAGAAAACTTTATCACTGACTAGTCTTTCAGAGCTTATTTTCTCACCCTAAACCTCAGTCTCTAGGTGGCAGGAAAGAGGAAAGGAAGCTATCTAGACCTCCATGTTTTTGCTTTTCCAGTTCTCCATTGTCTAAGATCTGGTTATCTTCAGATCCTTTCCATGGTTCTGTAAGGGATAGAAAATAGTAGGCACACATCTTCTACACACATTTTATCAATTATGTTCCCCTTTTCTGCTGATCCTGAAGATGACATCTGATCCATAGCATTCCAGGAAAGTGTTGGCAGTTGAGATAAAATCTGTTTGTCATTTCTTCCTCTAGTAATGTCAGTTATCTCCACACAGATTAGCAGAAGTCAGCCAAAATCCATGGGTTGATGTGTGCACAGGTTTAGCAAACCCTTAAGATCAACAGAGAGATAATTTCACATAGAATACCACATTATATCTTTTGAGAAATTTAAGTATTGTTGTACCATAAGGGGAAGTTAGTTAAGAAGAATGTTGACTATAATATTAATGTTCTCACTGAGACTTGATTGGAAAATACCCAGGTGAAAGAATTTTATATATAAAATAAGTTATTATTGTTTTTATCACCTAATATTAGGATAATTACATTTTGAAAATAATATTTAGACATTTTTTGCAAACTCATGGTCATGGAACCATTGAGTTTGAAGTTAATGAGCTAAATTTATACTTAGCTAATACCATATTTCAACATTCAGAAAACTAAGATAATGGCATCTGATCCATGGCAAATAGATGGGGAAAAAGTGGAAGCAGTGACAGATTTTATTTTCTTGGGCTCCAAAATGACTACAGATGGTGACAGCAGCCATTGAAATTAAAAGACACTTGCTCCTTGGAAGGAAAGCTATGATAAACTTAACATATTAAAAAGCAAAGATGTCACTTTGCCTACAAAGGTCTATATAGTCAAAGCTATGATTTTTCCAATAGTTGTGTACAGATGTGAGAGTTGCACCATAAAGAATGCTGAGCACCAAAGAACTGATGCTTTCAAACTGTGGTACTGGAGAAGATCTTGAGAGTCCTATGTATGGCAAGGAGATCCAACCAGTCAATCCTAAAGGAAATCAACCCTGAATATTCATTGGAAGGACTGATGCTGAAGCTCCAATACTTTGCCCATGTGATGTGAAGAGCCAGCTCAGGGAAAAGACCCTGATGCTGGGAAAGATTGAGGCCAGGAGGAAAAGAGAGCAACAGAAGATGAGATGGTTGGATGGCATCACAACTCAATGGACATGAGTTTGAGCAAACTCCAAGAGATAGTGAAGGACAGGGAAGCCTGGTACACTGCAGTCCATGGGGTCACAAGGTTGGACATGACTTAGCAACTGAACAACAATACCATATTTAGGAATTGATCTAGGAAAAATTATAGTAGTAAATATAATTTAAAACATTTTAACTATATTTTTATTTCATAATTTGACAATATTAAGGTCTTCTACCTCAATTAAGTGTAAAAGCCAGGATCCATTTAAATATCTGTCAGCATCTAAATCAATAAGGCATTATCTTAAATAATATTCATTTTTTAAATTCAGTTACTTCACTTTTAGGAATTTCATTTAAGGAATAATTGAATTGTGGTAGCTCAGATGGTAAAGAATCTGCCTGCAGTGCAGGAGACCAGGTTCAGTCTCTGGGTTGGGAACATCCCCTGGCGAAGGGACTAGCACCCCACTCCAGTATTCTTGCCTGGAGAATCCCATGGAGAGGAGCCTGGTGGGCTACAGTCTGTGGGGTCGCAGAGTCATACATGACTGAGTGAACACACGCAATGATGTTTGTCACAGGGTTTCAAAGGGTTATTTATTGTTCTGAAAAATAAAGGGGAAAAGGACAGCATATCCATCAGAACACTTTAGTAGCAAGAGACCCTGTCCCACTCGCTGTAAGTTCCTGTTGTGTAGCCAGGGATGCAAAATGGGTTTGGAAGTAGCCATACAGAGCAGGAACAGATGTATCATATCTTCATGCAGCTTTGCTTGGATTACAAAATTCTGGCCAGAGACACAGAACTGCTGGTGACACTGTCTAAAAAAGGTCAAGACTTGCAGATCCAAGATGCTGATATTCATCATATTTGGGGTTTATATTACAGACCTTCCTTGACTTACGGTGGGTTTACATCCCCATAAATATTGTCAGTCAAAAAGTGCATTTAACACATCTGACCTAACCGACATTGTAGCTTAGCCTACGTGCTTGTGTACTAAGTCACTTCAGTCATGTCCAACTTTTGCAACCCCATGGACTGTAGCCCACGAGGCTACTCTGTCCATGGGATTCTCCAGTCAAGAATACTGGAGTGAGTTGCCATGCCCTTCTCCAGGGAATCTTCCTGATAGCTTAGCCTGCTGCTGCTACTGCTGCTAAGTCACTTCAGTTGTGTCCGACTCTGTGCGACCCCATAGATGGCAGCCCACGAGGCTCCCCCATCCCTGGGATTCTCCAGGCAAGAACACTGGAGTGGGTTACCATTTCTTTCTCCAATGCATGAAAGTGAAAAGTGAAAGTGAAGTCGCTGAGTCTGTCCGACTCTTAGTGACCCCGTGGACTGCAGCCCACCAGGCTCCTCCGTCCATGGGATTTTCCAGGCAAGAGTGCTGGAGTGGGGTGCCATTGCCTTCCTTAAATGTGCTCAGAATATTTACGTCAGCCTACAGTTGAGCCAAGTTACCTAGTACACAGCCTATTTTATAATAAAGTGTTGAATATCTTGTGCAGTTAGTTTATTGAATAACATACCGAAAGTGGAAAACAGTGGTTGTAAGTGTGCTGCTTGCTGCCCTCATGGTCGAGGGGCTGACCGGGAGCTGCAGCTCACAGCTGCTGCCCGCCATCACAGGAAGACTTTATCAGCACGTATCGCCAGCCCGCGAAAGGACAGTGTCAACTGGGTGTATATCAATTTTGCACTTTCATAAAGTCAAAAAAATCATAAATGGAACTATCCTAAGTTGGGGACTATCTTATTTTATGATATATATAATCTTACATGTATATAATAGAGATAGTTGTTGTATATATGATACTATTTTATTTTTGTGCTTCATGTGTCTACCTAAGGGCATGTTAAAGGCATGATAACAGAAATTAGTCAAGAGCTGACTTCTGTGTCAATGAGGCTGCGTCTTTACCAGGCAGCGTCAGTGCCCAGGTAGCCAGAGCACCCTTCTGTGTCTGCCCTGTGTCCCAGAAGGATACATGGACTTTGGAGGCCTCTCAGTAAAGCTGAAAAAAGTAGAGTTCTGAAAAAAGTGCTTAGAGAATGTGTTGTTTGTGCATGTGATTTTGGAAGTGGTACAGTTTCCAGTAGTGAAATGGTTCAAGATAGAACCCCGAAAGTGACATGTGGCAGAAGTGGAGTGAAGGAAAGAGTCTCTTGAGGCAAAGGGCACCTTGAGGTCGGGGTCATAGGTGGGTTGCCCATGCCCATGTAGGGGGTGAGGTGAACAAGACTAATGACAGTAGCTGAGAGGGGAAGGTAGACTGAGGAAGAGATAACCAAGAGGGTAGGCTGATTCAAGCCTCTTAAGATTCCTGCAAGAGGAGAGAAGTAGAGTAATTGTCTCTAGGTGGCACTGGAGAGCAGGGAGGGCCCTGAAGTGTGTGGAGGTGATGAAGAATAAATAGCCTTCTTTAATAGGACCACAGAGGAAGTGTTCAAGAGATAGTCATATGTTAGTGCAGGCCAACAAATAGAATGTTCTGAAGAAGAAGTTGAGGATTCAGGGCAGCTGGATTTTAGAAAGGAGGAGATTATTATGCCCAATGAAGGGATATGTAGAGGATTATGGAATTAGAGTTGCAAGGATGACAAGTCAGAGGGAGGCTGGACTTCTGCTGTGATGGACGTATTGGAAGGGAACGTGGGATTCATTCTGATAGTCACTCAGTGAACTTGTACTATGTCAGTGCTTCTTGGACTTGGAAACCCAGGAGTCTGTGGATGCCTTCTCAAACGGCAACAGTTTACTAGTGAATTTTTAAAATTTGGATTGTTATTTTAATGATAATCTAAAAGCTGATTTCAGTGCCCAGAGTTGAGTTTATTTTTATTTGAAATTCCACCAGGTACTCTTATACATTAATATGAAATTATAGTAAAAATAATTTAAATCACTGCTGTGGAACCATGAGAATTTGAGAAGATTGGCTAGATATTCTCTAAGATTCCTACTTCTAAAATACAGTAATTCTGTATACTTTCCTGCACATTGAATACATTTATTTTTAGGTGTCATAGTCCTCATTATTTAAAAAAGTTAAAAATACACTACACGTGATACATGTAAAGTGTAGGATAATTAGAAAATCCTGATTTTCTTTAGAAAATAAATTACCTTTAAAGTTATCACCTGGAAACATTCACAGTTAACATGTGATGTCTCTCTGGATTTCTGTTTGTTTCTCTATCTGTATGTGTGTGTATATGCATCTCAAGGAAGAGATGATTTTTAACTGAAAATAGGGTCATGGTAATCTATTATGCATGTCTTATCGTGTCAATGTGTCTCAGTTCAATTCAGTTCAGTTCAGTCGCTCAGTTGTGTCCGACTCTTCGCGACCTCATGGACCACAGCATGCCAGGCTTCCCTCTCCATCACCAACTCCTGGAGTTTACTCAAACTCATCTCCACTGAGTTGGTGATGCCATCCAACCATCTCATCCTCTGTTGTCCCCTTCTCCTCCTGCTTTCAATCTTTCCCAGCATCAGGGTCTTTTCAGATGAGTCAGTTCTTTGCATCAGGTGGCCAAAGTATTGGAGTTTCAGCTTCAACATCATTCCTTCCAATGAACAGTCAGAACTGATTGCCTTTAGGGTGGACTGGTTGGATCTCCTTGCAGTCCAAGGGACTCTCAAGAGTCTTCTCCAACACCACAGTTCAAAGCCATCAATTCTTCGGCACTCAGCTTTCCTTATAGTCCAACTCTCACATCCATATATGACCACTGGAAAAACAATAGCCTTGACTAGACAGACCTTTGTTGGCAAAGTAATGTCTCTGCTTTTTAATATGCTGTGTAGGTTGGTCATAACTTTTCTTCCAAGAAGCAAGCATCTTTTAATTTCATGGCTGCAGTCACCATCTGCAGTGATTTTGGAGCCCCCCAAAATAAAGTCTGACACTGTTTCCACTGTTTTCCCATCTATTTCCCATGAAGTGATAGAACCGGACGCCATGATCTTCGTTTTCTGAATGTTGAGCTTTAAGCCAACTTTTTCACTCTCCTCTTTCACTTTCATCAAGAGGCTCTTTAGTTCTTCTTCACTTTCTGCCATAAGGGTGGTGTCATCTGCGTATCTGAAGTTATTGATATTTCTCCTGGCAATCTTGATTCCAGCTTGTACTTCATCCAGCCCAGCGTTTCTCATGATGTACTCTGCATATAAGTTAAATGAGCAGGGTGACAATATACAGCCTTGACATACTCCTTTTTCTATTTGGAACCAGTCTGTTGTTCCATGTCCAGTTCTAACTGTTGCTTCCTGACCTGCATACAGATTTCTCAAGAGACAGGTCAGGTTCTCTGGTATTCCCATCTCTTTCAGAATTTTCCACAGTTTATTGTGATCCACACAGTCAAAGGCTTTGGCATAGTCAATAAAGCAGAAATAGATGCTTTTCTGGAACTCTCTTGCTTTTTCCATGATCCAGCGGATGCTGGCAATTTGATCTCTGGTTGCTCTGCCTTTTCTAAAACCAGCTTGAACATCAGGAAGTTCACGGTTCATGTATTGCTGAAGCCTGGCTTGGAGAATTTTGAGCATTACTTTACTAGTGTGTGAGATGAGTGCAATTGTGCAGTAGTTTGAGCATTCTTTGGCATTGCCTTTCTTTGGGATTGGAATGAAAACTGACCTTTTCCAGTCCTGTGGCCCCTGCTGAGTTTTCCAAATTTGCTGGCATATTGAGTGCAACACTTTCACAGCATCATCTTTTAGGATTTGGAATAGCTCAACTGGAATTCCATCACCTCCACTAGCTTTGTTCATAGTGATGCTTCCTAAGGCCCATTTGACTTCATATTCCAGGATGTCTGGCTCTAGGTCAGTGATCACACCATCGTGATTATCTGGGTCGTGAAGATCTTTTTTGTACAGTTCTTCTGTGTATTCTTGCCATCTCTTCTTAATATCTTCTGCTTCTGTTAGGTCCATACCATTTCTGTCCTTTATTGAGCCCATCTTTGCATGAAATGTTCCCTTGGTATTTCTAATTTTCTTGAAGAGAGCTCTAGTCTTACCCATTTTATTGTTTTCGTCTGTTTCGTTATATTGATCACTGAGGAAGGCTTTCTTATCTCTCCATGCTATTCTTTGGAACTCTGCATTCAAATGGGTATATCTTTCCTTTCCTCCTTTGCTTTTTGCTTCTCTTCTTTTCACAGCTATTTGTAAGGCCTCCTCAGACAGCCATTTTGCTTTTTTGCATTTCTTTTTCTTGGGGATGGTCTTGATCCCTGTCTCCTGTACAATGTCACAAACTTCCGCCCATAGTTCATCAGGCACTCTATCAGATCTAGTCCCTTAAATCTATTTCTCACTTCCACTGTATAATTGTTAAGGGATTTGATTTAGGTCAGTATGTCTATTCCTACATTATACTTGTGATCTGCATGTTATTCATTATATTGATGGTCATAATTTAGTCAGTCCCCTATTTGGAAAATTTAGATTGTTTCTGATCTTTCACTTTGATATAACACCTACCAATAAATATCTTTCAATTATGTATTTTAGTGCTCTTCCAATGATTTATTTATAAATCTTACTACCAAAAAAGTCATTCAGTTTAATCATAGCCCAGATGTAATTTGGAGTCACAATTTATCTTTTTGAGGGTAAGTATTGTAGGTTCCCTGGCTTTAAAAAACACATATATAGTGAAATAGCTCTCTCATCGCGCGGCAAGCCTTCAAGATGGTGCTGAAGAAAGACAAGAAGCCTAAGAAGTCAACCTGGAAGTTTAATTTGGATCTTACTCATCCAGTAGAAGATGGAATTTTTGATTCTGGAAATTTTGAACAGTTTCTGCGGGAGAAGGTTAAAGTGAATGGAAAAACTGGAAATCTTGGGAATGTCGTTCACATTGAACGCTTCAAGAATAAAATCATAGTCGTTTCTGAGAAACAGTTCTCTAAAAGGTATTTGAAGTACCTTACCAAGAAATACCTTAAAAAGAACAATCTTTGTGATTGGCTTCGTGTGGTTGCATCTGACAAGGAGACTTATGAGCTTCGTTACTTCCAGATTAGTCAAGATGAAGATGAATCTGAGTCTGAGGACTAGATGATGCCATCCTTCACAGGGCTTTGCTTGCTAATAAAACTAATTAAGCATACAAAAGAAAGAAACATCTTGAAATGGACCTTTAGCTTATCAGTGAATAAAAAACATTACTCTGTATGTTAAACATTCATCTTTATTTAAGTGTATGCTGTTTATATAGTGCTGGCTTTCCTTTAATACTTTTTTATATTTTTATTGGAGTGTAGTTGATTTACAATGTTGTGTTAGTTTCAGGTATATAGCAAAGTGAATGAGTTATACATAGATATCCACTCGTTCTTTTGTCATATAGACCATTACAGAGTATTGAGTAGAGTTCCCTGTGCTGTACAGTTTTTTAGTTATATGCTAAGTTGCTTCAGTTGTGTCCAACTATCTGCAAACCCACTGACTGTAGCCCGCCAGTCTCCTCTGTCCATGGGATTCTCCAGGCAAGAATACTGGAGTGGGTTGCCATTTCCTACTCTTACCTGTTTTATGTATAGTAGTGTGTACATGCCAGTGTCAATCTCCCAATGTATCCTTCTCCCCTGTATCCTCTGGTAATCATAAGTTTGCTGCATCTGACTTCCATTTTGTAAATAAGCCTTTGTCCACTTCCCCCCCACCCCAAATATTTTGTATAAGCAATATTTAAATAGCTTAGAGCTAGTGGAATTTCAGGATTTATCTAATGTACTGGTTTTACAGATGTCCTCAAGTTATATAGCAAAAACACAATTGGGTGTAACTAATAAAATATATAGATTTGATCAACAGTCAAAAAAAAAACAAACACATATATAGTGAAATAATCTGTGTTTTTGGTAGTCCAGACTTTTCTAAACTGCTTTCTTGAATCCTAAAGGTCTCCTTTGGTAAACTTTCCCTGCTGCTCTTTTATTTATATTCCTGTAAAAGATTGTCTTAAAAAGGTAAAGCTTCACTGTTTAAAAAAAAAAACAGTGACTTAAACCACTAGATCAGTCCCTGGCTCAGATGTGAGGTTAAGTTTCATGATTAGTGGCTGAGATGGGACCAGAACCTCTATTTCCTGACTCCTAAAAAGAAATTTAAAGTACATCTTCTAGAAATAAGACAAACCAAAAAAAGTATTCTAACCGATATCTGGATTGCTTACTTGGAATATGTCTTCAACATGTCCTATATTTGTGTGTTATCCTTTTTTATTTCCACTTCAACAAATTGGAATTAAAACATTTTAGAAGACACTAATCATCAGCTTAACCAGTAATTAGCATTAACGAGTAGAGAGAAAATTTAAGACAGCTGCCAAGTTGACCACTAAAATGAGGTTTGATTTTCTAGTATTTGTCATCTGTGGTACTTTATAATTATAATAATAGCAGTGTAGTTACACTCTGATGGAAAGTTGACAGTTAACTTTTTCCACTTATCAAACTTAGGAGCAATTCTGAAAGTTTCTAGTTTCCAGGTAATTTATCATTCAAGTGATTAAAAGCTATTTTGGGCCACAATTATGAACAATAATAAAATTTTACATGTGGATGACATTAACACAGTATTCTTTCTTTTTGAATTTCTAGGGAAAGACTACTATTATTCTAAGGTGTCTTGACAGGTAAGTGTTATATTAAACTTTAGAATACATTTTTGCTTATTCTTATTGTAAGGCTGCTGCTGCTGCTGCTAAGTCGCTTCAGTCATGTCCGACTCTGTGCGATCCCATAGACAGCAGCCCACCAGGCTCGCCCGTCCCTGGGATTCTCCAGGCAAGAACACTGGAGTGGGTTGCCATTTCCCTCTCCAATGGGTGAAAGTGAAAAGTGAAAGTGAAGTCGCTCAGTCGTGTCCTACTCTTAGCGACCCCATGGACTGCAGCCCACCAGGCTCTTTCATCCATGGGATTTGCAAGTTAGAATATAAAAGACATATTTCCATTTTGTGACCTAAACAAAATATTCTAATTCTTATGAATCCATATTATGGCTTTTACAGTCTTCCTTTAAAGATGAAACCAACAATAAGCAGAAAAAAACTGTATAGGATTAATAATGGATTTCCTTATTTGAGGGAAGAAATTAGCATAATTACTCAATATGTAATAGATAGTACTTACTTGTTTTGGCTATGCTAGTCTGCTATTTAAACTTTTTAATTTTATCTAGTTCATGATCGTTTGAACATTATAATCTTTGAATTGCTCATGGGTATGCTTCTGAAGCACATTATTGGTCATCAAACTGTACATGTTGCCATTTGTTTTATGTACTTCTTAGCCTTCTTTACCATGGAAGCATGCCAGCAGGTTACGGTAGTTACCATGTTTCAGGAAGTTTTGGTAAGGAAAGTCTTGTTGGTTTGCAGCTCTCGTTAGCTAAATGATGCCCAGGTTTGAGCTATGATTTTGGTTGAGAACTGTAATAAAAAATCTTTTATTGATGTCTCCATTAAATTGAAAGTCATTACGTTCCCAGCTCCTCACATTGAGGCTGAGCATAAACCTATTGTCTTTGCTTCCCTCGTGGCCTGGATGCAGAGAGCGTATGCCCTGACACAGCCACCAACACTGCCAGCTCCTTCTCTGCTCCCCGAATGGTGTCACTAGGCGCTGCCACTAAATGCAAGTGCCATTACTCACCTCTGCAGTTGCTACTAAAGTCTGTTAAGATGCTTTTTTGAAGGCTTATTTAATTTTTGTATAAATTCTTAATCATTTTTATCTCAATGTGTTACACACAGCGTAAGTTCTCTGCTAATAAAGTTCTTAAGAAGCAAAAATAAGGTAAGATGATAGCTTAAGAAAATGATGGTAATAATACTTATCTTCACTGTACAGGGATGAGCCACCAAAACCAACCTTAGCTTTGGAATATACGTATGGAAGAAGAACAAAAGGACATAACATTGTGAGTGTCTTTTTGGTGATGTTGCTCTACACGTGTATGGAGAAGTAAGGATGCTGACATTGTTTTACATTTTCCATCTTTTCCACAATCAATAAACATATCCGGGAGTACACTTCCTAGCTATGTAATACTTTTAAAGTCAAATGCAACTCAGCACAGAGGAAGCCACCCAAACTGTGAAAATATTTTGGCCTTCTCATTTGTTATGTCTTAAGATGCTTGAATAGGATTACTCTGTAACTTCAGTGTACAGGCTTTGGGCATATTTTCTTCTTTCAAATGAGAATAACATTGTGAGTTATCTTGTCTCCTGAAAAAAATCTGCTAAAAATATACATTTGACCTGTTGGATATTTATGAAAATATACTGCTTAAAATCCAAATTATTAGCATTTTTACAAATACATCTTAAAGTTGGTAATCCTATTTGAGACCACAGGCTCTAACTGGCCACAATCCTATTTTCACTTGTGTTGGTTTATCTATAGAGGATAGTTAGAAATTGTTCAGGATAGAGGGAGAACTTATAGTGTATGTTAGGAGAATAAAAAATTCTAAGTAAAATTCTCTTTTGGTGTTCCCATAAGGAAGAGGTCATTTCTTAAATAAAGTTCGGTGTATGGAGAACAATCTAGAATAAAGAAGGTCCCATATCTCCCATAACTCCCATAACACAGGCAAATTTTTATAGGTTGATCCAGTCTAAGTGTTTGATCATTAGACAGTGTATAGAGAGTTTAAATTGTCTGTTGCTGCTTCCTGGTTTCACCAGTGCAACTTGGTTATTAAAACCATGAAATTGAAAAGAAAAAACAATATATTGAGATGTGGGAGAACTTTGTTTTTGTGAATCACATAAATTTTTGCATGGGTGATAAGCCTAGAAGTAGCCTTGTCCTTGTTGTGGGAGAGTCTGAGTCAACTTTCATAAGCTTAACTTTTGAGAAAAGCTCTAAAAGCTTTTCTTCATCCAGTTGTGAATCAAGGGAGATTGTCCATTGAAAACTTATTTCTCCCCCCAAACATTAGAGATTCAAATACCAACTGCAAAACAGTTTCAATGCTTGAGATGATAACCTGTCAAAAAGCAAAATATATTTATCTAAAACTGCCGTAATGACCATTTGCCTCTTCCAAGTTCTTGGTATTGGGTACATGAAAACTCATGTGGTTTGTTTTTCACCTGCTTGTTTCTGCTAAACTTTATGCTATCAAGTTGGGCTTTTCTGTATTCATTCTAGAAGATTCACATCTTTCTCAGATTGAAGGTCTCCTAAGAGTTCTAAATGGAGGAACTTTATCAGCTCCTCACACAATCATATCTTGAAGGCTCTCAGTATCTGGCCAGAAGGAGAAATGCCATCAGCTAGCCAGCAATCTAGGACAGTTGTCATGGAACAGATGGTCTTTTTTCCAAGCTACTGGGCTACTGCCCAGCACTTTTAGTCCCCCTATAGTTTGAGTTCTCTGAAAAGGGAAGCAGTTGCAGAGAGTCCGTGTCCCCCACCTACCTCTTGTATTGCCAGTGCCAGCCTGTCACTGTCCCCAGGGATGTCAGGCCCAGACCAGCTGCTTATACTTCTGCCCAGTTGATCCTGATCTGCAGGTCGGACTCCTGTCTGTTCTCCCCGTTTCCTCTGGTCTTGTCTTTATGTCTGATTTATTGTGTGAGCTTCTGTCTTCTCCCTCAATTAGGATGTTTTCCCGTTCAGTTGTTTTGTTTCTACCTAAAATTATAACTGTTTTCACAAAGATAATTCCAAATGTGTTCAATTTGTTAATTTCTAATGTGAGTGTTGGCTACCTGTGATATTTACAGAGTTGGGGTGCTGTTTAATGTCTTCTATTAAATTAGGGTAGAATCAGGGCATTTAGTACCCATGTATATTCTTAATGTTTCATCTTTGTTCTTTGGAATAGATGTTTTAGTGTATTTTGAGGGATGGGATCAATAAAGGAGAAAATTTTGACTGCCACAAATGGTCTTGAGGACTGTAATATCTTGTATCCATAATTATTACTGGCTGGTGCTAATGAACTATAAGAACTATTTAAAATGTAAAAACATCAAAGAATATTAATATGAAAAAAACCTGTTTTTTTCAGCCAAAAGATATTGCTCACTTTTGGGAGCTAGGTGGAGGAACATCTTTACTGGATTTAATCAGCATCCCAATCACAAGTGACAGCTTACGGTAAGTGGGGTCAGTGAGGAATAGCGGTTAGTAAGTATCCAGTGGAGGCCACAGGATGAACATGAGTTTTTTGTGAATCAGAATTTGCGGGGACAGTTTTATGTTGCTGAAGGTTTACCTTAACTTCCTTTCTATGTGCCTAAACTGTAGTGCTCTCAGAGATTTTAAAAGAACCAAGGTTCTGGTTCCAAATCGGGAAAAGAATACGTCAAGGCTGTATATTGTCACCCCACTTATTTAACTTATATGCAGAGTACATCATGAGAAACGCTGGACTGGATGAAGCACAAGCTTGGAATCAAGATTGTTGGGAGAAATATCAATAGGGAGAAATAACCTCAGATATGCAGATGACACCACAAGTGAAGAAGAAGAGCCTCTTGATGTGAGTGAAAGAGTTGGCTTAAAACTCAACTCTTAGAAAACTAAGATCGTGGCATCTGGTCCCATCACTTCATGGCAAATAGATAGGGAAACAGTGGAAACAGTGACAGACTGTTTTTCAGGGCTCCAAAATCACTCAGATGGTGACTGCAGCCATGAAGTTAAAAGACGCTTGCTCCTTGGAAGGAAAGTTATGACCAACCTACACAGCATATTAAAAAGCAGAGACATTACTTTGCCAACAAAGGTCTGTCTAGTCAAAGCTATGGTATTTCCAATAGTCATATATGAATGTGAGAGTTGGACTATAAAGAAAGCTGAGTGCCAAAGAATTGGTGCTTTTGAACTGTGGTGTTGGAGAAGACTCTTGAGAGTCCCTTGGACTGCAAGGAGATCCAACCAGTCCACCCTAAAGGCAATCAGTTCTGACTGTTCATTGGAAGGAATGATGTTGAAGCTGAAACGCCTATATTTTGGCCACCTGATGCAAAGAACTGACTCATCTGAAAAGACCCTGATGCTGGGAAAGATTGAAGGTGGGAGAAGAAGAGGACGACAGAGGATGAGATGGTTGGATGGCATCATCTACTCAATGGACATGAGTTTGAGTAAACTCTGGGAGTTGGTGATGGACAGGGATGCCTGGCATGCTGCAGTCTGTGGGGTCACAAAGAGTCGGATATGACTGAGCGACTGAACTGAACTGAACTGAAGGTTCTGGCCTGTGCTGAAATGAGATAGTTGGCATCCGACTAGTAATATATTTTGCAAGCCTACAAACAAACAAAATATGTCAAATAACACTTGGGCAATATATTCACTTGGCAAAAAAAAATACTTCAAAAAATAAATTTGAAAACTCAATTCTTTTTAATACCCATCCAAGCATGAGCTAATTCAGCCCCTGAGTTTTTCCTGCAACTAGATATTATGTTTCCTTTAAATTTAACTGGCTTCTTTGGTGGCTCAGGTGCCTGCAATACAGGAGACTTGGATTCAGTCCCTGGGTCAGGAAGATCCCCTGGAGAAGGGAATGGCTACCCACTCCAGTATTCTTTCTTGCCTGGAGAATTCCATGGACAGAGGAACCTGGCAGGCTACAATCCGTGGGGTCACAAAGAGTCAGACATGACTGAGTGACTAACACACACTTGAATTTAATACTAATGTTAATATCACTGAGGGGCTTCCCAGGTGGTGCTTGTGGTAAAGAACCCACCTGCCAGTGTAGGAGACACAAGAGACACGGATTAGATCCCTGGGTCAAGAAAATCCCCTGGAGAAGGGCATGCAACCCACTCCGGTATTCTCGCCTGGAGAATCCCCATGGACAGGGTAGCCTGGAGGGCTACAGCTCATAGAGTCACAAAGAGTTGGACACAACTGAAGCGACTTAGCACGCACACACACCAGTAAAGCCTCATGCAATGAAAGTTTGTGAGTTAGAAGAGGAAGAAGTGTCTGTTTGCTGACCTTAAAGAAAAAGAACCTGGGGGAAAACCTCAAGCTCTTTGGTGGTGTTTTCCTGAGAATGATTCCCACATGTTGGCCAAATCAGATGTGGAAAATTGTGACATTTCTCACAATGTTCCTGGGAACCCATCTTAGCCAAAGAAAACAGAATTAAAAGATCTGAAATATCTTACTGTTGTCAGAGTTTAAAACAGACCATTGCTGCTGGACCAGATACAAAGGGCTTGACAATAATTTGTCAAATTTCAACCATTAAGATCTTGAGAATTTTTTCTTGTTAACAGGATAATTGTTTTTCCGTAATTAGCTAGTAATGTTGGCTTTCTTTGTCCAGTGATTTTTTTTTTCTTTTAAAGAAATAAAATTTAGTGTCTTTTGCTTATCACAAAAATCTTTTATGATCATAAGGAAAACTTGGAAAAATAGTGAAACATACATGAAAAGTAAAAGCATCTGTGATCACATGAAAAAAAGGACTATTCTCAACATACGGAGGTATTTCTTTCAGTGTTTTCAGGGTTGTCAATATACTTTGTACAGGTATGAGATATTGTGTATACACATTTAGATCTTGCTTTTTCACTTAAAACCACCATTTCCCCTGACATTATTTTTTTAGAATCATGGGATTTTACAGCTGTGTAGTTCTCATTTGTCCTCCTTTAACAGAGAAATAATTGAAGCTGCCTGGGAATTAGGGCAACTCATGGTGGTGTGGCTGAGAGGAGATGACAGGGGCGGGGAGCAGCTGAAGGAACAAGAGCTGCCGGCCAGCCTGGCCTGAGGCAGACAGGAGTAAAAAGGCTGGGAGCAGCTCTTCCCAGTTCTGGCCCTGTTTTCACATCACCTTTCTGTATTACCTCACTTCCTTCTCTAGACCTTATGGGCTTGTAGAAATTCTGGTTTCTGCAGGAAGCCAAATCTTTCCACAGTTTCTTCACTGCCTCGCTTTGTGAGTTCCTGGTCTTCTTTCCATGGAATCCCAGAGCAGCTGGAGCCTGCCTTAGGAGAGAAGAGGGGTCAGGGTGATGATGAACAGAGGGCAGGGGCACCACAGGCCTGGGTCCAAAGCAGCTTGCTGAGTGCTTGACGAATTCATGGAAAACATTTCACTCCTCATTAGTCGCAAATCTCAGAGTGTTTTGTGACTGGAATTAATTCGACATGTAATTTCCTTGAGTTGGACAGAGCCCAGCCACCTTACCAAATGCTGTTAGATACTGTTTTTCTTTAAAATGACTGTTCATAGAATAATTATAGATGCATTGAACATTTCCATAGACCTTAGATAATTGGTAAGAGAGCATTTCCTGTGGTCCACTTCCCTGTTTTCAGAGGTAGTGTTTTATAAAAAAATTTTTTAGCTGTCATTTGCTATGAAGGCAAAAGTAACACAAGTATTTACAATGCAGTGGAAACATAAATTTTAACCTTAGAAAAAAGTTGAATAATCCATTTTCCCTTTGGTTAAAACAAAGTTATTTTCATTTGGAAAAAATGATACACTTTATATATATTTTACCACAGTAAAAAAAAAAAAGCTAAATCATGGTCTTTTTTTTTTTTTTAACATTAATCATGCTAAAACTCTGAAAATAAAATTAGTTTCCTTTATATATATACACACACACACACATTATAATTAAGAAAAGCTGTTTCTGAGCTTATTCAAATGAAAGATATGGTTAGCTAGACAATTTAATGGCATAATAACTTTATAGAAAATCTTAGGTAATGTCTAAAAAGACTACTTTCTGGATTTAGACCTATAGTATAGAATTTAGCTATTGTTTTGCTTTACACAAAATAGCTGATTTGCTCAAACTAAACAAAATAATAGTTGTTGTTTAGTCACTAATTTGTCCAACTCTTCTGCGACCCCATGGACTGCAGCCCGCCAGGCACCTCTTTCCATGGGATTTCCCAGGCAAGAATACTGGAGTGGGTTGCCATTTCCTTCTCCAGGGGATCTTCCCGGCCCAGGGATTGAACCTGCATCTCCTGCCTTGACAGGCGGATTCTTTAGCACTGAGTCACCAGGAAAGCCCAGATAACTTGACTATTTTATGGCCAGCATATATTATAATTCCTTGCTATTTCTGCTAGCAGAATGTTTGCTCTGTTGATCAAAGATATATTGGCCCATGATTATGGCTGTTCAGACTTATTACAACCATTCTCTGTAATACTTTTAGATTTATGTTTGTTTTTTATTGTAAAATAACATAAGATTCACCATTTTAGCCATTTTTAAGTGTGCAGTTGAGTGACATTCAGTATTATTCACATTGTTTTGGTACCATCACCACCACCACCCCTCTCCAGAGCGTTTCATCGTCCCAGATTGAACCTGTACCCATTAAACAATAACTTCCTACTTCCCCCTCTTCCAACCCTTGGTAAGTACCATTCTAGTTTCTGTCTCTATGATTTGACTACTCTCACTACCTCATGTAAATAAAATCATCCTTTTGGGTCTAGTTTATTTCACTCAGCATAATGTCTTCAAGATTCATCCATGTTGTAACATATGTCAAAATTTCCTTCCTTTTTAAGGCTGAACAATATTTCATTGTATTCATTTACCACATTTTGTTTAGCTGTTAACCCATTGATGAACATTTGGGTCATTTCCACTCTTGCAATTGTGAATAACGCTGCTATGGACATTGGTATACAAATACCTGTTTGAGTCCCTGATGTCAAAACACCCAGAAGTGGAATTGCTGGATCCTCCTATAATTTTTTGAGGAACAACTGTACTGCTTTCCACATTGTCTACTCTGGTGTTTTATATTCCCATTGGCAATGCCCCAGGGTTTCAATTTCTCTCTATTCTTTCCAACACTTATTATTTTCTGGATTTTTTAAATTTTTTATTGTAGCTATCCTAATGGGCAAGAAGTGGTATCTCATTGTGGTTTTGATTTGCATATCTCTAATGATAATACACGGAGAAGGCAATGGCACCCCACTCCAGTACTCTTGCCTGGAAAATCCGTGGACAAAGAAGGCTGGTAGGCTGCAGTCCATGGGGTTGCTAAGAGTCGGGAACGACTGAGCGACTCCACTTTCACTTTTCACTTTCATGCATTGGAGAAGGAAATGGCAACCCACTCCAGTGTTCTTGCCTGGAGAACCCCAGGGATGGGGAAGCCTGGTGGGCTGCCGTCTCTGGGGTCGCACAGAGTCGGACACTACTGAAGTGACTTAGCAGCAGCAGCACAGCAATGATAATACAGGACATCTTTTCCTGTGTTTATTGGCCATATGTATGTCTTTAAATACAGAAATATGTATATGAGTTCTTTGCCCATTTTTAAATTGGGTTGTTTGTTGTTGCTGAGTTTAGAGTTATGTTTGATATACATGAACATGAGCATGTGTGCGTATGGTCATGGTGGTGGAGTGTGTGGTGGCCTGGAGGGAGGCAGCAAGGCCTTTCAGAGAGGTAGCAGGGTACAAGCAGAAAACCATGTGGCTCTGGATCTAAATACCAGCTCTACAGTTCACTAGCTCTATGAGTCTGTGCCTCAGATTTCTAATCCATAGAAATGCCATCGTAACATTTTCCAGGAAGTCTTGTTGGTTTAGGAGGAAATAAGCTAGGTAGACTCCAGGCAGGGTCCATCAGTAAATGTTTTCTTCTGCCTCACCACATTGTTGTATTGTTGCTGCTGCTGTGATGATTGTTTTTGCTTTCCTTCTTTGGAACACACAGCAAAACTGAATCTAAACATGGCACTGTTGGATCCAATTGCACATTATGTGAACTGGGTTGTTATTAGTTCAAACAAGAAGTTTGGTTGTAACACTTAAATATCACTAGGGAAAAGCACTGGAATAAATAAGGCTATAATTTGGGCATATTTTTCTTAGAAAACTGCTATTTTTTTTTCTTATAGTGTTACTCTTAGAAAATACATTTCAGTATAGTAGGGTTTCAAATGGTAAGTATTTTGAGTCTTTTTTTTTTTTTTGAAAGATGTTTTTATTTCTTTAGGACGTTTTCTATTGTGCTTGTTTTGGATCTTTCAAAACCTAATGACCTTTGGCCCACCATGGAAAATCTGTTGCAAGCCACAAAACTTAACATAGATAAAGTGATAATGAAACTGGGGAAGAAGAATTCTAAAGCAGCTTCTGAAATGAGACAGAAGATGTGGAGCAATATGCAGAAGGACCATCCAGTGAGTTGCTACTGGGATTATTCTTGAAATTCTTAGCCCCACACATAGTTAAAGATAACATCACAAACAATTTCTTTAGATTTTTATGCATGAGTTGAAATTCACTTGATGTGGATGAACCTGTTCACTGGAAAATTACAGCAATTTAATAAAACCTCAGAGCAAAACAAGGAAAAAGATTTCATATGTCTTCTCGTAAGACATCTACCATGATTGTTATGGCATATTACACCAATCAAAAGGAACAGAGTTTCAAAGTAGTAGTTTGATACTGATTTTATAATCTCTGTGAAATGAAGATACAAAACCAGGTTGTACAAATGTCACCTAGCAAAGACCAGAAAAGGATACAGTTTTAAGCAAGGAATAGAGTTTCAACAGCCTTTACTGTCATTCTATACATTCATTAATTGTCTGTCACATTATCAGTATCTTTTTATCATCTGATAATTAAATTATCAAGTTGCAATATGGTAACGCAAGTCTTTTATGTACAATCAGGAATGTCATCATCTAGAAAACTAAGAAAGGTATTTTATATTGCCCAAAGTTTATATGAGTGTTTTACAAAAGGAATATCAAACAAAACTGGTAGTTATGGTTCCCATATATGCAGTATAAATGTTGTTATGCTGCTGCTGCTGCTGCTAAAGCGCGTCAGTCGTGTCCGACTTTGTGCGACCCCATAGACAGCAGCCCACCAGGCTCCCCCGTCCCTGGGATTCTCCAGGCAAGAACACTGGAGTGGGTTGCCATTTCCTTCTCCAATGCATGAAAGTGAAAAGTGAAAGGGAAGTCGCTCAGTCGTGTCTGACTCTTAGCGACCCCATGACTGCAGCCCCCCAGGCTCCTTCATCCATGGGATTTTCCAGGCATGAGTACTGGAGTGGGGTGCCATTGCCTTCTCCAAATGTTATTATAACAAACAGTTAATACAAATAACTTAAAAAAAAAACAGGAAGGCAACATATAAGAAAATAAAGGAACAGAACATGAAGAATAAATATGGTAGCTTAGGGAATTGTCATTTCTAGTTTTATGCTTGAGAAATGTAGCTTCAAAGATTAAATACTGGAGCAACCTCTGTCAAGCCAACAATGTTAACACTGTGGGCAGATTTAAAATGACCTAAGTCATAGAAATTGCTGAATACATAGTAGTAAACAATTACAGTGAATCAATGAAATATGTTTGTTAACAGGATCGTGAATTACTTGACCCATTTCCAATTCCTCTGGTCATAATCGGAAGTAAATACGATATTTTTCAGGTGAGCTCTTCCACTTCTAGTTGAGCTTGTGGTACACACTTGTCTAGCCTTTATAGGAGAGAAACAAAAGTAATAATGAAATGAGAAAAATGACTCGGGGCAGGGGAGAAGTCAAGGAGTCACACATCTTAAAGATTTTGGAAAAGGGAAAGAGAAAATAGGTGAAAAACAGTAAATACAGTGGAATGATGGGGATAAGGCAGAAGATTTAGAAACTGAATCCAGTCCAGTCACCAAGGGACAGGACTTATGTCCCAACTTTTAAATTGAAGAAAGTAGAAAATTGGTTTCTTCTTATCTTTGCTTGTCAGAGAATCCTTGGGGTATTCCAGTTGATAAAATGTGTGCTTGTATCTATATTCTACTGGGCTAAGTGTTTAAACAAGGAAAGATCTGACAGTGTAGCCCTAGAAGGCTGCAGCTATTGCTCAGCTTCTACAGAACCAAATGCGAAAGTAATGGAATCCTACTCAAGGTACATTTCAAAAAATAAAGAAGAAAGAATCTATTTCTGTATTTAATAATTTGTACTTTTCTGCTACAGATACTAGTTCTCTTAACTTTTTTCTTTTTAATAACATACGTCTTTAGGATTTTGACTCTGAGAAGAGGAAGGTAATATGCAAGACACTTCGATTTGTTGCACATTATTACGGAGCATCATTAATGGTTTGTATGTTTCCTGTCCTTTGGGTTTGAACAGACAGTAACAAATTTGGAAAGATTACCGACTTGGTGCAGAATAATGAATGCAGATGCTTTTACTAATGCATGTCATTCTCTCCTTTCCATTACCATTGCCCTCAAAGCCTCTTGTTACAGAGCGTTCATAATGTATTTCTGGAACACACACTGCTAGATAGCCTACCATTTCCTTGAAGTGAAAGTTCAACATTTTTAATAGTCATAAATCCCCATCTGTCTTAGAGATAAATTGGTTATTTATCTATTCATCTTTTAGTTTTCCTTTAAGAATTAGAATCTATATTCACTTAAAAAAGACTAACAATTTTTTTTTTTTTTTTTTTTCAAAAAAGCTTTAAAAATGCTATTTGTTGTAGAGGTTAAAAATAATGAACTTGGGAGTCATGCTGCCTGGATTCAAATCTCAGGGCAACCATTTACTAGATAAGGGGTCTCAGGTAAGTCACTTAACCTCACTGAAGCCTTAGTCTCCTCCAAGGTAAAATGGACAAAAATAGTCCTACCTTCATAGGGTTGTTGTGAGGGTTAGTAGCAGGAATATACCTGAAACCCTGAAACCCTTAGCACAGGGCCTGACACAAATCTCAATAAAGGCTGGTTCTTGTAACTGTTAGCATTATCTCTTCCACAGCAGGACCAAATGTTGCTAGATATCCTCTAATGCAGTAAAATACAAAAGCATGTTTATTTCTTTAAAAATTCCTCCCATTTGAATCCTCTCTTTTGCCCTCTAAAGCAAAGTGCTCAGAGGAGCCTGTAGACAACATGGCCTAGTCCCCAGCTTTCATGGCTAATATATTAAGACTGAAAGTAACAAGTATGATCTGTATTTAAAATTCTTATACTTTCCAGAATACTCCAAATACACTTTATTATGTATTTTCTTAAAAATCATCACCTTTTATGTGTGTACTGTATCTACCTACTTGCATATTAGGTTGACAAAGTATTTTGGAAATATTCTTTTCTAAAAACTATTTTTCATATTTTTTTCCATTATGGTTTATTACAGGATAGTGAATATAGTTCCCTGTGCTAGACAATAGGACCTTGTTTATCTTTTCTGTATATAATAGTTTGCATCTGCTATTTCCAAACTCGCAATCCAACTTTCCCTCACCCTCTCTACTCTGCCTTGGCAACCACGGAAATATTCTTTACTGTTTTGAAAAGATACAGAGAATTCAAACTAGCTTACTCATTCAGGGTACAGAAGCAAAGATCATGGATCTTATAGTTTCTTACTTTCGCTTCTAGATAAAGCTCCACATTTACTTCTGTTTAGTTAGCTGAGGAAAATCCCTCTCTTTGTTTAGAAACAGATTACATTTTGATGATCCATCAGTGCCCAGTCTGGTCTTATCAGTAAGAATGTAATAACAGATGAAGTCAGATCAACCCAGGCCACAGCAGACCTGCAATTAATCATGGCTCTCAAGACCCTAGAAGTCCAGGGACGGGAAAGGATCTGAGAATCTTTCACCTCAGCTGTCAATAAATCAGAGGTTGGCTTTAGAAAAGCACTCTGGACCACCATGGAAACCGTACAGCTTTTCTAGCTTCCCAAATCAAGAAGAAAGCGGCCAGAGCTAACAAGGCCCCACCTTTCAGTTTCACTTCCACTCTGACCCTAGAGTCCAGACTTTGGTACTTCCTGCTTTCCAAGGTTCAATGATATGCAGCAGTTTGTTTTTTTTTTAAACATGGTTTATCTTTTATAATTCAGTCAAGAATACTAATTCAGTAATATGAGCAATCTGATCAAGTTAATAAAAAAAGAGAAAAACACTGGTAAGTAGGACCAGATTCAGTGGAGAGACCCCAGGATGGTAGGGAACTTAAAATTATGATATATGAGGAACAGCATAAAATGATATTCTGGCATTTGGAATGTGATAACAGTCTTTAAATATTTGAAGGACTGATCCATGGGAAAGGGGTTAAATGTATGCTTCCGTAGAGTCAAGAACAATGAATCAATGGGGTTTGGTTCAAATTAAGAAATTTCTAATACTGCCATTATCTGAAAATGGAATGAGTTGCTTTTGGAGATCATGAATTCCCAGGCATTGAGTTCATAAGTAGAACTCTACATATATTTGTGGAGGATATTTTCGAGGCAACTGATGCAGCAGATAGGGGTAGGGATGGGGTTGAATTAGAAAAACTTCTCATGTCCTCCCAGCCCTGCAGTCCTATGAAATACACTTGTGATGAGGTTTTTTTCCTCACCATATAGGGAACATAATAGAGAATACAATGCTGATGATAAAAAGTTGTGTTTTTAAAATTCAACTGAAGTTTTCAAACTAGAATATTGTCTCAATAGAAGCATAAAATAGTTTCAGTTTTTAAAATGTATCAAATCTTATATATTCACATGAGTATTCTCTCTTGAATAGTTTCCCCCTGGGAAGTTAAGTGTTAGTCGCACAGTCCGACTCTTTGCCATCCCGTGGACTGTAGCCCGCCAGGTTCTTTGTCCGTGGAATTTTCCTGACAAAAATACTGGAGTGGGTTGCCATTCCCTTCTCCAGAGGATCTTCCCAATCCAGGAATTGAACCCAGGTCTTCTACATTGCAGGCAGATTCTTTACCTTCTGAGCCACCAGGGAGGCCCTTTCCCTGGTAGCCTGTTCTTAATCTGAAAAGTGAAAGTGAAACTCAGTTGTGTCTGACTCTTTGCGACCCGCCATGGACTGTGGAATTCTCCAGGCCAGAATACTGGAGTGAATAGTCTTTCCCTTCTCCAGGGTATCTTCCTAACCTAGGGATAAAACCCAGGTCTTGAACGAATCTTATTCTGAACACTGATCTTTTTACCTTATAATTACATTTCATTTTGGTTCAAGATTGTTTTTCCTACTTGCATACATCTTACTCATTCTGATTTGGCTGGGTGACCTTGGTATTTCCAAACATTCAAAATTAGTCTTAAAAGGTTTTGTAGGGTAGCCATATGTCCTGGTTTTCATCTGATTTATCAGCTTAATGATTAATAGTACCCATGCAGTTTCATTCTTCTAAAATATTCTCGTTTTGATCACTTGGTTATAGACCACCACTGAGAATAGTCAGTAGCCTACTTTGCAAACTTTAAAGGCAAATCTGAAGAGAAGTTTTAAAGTTGTTTTAGTGAGTATCAGTATTGTTAGACTAGTCTGCAGCTCCCACATTAACTGCTTTGAGGACAACTGTATGCGTTTGGAAGGAAAAGTTATTTATGATACATACCTCCTATTTTTTAACCAACCAGATTGCATTTTGGTAATGATTACGGTCCATTTGTGGGAGTAGCTGAAATGATTAGTGCATAAAAACAAGTACATACAATAAATATATCGTGCACTCATGAAATTTGAAGAGTGAGTAAAAACAAATTTATCGAGATTTCTTTCTTTTCCTTTATTCGGGTTTTGTTTTGTTTACTCAAACAGGAGATTTTGTTGTGCAAATAAATAGTAATTCTCTCTGCACTTGTTGAAAGCCATGTTTATTTTACCTCTTTCTGTGATTTGAAAGCCGAGCGTGTAATTTATTGTCCTGATTTTTTTCTTTTTAGTTTACCAGTAAATCAGAAGCTCTATTACTAAAAATACGTGGAGTTATTAACCAATTGGCATTTGGCATCAACAAAAGGTACCATTAAAATATTTTTTAATATCTTTTTACTTTTTATTTTGGTATTCTCTCATCTGATTATTGTTCTCACGAGTCTCTTGTTTCTGAACTGGGAAAAATGCCTCAGATGACTGTTCTTAGATAATTTCATATTATCTCTTGCTTCTTATATTATTTAAATATTTAGCATATTTTACAACTAAAATGTTATATAGTAGTTGGAAACTAGAATAAAATAATCATACTGTTATGCTTGTTTCCTTGATCCTATTACTTCCTTTCCCCTTATTTTAGTAGCTCTCCCCCTATTATCACTATTTTATATCAGAAATGGAATTGATCATTTTAGTAAATATTTTTCTTAACCTTGCTATCTTTCTTGGTTTTGATTTGAGGTAATTTGGGTCTTTTTTTCTCCTATAATATCTTTATTAGAGCTATACTTTATTTTTTGAATTGGTTAAGTTAATAATCATTCACTCATTTTGAGAAATGCTCTCATAGGGGCTAGATATAAAACTTGGCTCTTGTATTTACAGTAGGGAATGGCAGGATATTTGATTGCTAAACTAAATTAGATTCTTTTTTCTTCTTATCCGTGTAGCAAATCAATATGTGTGGATCAGAATAAACCTCTGTTTATCACAGCAGGATTGGATTCTTTAAGTCAGATAGGTTGGTGAACTTATTAAGATTGTTCCATTTGTTTTAATTGCTTATTGATTTTATCCTACTGCCTGTTCACTTCATCTCCAACATCTCCTAACCCTAACCACCGTTTCTGGTTTCATTATTATGATCGTCATGTCTTGTGTATTTATTTGTATACATTGTATTGATGCAGAATGCATCACATTGACATATTTGTGATGAAAGGGGTGTTGGCATATGAGCGACTGATTTCTGATCTTTATACCACTAAAAAAAAATTGCATGTACTTTCTTTCCCTCACTGATTTCTAGGTACTTTTAAATTTTAGCTCCTTGGGTTTAGAAGAAAATCAGAAAGAGAGTAGTCAGGAAATTCAAAGCTATATATTATAAAAAATGATGAAAAATATAAGAGATTCAAGCGTTGGACTAACTCAAAAGAACACAGTTGCATTAACTAGGTATGCCTTAATTTTTTGTTATGTAAATACTTCATCTAATGGGATGTTGGGATGTTTCCTATACTTATCCCTAGACTCACGAAGCAGAAGAAATTTCGAGAGTTTATATGGTCAAGCTCCCTGTCTTCTCACAGAAGTAATTTCATTGTAGAGATTTTGGGGCCTAGCAACTCTGTACTCTGGGTTGGCATAGTTTGGTTTTAACACTAATGGACAGTGGTTCTCTTTTTTCCCACCCCCCATTACTCTTACATGCTGAAGTTGACTTCAAATGTAGAGATCTTTGTCATGGGATTATAGATTGAAGGGGAATGAAAAGAACAGAGGTGTTAATGAGTGATTATAAAGACTGATTTTTATAATTATAACTGCCAACTTAATTTCATTAGCAGTGAGAATCACTGTGTGTAATGATAGAAATGCTGATGGAAATCTTTTGCCCCTGTAAGTAGTCAGAGGTCAGAAAAAGGTCGAAAAATACTGAATTTAAAAAATCATGGAGCTTGGACCTCATCAAAGTTAAAAACTTTTGCTCTTAAAAGCCCATGTGAAAAGAATAAAAGGATATGCTACAATCTGGGAGAAATTTCGAACTACATGCTTTACAAAGGACTAGTATCTTGAATATATAACAGTAAAAAAAAAAAAATCCAATTCGAAAATATGTAAAAGATATGGCCAGATATTTTCATTATGGATATACGATAATGGCAAATAAGCACATGAAAAGATATTTAATAAATTTTATTACATGAAGGAAATGCAAATTGAAACTACATTGAGATATTACCACACACTTACCAGAATAGTTAAAAGGTAACACCAAGTGCTGGTGAGAGGATGTGGAGAAATTGGATCACTCATACATTGCTGGCAGGAATGTAAAATAGACACTCTTTTTCTTTTGAATTTTTTATTTTGTACTCTGGAGGAGGGCATGACAACCCCCTCCAGTATTCTTTCTTGGAAAATCACATGGACAGAGGAGCCTGGTGGGCTACAGTCCATGGGGTCACAACGAGTTGGACATGACTGAAGTGACTTAACATACATTAACATGCATTTTGTATTGGAGCATAGCTGATTAACAATCTTGTGACAGTTCCAGGTGAACAGCAAAGGGACTCAGCCATACGTGTGTCCATTCTCCCCCAAACCCCACTCCCATCCAGGCTGCCACATGACATTGAGCAGAGTTCCGTGTACTAGACAATAGGTCCTTTTGGTTATCCATTTTAGATATAGCAGTGTGTACACGACCTTCCCAAACTCCCTAACTCTCCCCTTCCCTAAGCAATCATAAGTTCATTCTCTAAGTCTGTGAGTCTCTTTCTGTTTTGTAAGTTCATTTGCATTATTTATTTTTAGATTCCACATATAAGGGATATCATACAATATTTCTCCTTCCCTGACTTACTTTACTCAGTATGACGATACTGTCTAGGTCCATCCATGTTGCTGCAAATGGCATTATTTCATTCTTTTTAATGGCTGAGTAATATTCCATTGTAAATATATATACACCACATCTTTATCCACCCCTCTGTTGATGGACATTAGGTTGCTTCCATGTCTGGGCTTTTATAAGCAGTGCTGCAGTGAACACTGGGGTGCATGTATCCTTTCAGACCATGTTTTTCTCCAGATAAATGCCCAGGAGCGGGACTGCAGGGTCATATGACAGCTTTTTTTTCGTTTTTTAAGGAACCTCCATAGCAGCTGGTCAACCACTCTTGAAAACAGTTTGATGGTTTCTTATAGAACTAATCGTATAGCTACCATATGACCTAGAAATTGCACTATTTGACATTTACTTCAGAGAAATGAAAATGTATGTTCACATAAAAATCTGTACATAGATGTTCATGATATGTTTATTTGTAATAGCCCAAAAGTGGAAACAACCCAGACATCATTCAACAGGTAAATGGATAAACTGTGGTAGATCCATACCATGGAATACTTACTACTCAGCAATGAAAAGGAACAAACTATTGATATATACAGCAACTTGGTTTACTCTCCAGAGAATTATACTGAATTTTAAAAGCCAATCAGAAAATGTTACAGTTCTATTTATATAAAATTCTGGAATGAAGAAATTTTAGAAATGTAGGAAAGATTAATGGTTGTCAGAGGTTAGGGACAGAACTGTAGGTGGGGAGGGAGGGAGGGAGAGGGATTGAGAAGGAGGTGGGTTTGGTTATAAAAGAGCAACACGAGGGATCTTCCTGGGAATGAAACTGTTCAGTGTCTTGACTGTGGTAGTGGATACATGAACCTACAAAGGTGATAAACTTGTGTACAACTTAATACACACGCACACAAGTGAGGACAAGGAAGAAATTTGGGAAATCTGGATAAGGGTGGTGGATTTGATCACTATCTTACCCACCAAAGTCGTAAGGAGGCCCTGAAAGATAGAGTGAAACAGTGAACAATGTAGATGCTAGCATAGAAAGAATGAGAAATCTCAGACTATGCATTGAAAATGTCCAAGAAGTGGCAGCGTATTTTCAAATTTTTCACATTAATTTTTAAGTTATACAGGCAACGCATAAAGACATTCTCCTTTTAAATCTTGTAATAGTACATATATGATCAAGTTTAATATTCCATTTTTCTATACATGTGAATGTGGTATAGAAAAAAGACTACTTGTTTTAATACAGTTGTATTATTCGGTGTCATTTTGAAGTTTTCCTTTTTTACTCAACACACCTTAGTGCTTTCTCCATATTAATGCGGCACATGGGTCTGTTGGGAACTTTGACTGCTGGATAGTGTTGCAGAGCATGGCTCTGCATAGGAATTTAGTTCACTGTGCCTCTATTGATGGACATTTCAGCTGAGGCCATTTTTTCACTAATACAAATAATGCGGCTCTGTGAAATCCTTAATGCATGTATGCAGGTATTTCTAAGATAAACACTCAAACTAGCATTTCTGGTTAATAGGATGTGATTTGTTGTATTTTACTAGTATTTACTAGCGCCACATTGCCCTCCAGCATAGCTGTCACAATTTGCATTCTATTCAACAGCACATAAGAACATCTGTTTCCTTAAACATTCACAAACACGAGAATGTCATATTTTCTACTTTTCCTGAGCATCTACTTAAGTGCATGGAAAGAGAATTACAATTTACTCATTACTCTGGCTCCTCTCCCTCTGGTACTAGAATCTGTCCCAGTGGCCTTGTTACACTGGGTTGAGGTAAATTTTAATGGTGATTATAGAAGAAAAGGAAATGAGTGATCTAAGATTTAAGTATCATCTGTTTTATTGATAGTAATAGTTTATAATGTTTTAGTCAATGCAGTCATTTGAATTAAAACTTCCAATTCCAGGACCCCCTCCTCTTCCTGATAATGACATTGGAAAGCTTCGTGCCCGTTCACCAATGGAACTGTGGAAAAAAGTGTATGAAAAGCTCTTTCCACCAAAGGTATCTATTTCTCATTCTTTTAAAGCAAGAATTTTCAGCACTATTCAACAGTTGGGCTTCCCCTTGTGACTCAGCTGGTAAAGAATCCGCCTGCAATGCGGGAGACCTGGGTTTGATCCCTGGGCTGGGAAGATCCCCTGGAGAACGGAAGGGCTATCCACTCCAGTATTCTAGCCTGGAGAATTCTATGAACCGAATAGTCCATGGGGTTGCAAAGAGTCAGACATGACTGAGCGACTTGCGCCTTTTCGCTTTTGCTGTTATTCATCAGTTATTGGGAAATGTTCAAACAGGCCTATTATAGTAACTTTGTTTTCTACTTACTCAAATCAGTTAAACACTTGCTTAAAATCTACTGTATGTCTGACCCCTTGGGGCTGAAACAATGGGTAAGACATTTTTCTCACTCTGCTTCCAAACAGAGCTCTTTCTGGTTGTTAGAGAAGGGAGAAACAGTATCCAAGAGGGAGAGAGAACCTGGGGAATTTGAATTGGCCTTCAGTGGTGATGAAGGCTCAAAAGATCAGCCTTCACTGGCTGCCCAAGAAACAGGAACTTGGCTTGTGAGGTAGATGATGGTCATTGAAGGTTTTTGGTTATGAGCATGAAATGACTTAACAAATTGTGATTTCAGAGTATCAACACACTAAAAGATGTCAAGGACCCTGCACAAGACCCTCAATATGCTGAAAGTGAAGTTGATGAGATGAGAATTCAGAAGGATCAGGTATTATCCTAAACATTTATTTCATCGTGAGTT
This sequence comes from Bubalus bubalis, assembly GCF_019923935.1. Taxonomy (NCBI): domain Eukaryota; kingdom Metazoa; phylum Chordata; class Mammalia; order Artiodactyla; family Bovidae; genus Bubalus; species Bubalus bubalis. The sequence goes on from NC_059168.1 coordinate 25,764,749, forward strand.
TTATCACAGAAATATACTTAGAATTCCATAAATTTTTCTCAACTTATTTACTTAGCTTTTTCCTTTCAAAATTATTTAAATAGTATATCTTCACTATTTATATATATATAAATTCCGATATGCATAAAGAAGGAACTAAAGATCACATAACATTCTACCACCCAGAGATGACTTAGTGTTCACATATGCTTTTTGGACTTTCCAGTATACTTTATGTGGAAGATGGGTAGTGATTCTTACCTCGCTGTTGGGAAGACACTTCCATAATATTCTTTTATTTGTGGGATTATTAGAAGGTTTTGTTTTTTATTAGGACATTTAGATATATCCATACTTTTCTTGGTGGCTCAGACGGTAAAGAATCTGCCTGCAATGTGGCAGACCTAGGTTCGATCCCTGGGTTGGGAAGATCCCCTGGAGGAGGGCCTGGCAACTCACTCCAGTATTCTTGCCTGAAGAATCCCCATGGACAGAGGAACCTGGCAGGTACAGTCCACGGGATTGCAAAGAGATGGACACGACTGAGCAACTAAGCACAGCAGCACACATACTTTTCTCATATCAGAAAGATTAAGGACTGCCTAATCTGAAAGCACACACTTGACAAAACCCAGGAACTCTCAGGAAAGTGATTAAAAGTGGAGACTGCTTTCCATATATGTGCCCAGATAGCACTTTTTGTGATACACAGCCTGATATAAGAATGTAAGAGTTGGTAAATTTTTATCATGATCCAATATTGAGATTTTCCCGGATCTCCTTTTAGTTTGATAAAGTGAGTCATTGTGAAGAATATAACCTTATATAAATAAGCACAGTAAATGAAACGCCCTGACCGCCTCTCAGGTGGGATTTGTAGAGCTGTGTAACTGTTGCTAGGACAAGCTGAACACAACCACCCACTGTGAGCAGGGACCAGGGCCTTTTCTTTTCTCAGCAGTCGCCTTTCACCTTCTGGGGCCCTAGAATAAGTAAGCAAAACATTTTAAGTACAGAAGACTTCTGAAAAACATGTCACGAATATTGAGAGGATGTTGTAGCTGTAGCAAAGTGAGAGGCAAGTTGCAGGAACACTAAAATGATCTCATGTAACCCTCACTGTGTTTTGCAGCTTGGCTATAGAGATTAGTTGGAAGTCATCTCTGAATTAATATTTATCTAGGAGTTAGTGACTAACTGCCATTGTTGATAAGATTATCTGTTTATATTATACAGTGATCCCTTTTATACATTTATTATTAAAGGGCAAGAGTATTTCTGAGCATCTTAAGGTTTCACATTCAAATCCATCATCCCTAACTGACCTAAAACCATATGAGTTTTGAGTAGAACTGGAAAGCAGCCCCACAATACCTGTATCATTCTTCCCTTGTATCTCACTAATTACCACATTCTCTGGACAAATTTTTTTTAGACTCACTTGAAAAGTTATAATGTCCTAATTTTGCCTCTAAAGCAGTTTTATTCATGGTATTTTAGTAGATGAATTGATTTTAGTTTGCACATGTAGTACCCACCTCAGCTTTAAAAGTCATGCTAATGATTAGCAGTTGATACTCAATTATTTTATACATGTTCACTTCCAAATTTTGACATTCTAATATCCACAACTTTATATATTCTTTCACGTTCTTCCAAAGCCGTTTCAGGGCCTTACATTGTTTCCAGTTGTCTACTGATAAACACAGAAGCTGACTTATGTGTGAGAAAACTCTCTGTAGATTAACTTTGAAAAACCCCTATCTCCTACTAAATATTTAACAATACATTTTCATTTTTTATATGGGCAAGACAGTCAATGCCACTTTTATTAACATAGCCTACAAAAGAATTCATCTGCCATAGGTGAAAATCTAGTCTACAGCTCTTTCTAAAAACACTGCCTTCTTGATCTTTTAATGATTATTGCTACGCTAACATTTTTCAGTGAAAACAGCATTATAATCTTTAGATTTGATTTGCCTATTAGAAGAAGAATAGCCATCTAAAAGAAATGTCTCATTCAAGGTTTCCATAATCACACAAAATTATGTCCCTACCTAAAAGCAACTGGTAAATACTTGACGTCTGTACTATGTGTCTGCATACCTTCAACCCAAAGAGTTACTGATTCTTGTACTTCCTAGGAAGAAAGATGACATCCTATTTCACTGAAAATAATCCAGTTGCATATGAGTGGAGGGCTGGCCCTCGGTCTGTCTGAGTCCAGACGTGATCCTCCATATGACTCCCTCCCATCCCCAAGTCTCATTATTAGTGGCTTAAATAATCAGGCATCAAACAAAGGGTGTGGTACCCTTAAGCTTTGGCAATGAAATCAGAGCACGCCACTTCTAAGATAGGCTAATTCGTGAGTCCCGTTCAGTTCCTCTAATACTGAGCCTTTAAAAAAGCCCAAGTCATGTAGAATCATCAGGCAAGAAAGATGTGTCCCTTTAAACCACACTTTACTTAAACCATACTTCTGTTACATTATTCTGCCAGTGAAAGGGGAGGCACTGAGACACAGTATTCCATAATGCTTTAAGTTCTTGATAGTACAGCGTGTCATTTATGACCACTGTCCAGAATCCCTTTTGCTCCCAGTCCCCACTGATGCATGAAGATCCTCACAGAGACTGAAATTAGTACCCCTGGTTTGAGGATCAACCTTAAGACCCCTCTTCACCTTTTCTGCAGACTAAATGTCTTTCCTAATCAGCTGTCTTTTGTCAGACTTGACATGGGCACCAGAAAATAGTTCCTTGGTATTTACTATTTTTTAAAAGTCTTCCAGTTTTAAAGCACTCCTGATTTTAAGGGAGTCAAGTATAGAAAGCACTTGCTGAACCCTTCTACCTCTTTTCTATATTTTTATTGTCAAAGCAAAAAAAAAAATGGAAAAGGTTTGGGTAAACAGTTATTTTTAAGGTCTTCTTGGTTCAACCATACATATACATTTTGAATCCCTGTTTTCAAAAAACTCAACTTATTTATAATCCCTAGGCCTATAATTTAAACACAGACACACACTGATTGATTTACATTATTTACATTGATTGATTTACATTGATTGATTTACATGTTGGGGGGAAGTGTTTTTTACTGTCCTCTATTGAAGATGGTGTTTTAAGCATTATATATATTTATATTTGAAAACTTTAGAAGCTTTTAAGAAGCAGGGTAGAAACCCTTTTTGGTTTTGCTTTCTCTTTTAAAGTGACTCTCTAGAGTGGCCATGAAGAACTGTAGTGCAAAGAGAGCCCTCTTAGTTGCTGTTCCTTTAAAACATCATCACATAATGCTGAGGTCGCATGAGAGCAGTACTAAAGATCTAGTGAACACAGTGAGTTCTGTATCACGCCAGTTACTCTCCATCCTCCTCCTGGCATGGCTGAGGGACCAGCCCAGTTCTGTCACTTTACAGCTTACAGAAGGGAGAAACTACGAGCACAGAATCTCAGAGCAATGCCCTCACCATTATTACCATTGGTAAAAATAATAATAATTCAGCACTTCCAATTAAAGGCAAAGTTTGTGATAACTGATTACTGTTTATTTTTTATGAGCTAACAATCCTTGAAACCATAAGTTACAGGTAAGATAACTGGTGAACTGAGTTAATGTCATTAAAAATAAACCAAGCTATAAAGACTACTTTGGAGTTAATACTATGGAAAAAAATTTCTTCAAAGTCATTATAGTGTTTTGAAACTTTCAACATTTAAATTTTAATGACTTAGAATATACATATGAAAGAGATCATCTGCCATTTTTCTGAAAATGAGAATGCAGTTTTCTTTTCTTAGCAACTATGAACTTCAGTTACATTAGGCAAAGGGCAGGGGTTGCCTGATCTTGCAGAGTAACCACTTTTTGCTTATCTGAAACAATGATACACTTTGTACACTTAGACACTGAATAACATGGAAGAAGCCAGGAGACAATCCCCTTAGATGGTCCCTTTTGCATGTTAGTTGTCTCATGCAGGTTTTCCCACCTCCACTCAAGTTTATCTTTGTTTTATGAATTATAAAAGTAACATATACTCAATGGTGAGAAAAATCAAGACACAGAAGTATATAATATAGAAAATGGGAGTGTCCTGCCGTCTCTCCACCTAGCTGCCTTTCTCATTTGACACATTCAGCACTATTATTTTTGTTGGCTGCCTACAAAGTCAGGCATCAGTGAGCACTGAGGTATTTAATCAGTCCTTACTGTGAGATATCTAAGCCATTTCCGATTGCATGCCAGTAGACAGTGCAGTGAATATCCTTCTGCTCTTCTCTATTGTGCTATATGATGGATGTCTAAAGGTATAATCACTGGGTCAAAGGATATGTACATTTTAAATATTGATACTTTGCTAACTTCAACCACAATTTGATAAGAGTTGAACAGCAAATGTTTAAAAATAAGATCATTTTTATATTCTTAAAGCATGCATGAATGTGAAAGTCACTCAGTCGTGTCTGACTCTTTGTGACCCCGTGAACTATACAGTCCATGGAATTCCTCAAGCCAGAATACTGCAGTGGGTAGCTGTTCCCTTCTCCAAGGGATCTCCCAATCCAGGAATCAAACACAGGTCTCCTGCATTGCAGGCATATTCTGTACCAGCTGAGTCATCAGGGAAGCCCAAAGCATGCATATAACAATGCCTAATTTTGTTACTTGAAAAACAATGTGTATGCACTATTTAGAATATAATTTTGTCTAAAATTTTAATTCATCTCCAAGTGCTACTTAGGCTACATAGATACTCTGAAGACTACATTTCTAGAAAATACATCCCGAGTATAGTCATTTATAAAGTAGTTGTCAAGAAATTTTGAGAGTGATAATACTTTTATAAAGGATACACTGTTATACCCCAAAAATGCTAAGGCAGTTTTAAGGCTCCTATTTAAATTTTAAAGTTTTTTACTAGTAAAACATGTTTTTGTTTTAGGAACTGGAACAGTACAAAAGAAGTTCTTCCAAGTCTTGGAAACAAATTGAGCTTGATTCCTGAACCTAATTCAACTGTAATGTAACCTCTTTCTTCTTTTCCAAATACAAGTAATATTTTATTAGTTAATATTACAGTAATAAGGGGGGAAAGTTTAGATGTGTAATTTATTAAAGGAAAAGTGGAATTGTTTGTCTTAGTGCAACTCCTGAGATACTTTTAAGTCTCTTAAAAAAATTGTATAATTACATGTAATATTTTTTAAATAAAAAGAATCTTTCAGGACCTACCTTTAACCTGTTTTTAAGTAGTGTATACTTGGTTCAGCATCTATAAGTTTCTGCTTATGTTTTCAGGAATATGAAATTGGGAGCATTTAGTAACAGTTGTATGTATAAGGTTAAGCATTTATATTAGACACATTCCTTCTCTAAGGCATTCTCAGCTATGTCTGGTAGGAAAGTGGAATTGGGGTCACTCACAGGTATCATCATTTTACTCTAATGGTGAGGCACGAGAAGCATCTGAAGTATTTATTTAAACGGCACATACCTGAGGAGCAGTTAGGATGGTGGTATGGTAGGACGTGAAGCTCCCCTTTTCCCACAAATGCAAAAATACATCTACATGTGGAAGGGTTCTTACAGAATATCTACTGAACACTGGCAGAATACCTCAGACTGCTGAAAGAGCAAGAAATCTCCAGGTAACCGGACAGGAAAAAAGATTAAAAAGAAAATGAGAAAGGAATGGGTTGAGACCTGCACCCCTGGGAGGGAGCTGTGGAAGAGGAAGGGTTCCTGCACCCTGGGAAGCCCCCTCACCAGCGAGATCTGCCGGGACGGAAGGGGAGCTTCAGGGCCTCAAAGGAGAATGCAGCAGCCAGAATAGAAGAAAAACTGTACAGATGGTCTTGGTGGCAACCTGAAACACCAGTCTGCCAGTGTGGGCAGGGAAGTTGTTAGAACTCAGGCTTTCAGAGATCAGACCTGGAGAGAGGACTAAGATCGGCTGTGCAGAAACAGCCTGGGAGATGGTGTTGGAATCTAGTGTGACCACAACTGAGGGTGTGCATGGAGGAAGCCCAGCCCATCATAGAGGCCAGGTGTCATTGTCAGGGGGCGGGATCCACCATTGTAGCCTTTTTCTTTGTGCACAAACTCACAGAGGGCAGGACCCCACCTGCGCTGTTTCCAGGGTTGGTGACAAACCACCACCACCTCCCTTGCAAACTCTAGCAGTGACCATGAATTGCCTCCACTCCCGCTGCATGCTCCAGGGGTGCATCTGAGCCGCCACCACCAAGACCCTCAGGACTGGGCACCGGCTGCTGCATCTGCACACTCCCTATCAAGGCGATAACAACCAGCACATGCTGAGGAAAGACACAACAGGCATCCACACACTAAAAACAGCCCTCATACCAAATATAGTAAATCCACACAAGCTAGACAAGGACACGCCAACATAAATAGCCTTCAAGACAACAGTAGATAATTGTTTCTTCTAAACTCAAAGAAGTACAAGTAAAATGAAGACATAGAGGAACCACTCCCAGGTAAAAGACAAGAGAATTCTCCTGAAAGAATAAATAATGAAACAGGCCTCTGCAGACTAATAGACACCAATTTCAAAAAGGAGATAATGAAAATACTAAAGGCACTAAGAGAAAAACAGAAAAAGAGTTACAAGGGAACACCTATAAGGCTATTAGCTTATTTCTGTACAGAAATATTGCAGGCCAAAATCAAAGCTACAGTGAACTATCATCTCACACTGGTCAGAATGGCCATCATCAAAAAGTCTACAAGCAATAAATGATGTGGAGAGGATGTGGAGAAAAGGAAACCCTCTTTCACTGTTGGTGGGAATGCAAATTGATAACCACTGTGGAGTACAGTATGGAGATTTCTTTAAAAACTAGAATAAAACTACCATACAACCCAGCAATCCCACTACTGGGCATAAACCCTGAGGAAACCATAATTGAAAAAGACACATGTACCCCAGTGTTCATTCCTGCATGGAAGAATCCATGCAGGACATTGATTCCTAGGACATGGAAGAAATCTCAATGTCCATGGACACATGAATGGTTAATGAAGTTGTGGTACATATACACGATGGAATATTACCTTGCTATGAAAATTTGAGTCAGTTCTTGTGAGGTGGATGACCCTAGAGTCTATTATACAAAGTGAAGTAAGTTAGAGAAAGACAAATACTGTATATTAATACATATATATGGAATCTAGACAAGATAGTACCTATGATCCTACTTGCAGGGCAGCAAAGGAGACACAAAGAACAGACTTTTGGATACATTGAGGGAAGGAGAGGATGGGATAATTTGAGAGAATAGCATTAAAACATACACATTTCATATGTAAAACAAATAGCCGGTGGGAGTTTGATGTATGATGCAGGAAACCCAAAGCCCATGTTCTGTGACAATTTAGAGGGATGGGATGGGGAGGGAGGTGGGAGGAGGGTTCAAGGGGGAAGGGACATATGTATACCTATGGCTGATTCTTGATGATGTATGGCAAAAACCATCACAATATTGTAAAGTAATTATCCTCCAATTAAAAATAAAAAAAAATATTGCAGGCCAGAGGGGCATGGCAAGATACATTCAAAATACTGAAAGAGAAAAATCTGTAATCTGGAATACTCTGCTCAGCAAGATTATTATTTAAAATAGAAGGAAAGAATTTCTCAGACAAGCAAAAACTCATTATAGCAATACTAAGCCTGTCTTAAAGGAAATACTGAAAGGTCTTCTCTAAATAGAAAAGAAGAATCTGTAGGGAAGAGAAAATCACAGTTGGAAAGTAAATCACTTAAATAATCCAGTACACAATTAAAAAAATCTATGAAAGTAATGATAACCACAATGAACAGCAAAAGGATGAACATGATGATGTAAAAGAGGACATCAAAATCATAAAATGTGGGGAAGGAGAGTAAGAACGTATAGTTTTGTTTTCCCCTAGAATGTGTTTGAGTCTATATGACTACCAGTCCAAAGCAAGTAAATATAGAAAGGGATTAACATACTTGAAGAATGGAGTAGCCACAAATTAGAAACATACAACAGATTCACAAAATACCAAAAAGAAGAGCACATAAGTATAATACAAAAGAAATATAAGGAAAAAGGGAAAAGAAGAAATATAGTCAATAATAAAACAAAGTTAAAAATGGCAGTAAATACATAGCTTGAATACATATGTGTCAATAATTACCTTAAATGGCAATGGACTAAATGCTTCAATCAAATGGCACAGGGTGGCAAATTGAATAAAAAACATGAGCCTACAATATGCTGCCTATAAGAGTCCCACTTCAGGGCAACAAACACACATAGATTGAAAGTGAAGGGATGGGAAAAGATTTCATGCAAATGGAAAAGACAAGAAAACAGGGGTCTCAATACTCAAATCAAAATAGACTTTAAAACAAGGGCCACAAAGAAAAAGAAGGACACTAGATAATGATAACAGGATCAGTACAAGAGGACTGTACACTTGTCAGCCTAGATGCACCTAATGCAGGAGTACCCTAATACATAAATACTAACGGACAGTGGGAGAGATAGACAGGAATACAATAAGTAGGACACTTCCAACACCTCACTCATACCAATGGACAGATCTTCTAGACAGAATAAGTAACAGATCATAAGTGATACAATAGAACAGTTAGACTTAATTGACATTATCAGGACATTACATCCAAAAAACCCCCACAGAATACACATCTCCCGCATTGTAGGCAGATGCTTTAGCGTCTGAGCCACTGGGGAGGTCAGTCTCCCAAAGCAATAGAAATAAAAACAAAAATAAACAAACGGGACCTAATCAAAGTTACAAGCTTTTGAACAGTAAAAGAAACCACAAACAAAATGAAAAAACAGCCTACAGGATGGTAGAAAAATTTGCAAAAGATATAACCAACAAGGGCCTAATTTCCAAAATATATAAATAACTCACACAACTGAACAACAACAAAAAAACAAACTAATCAAAAAAATGGGCAGAAAATATAGACATTTCTCCAAAGAAGAAATACAGATGGCAAATAGGCACATAAATAGATACTTTTCAGTTCAGTCGCTCAGTTGTGTCCGACTCTTTGCGACCCCATGGACTGCAGCACGCCAGGCTTCCCTGTTTATCACCAACTCCCAGAGCTTACTCAAACTCAGTTCCATTGAGTCGGTGAAGCCATCCAACCATCTCATCCTCTGTCGTCCACTTCTCTTCCCGCCTTCAATCTTTCCCAGCATCTGGTCTTTTCAAATGAGTCAATTGTTTGCATCAGGTGGCCGAAGTATTGGAGATTCAGCTTCAACATCAGTCCTTCCAATGAATATTCAGGACTGATTTCCTTTAGGATGGACTGGTTGGAGATCTCCTTGCAGTCCAAGGGACTCTCAAGAGTCCTCTCCAACACCACAGTTCAAAAGCACCAGTTTTTGGTGCTCAGCTTTATTTATAGTCCAACTTGCACATCCACATATGACTACTGGAAAAACCATAGCTTTGACTAGATGGACCTTTGTTGGCAAAGTAATACCTCTGTTTTTTAATATATGGTCATAACTTTTCTTCCAAGGAGCAAGCGTCTTTTAATTTCATGGCTGCAGTCACCATCTGCAGCGATTTTGGAGCCCCCCCAAAATAAATTCTGTCACTGTTTGCACTGTTTCCCCATCTATTTGCATGAAGTGATGGGACCAGATGCCATGATTTTAGTTTTCTGAATGTTGAGTTTTAAGCCAGCTTTTTCACTCTTCTCTTTCACTTTCATCAAGAGGCTCTTTGGTTTTTCTTCGCTTTCTGTCATAAGTGTGATGTCATCTGCATATCTGAGGTTATTGAGATTTCTCCCAGCAATCTTGATTCCAGCTTGTGCTTCATCCAGCCCAGCATTTCTCATGATGTACTCTGCATATAAGTTAAATAAGCAGGGTGACAATATACAGCTTTGACATACTCCTTTCCTGATTTGGAACCCGTCTGTTGTTCCATGTCCAGTTCTAACTGTTGCCTCTTGACCTGCACACAGATTTCTCAGGAGGCAGGTCAGGTGGTTTGGTATTCCCGTCTCTTTCAGAATTTCCCACAGTGTTGTGATCCACACAATCAAAGGCTTTGGCATAGTCAATAAAGCAAAAATAGATGATTTTCTTGCTTTTTCAGTGATCCAATGGATGTTGGCAATTTGATCTCTGGTTCCTCTGCTTCTTCTAAATCCAGCTTGAACATCTGGAAGTTCACAGTTCATGTTCTGTTAAAGTCTGGCGTGGAGCATTTTGAGCATTACATTATTAGCGTATGAGATGAATGCAATTTTGCAGTAATTTGAGCATTCTTTGGCATTGCCTTTCTTTGGGATTGGAATGAAAACTGACCTTTTCCAGTCCTGTGGCCCCTGCTGAGTTTTCCAAATTTGCTGGCATATTGAGTGCAGCACTTTCACAGTATCATCTTTTAGGATTTGAAATAGCTCAACTGGAATTGCATCACCTCCACTAGCTTTGTTCATAGTGATGCTTCCTAAGGCCCACTTGACTTCACATTCCAGGATGTCCGACTCTAGGTGAGTGATCACACCATTGTGATTATCTGGGTCATGAAGATCTTTTCTGTACAGTTCTTCTGTGTATTCTTGATATGTGTTCTTAATCTCTTCTGCTTCTGTCAGGTCCATAGCATTTCTGTCCTTTTGTGAGCCCATCTTTGCATGAAATATTCCCTTGGTATCTCTAATTTTCTTGAAGAGATCACTAGCCTTTCTCATTCTATTGTTTTCCTCTATTTCTTTGCACTGATCACTGAGGAAGGTTTTCTTATCTCTCCTTGCTATTCTTTGGAACTCTGCATTCAAATGGGTCTATCTGTCCTTTTCTCCTTTGCTTTTCGCTTCTCTTCTTTTCACAGCTATTTGTAAGATGCTCAATATTACAAATAATAGATGTTCAGTATTGCTAGCTATTAGAAAAATGCAAATAAAAACAATGAAGTAACATTTCACACTGATCAGAATAACCATCATTAAAAAGTCTACAAATAACAGATGGTGGAGAGGGTGTGGAGAAAAGGAAACCTTCCTACACTGTTGGTGGGAATGTAAGTTGGTGCAGCCATTGTGGAGAACAGCATGGAGGTTCCTTAGAAAACTAAAAACAGAATTCCCATACGATTCAGCCATCCCATCCCTGAGCATATACCCAGACAAAACTATGATTAGGAAGATACATGCACCATATCTAATATATATATATATATACACACACACACACAACTGAATCACTTTGCTGTACAACAGAAACTAACAACATTGTAAGTCAACTATACTTCAGTCAAAAAAAAAAAAAAAATTGGGCTTCCCTGGTAGGCCAGTGGTTAAGAATTTGCCACACAATGCAGGGGACCAGGTTCCAGATCCCGCATGCTGCAGAGCAACTCCACCTGTGTGCCGCAGCTCCTGAGCCCACGTGCCCTAGAGCCCCTGCTCCACTCCACAGTGAAGAGAGCCCCTGCTCACCACAACTGGAGCAAGCCCATGGGCAGCAGCGAAGACCCAGCCCAGCCCAAAAATTAAATAAATCTTTTTTTAAAAAAGAAAATACATTCCTGAATCCCCACAGCCAGAGATCCTCAATCCGTGGGTCTGGAATGCAGCTTAGTAATCTGCATGTTTCATCAGTACCTCTGGTGATTCTGACATACTTAGAGTACAACTTTTTGAAGAACAGACAAATTTAAGGAAATATTCTATCAATAAGCAGGCCAAAACTGTATGAGTTGGTAATAACCAAGATCATTTCCAAGGTGGGATAGCCTTTAAGAAGCCTTCTAACTTCTGGAGATGTATCTGCTAACCAAGTTCAGTTGGAGTAAGCATAACTGCTGTCATTAAACAGGAAAGTAAGTTATCCCGTATTCTTCCATTTCCACTATAATATATGTTAACTTTTCTATGCCATGCACCCAGCTTTAAATAAACATTTACTAACCTTAAGAACACAAAGATTGATGAGTGGTATCAGAGTGGATAGCAAACTACCCTGTTATAGCAATGAAATATAAGTTCCTAAACTAGTGACAATCAGTGTGTGTGGTTCCAGTCCTCTGGAAAACAGAATTTTCACCATGTCTCCAAGGAACTACAGTCATAGAAACAGACAGGCGCCTTTCTTGAGTGCTGCAAAGAAAGAGCTCCCTTTAACACTGAATGTTATGATCTCAGAAATATTACTGACTTGGTGGAAACAGGATTTTGTATTATTTAATTTGATTTTCTTACACATCACTGTCCATTTTTAACTTGAGAAACTGTCACATGTTGAAAGTCATTGTGTTTTTCTAAGATAGTATCACTAACATTTAATAGCTTAAAGTCACATGCTATGTCAATTTTCCAAATGTTTCTGAGCTAGAATGAAATTCCATCTGCATATGAATAGTAGAAAAATGTTTCCACTTAGATTGTACACCCATATCTTTAGTAAGTTGAAATCAGTGATTTCAAAAGAGGTTCCTGTGGGACTCTCTTTGAACTGCTTTAATAGATTATCATCTCCAGAACTGTCTATAACTGATGTGACATATATAATCTGTAAGGCATTATGTAACTATTATACCATAATCATCAGTGTCAAAGACCTTTTATAAAAATTGACAATACTATTTTGGTAATTTACCAATGTCTCCAGATTCTTGAATACTGTTCTGAGAAATAGAATTTTACCATGGTTTCCTTAATAAAATGATCTTTCTCACTATAATGTGAGATATTTCAAATACTATAATTTATCATTCTTTACAAGTTAGGTCACAGTAACAGAACAAGTTCATGTACTCTCTAAGATAGTCTCATTCAAAGTTACCATGGTAACATGGAGACAGTTTCATTTCAGACTTGGACATGAATTACTTGAAGATCAGAAAGATAATCCATCATTTAGTCCAGAACCCACTTTTAATAATCTATATACATCATTTGATCCTTAAAAATACATACTGATCAGCATTCTTTTAATTCAAGAACATGAATCCCTAGCATGAACTCTGCTCTTCTTAGTGTAAATGTTGTGTCAGTTGAGCATCTTTTCTATGTGGACTTTAAATAACAGCTGCTCTCTAACCTTAAAAAGGTCATTTCTCAGTTCATGCATACACTTTGCCTAGTAACATTTAATTTTGTAAGTAAATTAAGTTGACAGTGAAAAATAGCAAACTATTTTTGTCTAATGTGCCATTTTCAGTTCAGCCCATTCCTGCCATTTTTCATTTTTAACCCTCAATAAAATCAGTGGATGCTGTGTGTCACGGGCCTTCACTCAGCATCTATCCAACATCCTCTCCATGTGACTAGGTAACTTATCTGGACTTGGACACATAAATATGGGTTTTGAAATGATAAACCATTCTTACCCAATTCTGTGATGCTTTGCTTCAGTGAAACAACTTTTTCTGTTACTTACAGCTGATAATATTCAAATATTTTCTTTTTTACCAAGTCCTTTGTCAAATGTAAGCATAATCTTTGACCTATTTTTTCTGTGTCTAGAACAAAGACAAATAGTCACACTAGTCTCCCATAACTTTATGAATTATTATTTACATCTTTGAACCTGCTCTGTCACAATTTCCAAATAATACAAGTCCCTCCAAGTTGGAATAGCATTCCAGGCCTGCATGGATCCAATGGGCACAGAGGGAGTCTTAATGGTTAAAAGATTTACAATTGTACTACTGAGAATCATGTGGCATTCTTACTTCAGAAATTCAAAGCAGTCATGTATATCTAGGAGCTTAAGTTCCATTTTGTAGCAGTGTCCTTTACTATCTGCTAATGAGATAATCCCTTATTTTAAAAACAATTATTCCTAGGATGACAAGAGCTGGGATAAATGAATACAAAATGAGAAAGTTTGCTGTGAATCTGGATGTTGCACCTGGGCAGTTTCTCTCAATGAACTGAGCTCCTTGAGTGATGGTACACATTGGGTTAGCTGACACAGAAGCGTTTGAGTTGCCTGCCAGGGAAAAGATCGACAATGTCAGATATGGTACTTCCAAGATAATTGAATCCACATGTGTTTACCAAATGCCCACTAAATGCTTAGTATTCTGCTAAGTACCCTTCTTCATAAAGATACAGGACTTTTTAGAGAGCCCAGAATTCATTATTAGATGAAGCAATAGTGAGTGTTGGGAGCCTTGAAGATGGAAATGGGTTTGTTCCCACTTTGGGTATATATTCATTACCCAAATGAATGAATAGTACTGATAAAAATTATGATCACTTAGCACTGAGTATCCCAAGGTTACTAATGTTATCACCTAGAGAGATTTAAAACAACTATGACATTCTGCCTTGTTCTTTCGTTGTCTTCACAGAGTGGCCTGGGATTTCCAATGGCCAGGAGGGCCTTGCTGTATTCCCACTGCCCTCTCGCAGGATTAGGGAACACTTGTGCCAAAAATGGCTTCACTCAGCTACATACTCTGTACATTTGGGGAGAACAGGAGGCCACTGCAGCCTGTTTCAAGCTAGGTATAGGAACTGATTCCATCCAGAATATATTAGAGTTTACTTCAGTGTATGTTAAATCCATCATTTTCTAAAAACATCAGAATGCCCCTAAGCTGCTGACCTTGGACAAGTGGTTAGCTTGATGAATGCTTACTATTTTAAAAATCAGAGAAAATGTTAGACTCTTCAAAACAAAGTTTTAAATCTATTTTACATTTTACATTAGTTTTTTACTTAAAAAATACATTTCCCTCAAGAAATTGTGTTTTCAAATGAATATGTAAAAATAAATTCCAAAATAGAATACTTACCACAAGTGAAATTCTGTCCATAGAACTCATTGACTACGAGAATCTCAGAGCAATATTTTTGGAATGTAAAATAACCGAGGATTTTAAAAGGAATGGGCATTTCTTGTATGTTTCTTAAGAAAAGACAAAAAGAAAGAAAGAAAAACTTCAGTAGGCTTTGGTAACAGTCCTACCAAATGAAAAGAAAGGCAACTCTTATGTTTCACAAAAGGAATGTATATAGGTTTTCATCTCTCATGATAAAAATTATGCTTACTACAAAAAGTTCAAACAACACTGAGAAGTATAGAGAAATACCACTGCCCAGAAATAACTGCTGTTAACATTTTAGTGATATATGTAATACATATATTTATGACATTTTACATAAATGGAATCAAACTACTAATCCTCTTTCCTAACCTGCTTTTTCAAACAAACATGTATCTCAGATAGCCTTTCAAGTCAGTAAGCATAACACTGCATCATTTTTAATCACAGCTTGGTGGTCCACTATAGAAGAAACATTAATGTAACACACCCCTGATGATGGACTGGTATTTAATGTTATTGTTAGGCACCATTGATATAAACATAAAAGAAAATAATGCATCACATTAGAGGAGGATGTTTGTAATTAAATAGACTTGAGCATGCTAGAGTATGAAGTGAGAACTGAAACGTAACCCAAGGGATGGAGAGAACCAGCAGACACTCATTGTGAAACCCGTTTCAGGAGAAACCTCATGCTGGCCTTGTGCCCTTCTCGGTTCACTCTATAGCTTCTATCAGTCAACAAATATGCATTAAATTCTTTCTGTTTGCAAGGCACTAATTCAGGGTGCTTAAAAATCAAATCTCTTATGATTATACAGTGGAAGTGAGAAATCGATTTAAGGGCCTAGATCTGATAGATAGAGTGCCTGGCCAACTATGGAATGAGGTTCGTGACATTGTACAGGAGACAGGGATCAAGACCATTCCCATAGAAAAGAAATGCAAAAAAGCAAAATGGCTGCCTGGGGAGGCCTTACAAATAGCTGTGAAAAGAAGAGAAGCAAAAAGCAAAGGAGAAAAGGAAAGATATAAACATCTGAAAGAAGAATTCCAAAGAGTAGCAAGAAGAGATAAAGCCTTCTTCAGCGATCAATGCAAAGAAATAGAGGAAAACAACAGAATGGGAAAGACTAGAGATCTCTTCAAGAAAATTAGAGATACCAAAGGAACATTTCATGCAAAGATGAGCTCGATAAAGGACAGAAATGGTATGGACCTAACAGAAGCAGAAGATATTAAGAAGAGATGGAAAGAATACACAGAAGAAATTTACAAAAAAGATCTTCATGACCCAGATAATCATGATGGTGTGATCACTGACCTAGAGCCAGACATCCTGGAATGTGAAGTCAAGTGGGCCTTAGAAAGCATCACTACGAACAAAGCTAGTGGAGGTGATGGAATTCCCGTTGAGCTATTCCAAATTCTGAAAGATGATGCTGTGAAAGTGCTGCACTCAATATGCCAGCAAATTTGGAAAACTCAGCAGGGGCCACAGGACTGGAAAAGGGCAGTTTTCATTCCAATTCCAAAGAAAGGCAATGCCAAAGAATGCTCAAACTACCACACAATTGCACTCATCTCACACACTAGCAAAGTAATGCTCAAAATTCTCCAACCCAGGCTTCAGCAATATGTGAACTGTGAACTTCCAGATGTTCAAGCTGGTTTTAGAAAAGGCAGAGGAACCAGAGATCAAATTGCCAACATCCACTGGATCATAGAAAAAGCAAGAGAGTTCCAGAAAAAACATCTATTTCTGCTTTATTGACTATGCCAAAGCCTTTGACTGTGTGGATCACAATAAACTGTGGAAAATTCTGAAAGAGATGGGAATACCAGACCACCTGATCTGCCTCTTGAGAAATTTGTATGCAGGTCAGGAAGCAACAGTTAGAACTGGACATGGAACAACAGACTGGTTCCAAATAGGAAAAGGAGTACGTCAAGGCTGTATATTGTCACCCTGCTTATTTAACTTATATGCAGAGTACATCATGAGAAACGCTGGACTGGAAGAAACACAAACTGGAATCAAGATTGCCGGGAGAAATATCAATAACCTCAGATATGCAGATGACACCACCCTTATGG
Organism: Bubalus bubalis; assembly: GCF_019923935.1. Classification (NCBI taxonomy): domain Eukaryota; kingdom Metazoa; phylum Chordata; class Mammalia; order Artiodactyla; family Bovidae; genus Bubalus; species Bubalus bubalis. The sequence goes on from NC_059168.1 coordinate 25,781,675, forward strand.
CAGAAAGTGAAGAGGAACTAAAAAAGCCTCTTGATGAAAGTGAAAGTGGAGAGTGAAAAAGTTGGCCTAAAGCTCAACATTCAGAAAATGAAGATCATGGCATCCGGTCCCACCACTTGATGGGAAATAGATGGGGAAACAGTGGAAACAGTGTCAGACTTTATTTTTCTGGGCTCCAAAATCACTACAGATGGTGACTGCAGCCATGAAATTAAAAGACGCTTACTCCTTGGAAGGAAACTTATGACCAACCTAGATGGCATATTCAAAAGCAGAGATATTACTTTGCCAACAAAGGCCCGTCTAGTCAAGGCTATGGTTTTTCCTGTGGTCATGTATGGATGTGAGAGTTGGACTGTGAAGAAGGCTGAGCGCCGAAGAATTGATGCTTTTGAACTGTGGTGTTGGAGAAGACTCTTGAGAGTCCCTTGGACTGCAAGGAGGTCCAACCAGTCCATTCTGAAGGAGATCAGCTCTGGGATTTCTTTGGAAGGAATGATGCTAAAGCTGAAACTCCAGTACTTTGGCTACCTCATGCGAAGAGTTGACTCATTGGAAAAGACTCTGATGCTGGGAGGGATTGGGGGCAGGAGGAGAAGGGGATGACAGAGGATGAGATGGCTGGATGGCATCACTGACTCGATGGACGTGAGTCTGGGTGAACTCCGGGAGTTGGTGATGGACAGGGAGGCCTGGCATGCTGTGATTCATGGGGTCGCAAAGAGTCGGACACGACTGAGCAACTGATCTGATCTGAAGGAATCCAAAAGAAGTACCTACCCCTAAGGACTCATAATAGAGTTTGGAGACAGAGATTATATAGCCTTAAGACTATAAAAATACACAGCGGTGAACCATTTGTGTTTAGAAAGTATAAAAAAACAGTACCAAGTGTCCATGATATTCTTGTATTTAGTATTTATGGTTTCACCAAGTGATCCCCAAACTCCATGACTTTCAGTTATTGACAATGTTCTGAGGCACGAAATTGACTTAGCCACATTGAGAGGCGGGTGATTGGAAAGGATAGATGGGAGTCTGGGGAAAAGGAAGAACCCTAGGGTGGCAGAACAGTGTGAGCACAGGCCTATGCAACTGGGCTAGAAAGGCTCGAGCGGAGGGTCTGATCTGGGAGCAGTGGGAGGCGAGTTGAGAATGCAGCCATGACCAGCTGTTTTCAGGGCCTTGTAGGGGCTTGCCATTGAAGGACCATGAAAACAATCACATGTCAATCAGTGTTTTAAGAGTATTAATGCAGCACCAGCAAGTAGGATGGACCAGAATAAGGACAGAGGAGTAACAGCCATAAAGGGAGCAGGCTACAGCGGAAGTTCAAGGGTGAGATGACAAAGGCCTGGGACAGGGTGATGGCCAGGAGAAGACGGCTGCCCAGCTGGCTGGAGTGTGAGGAGGCAGGAACCGCGTGTCTCTGTCCTGTACTGCACCCCACAGGGCAAACACAAAGGCCCCACATGCATTTGGGACTTGACAGCGGGGAAGAAACCCAGTGTGATCTGGTCACTGATCCAGTGTACAGGTAAGCCCTAGAAGAGAGTAGTCATTCATTTATTTACTCAGTCCAAATATTTTTTGCAGACCTAATTGGTTAAAGGCCTTGGACCAGCCACTGAGAGATGCTGTAATGCTTCTCTCAAGATGCTGACGGTGTATCTGAGGAAGACTGCAACATGAGCAGTGAGACCTAATAAAGGGGCCTGTCAGAGACCGCTTGTCCTGTGCCAAGGCAACGGCAGGCAGGCTTTGTGCAGGTGCAGAGGGGGACAAATCGATCAGTGAAAGACAGGAGGAAAACCAGGCAGTGACACAGAAATCCTCACAATATGTCCAAGAGGGAGGAAGCACAGATCCAAATTTATTGACGTGGGACCTTCCACACAGGGGAAAAAAGCATGCATACCTTACTCTTTCACAACAGTATGAGCTTATTTTAATTAAAGATTACATAAGAGTCTAGCAAAATACACAACAAAATTTAACTCTGGGCTGTGATACTTCAGGTAAATAACTTACTTAGTATGTTTCTACATTGTGTATATTTTTTCCCCAAAGAACCTGCATTCTTTTGTAAGAAGAACAAAGCTCTTTCCACTTGAGTTTAAAGGAAGAGGGAGCCAAAAGTGCAAATGTTGTAGGCAGTCAGTCAGGAAAGATGAGTTGAAGGAAAAATATAAACTCGATGACTAAGACGTTGATGCGGCCTTCAGGAGCAGTTTCACCCCAATGATGGGAGTGGAACCCAGGTGAAGCTTTGGGATATTGAGGTTTTGCAAAGAACCCAAGAGCATTTTGGTAATGTTGGCCACTGCCTCCCTCCCTCTTCCTATAAACCAAACACATAACGATTCAAATAAGAAAGAGGAAATGCTGCTGAAGGTTGGGTCTGTAACCTGCGGGCTTGATTTCATGCCATTGGGGTGACTGGATCCTGTGCATTTTTCATAGATGCGAACAAGCCACTTAAGCCACATAGGCAAATATATTGTCATGGTGTCACTGCACAAAAATATCTCCTTAACTGGCCAAAACCTAGCTCACTTTGCTTAATGGTATCTCACCTTTTATAAGTCACTACAGTTCATGAAGTGTTTCCACACGGATGACCTCATGAGTCTCATGTTCCCTTGAGACAGAGGGGGCTGAGATCATTATCTCCATCTTATAAACGAAACTAATTAAGATGGAAAAGCGACTTGCCAATGGTCACTTGGCAGCTGAGTGGTAGGAGGAAGACTCTGACTTCAGGGAGCCACATGCTTCCTGAGAGGCTTTTTACAGTGTGAGCAGAACAAAGTCAAGTCTGAGCTTAGTTTTTTTACCTGAACATCGATTGCTCTGAGTTAAATAAGTAAACAAAGAAATATGATTACATGTAATAGCTGCTCAGTAGCTTATTTGATTGGTTTTTAAGTCAAAGAAATAGCCGTCTTCACATTTTCTCAGGGACCCACAGTTTGCTTGCTAGATCCAACTCACATCACCTACCAGGAACCACTTTCACCCTCCTAAAATTTTCCACCCTTCTTACTACTACTTTTTTAAAACATATGTATGTGTGCATGTATATTTTTTCCTGGTTATAAAAGAATGCTGTCCATTATAGAAAGTTCACAAAAGAGAGGAAAATATAAAGAAAAATTAAAATGAATGTCACCCAGAGATAATTACTGTTAACATTTGGTACATGTCCTTCTGGTCCTGATACTTTCTTCAGCAGTCTCTTACCTTCTCTTACCTCTTTTCTTATCTGACTATTCTAACTTCCTTGAAATACCTGGGAATTGAGAGCTGGACTAGAAACTCAACAGTGCCAGGGGAAGAAATGGACTAAATGCATGCTAGTTAGCCTGTAATAGGCTGTGCTTCTGGAGGATAGCTTGGTTTTTCTCCTTTTGCTATAATGTCTTATGACATATGAATCATATTGATAACACACCTAAATCATCATTTCCTGAATCTCACTCTGAAGACATTTTATTGAATAAACTGTAAACAGTTCAGAGTCTAAGCAATATTGATTAGTAAGCGCTATAAACACTCTGGACTGTGAGGTGATAGAGTATCACCACGCTCCTCTGGAATGCCTTACAATCATCATCATTAGGTGATCATTAACATCAAACCACACCAGTCTAAATCGGTTGGTATTGTTAGATCTTACCTCACGAAGCCAGAGCCCATAAGCACCCCAGCAATGGAGAGCAGGGCCACCACGCTGTTGACCACATTTGGGTTTTGGATCACGCCAAGTAGCACAAGGCTTAGAAATTCACCAATTAAGTGGGGGGCCAAGAGAGCAACAGAGAAATATGCAAATCTGGCAGCCTCAGGGTATAAGGCCAGAGTCCTGGAAAAACATAAGGTCTTTAGTTCCTCTCCAAGGGTTATAAGAAAAACTGCACAGTTGCCTTCTAGGAATAAATCCATGGTAGTTAGTGGGTGAGAAGAGTCTGCAGGGCAAGCCAAACCCCGCCTTTGAAAGGCCTTTTTGGAACACAGCATTTGAGGCCATTTTGTCCCGAGAACTGTTCTGTTGGCCCCAAGTCAACTGAGCCCCCTTTTCCTTTTTTACATCTCCTCTGCTCTCCCAGAAAAATACCAACACTTAGAGGATGGTCACAACTCACTGCATTAAGTAGGGCTGAAGTGTCCAGGCTTCTCCATAAGCAGCCACATTCTACCTGGCCAGCACTGCTCCCGCCCTAATGCCAAGGACTCACAAAACCTGGTTCTCAGCCCCTCCTGGGCGCCTCATTCCTATATCCTGGGGTTATTGCCAGTATGAGAATCCTTCTCCGCTTTTCTGGGGAGGGAATTAGCCCTCCCCAGGCCCGTTCCATTCCATTCTTGTCTTATTCTACCAAACCCTTCCACTGATTCGACCTTCATGTTCTTGTAAACAAGCTACCCTTACAACCCCTTATATTCCTTTTACCAAGTAACATTTCCCTGGTGATAGCATGTGCTCAACAGCCCTCAGACATGGCTGCTCTTTCTTTCATTTGTAGAGTAAGGAGGAGTTAGCATGTCTTAACATCCACCCCTCCCTACCACTCTTCAAGGTCATCTGCCTTTCCTCCTGTACAAATCACGAACTTTGCTTACGCTATCACTTCTCTGCCCCAGTGCAGTCCTCTGTGACTTTTAAGGCATCGTCTCACCTTTCATGCTTTCATAGCTTCTGGACCAGGGTCAGTTTTACACTCCTGTCCATCATTATTATCCTCAAGGTCTTTAATCTTGATAATTCATCAACACCAGTGCCTCCTAATTAGGTAACCTGATCAATTCCAGTGACTCCACCCATTTAATCTTGATCACTCACCAGGTCTTGTATTTAAACGTTACTTGTTACTTAAAACTGTTCTATGTTAACCTGATTTCCCTGTCTCTGGTCTAATCTGGAAACGATCTGTGAACTATCCAATTTTTCTGTAGTTTCATCTACTCTCAATCTAGTGTTTTTTCTCAATAGTCTTACTTAACATGTCATAAAATAACCATTCCTTGAGTCTGCTAACCTTTTAAGCAACTTCCCCCTCTTCATTCTATTCTATACCACCAAGCTTCTCAAACAGCATCTCCTTCCATCTCACTCCTTCTTCCCTTGTAAACCTGCCTTGCACCCCCACCACGCTGCTAAAGATCTTTTTTGGAAGAGCACCAATACCTCCTTAATCTTTTGATACATCTCCTTGAACATCTGCAGCACTGACAGGTATATTATATGCCCCTGAAACTCTCTCCTCTCTTGGGGTCTCTGATGCTGCCTGATCCTGCTTCTCCTTCCACCTCTGACCACCTCTCTGCCTCTCTCACTGAGTCACTTGCCTCTTCCACTCTCTGAATGTTCCTCTTAAGATATTATACTCAGACTGCTTCCTCCCTTTCTAACATTCTCTCCTAAAGAATCCATTTCCAGGTCTTGACTCTTACTCCTCTTGCCTTTATTTTTTTTCTACACCAACCTGTCACCCAAACCTCAGACTGACATCTCCAGTTGGGTGTCCTGTAGCATCTCAGATGCAATGTGTTCAAAACCAAATCAATTCTCTTTCTTGGCAAACTCGATAAGGAGGTTGTCACCTTCCCATGGTCCCAGGCTGAAAATGCAGGCATCATCCATGATTTTATTTACCCCTCAACAAATCCATTTCATTTGAGTTCATTCAATTCTACTTTCCCAACATCTCAAAGTGATCTCCCCCACTTTCTGTTGCCACTGATACTGTCTTTACCAGGGCCTCTGCCCTTCCTAAACAGTTGCCACGGCTCCTCACTGGGCTGGCCAGTGTCCTGCCCTAACTCCAGTCTGCAACCAAAGTGACGTGGACCTCACCCTCCTGAGTCAAACAGATATGAGTCACTCCCTGAGGTTTGAAATCCTCCACTATGTCCCAATATCTAATCCTCCTCAGCCCCTTAGCCTGGCATTCAGCACCTCGCCTACCAGGCTCCGGGGCCATCAGTCATATTTTCCACTACTCCTTCCAACTCTCCTTTCCCCACAACACAACTGAACCTTTTCTCTGAAAAGGTCTCATGTGTTTTTGCTTCTAAACTTATGTTCCTTCTCTCTCTTCCCCTGGAATACCCTTGCTCCTTTTCCATCTGTTCAAATGTTGCTCATCTCTCAAGTTCTCCTTTATAAAGCCTCCAAGAGGCCCTCTTCCTGCCCAACCAAATGGACCCTTGGTCTCCTTCGGGTAATTCCCTGGAGATAAGGATGGGGAAGAGACATATCCCATTGGTGCCTCAGCTTCCTAGTCTTCAAACAAAAATAATGAATAATGCCATCTTTACAGAATGGTGACTAGGATTACATGAAATGATATATTTAAACCTCTTAGTGTCTGACATAAAAGCAAGCACTCAATATGTTAGTCATCATTATTGTCATTATATGCCTCAACACAGTGGTTTTTTTATGATAATAATATTTATTAATATTGCTTATATTAATCTTACATTTTCTTGAATTAAAGTCATGTGGAGATTTGCTTATGTCCACAAGCCATCATCTGAAACACTTTAGGGGCAGATGTGTTTTGGAACGTGGCAATTTACAGATTTGCGGAAGGTGTCATACTGCATAGACCATGCTTGCCAAAGTGGGGTTCAGGACTTCAACTGCATTCAAGCACATTAGTATTTCCAGGAAACAGAAGTGTTACTGTTGGGAAAGTACAAAGAACCTCATGTTGGTTCCGATCAGATTTTGCTACTGAGTGAGTTTAGGTCTGATATGCTGCTAAGAGTCAAAAAAACTCCAGCTTTCAGTCCCCACAAAGAGTCAGACGTGACTGAGGATGCACACATGGGTTGGGCCTGTAGTTTACATCACAGATCAGAGATTCAGCGTGTTCCTGAGCGTCAGAGGATAAAGAGGCCTCATCAGGACCAGCAAGGAGGGCCACGCGGTCCCTGCCACACCCTCGGCCGTGAGAGTCCACCCTCCTGCTCACCAGAACAAGCAGTTTTGCCTCTGTCACCCCCCAGGTTGACACCGACATCTAAGAGCCTGCAGCAAGCCTTTTCAACTCCTCATCTTAGAGCTCAAACTAACCAGGCTGTTGCTTACCTTCTACCTGTATTTCACTTGATTCGTAGTAATTATTCACATGGCATATCATGGGTCTCTCTACTAATAGGAGCACAGCACAGGAATGCAGTGGCCTGAAGAAAGACAGTGTCTCCAGGGCCGCCTGAAGCCCTCTCTTGGGATGACAAGCTGGGCACCTTTCACTGCTGGAGTCACAGAATACCACGTGATTCCCCATCTTAGGGGAAAGCCACAGGGATTAAGGAAGATACATCTCTCTGTCACACCAAATCAACAAATGACTCTCTACATACTTTCAGATTATATCTGTCAAAAGTTCTATGAAATAAAAAGCATCATCTACAAACCATCCATCAAAAGCATCAGGGATGCTTCATGGTTTTTCAAAGCCGTCTTCCCATAGTCACTCTTGATTCCTCAAGCCCCCATCACCCCCAACCAACTGCAATGCCCCAGGTCTGTCACTGAAATCTCAGGCAGCATTGCTGCTCCAGCTCACAGCGGCCTGGGCAGCCTGGTCCCAGCTACTCCCGAGCCCTCTGCTTGGGTCAGTGAATGTGGGACAGGCTATTCCCTGGTATGTGTAGTCTTACTGGTCTGCTCTCAGATCCCATGTGGCCCCCAGTGGGGTTCTCGTATTTGCCCCGAAGGACAGAACGTTGTATAAGGCTTTGGTGGGCAAAGACAGGCCCTCCAGAGCGGAGAGCGGTTTATCCTTGGCCTCTCGCTCCACTGGTCCCACTGGCCAGGGGAGGCATGGCCTGGGAGAACCGAAGGCCTCGGGACACCCTCTTCCTTACCAGTAGCACACACTGCAGCACACGAGGGTGGCAGTGACGCTGAAGGGAAGCACGTGCAGCATGTAGGCCAGTAGCATCTGCCACTTGTGATACAGGCCATCCTGGCTCTCCTGGTCACTGACGGCACGCAGCACAGGAACTGGGCACAGAAGGCAGGTTTCAGAAGAGCCGGTCACCACACAGCTGGTGGAGGGGGCGTGGAAGGGCAGGGGACGGTGCTAGCCCAGGCTGAACTTGAGGTCTATCAGCACTGGGTGGTGAGGACCAGCTGGGGCCCCCCAGTGATGGAGAGAAGGGACTGCCATCCATAGAGCTATGGACTCCCCTCTCCCCCGGAAACATACATTCTATGGGAACCATAGTAGGATTACAGTAGGATCATTTATTTCCGTGTCTCTAAAGTAGAGGAGGGGTGTCACCAATTCAAAAATACACATGCAAAAGAGACACAAATGAGTGACGTGAGGCACTGTGTCCTCTTTTTGTGCAGAGCCTTGGCACAGAACATCAAGCACCTAGGTATTGCTTCTGGACTCCCACTGAGTTTGAAAACCATATGCTGGCTGTCCTAAATTAGGCTCCATAAAGAACATTAACAGTGCAAAGTTGGCCAGGCATCCTGGCCCCAGTGAGCTGCGCTTCCTCATGGCTAAGATAGGATACCAGGGCTGACCTAAAACCACCACCGTTAGGTGCCCCATCAGCTCCTCATAACTTCCTGTTTCACCTGGATCCTCAGAAACCCTCAAGGAGATCCACATGGTGACCTAATTCTCACTGAGGTGTTAGCAATTCACAAGTTACCTTTTCCCAGAGAAAGAACCTGGAGAGGGCCAGGCTGAGCTCAGAGGAATACCCTTATGTTGGTGCAGTCTCGCAAGGTGTCAGCTGGAGAAAGGAGATATTCAGGGAGAAAGAAGCCCCCACCCCCACTCTGGGGGCACACCTCCTGGGCAAGGCACTCACACAGGGTCACAGCGTTGAGCATGCCTGTGTATGGCATGGCACCCACAAACTGGTACAGGAGACCCACGCGATCCTGGACGGCACCCTTCAGCACATCCTTCCCCAGTCGTAGAAGGAAGAAAATGACGAACAGACCCATGATCAGATTCTGAGTAAGACGCATCGTCACTGCCAGCTTATTTCTCAGTAAGTTTCTCATCACTCTCCTGAAAGCCAAACAACCCTGTTTCAATTGCTTTTCTTTTACGGGTGGATGTCTACCCATCTGAAACGGGGTGAGGCTCTTACCTCAAGAGAACACACAGTTTAGAGAGGGCTCCAGGAGAATCTCTGGTTTTGAAAGGAATCTTTGGTAATGTTTTCAGATGTTTTGTTCTTTCAATAGCCTCCATGGTTTTGTGATACATTGCTGATTCTTTGTAGGCAAATTCAATCATCTGGACTCTTTTGTAGGTTTCTATTTCTCGTTCTTTGCTTTGGGTATCCACTGATGTCAGGTCCACTGAAATTTTTTTCCACACAAAAAACACATGTGCTTTTAAATGCATATATATACACAATGGCTAATATATGTTTCATCATTGATTTAGGAGTTCTAGCCATAATACTTCATCTCATCAAAATAATACCTGTTGTTAATGCCCACCTATAAAAATCATTTTCAATATTTTAAAGCTATCAGCAGGGCCATGAGGATCCCCATAGGCCTGTCTGGGAGAATCCAGATGTTCAGTTAGTTTTCCTCTGATCAAGTAGAAGGGCACCATTTCGAGAGAGATCCCCCACCTCATTCTGACAGGTCATCTTTGGCAAGTTAATTGACTCGGCCAAATTAATATTTTGAAGAGTAAAAACGCCAGAACAAAAGCAGAAATAAAATCCACTCATACAGGTGTCATTTAAGCAGGAAGATGAGATGAGAAGGTTTTAAAAACATTTATGATCAGTAATGTGAAAGAAAAACTTACTATAAAAATCAAAAGGGTTTGAATGTTCAGGACAAGGGTAACCACAGCCACTGAAGAAATCAAGCATTTCCACTGGTGTCCCACAGAAAACCAGCTCTCCGCAGCTCAGGATGGCGATTTTGTCAAAGAGCTGATCGAACGACAGACAGTCTCAGTGTGTAATCAGGTAACTTCATCCTTATGGAAAACAAGTCTCAAGCAGTCAGTCCTCTGAGTGTCTCAGCCAATCATGAGTACTCTTACTGCGGCCATCGGAGCCACTCAAGATGCATCCCTACTCTTTCCAGCCTGGCTTGCCACTGCAGATCCTGCAGCCTCCCAGCTTGCACCCAGCATCATGTCTAGGATAGAAAGCAATTCATAGACCTGGCCAGACAACCAGGGTTTGAGTCCCAACCATGCCCCTAAGTGAGAGACCTTGGACAAAGTTTTTTTTAAATCTCAGAACTTCATCTATAAAAGTCAAATAAGAGCTCCCTAAAAGGATCCTGAGAGATTAAGGTGAGATTTTTGGATAGGAAATCTGTATGATTTAGAGGAAAAACAGACTTGAAAGCCAACCGTTAGTAGAACATGAAGGCCAGTTCCAGCTTTTTATTAACTGTGATGTTGGCTCCATTATGTATCATTTCTAAGTCTCACTCTTTCCCTCTGTAAAGTGAAAATACTGGTACCCACCTCAAAGGGTTGTGGTGTGGATTAAAGGAGCTAGTGCATAGAAGCTGTCTGGAACGTGGTAGTTGTTTCAGCACCTTATGGTAGGTGCCAACCTCTGCCCTTCCCAAATCTAGAGCTATTGGCTTCAGTTGCTCTGGTTTAGGTAGATCCCTGCTAGTGGTAAAGAACCTGCCTGCCAATGAAGGTAGATGTAAGAGACGCGGGTTCGATCCCTGGGTTGGGAAGATCTCCTGGAGGAGGGAACAGCAACGCACTCCAGTAGTCTTGCCTGGAGAATTCCCATGGACAGAGGAGCCTGGCGGGCTACAGTCCATGGGGTCGCAAAGAGTCGGACACGACTGAAGTGACTTAGCACACACGCATGCAGGTAGATCTCAGCCCAGTACACATATACCCCTGACGAGTTGAGCTGGAATGAGACATCACCCTCACCTGGAAGAGCTCAGAGCGGGGCTGGTGGATGGTGAGGATCACAATGCGGTCCCTGCGAGCCAGCTCTGCCAGGAGGACGACGATCTGATTTGCAGTCATACAGTCCAGACCGGTGGTTGGCTCATCAAACAGCATGACCTCTGCAGGCAAAGAAAGGCCAAGCATCTGAGTCACTGCCAAGCCTGCACTCTGTGCTCTAGATTCAGAAAGTTGAATAGTTTCTTACTGAGCTGTCTTGTCCCATCCAAACAAATACAGCCAGAGCCCAAGAGAAAACAACTGATCTGGGAGGTCCCAGCTCCCAACTCCTGAGCACATTTCAGCCTCAATCCTTGCGGGGACAAGGCAGCAACCAGATCAGTCCTCTCACATGGCACTATGGACCATTTTGGCTCCATCTGAGGTTAGGGTACCCCAGAAACCATAGACAGCAGCCCACCAGGCTCCCCTTATCCCTGGGATTCTCCAGGCAAGAACACTGGAGTGGGTTGCCATTTCCTTCTCCAATGCAGGAAAGTGAAAAGTGAAAGTGAAGTCCCTGAGTCTTGTCCAACTCTTAGCGACCCCAGGGACTGTGGCCCACCAGGCTCCTCCGTCCATGGGATTTTCCAGGCAAGAGTACTGGAGTGGGGTGTCATTGCCTTCTCTGAAAGGCTGAGAAGAGGCTGGTTAAAAGAACAAAATCTCAAAATTATAGTAAGTAAAGTCAGTGAGAGGAAGACAGATACTATGTGGTAGCACTTATATGTGAAATCTAAAATATGACACAAATGCAGTGATCTACGAAACAGACCCACAGACCAGGTATAGAGAACAGACCGGCGGTTGCCAAGGGGGAGGGGTGCAGGAAGGGATGGATTGGGAGTTTGGGATTAGCAGATGCAAAGTATTATATATAGCATGGATAAACAAGGTCCACCTGTATAATACAGGGAACTGTATTCAATATCCTGTGATAAATCATAACGGAAAAGAATACAAAGAAGAATGTATATATGTAATACTGAACCATTTTGAGGTACAGCATAAATTAACATTGTAAAGCAACTATACTCGAATAAAATAAATTAAAAAAAAGACACAATCTCACTTCATGTCTGCTGCTGCTAAGTCACTTCAGTTGTGTCCGACTCTGCACTTTCCAATACCAACTGGGTTTTCGCACTGCAAAAAAACTCTGACCCACGAAACAAAGTCCAAGATGGGGCAGGGATTTGAGTTCTTTAGAGGGTTTAATTGTAGCTTATTTCTACCCAAGAAGTATGGGGGCTCTTAAGAACATCCCTCTTATTTGCTCTGAAGAGCAGGCAGTCTTGATCTACCCCAATGTAAAGAAAGTATGCAGATCCATTATGTCTTCTTCCAAGTGCACAGAAGTGACAAAGTTTCCCCAGGTATTGGGGAAAATGACCAAGGCAGGAAGGAAAGATGGCCATCTCATCTTGGTGGCCCTTCCTCCAGTATACATACTTTCTCATGTATCACTCAAAGTTCTGTTTTAATTCCTACCATTTCATAAATACTTCTAGTCATACCAAAACTCACTGCCTCTCCAGGGCAGACACAGTGGCACTACCCTAGTAAGAAGCAAGGATGGATAGGGCAGGGTCCATATTCAAGGAAGACCTTAATTGAACATCAACACAGAAGCAGTGCTTCCAAGTCTATGAGCTGTTTTATACTTGGATGATGGAATCACTTTAGGAACTATATAGTATTTCCAAAGAAACTGGCTCCCCACTTTGAAAAACCTCAGTGGCTTCAGTTCAACACAACCCACTTTCCAAATGGAAACTTGTAAAGAAAGGGCTGAAAATGTCTGTAGACATGTGGAAGATGCCAGGCAGCAGCCAGTAGCAGTTCTGGGTCCCACTTACTGGGATCCTGGAGGAGCTGGGCTGCAATGGAGACTCGGCGCCTCTCACCATGGGAAATTCCCCCAAAGCTGTAGTTGCCAATCAGTTGATCTGCCACATGGTTCAAACTCAGCTCCGTCATGACTGCCTCCACCTGTAAGACACAATGTCCAGGAAGGCTGGTCACTGCTGGGTTGCTGTTCCAATTCATAGGCTGAAGGTGGCAGGGGAGAGGCAACACACTTCTCTTGAGTGCTTGGGCCACTTTTAGACTCACCACGTCCTAGGAAAAGCACCCTTAATACAGAAGAATCCAATTTGGTTTAAATCACAATGGGTTTCCCTGGTGGTTCATTGGTAAAGAATTCGCCTGCCAAGCACAAGACCTGGGTTCAATCCCTGAGTCGGGAAGATCCCCTGGAGAAGGAAATGGCAACCCACTCCAGTATCGTTGCCTGGGAAATCCCATGGACAGAGAAGCCTGGTAAGCTACAGTCCATGGGGTCTCAAAGAGTCAGACACGACTTACCAACTAAACAACAACAAATTGGATTAAAATAAATAATATGAATTTGTTTTCCCTGAAAGACCTTAGAGCAACAAAAACGGCTTCTACTAGTTTCAGGGAAATTCAGTAGGAAGCAATGGAGATTTTGTTGAATTCCTGTTTTCAGATGCTACAGTTAGTCCAGCCCGTAAGAAAACCCCCAAAGGTGTAGTTACGATATAGCTTAATTTTTAATCTTAGGTTTTTGAAACTTTATTATAATAAATGTTTCATATGTTTAAGAAAAGATTCAATTTCGTTTGAACTAAACCTCACTTTTCCTCTGTAACCCAAATAAGTCCTGGAGTCCCATGTGATCCAATCTCACTGTGGCTTTGGATCAAATATAATCCAGCTATCAAAAATAATTAAAAACAAAGCCAATCTTTATTTGAATCTCTTTAAGGACTTTAAAAGGGACCTAGTTTATAATCTGCAGCCATAAGGACTTTAAAAGGGACCTAGTTTATAATCTCCAGCCACACTTTAAAAAATTCCTTTTTCCCAATTCTTGTCACCCTGCTTATCTTATACCCTACAGCTCCCTGAAACCCTCTCCTTACTCAACTCAAAATAATAACCAGTAAAAAAAAATTCTTTACTGACTCTCAAATCAAGAAGGTTGACCTTTTCCTTCCCTCTCCCTCTTTTCTTCCTCAGCTTATCCCTTCTCCAGAGACCCTTCAAAAATCTCTATTTCTGGCTCCCCTTTGATAGAAAGAGACTGAGAATACTTATATATAAGGCAATGAGTTTTGTTCCCGTACATCTCTAATGAGATTGTGTTTCTTTTACAATGAAAATAGAAGCAAAATACCACATTAAAAAATAACAACAACAACGAACTAAACTGGAGTAAGGGAGGGAATAACTTATGGAACAAAGTTCCAGAGGAAACAGGGAGTCAGAGCAATGCACGAAGCTTTCACTAAAAGAAAAGACACATCTGAAACAGATACAAAGGAATAATGAGGTGGTTAAAAATGCATAAGCAAGCCAATATGATTTGTACTGGAAAAAAGAAGGGTGTTTTCTTGCCATCAGAGTGGAAGGATCCTGGAACTGAGTTTCACTTGACATGGCAGGGTTTACATGTGCACCAGCCAGGGCAAATTTCTGAGCATCACTTTCATCTGCTCTGCAACAGCAAGAAAGGAGTAAAGCTTGCCCCTCCTGGCTCAGAAGGGATGGAGAGAGGAGACATTTACTAAATCTGTTTCATATGTCTCTGGCTAGAAGCCTCTCCCATCTTTTGCAAACTGCACTGAGAACAGAATAATTCTCAGAGTCTTGGAAGGGACCACGAGGATCATTGGGATCATCAATCCTCTCCGTGCTATGTGATTTCACATAAACTGATTCATTCTTCATATCAGCTCCAGGAAAGATGCATCATTACTCTACTACAGGGAAGAAAAGTCCATAGACTGCCAAAGGTCACAGCATTAACAAATGGCAGAGCTGGGACTGAGAGCAAGCCATGTGGCTTCTCAAGTGGTCCAAGAAATATAAGGGCAGCACAGTCTGCCCACATCAATCACGGCTTTAAGCTTGGATTCGCAGAGGACAGAGGCAGATCTGTTGCACTTTCTGCTCTGTCTAGCCAAAGCTATGGTTTTTCCAGTGGTCATGTATGGATGTGAGAGTTGGACTATAAAGAAAGCTGAGCACCGAAGAATTGATCTTTTGAACAGTGGTGTTGGAGAAGACTCTTGAGAGTCCCTTGGACTGCAAGGAGATCAAACCAGTCAATGCTAATGGAAATCAGTCCTGAATATTCACTGGAAGGACTGATGCTGAAGCTGAAACTCCAATACTTGGGCCACCTGATGCGAAGAACTGACTTATTGGAAAAGACCCTGATGGAGGAGAAGGGGACGACAGATGATGAGATGGTTGAGTGGCATCACCAACTCAATGGACATAAGTTTGAGCAAGCTCTGGGAGTTGGGAATGGACAGGGAAGCCTGGCATGTTGCAGTCCATGGGGTCGCGAAGAGTCGGACACGACTGAGTGACTGAACTGAATGACTGCTCTGTTTATCACAGACACTTCCTTCTCCCTAAACTACTTTGTCAGGATTTTACATCCTGTAGACTGTATCTGCTCAGAAAGTACCCTCAAGCAGGGAGAATAATATGATAGGAAAGTCTGAAGGACATTTAGGGGCTGCAAGTGCCAGGAAGAGGGACCATCCACAGGAAGTGAATTTGCCATTGACCAATTTCAGATACCCTTGAATTTTCTGAGTATTTGTGCAAAGATATGCATTTTCAGGATGGAAAGCTCAGTGGCTTTTTCAGATTCTCTCCCTGGGGTATGTGATATAAATGGATCACCATCTCAAAAGAACCTGCTTATGACTTCCTTTCTCCAACTCAAATACCAATGAGATCTCCTACCCATTTTAGAGAAAAAAATACTAAAGCAGGGAGACAAGCCTGCAGAGGGCTCATCTGCCACTGTCAGAGGGGGCTAAGTCATGGGAACATGCCTGTGCCTCCCTGTGGAATGATCTCTAACCTCCATCTTTTCCGACCACAGTGGGGCCCAGGGAGACATGATGGAGCCAGAGAACCTGGTTCATGTCCCAGTTCTGCCAGTCTGAGGTGCTGGATCTCAGTCTTCTTGGGGATCAGTTTCTTGAGCTTAAAGACAGAAGTAATGCCTCCTTCATAGAGCTGATGCCAGAATGAAATCAGATACTGTGTGTGAGCAAGGTCTGATGGATGTCAGCCAAGGGTGAGAGTACAGAGTATAAGATGGGAGAATTGCAGGAACCTTACAATGCCTTCTGAGCACTCCAGTGTTCCAGGGAGGAACAGGGCTAGCCCTCACTCTGTGGGGCTGATGGCTCTTCTTGAAGGTTCCTCTGGAGTGAAAGCTATGCACCAGGACATCCAGGGCAGTGCGTCTAGGACTGTGAAACAGAAGAATGCCCTTTCCTGACCCAGCATTATAACAGCAAGCCTGCTGGTACTCCAGACACCATTCAGACCTAGCTCCACAGCACTTGGGTCAAGAGGAGTAACTCCCTGATGACAGGTTCAAAGGGGTCTGATAAAAATGGAGTGACTGCTGCCCCTTCAGCTGAGATGGAGGATCCCTCAGAGCCTCAATGGCATTGAAGAAAGACCAGCTTTGGCCACTGAAGTGCAAATGTAATGTGTGTGCCCAGGAGGAACCTCATTGAGCCTCAGGGTGGTGAAGTCTCTGAGGCAGATGTCATGGGCAGGAACCTCTTTCCCAGGGAACTGTGCCTGCTCTGCAGGTGGTACATGCACCTGTTCTTGGTTCCCTGTGTGTTTCCAGTCCAGACAGAAATGAGACAATATTTTTAGGTGAGGTCCCTGTGAGTTTATCTGCAACTACTTCCAAACTGGGTCCACTTAAGGAAACATTGGAACCTAGGAAGAGCTGACAATTCACCAACTGAATCCAGTTTGGATGAGGCACATTCAAGATGTCTCAAAGAAAGTTGAGAAAAATCTCAACAGGACTGCAGGGCAGTGAATGAGGAAAACAATCATATCCGTTCAAATATAGAGCTCCCAGGACAGCACCGTCCAATAAAAATATAATGCAAGCCACACTCAGAATTTAAACATTTTACTGGCCATATTTAGACAGTGAAAAGAAACAAGAGAAATGAATTTTAAGTGGTATAATTTCTTTATCCCTATACAACCAAAACAATACCACTGTGACCAATAATCAACATTTTAAAAATTACTAATGAGATATTTTATGCTCTGTGATTCCAGACTAATTTTCTAAAATGTGGTGTATATTTTACACTCATAGCACATCTCAATTAGGTCTAGTCATGTTTCAAGTGCCCCAAAGCCACATGACTAAAGCCACATTTCAAGTGCCACATTTGAAGCCAAATTAAGTGCCCCAAAGCCACAGTGGACAGAGCAGCTCTAGACTCTTAGTGAAGACTGATGGGGAGGAATGGGCAAATGGAGGGACGAGGGGGTATGAGGCCACAGTGAGGCACCCACCTTCTTCTGGAAGAAGCTCTGGGAACCATGGCGGATGGCCAGCAGCGCCGTGTAGTTCAGTGTCTCGCGGACAGTGAGGTTGCTCAGCAGAGTGTCGCTCTGTGGGGAGGGACCTGTCAGCATCTTCCAAGGTGCCCCCCCAACCTCCCAACTCCTGCGGGCGGGCCAGGATGCAGGCACCTGCAGGACGTAGGAGAAGCAGTCCTGGAACTGCTCCCTGTGCAGCTCCTGGCCATTCACGAACACCTCCCCAAGCAAGGTCCCTGTGCGCCGCAGCCTCCCGGACATGGCGTCCAGCAGCGTGGTTTTCCCTGAGCCTGGGAGGCGACAAGAGAGGGCCTGGAGAAGGCCATGCACGAGGCCTCACAGGAACTTCCCAAGACCCTCGGTGAACCTGTTGTCCAGCCCTGACTTGCTCTCCCTTTGGCTTCGTGGGCCAGACTCCTGGCTGGAATGAGTCCTTCCAGCTTGTCCCCTTTCAATGAGAGGGGATGAGCTGTTTCTCTCCTCCAGGTCTGAGCTGGAGGAGCTCTGTCTGCCCCTTTATTCTCTTTTAAAGCTGCTTGAGGCTGAAAAAGAAAACACAGGATCAGACTCAAATGAAAACCATGGCTCTTGGAAGCATTTGGATTCTAGGGCATTTGAATTTCTTTTTGTTTGTGACTCCCTGGGATCCTCTGCTGGTTCCTGGATGTAAAGGACTCGGCCCAGAGCCTTGCTAGTGTGGTTGAGTACCAGCAGCATCAGCACCATCTGAGAGCTTGTCAGAAATGCAGAATCTCAGGCTCCAACTCCTAGCTCAGATTCTGCATTTTAACAAGATGCCTGGGTAGTTCTCATGCATATTGGAGTGTGAGAAGCAGTAGCTTAGTGAATCCTTCAGTAAAAACCAAGTTGGCCTCAGCCTACACTGAGAGCCTTGAGCATAATCCAGCAGGTTGTTGCTAAGAACTTTCCCACGAGATGGGATGAACTAACTTCCCTGTACTGGAGTGATTGGAAGGTGAGGTTTCTCCTGGTTTGCTTTGTCTAGGGTTAGAGTGATCTCTTAGAGTAAGACACCAGCTGGCCCTTCCCATTCTTGTTGGACACAAGCTTACATGGGCCCAGTTAATAGGGACAGGAACAGGAGTCACCAGGCCTTTCCTGAGTAAGCCTGTTAAGAAGTTAGAATGAGTAGGAGAGGAAATTATCATGAGGCTCTGGGCTCTCTGAGAAGATGGCAAGAGAATTCTACTGAGGATGTGATGACTTTGTGCAAAACAAACGAAAGGATCTTTTGTTCAAATATTTTAAAGACACTGCTGGTTGCTTTGAGGGGTGCAAAGATGAAAAGCCAAGCTCCTGGAGCAGTGGTTTTCTTATCTGACCCACGACTGACAAAGCTCAGAATCAGCCCCAGTGTGTTCAGGTAGAGGTCAGCGTGGGGAAGGGAGCAGAGTGATTGAAAAGAAACAAAATGTGACTTCACTGGGGTTGTCTTTCAAAACATGCCCTGAAGTTTCTCAGTCACAATATTAAGCTTTGTCTGTGGTTCTTCTAACTAGGAGTTCCCTCAGCCTTACATTTCTAGCATCCCGTCTCAACTCTAATAGACCCTCCAACAGCCTAAAGCCCCGATTCCAGTTCCACCACTACCTCAGAACTAGCCTTCTTGGGGCTAGTTTCTGTG
The DNA here is from genome assembly GCF_019923935.1 of Bubalus bubalis. Taxonomy (NCBI): domain Eukaryota; kingdom Metazoa; phylum Chordata; class Mammalia; order Artiodactyla; family Bovidae; genus Bubalus; species Bubalus bubalis. The sequence continues at coordinate 25,800,683 of NC_059168.1, forward strand.
TGTTGTTTGACCTCTCGGCTGCATTTGATACCGTTGCTTGCCCTTTTCTGAAAATCTCTCTCTTGGCTCGAGTGCCACCTCATCCTCTTGGTTTAACCCTGTCCGTCTGGCTGCTCCTTCTCAGCCTCGGATGTGACCCTCAGGGTCCCTCTCATGTCACACATCCTCAGTGAACAACGGTGAGCGACTACTTGCTTCTCAGCATGTGAGGGAACCGCTTCAGGTGCAGCTTCTCCAGCTCCATTCAAGCCTTCAGACGACTGCAGCCCCAGCTGCCATCTGACTACAGCCTCATGATGAGAGACCGCAGACAGAAGTATCCAACCGGGGCACACCAAATTTCTGACTCGTAGAAACACTGAGAGATAATACCTGATTTTTATTCTTTTAAGTCACTTAGTTTGGGTATTTTTTAAACATGAAAATAGGTGACTAATACTGTCTTTTGTTTAAACATGTGTTAACTATTTGTTAACTCATTTCTGGGGGTACCAGGAGGATAACAAAGCTCAAGCAGAAAAGGGTATGAGAAACTAGTATGCATAATCAGGGAAGAAAAGAAGATGGGAGTGGATTGCAAAGTTACACGGTTAATGCCTTGGGATGTGACACCAAATGTCCAGGTAACAAAAGAAAAAATAGACAAACTGGACTTCATGAAAATTTTAAACCTACGTTTTTCAACAAAGACATTATTCATAGTGTATTAAGGTAGTCCACAGAATGACAGAAAAATATTTGCAGATCTTATATCTGATAAGAGATTAATATTACAGAGAGAACTTCTAAAATTCAACAACAACAAACAAACAAACAAACCACCTGATTCAAGACTGGGTAAAGGACTTAGAGAAACAGAAATCAAAACTACCGTGAGATATCCCCTCACACCTAATAGCTACTATCAAAACAAACAAACAAAACAGAAAATAACAAGTGTTGGCTAAGAAGTGGAAAAATTAGAACGCTTGTGCACTGTGGCTGGGAATATAAGATGGTACAGCCACTGTGCAAAACAGTATGGTGGTTTCTATAAAAACTGAAAATAGAATATGATCTAGCAATTCCACTTCTGGGTATATACCCTAAAGAACAGAAAAACGGGGTCTTGAAGAAATATTTGTACACCCTTTTTCACAGCAGCATTATTCATGATAACTAAAATGTGGAAGCAAAGTGTCCATTAATGGATGAATTGATAAGCAAACGATGGGCTGTACATACAATGGAATATTATTCAACCTTAAAGATTAAGGAGATTCTGCAATATGCTGCAACATGGATGAACACTGCACAGACTATGGTAACTGAAATAAGCTAGTCACAAAAAGATAAATTTTGTATGATTCCACATATTTGAGGTACTTAGAGTAGTATGGGACATAAGTACACTTTCATAAGGACGGAAAGTGTAGTGATGGTTGCCAGGACTGAGAGAAGGGCAGAAAGGGAGTTATTCTTTAATGGGAATATAGGTTCCATTTCACAAGATGCAAAGTTGTGGGGATAGATGTCAGTGACGTTTGCACAACTATGTGAATGCATTTAATACCACTGAACTGTATACTTAAAAATGGTTAACATGGTACACAAAAAAATCCTCAAAATGGCTTAACAACTTATATGTGAGATATGACACCATAAAATTCCTAGAAGAGAATATGGGCAAAACATTCCCTAACATAGATTATAATAATGTTTTCTTAGGTCAGTTTCCCAAGGCAAAAGAAAAGCAAAAAGAAACAAATAAACCTAATCAAACTTATAAGCTTTTTCATGGCAAAGGAAACCATAAACAAAATGGAAAGACAATCTATTGACTAGGAGAAAATATTTGCAAACGTGTGACCAACCAGGGCTTAATTTCCAAAATATACAAACAGCTCATACAGCTCAATAAAAAAAAAAAAATTAAAAAACGGGTGGAAGACCTAAATAAACATTTCTCCAAAGAAAACATACGGATGGCCAACAGGCACATGAAAAGATGCTCAGCATAACTCATATCTAAAGAAATGCAACTCACAGCTACAATGAGATATCACCTCACACCAGTCAGAATGGCCACCATGAGAAAGTCTATGCAATAAATGACGATCGAGGGCGTGTGGCACAAAGGGAACCATCCTACAATGTTGGTGGGAATGCAAATTGCTACAGCTACAACAGAAAACAGTTATGGAAGCTCATTTAAAAACTAATAACAGCTATCACATAATCCAGCAATCCCACCCTTGGGCATATGTCCAGAAAAGAGGAAAACTCTAGTTCAGTAATATATACATATCTCAGTGTTCATAGCGCACTATTTATAATAACAAAGACATGGAAGCAACCTATGTGTCCACAGACAGATGAATGGATAAAATGAGGTATGTATAGATATTGATATATGTTTACATATATCTATGTATACACACACACAGGAATATTACCCAGCCATAAAAAAGAATGAAATAATGCCATCTGCAGCAATAGGAACTGAGAGATTATCATATTAATTAAACCAGAATTAAATACAGAATTAAGTCAGACAGAGAAAGACAAATATCATGTGATACCACTAATATGTGGAATCTTGAAAAATGACACAAATGAACTTATTTACAAAATAGATAACAAACTCACAGACATAGAAAATTAAACTTATGGTTACCAAAGGGGAAATGGGGGTAAGGGAGGGATACATTTAGGATCTGGAATTAAACATACACTCTACTTATATAAAATATATAAATAACAAGAATGTACTGTATGGCACAAGAAACTATACTCAGTATCTTATAATAGCCTACAATGAAAAAGAATCTGAAAAAGAATATATATATAATTGAATCTCCTTGCTTCACACTTGAAACTAACACAACATTGTCAATTGTACTTCAATAAAAAATTTACAAATAAAATGGTTAAAATGGCAAAGTTTATATTATGCATATTTTACCACAATAAAGAAAAGGAAAAAAAAATAAAGGTTAATGCCCTACAGGGCAATAAAACCATGACCTTCGGGATTATCTCTTCTAGAAGGACAAAAGTCATCTGTAACTAGACTTCTGCAAAGGAGCATGCAGCCTAGAGTCTAAGAATTACATGATAGATAATAATGAGTTCAATAAAATTTCCTTCCCCCAGAGAGTGGCTGACTATAGGCAGGCTTGCATTAGACCATTCTCTAGTGAGACTGGGAACACCTAAGTCATCTTCTGCCTCACTAGTAAAGATTTGATAAAAATACCGCTTTAGATAAGACACCAATGAAATCATGTTATGAAACACTAAAAGTAATTCATAGAATTAATTCATTTGCTTAATCATTTATTCAGCAAATACTTATTAAGCACCTACTATGTGGCAAGCCCTGTCCGAGATATTGAGGATCCATCAGGGAAAAAAAAAGACCAAGCTCCCATCCTCATGGAACTTGAAGTCTACCAAGAATTCATGTTCAGTACAAAAGGATGGACAGTCATAAAACCATGGTAAGCAATCATCAGAAACCAGCCCATGAGCCCCTGGAACAGGGGGCCCCACCCTGTTCTGCTGAGATGTGTATGAAGCATGATACATACATGTGTATGTGGCCTGTGCAACACACTTCCAAGAAGCGGGTTCAATCCTTGTTGTGCTACATGCCACCCCTTTTATCCTACACAGAGACGGCAGCAAGTGACACAATATTATGGGAATAACTCAGCTTTTCTCTTTAAAGAAGTATAATTATCAAAAGGAAAATTAGGATGACCCTGGGTGTTATGGTACATGCACACAATTAGAAATGGTTAAAAATTGAAAAAAGAAAATGAAAGGAGGGACTTTCCTAGTGGTTCAGTAGTTAGGACTCTGCATTTTTCAATGCTGAGGGCACGGGTTCATTCCCTCATGGGGAACTAAGATCCCATGAGCTACGTGGCATGGGCCAGGAAAAAACGAAATGAAAGGAAATCTCAGGAAAGTGTAACCCTTCTCATCAATGAATTCCTTTTCACCTCATCTTCACAGCACTACTGCTACCATCCAGTTGTTCTCCCCACCCCCTGACTGTAGCAGGAGAGTGGCTGTGGATGTAACCCCCCGAGTTGAAAGAGGCTGATCACGCTTAACTTCTATCACAGAATTACACTGCCCACCTCTATCGAAAAGAGCAATGCCAAGTGGAGAGTAGCTGAAAGTGTCAACAATTTGCAAGCAAGAACCCAATCAAAACAGGGTCCTGGGAAGCAAATTTGTAAGAATCTTTCAACCTTAAAATGTGCAGTGTAGTGGACCCTGTGATGTGCCACATGGATGCTCTCTTCAGGGCCAACGCACCCTTTCCCCCACAGCTGTGCATACTCAGCTGTGACCCTCACAGAGCGTTGCCCCAGCCCTAAAGGGCTGCACCCTCCCCCGCAATGACTGGCTGATGCAGGCAAAGAGGAGGGGAAGAAGAAGGTAGAGAACAGGCATGCAAATAGCCTCAGTGGAATCTGTAATATTTAGGGTGTTCTTTTTTTCCAAAAAAAAAAAAAAAGGATCTGAAGTAAATATGGTATAAAGTTAAGATTTCATAAAGCTAGATGTTAAGACAGGAATATTATTAACTATCTTGTCTGTGTGTTTAAGTGAAGTGAGTGAAAGTCGCTCAGTCATGTCCAACTCTTTGCAACCCCATGGAATAATCTATAGAATTCTCCAGGCCAGAATACTGCAGTGGGTAGCCTTTCCCCTCTCCAGGGGATCTCCCCAATCTGTGTGTTTAAAATACATCATAATTTTTAAAAGACCAGTACACAGAGGGGGTGAACGGCGTCCTTGTGCTTATTCAATTCCTATTCCCATCTCCAGGAAGGGAAACTGGGTTTACTGAGCACCTCTACATGCCGAGCACTATGTTAGGTGCTTTTCTCTGAAACAGGAATTAACTTACATGTTCAGCAGGATGTCATTTTTTCAAGGATCTTTCAAAAGATTCTTTAAACCTTTAGATGGTTCTCTGAAGACCTATAAGACCTTCTAGAACACACACCAAAAAAGATGTCCTTTTCATCATAGAGGATTGGAATGCAAAATTAGAAAGTCAGGAGATAACTGGAGTAAGAGGCAAGTTTGGCCTTGGAGTACAAAATGAAGCAGGGCAAAGGCTAACAGAGTTTTGCAAAGAGAATGAAATGATCATACCAAACACCCCCTTCCAACAACACAAAAGATGACTCTACACGTGGACACCACCAGATGGTCAATACTGAAATTAGATTGATTATATTCTTTTTTTGTAGCCAAAGATGGAGAAGCTCCTTGCAGTCAGCAAAAATAAGACCAGGAGCTGATTGTGGCTGAGATCATGGGTTCCTAATTGCAAAATTCAGGCTTAAAGAAAGTAGGGAGAAACACTAGACCATTAAGGTATGACTAAAATCAAATCCCTTATGATCATACAGTGGAGGTATGATTCAAGGGATTAGATCTGGTAGACAGAGTGCCTGATGAACTACGGACAGAGATTCATAACATTGTACAGGAGTTGGTGACCAAAACCACCCCCAAGAAAAAGAAATGCAAGAAGGCAAAGTGGTTGTCTGAGGAGGCCTTACAAAGAGCTAAAAAAGAAGAGAAGGGAAAGGCAAAGGAGAAAGGGAAAGATATACCCAAGTGAATGCAGAGTTCCAGAGAATAGCAAGGAGAGATAAAAAGCCTTCTTAAGTGAACAATGCAAAGAAATAGAGGAAAACCATAGACTAGGAAAGACTAGAGATCTCTTCAAGAAAACTGGAGATACCAAGGGAACATTTCATGCAAAGATGGGCACAATAAAGGACAGAAATGGCAAGGACCTAACAGAAGCAGAAGAGATTAAGAAGGGGTTGCAAGAATACACAGAAGAACTATAAAAAGGTCTTTATGACACAGATAACCACTATGGTGTGGTCACTTACCTAGAGCCAAACATCCTTAAATGTGAAGTCAAATGGGCCTTAGGAAGCAATACTACAAACAAAGCTAGTGGAGGTGATGGAATTCCAGCTGAGTTATTTCAAATTCTAAAAGATGATGCTGTTAAAGTGCTGCACAACAAATTTGGAAAACTCAGCACTAGCCATAGGACTAGAAAAGGTTCGTTTTCATTCTAATCCCAAAGAAAGGCAATGCCAAAGAATGTTCAAACTACTGCAAAATTGCATTCATTTCACATTCTAGCAAGGTAATGCTCGAGAGCCTACAAGCTAGGCTTTTGCAGTACGTGAACTGAGAACTTTCAGATGTACAAGCTGGGTTTAGAAAAGTAAGAGGAACTAGAGATACAATTGCCAACATTTGTTGGGTCATACAAAAAGCAAGGGAATTCCAAAAAACATCTATTTCTGCTTCATTGACTATGCTAAAGCCTTTGACTATGTGGATCACAACAAACTATGGAAAATTCTGAAAGAGATGGGAATACCAGACCACCTTTCCTGCCTCCTGAGAAAATGTATGCAGGTCAAGAGGCAACAGTTAGAACCTTACATGGAAGAACTGGGCAATTAAAAATTGAGAAAGGAGTATATTGTCACCCTGCTTATTTAACTTACATGAGAGTATATCATGCAAAATGCCAGGCTGGATAACTCACAAGCTGGAATAAAGATTTCTGGGGGGGGGGGGTGGGGGGAAAGATTTCTGGGAGACATGTCAACAACTTCAGATATGCAAATGAGACCGCTCTAATGGCAGAAAGTGAAGAGAAACTAAAGAGCCTCTTGAGGAGGGTGAAAGAGAAGAGTGAGAAATCTGGCTTAAAACTCAACTTTCAAAAAACTGAGATCATGGTATCTGGTCCCATCACTTCATGGCAAATAGATGGGGAAAATGGAAACAGTGAAAGACTTTATTTTCTTGGGCTCCAAAATCACTGCAGAGTACAGCCATGCAATTAAAAGACACTTGCTCCTTGGAAGAAAAGTTATGACAAACCTAGACAGCATATTAAAAAGCAGAGACATCACTTTGCTGGCACAGGTCAAAGCTATGGTTTTTCCAGTAGTCGTGTATGTATGTGAGAGTTGGACCATAAAGAAGACTGTCAGTTCAGTCAGTTCAGTCACTCAGTTGTGTCCGACTCTTTGCGACCCCATGAATCGCAGCATGCCAGGCCTCCCTGTCCATCACCAACTCTTGGAGTTCACTCAGACTCACGTCCATCGAGTCAGTGATGCCATCCAGCCATCTCATCCTCTGTTGTCCCCTTCTCCTCCTGTCCCCAATCCCTCCCAGTATCAGAGTCTTTTCCAATGAGTCAACTCTTCGCATGAGGTGGCCAAAGTACTGGAGTTTCAGCTTTACCATCATTCCTTCCAAAGAAATCCCAGAGCTGATCTCCTTCAGAATGGACTGGTTGGATCTCCCTGCAGTCCAAGGGACTCTCAAGAGTCTTCTCCAACACCACAGTTCCAAAGCATCAATTCTTTGGCGCTCAGCTTTTTCACAGTCCAACTCTCACATCCATACATGACCACTGGAAAAACCATAGCCTTGAAGAATTGATGCTTTTGAACTGTGGTGTTGGAGACGACTCTTGAGGGTCCCTTGGACAGCAAGAACAAACCAGTCTATCCTAAAGGAGATCAACCCTGAATATCCACTGGAAGGACTGAAGCTGAAGCTCCAATCCTTTGGTCACCTGATGCAAAGAGCCTACTCATTGAAAAAGACCCTACTCATTGGAAAAGACCTTGGTGCTAGGAAAGACTGAGGACAGGAGGAAAAGGGGGTGATAGTAGATGAGACTGGAGAAGGCAACGGCACCCCACTCCAGTACTTTTGCCTAGAAAATCCCATGGACAGAGGAGCCTGGTAGGCTGCAGTCCATGGGTTCGCTAGAGTTGGACACGACTGAGCGACTTCACTTTCACTTTTCACTTTCATGCATTGGAGAAGGAAATGGCAACCCACTCCAGTGTTCTTGCCTGGAGAATCCCAGGGATGGGGGAGCCTGGTGGGCTGCCTCTCTGGGGTCGCACAGAGTCAGACACGACTGAAGCAACTTAGCAGCAGCAGTGGATGAGATGGTTGGGTGGCATCACTGACTCAATGAACATGAGTGTGAGCAAACTCCAGGAGATAATGAAGGAAAGGGCAACTTGGAGTGCTGCAGTCCGTGGGATCACAAAGAGCCGGACATGACTTAGCAACTAAACAACAACAACCAGATTCTATTCATAGTCAGACATGCCATCAGATTTCATTCTAATGTCAGACTTCTGGCCGTCCTGCTACAACTTAAACCCGTCTCCTTAGTGTGGTGTTCAAAACAAGCCAAAGCCTCATCTGAGTCCTCATGGAAAATGTAGGGAACTCCCTCCTCAGCTTACCTGAGCTCCCTAAGATGCACATGATCTGCCCACTCTCGACGTACAAAGAGACATCTTTGAGGATCTGCCTGGTCCACTTCTGTCGGCGAGATGCGATGTCCCACCAGGGCCCCACATGGTGGCTTTAAAGGAAACCACACAGGGGAAAGGCAGCATAGAGGATTCCAGACCCTTGTCCCCCAGCACCAGCCCCAGATCTGCCCAGCCCTAGTTCTCTCTGCACAGGCTCCTAAGTGTGGCTTAGCCTCAGTGTCCTCTACAGAACCTGGCAGGTAGTGACAGAAGATCACCTCTGTGAAGACTTTTCTGGCAGCTGCTCTGAATGCCAGCTCTCTTTGACTGGATGACAGATGGCAAACAGGACACTGTTTATTCCTTCAATTGACCCTGCGTTCCTTCACCCGGTTTCATTACACCTCGTATTCCCAGTAGCCCCATTCCCAAGCCCTCACCATCTGAATAGGGCAGGTTATAGACCAGGGAGACACGAGGGGAAGGGGCAAGGGGCAAAATGCAGGGGCAGGAGGCAGAGCACAGCTTCCAGTCTTAGCTTCCAGTCCCGCTGTGGGACTGGAGGAGGAGGGGCCGTTCACACTGGCTCCTAAGTTCCCTCCGGCAGCCCTTCCCCTCTACTCTCTCCACCTCCACCCACTGAAGAGGAAGCCCCAGCCTCCGTGCTTGCCTCCCATGAGTGAGGAAAGCCAGCAGAGGGCAGAGGCCCACTCCCCTCAGGCCACAGCTGCCCCTGACCACAGCTCCAAGCTCCGGGCAGATGAAAGAGGCACCTCCTTACCTGACACTGTATGAGGCATGGAAAATGCCCAGGCTGTGTCGAGGCTTTGCAGGAACTTCCTCTAGGGAGCACTGAGAGCTTCTGTTTACTTGGAGTTCTGAGGACTCCCCAAGAGTCAAAAAGGGGAGTTCGCCCATGGCCAACAAGCAGCAGAGACTGGTGGATTTTCTGGCCTGACCCTTCCTGGAGTGGCCTCCACCAAGGAGCTAGTGGCAGACTGTCCTGCCTGCTTCTCACCTGGCCCTGGAGCCCCTCCTCAGGACTTCCCAGCAGCGGGCCTGGGCTTGGCCGTGGATGCCATTATCTGATGTACCTTTAGCCAGTGTGTGTCTGTGTGTTATCTCAGCAGCGGGCAGAGCATACAGCCCGTGTTTGTGGGAGGGCTTGCCAGAGAGGAATGCTGGGAGCCAGACCAGAGGTTGCCCGGCTCTGGGAAGCAGACAACATTGGCCCTGGTCGGCAGCAGCTAAGCCCAAAGGAAACTGCAGAGTCAAAGCGCAGACACTGCAGGGCCCCATGGCAGAGGAGGCCCCAAAGAAGACAGGGCTAGAGAGAAGCGCTGCTCCGCAGGATGACTTGGTGAGTGATGGTGGGTCACAAGCATCCTGGCGGGTAGGGGGTGAATCAGACTCTTCTCTCCTCCTAAGGAACTTTCGGTCCTAACTCACCGCCAGGTCCACAAGCAGCAGGACTCTGCTTCCTGGGCATCAAAGGGCTGAGGGAAGCGGGGTCAGGTGTTGGTGGGGGCCTCTGAGGTCACATCCTGCCTGAAGGTGGCTCCTGCAGGGAAATGATGTCGTGTTTGTGACTTGGGTCGATCTGGCTCTTTTCTAAATGCGGCTCCATCACAGAAGGGCTTCCCTGGTGGCTCAGTCAGTAAAGAGTCTGCCTGCAATGTGGGAAAGCTGGGTTCAATCCCTGGATTGGGAAGATCCCCTGGAGAAGGAAATTGCAACCCACTCCAGTATTCCTGCCTGGAGAATTCCATGGACAGAGGAGCCTGGTGGGCTACATGGGGTCACAAAAAGTCAAATACGACTAAGTGACTGACACTTTAACTTTTTCCAACACAGAAATGTGCTCACATGGCCTGGGGACACTGCAGTGTCTCCTCTGTCCCTGTGGCTATCAAGTTCAGAGACTCAGTGGCAACAAACTGATGAGACAGGGTGGCAGAGAACCTCGTGAGAACATCAGATCATATGCCCCAGATACAGCTACAGCAGGCAGTCGTAAGACCCTGGAGAGAGCTGGAAGAACAGGACCGCAGGGGACCAATAGGTTTCTGTCCAGGGTTTCTGTCCTCATTTAACATGAGAAATGTTTGCCTTAAAAAAAAAAAAATGGCCTTTGACTAAAATCAGGATGTGGGCAGGGTTTGAAGCAAGAGGTGAAATCAGAACACAGAGAGGAAGCAGGTCCCCACCTTCCAGCCCCAGCCAACCCCGCGGTTTGATCAGTCTTCGATTGCCTGCGAAGGGGTGAGGGGTGGAGACAGAAAGACTGAAGGACTGAGGACTCCACACCACAGGAAGGGCCTCGGGCCACCCAGACTGGTCTTGAGCTGCTAGCACCTGACTTCAGCCAGGCCCCAGGAACCCACCCTCTCAGTCAGCTCTCAGCCACAGCAGGTAACCACTGTGCTCTGGGAATACCCCAGGGAGCCAACGTCTGCCAGGAAAGGATACCCCCGTGACTGCAGTGTGTACAGCCTGAATAGGAGACAAAATGTCCAATGATATTGAAAAGGACACTTTCTAGAAGGTCTGATAATTCAGACACCACAGCTTGGGATGCAAAGAACTGCCCGAATATGACATCCAGGAAGGGGTGCGGGCCCTGCCATTTCCAATTTCCATTCCTTCACTCCTGTTTCTCAAGGTGCCGAGTGACAGTCTAACGTTTATGGTGCCCAGAACAAGAGGCCGAGGGCTATGTATCTTACGTCTTTGTCGTTGTTCAGTCGCTCAGTCGTGGCCAACTCTTTGCAACCCCATGGACTGCAGCACGCCAGGCTTCCCTGTCCTTCACCATCTCCTGGAGCTTCCTCAAACTCATGTCTATTGAGTCGGTGATTCCATCCAACTATCTCATGCTCTATCGCCCTCTTCTCCTCCTGCCCTCAATCTTTTGGGTCTTTTCCAGTGGAACTGTATCCTATGTCTAGATACTTAAAAATTATCAGTCAAGTTAAAAGCTATTAAATAAAATAGTTTCTATCCTCCTAAGTTGACATACCTTCTTCACAACATGGAAGGCCAGATGTAAACCAAGAAATTCTAGGACTTGCGGCTTCCAACACAAGCCGCAGCCTGTCTCCCTTCTCTGCCCATGCTCAGCACCACACATGATCTCACACACCCGTGCATGGCCACCCCACCCTGCCCACCCACGTCACATCCACCCCTCCACAGACAAATGCCCCTCTGACCTGGGGTGCCCCAAGGGATGGGCCGAGGACAAGGTTCACACAGCCCTGGGAGTGGGCCTGAGGCCATCTGGGAATTTGGGGGTAGTGAGTACCCAGAGTGGCAAGTGCCCTCGGCCCACAGACTTCTCAGTCCATGGGCCAAAGCCTGGCCAGAGGAGGACAAGAGGGGCCCAGGCCTCAGTGCAGAGTCTTCAGCACATCACTGCTTTCCCAGGGCACAGCCTCTGCATCTGAGAACAAGGAACTTGGGCTCGCGCTCCCTGAGTTTCCTTCTACTCTATGCTTCTGACTCAGGAATTTGATCAGAAGTTAATACAAGGAGAAATTACAATGTAGCCCAGCAGGAGCTGAGCTGGTTACCTACAAATAAACCTGCTTTTGCTTTTTTCCATGTCACCTGTCAGAAATTCAAGTGATGATCTGACAGTCATACTGATTAAGGTGTCAGCCGAATAGATATTTAAGCATTTGAAAAATACAGAGGGTTTGTCAAAACCTCAGGAAGAGTCTAACAAATCCTTCCTAGGAGCCAAGGAAAATATTTCAAAATGGAACAGAGGCAGCCCCCGCCCAGCCACGAGTTCTCTTCTGAGCGTTGAGTTGCCTGTGGTGGCTGGGGCCCCGGGCTGGCCTGTGCCTGCCTACTGTGCCCAGGATGAAGAGGGGTTGGAGGAACCCAGGAGCAGGTAGCACACGCCTCTCTCCTTTCTTTTGTCTTCTCATCCTGATGCCTCTTTCCCCAGGGCCCCAACACCCTTCACCTTCTTCAAGCTCCCGCCTGGAGAGTGGAACCCCTAGGTTTAAGATCACCACCACAACTTGCTCCAGACTCCAAAATGTCCAACCCTTTCTCAGCAACTCTTCCACCTCCAAAATCTAACCTGGTGAGCTTCTGGCCCAGGTGTTCGTTGCAGAGCTAACTCATTCCTTATTCCAACTAACATCCCTCCTGCAGACGTTTACCTTTTAAAAACAAGCAAGTAGGGACTTCCCTGGCGGTCCAGTGGCTAAGACTCTGCACTCCGAATTCAGGGGTGCAGGTTTGATCCCTGGTCAGAGAGCTAAGATCCCACATGCCTTGAGGCCAAAAAAAAATCCGAAACATGAAACAGAAGCAATATTGTCCAATAAAGACTTTTAAAAATGCTCCACATTTAAAAAATCTGTAAAAGAAAAAAGAGCAGAATGCATGTTAGCCCAAGTGAGTCTCTCAATAATGGATCAACTTTCAGATGGTTTAACCAAATAAAATGGTAAAACTAGGCGGTGGGAATGCTAGTGGCGGAGGTGGGGAAGGAGAGTCAGGGCTGACCTGCTAGAACCCAGAGCTGCCCGTGACCACCCCAGGAGTTTCATTCTCCATCTCCGAGAGCACAACCCCCTCACCTCCTCACCTCCAGCTCCTCCAGCTGGGAGGACTCTGGACTTTCCCTCATGGACACCCTCTCTCAGCTTTAAAACATATTTTGAAATATTTCAGACAAAGCAGTTTAAAGAACAGTGAACTCCCATACCCAGCATAAACTTACCAATAGCTTTGAAAGTCATCCCCCCGCCCCTAACCTGCCCAGAACCTTCTCTCCCCACCTCAGAGACCTCTCCCCTCTGTATTTCTTCCTATACCCCAAAGACAATCCATCTGCTGACTTAGCTGTTTATCTTCCAATGTTTTTCTGTATAATATGCGACCTTGACTGCACTGGTTCAAACATTAAACAAGGTAAGTAGATCTGGTTGGCTGTTTCCACACTCTCCCAGAACTCTGGGGGCCACTCACAGTGGGCTTGCAACTCACCATCACCCATATATATTTCCCTCACCTCCACTGGGCTCAATGTCACTTTTAAGGGCCTCTTACCTCCACCATTGCAGGGGTGCTTTAAAAAAGACTGTTGGGTATTATTTTCACGTTAAGTCCCAAGCTATGTTGTGTTCACGTAAGGTACATGTGGACACTGTGTGTGCAGTGAAAATACACCTTGATCAGGCATGTCAAGGACATCATGCCTCTGTATCTGGCCTGTGTTGCTCCATCCTCAGTGTCTCGTCCGCTAAACTCTAAGCTTCCCAAAGACCGTCTTTTGCACAGTCACACCCCAAATTCCAAGCCTAAAGCATGTTGTGGGCCTCCTCGTGTTTGCTGGATGCTTGACTGACTGATCGAAGGAATGTATCAGTGGGGGAATAGCAGCCCTGAGGGGAGAAGATCGGAATCAACAGGAACTGGTTAATGAATGCATACTTTCCCTGCACTACCTCAAGCAAACAGAAATTTAATGCATTTTTAAAAAGCAGAAATCTTTTAAGGCAAGTTTTTCCTTGTTTGGGCCTCAGCTATTTAAATGATTGAACTGATAAAACAGAAGGAATTCAGATCTGCAGATGGTGAGTATCATTCATGTTATCAGCTGATACCATGAAACACTGATTTACTTGATGTATATTCAAATAAAGCGGGCTTCCCTGGTAGCTCAGTTGGTAAAGAATCTGCCTGCAATGCAGGAGGCCCTGGTTCAATTCCTAGTCGGGAAGATCCCCTGGAGAAGGGATAGGCTACCCACTCCAGTATTCATGGGCTTCCTTGGTGGCTCACACAGTAAAGAATCCACCTGCAATGCAGTAGCCCTGGGTTCGATCCCTGGGTTGGGAAGATCCCCTGGAGGAGGGCATGGCAACCCACTCCAGTATTTTTGCCTGGAGAACCCCATGGACAGAGGAGCCTGGCGGGCTACAGCGTGTGGGGTCACAAAGAGTCGGATACGACTGAGCGACTAAGCACAGCACAGGTAAAGCAGCCATGTTTATGTGAACACAACATGGCTTGCGACTTACATAAAATAACATCATCAGCAAGATAATGACAATGAAGAGGATGATGGTAACAGTGATGACAGGGACTTACTCCAAAATCTCCCAACAGCATTTTGAAGAGCTTTGTTGTGCAAAATCCTTATCAAGATGCAACTTTCCTAAGAGCAATGTCTTCACAAGTATTGAGCACTAGCTTGTTGACAGCTGTTTTCCTCTCACATGCTAAGTACAGAAAGTCTGTTTGGGATGAGATACTAAGCCAGATTCAGGAAAGGAAAAGTTAAAAGGCATTTTCCGAACACAGAGGCTCACAAAGCTCTCTCCAGTCCAGGGTCTGGGTCTTGTTCATGACAGGTTACTTGGATCAGGTTCCAGCAGCCTGTGGCTGAGCTTCTCTGGGTCAGGAGCTGGAGGGAAGCCCCACAGTTTTCTCTGCAGGAAAGAGAAGCCCTGCCCTCATGGGTGCTCCCGTTTTCTCAGAGCCCTTGGGCTCCTCCTGCCTAAATCCATCTTTTGCCCACTTGGGATCCCATCCACACTAGCTCCTGCTCTCACCTCTCCAGATCGCCTCCCTCCCAAGTCCTCCTTCTAAAGAAGCCCCTCACCTGTCATGTCTCCCAGCAGGGCCTCCAGGACAGTGTGTTCTCCTCCGAAAGTGACAACAGCCTGTACTTCACCTACAGTGGCCAGCCCAACACCTTGGAAGTCCGAGATCTCAGCTACCAGGTAGAGACACAGCTGAGGACAGGTGGGAGGAGCAGAGAGGGCCAAACAATTCCCCAAGCAGAAGGGAAGGGTGAGTCCCAGCTGGGGACCCTCTGCCCCTAAGGACAGAGTTCAGGCTACACTGAGGCCTCATGTGTTGGGTGCAAACACCATGGAGATTTCCCTCAACTACACACATTGGAGCTGAGGTTGATGGCCATGAAAAAGAGAATGAGACCTTTGTTAAAACATAAAGCCAACCATGTGACTCTGTGTGAAAAAAAATCTCTAAACTTATTTTTAAACTTTATATTTTGAAATAATTTTAGACTTCTGAAAAAGCTGCAAAAATAGTGCAGAGTTCTTATATACCCTTTGTTCACCTTCCCCTAATGTTAACATCTTGCTTTCCCATAGCACAGTGATCAAAACTGAGACATTAACCACCGTATGATACTATTACCCAAACTACAGACTTGTATAAGATGTTATGGAAAAGCCCAAATGAACGTTTCAGCCAATCTAATAACAGTACACGTTATAGGTCTCCAGTGAGGACTGAATGAGATAAGGGACATAACAAACAGATGAACACAATGCCTTGCACACAGTAAACACTTGATAAGTTATTAGTAAATCACTGTTGAGTGAAAACATCATCTTGCCCCACGTCGTGTTTTTATTTCTGTTCTGCTATTACACACGCTTCCCACCTGTTCTCTTCAGACTTGGAAATGGCAGCTTCAGGTTCTCAGCATGGTGGAGCCTGCAGAGCCTGGGTGGGGGACTCCCTCAGGCCTGTTGTGTTTTGGGAGGAGGATTTCTCTTGAGGGGAGCTGAACAGAAGGTGAAGCTTTCTGAGGAACCTTTCTATGTCTCCCCACAGGTGGATATGGCCTCCCAGGTACCTTGGTTTAAGCAGCTGGCTCACTTCAAGATGCCCTGGACATCTCACAAGGACTCCTGTGAGCAGGGCATTCAGAACCTGAGCTTCAAAATGAGGAGTGGACAGATGCTGGCCGTCATAGGGAGCTCAGGTATCACCAGGGGCAAACAGCAGGGCAATGGGTTCTCTCTCTCCTGGGATGCAGGGCAGTCCCTCGAACAAATGGACGCTCCTCACAGAACTTTGCTGGGCAACAGAACAATACAGAAGAGTTGTGAGAGCACAAGTTCCAGGTCTGACAGAGCTGGGTTCAAATCTCAGCTCCTCTATTTACTAGCTTTCATGAATCACAAGCAGGCTTCTTGCAGCTGCAGCCAGAGCTCTGATCCTTCATTAATATAGGATGAAGGCATCAGGCAGCTCTGGAATTGAATGCTCTTTCCAGGGGACTCCTCCACCACAAGGAACACTCATTCATTGTCCTCCCCCGCCATCAGATTCCTATTTCAGTCAGACAGTGGGTAGGCACAGCCCCTGCCACAACTCACGTCTTGGATACCCCGAGTCTTAGTTCAACCTTCAACCATCGGCAAAAATTCAGATTTCTGAAGTGCTTCAAAAAGTCACTTCCATAGGCCAGACTTAGAGTGTAGAACGAGCTGGAAGGGGGCCTGGAGAACAGAGTTCTGTTCCCCGCACAGCATTCTACCTTTTCTTCTTCTGACCACCATGAAAACATCTTTAAAGGAGGTCTTCCTGCCCCGGCATCATTCCCCCTTCATTTAACAGGTGAGACCAAAGTTTAGAAAAGAGGAATGATTTACCTAAGGACATATATTTAATGCAGAATAAGAACTAGAACTCTGGTCTCCTGGTTCTCAGATGTTTAAAAAAAAAATCAGCTGATTAAATTGTAAAGATCTTATTGGTTTTATTCAACAATTCATGAATTGGGCAGCATCCCATCTGGCAGAAAGTATTGTGTGGACTGGAAAGTTTATTTGGATTTTTCCATAAGATGTTGGCTCCAGCCCAATAGCTTTGGTGTGCGTGCTAAGTTGTTTCAGTCATGTCTGACTCTTTTTGCAACCCTATGAACCACAGCCCGCCAGGCTCCTTTGTCCATTGGGTTCTCCAGGCAAGAATACTGGAGTGGGTTACCATGCCCTCCTCCAGGGGATCTTCCAACCCAGGGATCAAACCCTCGTCTCTCATATCTCCTGTACTGGCAGGTGGGTTCTTTACCACTAGCACCACCTGGGAAGCCCAAAAGCTCTGGAGAGCTGTACAAAATGAAAGATTTTTACAGGCAGAACGAAGTAGGACAAGGAAGTTATTCTAGCAAAGGGCTGATTGTTTTAGGCAAGGTCACCTTTCTCTGGGGGACTGTAGGGGTCTATCTGGAGAAGGCAATGGCACCCCACTCCAGTACTCTTGCCTGGAAAATCCCGTGGACGGAGGAGCCTGGTGGGCTGCAGTCCATGGGGTTGCTAAGAGTCGGACACAACTGAGCGACTTCACTTTCACTTTTCACTTTCACGCACTGGAGAAGGAAATGGCAACCCACTCCAATGTTCTTGCCTGGAGAATCCCAGGGACCAGGAAGCCTGGTGGGCTTTTGTCTAAGGGGTCACACAGAGTCAGACACGACTGAAGCGACTTAGCAGCAGCATCAGGGGTCTATCAGTGCTGACTAGGCAATTTCAGATAGGCTGGTTTAAGATTCTATTCCCAGGAGAGATTGAAACTATAATTAAATTAGGTATTACATCTCAGTCTGGGGACATGGGGCTTAGCATAAGTTGACTCCACTTGGGGTTTGTTGTTTTTTTAAACACAGATCAAAGGCATTTCTCCCTTACACAGTGTCAGAGGGAGCACTTTATACCTTCCAATTAATCATTTCCAGAAGTAGAGATTACTCAACTTTTTGACCATCTGCTCCAAACTTTTAGTCTTCTGCTGGGGAAGTTCTGTTTACTGTCTAACCAGAGATCAAATGAGAGGATATGTGTCAATGAACTTTGTCACCGAAACAACACCCACAGGTCAAGTCCTGCCAACTGCTGGTCCTGGCCCTGCAATTCTGATCTAACAAGAAAAATGCGGAAACTTCATGGGCCAGTTTTGTTTGTTAACACCTGGTGGCTTTTCTGGTTACACCTGCTTTTTCTTCATGAACTGGGGATCTAGGGAACACACGGGCTTAACTAGGCACTTCAAGCTGAGAGTCATCACAGTTAATCCTGACCACCAGCGCTAGAATCCCTGATTTGCGGTTGAAGAAATGTAAGTCGGGAGAGGCCAAGCAGGAATCACACTGACTGTGTGATTTTCGATTCTAGGCTAGTGTTGTTTAGCTACAGGTTTACTTGGCTGAAATTATTTAAATGATTTTTTAGAAAGGTTGTCAATTATACCACCTGTGACTTATATTCTGCCATGCGATTCTCCAGGCAAGAATACTGGAGTGGACTGCCATTCCCTTCTCCAGGGGATCTTCCCGACCCAGGAATCGAACCCACGTCTCCTGTATTGCAGGCAGATTCTTTACCGTCTGATCCAGGAGGAAAGCATACTCTGCTCACCAAAATTATAATAGTAAAATAAAATTAATTCAAACAGCCCCAGGCATTTAAGCTTCTATAGAATCAGCAGTGGTGCTTTTCCAATGAATGAATTTACTGAGTTGGCAAAGAGTCTTGAATGCCTGTGGGTGTTTTCTCCTGATTTACCGAGGATCTCCCCAAACATACCCTGACAACCTCCGCTGGAAAGACCACCTACACCTCTCACAGTTTTGTTCAGGAAACGTGGTCGTTCTGCCCCCTGATTGGGAATCCTAAGGTCCCTGTGTTGGGAAAGTTCCCTGTGCTTCCAGAGCCTGGATCCAGTGGTATCCAGGCTGAGGCAGGAGTAAGGCCAGAACCCTCCCTCTGGCTTCCCCCCGGCTATTTTGTGCCTCCTAAATTCTCTTGAATGAGGTGCACCCAGGAGGCAGTGGACAGGTCCCTTTCTACGCTGAAAACCTCTGGTCCATAAGCAGAAGGATGACTGAAGAGGCTACTTGATTTTTGCTTTTATGCACAAATAAAAGGGGACATGCGGCTGTGGGCAGGGGGCTGCTTGCAGAAGGCCTGGGAATGTGGCAAGGAAGAGTCATTACATCTGTGCATTGGCACTTTCCCTGTATAAAAACTACTTGGAAATTTTTCACTCCAAAAGGAATTTACAATAAGGAAACCAAAACCCTGCCTAGGGGAATTGGACTGAGCTGTTCTTGGCAGCTTTGTTTAAGAACGCCTTCCCAGACCCTAAGCCCTATTTGACTTGCAGTTTAAATGGCCATCAAAGAGTCTCACAGAATCGCATGGAACCTGATCCAATCGGACACTTCCCCAAATTGATAGCAATTACTATGTCATTCAGAAGTGGATGGCATTAATTTGTATGTAATAGATCTATTTTTTTAAAGAGAAAGTGAAAAGTAATAATGATAAAAATGAGAGTATAGAGAAATTTAGAACTACTGTGCTATAGTTTAAAAATCGTTTCCACATCTATTACTTCTCTATTTTTTTCTCCCTTTCTGAAAACAGGTTCCAGTTTTGCATTTTTAAAAGATACCTTATTAATTCTCCAAAACTAGTCTTTCCCACAATGCCAGCTTCTGAGCCAAATGATGGGGAATGATGAAATGTTGCTGGCAGGTTTGCCAGGCAAAAATAGTTAAGCTTCCTAGTACAATTAACACCAGCCCTGCTTGGGGGAGGGGACAGACACTCTGGGCACAGGCAGTCCTGTGACAACCAGGACTCCAGCCTTCTATCACGTAGCCACAGGCTGGCCTGACCTGAACACCCCAGATTCCTAAGGATGTTCAAGTTGGCTGCTCCATGCAGGTCAGAGGGCTGTGCCACCTTCCCTAGGGAAGGACAGAGCAGAACGTGGTGGCTGGAGGGTGCATGGGCAGCAGAAGCTTCCAACCTGGTCCCTGCAGAAGCTCCGTTCTTAGGAATATATTTTCTCTTTAATATTTATCTATTTGGCTGGGTTAGGGTAGGGGAAGTTGTGAGGGTGGCAAGAGTGGGGAATGTTCCTAGTTGGATCAGGATTTAGTTCCCAGACCAGGGATTGAACCTGGGTCCCTTGCATGGGAAGGCAGATTCTTAACCACTGAACCACCAGGGAAGCCCCTCAGGGATATTTCTGGTGGTTTCTCAGGTTGTGGGAGAGCCTCTTTGCTGGATGTGATCACCGGGCGAGGCCCTGGCGGCAATATTAAGTCAGGCCAAATCTGGATCAATGGGCAGCCCAGCACAGCACAGCTGGTGAGGAAGTGTGTGGCACACGTGCGCCAGCATGACCAGCTGCTCCCCAACCTCACCGTCCGGGAGACCCTGGCTTTCGTTGCCCAGCTGCGTCTGCCCAGAAACTTCTCCCAGGCCCAGCGCGACAAAAGGGTAACTAATTAATCCCAGTGACCCCAAGAAGCTATGACATCCTTCCCCTGCCCATCCTTCCCTCCCTGCCTCAGGGTCCAGCCATTCCAGGCCAACTGTGAGCAAGCCGGCTCACCATCTGTCCATCAGAAAAAATCCACCAAATGCTCAGCCCTGCCTTCCTTCCCCCGTTGTCCCATCTTAGCCCCAAATGTGGGATAAATATTTGCTTACTTGTTTTCCGGTTCTCCATGCTGGCTGGGAGCCGGGACATGGCCACAGTCCCAGCAAGTGGTGCCTTGCTCAGCAGAGGGAGCTGCTCCCGATGCGTGGAAAGAATCCGGGAACAAACATTGCATCAGGGAAATGTAGGCCAGAGCCTTAAACTCAGGGGTCTTTACTTTAGAGCCCGATCTGCCTGGCCCGGAGCCGGCCCGCACAGCCTCTGTAAAGCCCCGGGACCGCCCTCCCTCTCACCCAGGTAGACGACGTGATCGCGGAGCTGCGGCTGCGGCAATGCGCCAACACGCGCGTGGGCAACATCTACGTGCGGGGCGTGTCGGGGGGCGAGCGGCGCAGAGTCAGCATCGGAGTGCAGCTGCTGTGGAACCCAGGTGAGGCCGGAGGGGCCCGCGTGAGCCGCCTGGCTTAATCCGGTCCAACTGGAGTCCTGCGCATTAAACCAGGCTTCTCTCCGTTGGGAAGGAATCCTTATCCTGGATGAACCCACCTCTGGGC
Source organism: Bubalus bubalis (assembly GCF_019923935.1). Taxonomy (NCBI): domain Eukaryota; kingdom Metazoa; phylum Chordata; class Mammalia; order Artiodactyla; family Bovidae; genus Bubalus; species Bubalus bubalis. The sequence continues at coordinate 25,821,819 of NC_059168.1, forward strand.
TCGACAGCTTCACGGCCCACAACCTGGTGAAAACACTGTCCAGGCTGGCCAAAGGCAACAGGCTGGTGCTCCTCTCCATCCACCAGCCGCGCTCCGATATCTTCGGGCTGTTTGATTTGGTCCTCCTGATGACGTCTGGCACCACCATCTACCTGGGGGCAGCCCAGCACATGGTTCAATATTTCACCGCAGTCGGCCACCCCTGTCCGCGGTACAGCAACCCTGCCGACTACTATGGTGAGTCAGCCAGGCCAGAGGCATGGAACAGGGCTGCCCTCGACCCCAACCCTGCCAGGAAAGAAACTCTCAGGGGCTTCAGGGGAATAGGACCAAGGATGGAGGCAGGGGCAGAAATGGGGTGTATTTCAGGGTTCAGTTTACCCAGCATCAAATGCTAGGAATGGCACACCCTTGTGCACATGACTATTAAGAACCTCATGAGAGTTCCAAATCAGAGGACATATAATCCAAGAGAGTTTGGATCAGTTTCTGGAATTATGGTCTTTATTCAGGTTCTGTAGGGAGAACAGGAAATTTGGAGTTGGAAGCCACTAGGAAATCTTAAAGCTGTGCCCTGGTTCCCCAACAAACGCAGGGAACCCAGAGGCTGTGGATGGGAGGCCCAAAGCACAGACCAGTTCAGTGCCTTTTGGGGGGTCTTGACCTGTGAGTCTCTAGATACGAAAATTGCTCTCAGCACCAGAGATGCCCTCCTGCTTGGGGTCCTGAGACCTCAGCATATGGCCCTCTATTCTTGCGGGGACAGATGCCTTTCCAGGTGCCCACCTTGAAAGCAGGCCCTGGGTCCTGAGTGCTGAGCAGTGCCCTAGCTGCTGGACAGGCTGCATGGCTGTACTAGGGCCAGGAGAGCAGCAGCTGTGGTTTGTCCCAAACATAGATCACCTGGAGCCCAGCCTTCCTCCCAGGATGGCCTGGTGTAGCAAGGGCCTTCCCAATACACATGTGGGTAAGGACCAGTTCCTTGAGGGCAGACACTGCAGAGGGTGTCCCTTTGACCCTTGCGGCCCTGCCAGGCCATGGTCATCTTCGTCCTTACAGATGAGAAGACTGGAGTTCTTGCAGTCAGGTGCAGAAATGGGCCTCTCACCTCCCGTGCCCAGGAGGGAACACCCTTCTCCCAGTATCCACCCTCCAGCCCTCTAAGAGGCCACTCTTTCTGGTCCACCAGCTCTCGCCCTCTGTACTCACTCACACTGTGAACTCCCCGGGAGGTCATCCATCTCCCTGTGCTCAGATATCAGCTTGGCTTCCTGCCAATGTGTCATCCTCTGGTCGATCATCCCCAGATAAAGGGGCAGAGGGCATCTGCCAGCCTGGCCACTGAAAGCAACATACTGTAACCCTAGAGAGAAGTTGCCAGAAATCAGGTGCCCACATCTGGAAAAACAAATCTTTTTCTTAATTTTATATTATTATGCCTCACAGATACAATTTTATATTATTCATGCCTCACAAATCTGAGGGCATGGCCTGGCAGTGCCCAGAGAATCTGACACTTGAAGTTATGGCCCTACACAGTGAGGGGACCCTTCATGATTTACAAGGCCCCTCTGAGATGTTTTCCTGCCTTGAGATGTGTCATGAAAATGGGGAAAGGAAAGAGGCAGAGAGGTGAAGAGTGAGTCCCCCTGGGCATCTCTCTGCCTCTGTTCTGATCACTTTGTGGTCCACTCTCAGAGGGTGGGGAGCGTGCCCCAGGGTCCCCTCTGACAGCATCGTGGGCCATGAGTACCTGTGGGACCCAGGTCACCCATGGCCCCGCTCCCGATGCTTACAGTGGACTTGACCAGCATTGACAGACGAAGCAAAGAGCAGGAAGTGGCCACCAGGGAGACGGCTCGGTCCCTTGCGGCCTTGTTTAAAGAAAAAGTGCGTGGCTTTGATGACTTTCTATGGACAGCGGAGTCAAGGGAGCAGGGTGTGGGCACTTGTGTGCAGAGGTAAGGCAATGGGTGGCCCGGTGGGGAGAGCACCCTGCAGAAAGTGGCCGTCCCTACACCCCCATGACACTCTCTATCTCCTGACAGCCCGGCTCCTGACACCAACCTATTCCAGGCTCCCACTAAGCTGCCTGGCCCCCTACAGCAGTTTGCCATACTGATCCGGTAATTATTTGCCATTTCATCACCCCCTTAGCCCCCAAAAGTCTTAGTTGTATCAAATTAAGCCCTTTAGAGCTAAAGTGAATTTGAAGGAGGAATTTAATTTGAAGAGGTAGGGTCATTTGAAAAAATCAGCACCAGCCCTCCATGTGATACAGAGAACTCCTATTCCTTTGATTCTTTAAACAAAATCAACATTTCCTTGCTAGCCAGATGCTCGTAGAAGTCACCCAGAATCATTGTAAAAAATTTAATTGATACAGGAGACCCTCAAGTGGACAAGGGAAATTTCCCTGCTATGTGAGCCCTCACAGAAAACCAGATCTGAGTGTTTGGTGTGAGTCCAGGATGTTTCCATGCACATAAATATTTTAATATATAAATGATATCATGCTAAGTCGCTTTGGTTGTGTCTGACTCTTTGTGACCCTGTGGACTGTAGCCTGCCAGGCTCCTCTGTCCATGGGATTTTCTAGGCAAGAATACTAGAGTGGGTTGCCATTTCCTCCTCTAAGGCATCTTCCTGACCCAGGGATAGAAGTCTTATATCTTATGTCTCCTTGTACGTACATCATTACACTTCTGATTGGCTATTTCCTCAGGATGACTTCTTTAAACAAAATTGCAAGGTGATACAGTGTTGGTAAAAGTCACAATCATTTCCTGAGTACCGACTGTGAGACAGATGCGCTCATCAGTCACCTCACTTGACCCACACAGTAACTGTGAGGTGGGCACCACTCTTCACATTTTACAAAGGAGAAAAATGAGGCTTACGGAGATTACAAGACATTGCCAAGGTCACAGTGCTGGGGTCTGGTGTTCCCTTGGCACCTCTTTCTTCTGTTTTTTAAGTCGTCAGATTTCCAACGACTTCCGAGACCTGCCAACCCTCCTCATCCATGGGGCGGAGGCCTGCCTGATGTCCCTGATCATCGGGTTCCTCTACTACGGCCACGGGGCTATCCAGCTCTCCTTGACGGACACGGCGGCCCTCTTGTTCATGATTGGAGCTCTTGTCCCTTTCAACGTGATCCTGGATGTCATCTCCAAATGTGAGTGTGGCCTGCTCTCTGTGACCCACATGCAGGGCTGTGTCAGCCACGCTCTGAACTGGATCAGGGTTGGCCTGAGTTCCGCATAGCTCCCGGAGGAGACAGGTCTGCTGAACAATTTCACCATGACCACTAAATAAAAGCTGAGGGTTGTTTTTAAACTTCATATATTAATATCAGTATTTGCAAATGAGAACAAATTACCTAGGAGTCTGAGGCTTTTCTCTCCTAGCAGGAGTTATATTGATAGCAATGCACAACTCACAGAATTATAAACATCTGAATTAAGGTCAAAAATTGCCTTTTTTTTTTTAATATATGACATTGAGGCAATAAAACTAGTTTTAATTGTACAAAGAGAGACTCAAACAGCAACACTGTAATTTCATTTTTTCATTCTCCTTTTCTCCCCTTTTTAGGTCACTCAGAGAGGGCACTGCTTTACTATGAACTAGAAGATGGGCTGTACACGGCGGGGCCATATTTCTTTGCCAAGGTGACTGGTCAGGCTTCAGAGTGAGTGCCACATGGAACAGTGGGCAGAAGAATCTTCTCCACATTATACAGAAGTTACAGGGAAGCATTTTGCTCAGCGGTGGGGCTGAGCATCATCTGTGGTTGCAGATGCCACAATCCTTAGGAGAGTTTCAGAGACTTGATGAGTCTCTGATAAATTTTTCAAACATTTATCAGAAGGCTAGGACCATGGACCAGGAATGACAATTTTCTGGCCACCAGAAACCTAACAGAGAAGAGGTGGGAAACACAACTAGCGTACTTCACCTCTCCAGTCTCTCCACGTCCCTGGAAAGCAGGTTGGAAGGTTTGATGGTCCTCATTTCAAAGAAGTGGAGGCTCAGAGAAGTTAAGTGGCTGCCTCCAGGCCACACAGCTACCATGTCTGGGTAGGCAGAGTAGGGATTTGAAACCAGGTCTCTAGAGCTCTGAACTGCCCCAGAGGGAGCATACAGCATCTGCAGGGGGAAGTCAGCAGTGAGTTCATGCTTGTGGGTCCCACACACCTGTGCCCACTAACCCTCCAGTGGCAACCCCAGTCACCACCAGGAGGGAAGGCTGGGGACACTGGGGGCTGCTGCCTTTGAACACTGAAAGATCAGCAGCAAATAAAGGTGCTGACTCACATCCTTTGCAGATCCTGGGGGAGTTTCCTGAGCACTGTGTCTACATCATCATCTATGGAATGCCCATCTACTGGCTGGCCAACCTGCGCCCAGGCCTCGAGCCCTTCCTGCTGCACTTCCTGCTGGTGTGGCTGGTGGTCTTCTGCTGCCGGGTCATGGCCCTGGCTGCCGCTGCCCTGCTCCCCACCTTTCACATGTCCTCCTTCTTCGGCAACGCTCTCTACAACTCCTTCTACCTCACCGGGGGCTTCATGATAAGCTTGGACAATCTGTGGACAGGTGAGGTCGGCTCTCCTCACCTGCTCAAGCTTTTTGAGGCCTTCTGTGGCTGGATCAGTCTGCTTTCCTCTGGCGTTGTGAGCTCATTACTTCATCCCAACTCAGAGTTGGGAGCAGATTCAAAGGAAGGGCTCCATGGTGGGGTGGGGCAGATGGCATCTTCTCATACAGCCCGGCTGACATCCAGGGGCCACCTTTGATTCTCCCTCCCTACATCACCAGTGAGCCAAATCACTTCTTCCACCCCTGTCTTTCTGAAATGTCCTCTTGCCTCATCCCCTGCCCTGGCTCCTATCAGCTGATCTTGGGCCAACTGTGATAGGCTGGTGTCTATGACCCTGGTTCCTCCACGTCTGAACCCTCACCCCTGCAGCGCTAACTCCCTAAGGTACAGAGCCAGTCACTGCTTTGTCCCAGTGGGCCCGGGGCTGCTCATTCCTGGCTGCCTCCACCCTACTCTTCTGAAGCCCCCAGTACGCTCCACGCCCCCACAACTGAGCCTGTAGATCACCGCTGTTCACCTTCCATGGGCCTTTCCTGATGAGCCAGGCAGGGTTCACTGCTTCCTCCTCCTCCCTGAGCCAGGATGCCTCCAAGGGGTCAGGGTACAGACTCAGTCATCTCTGTAATCACTGGTGTGGGGCTGCCCAGACTCCAGAGTCCGTAGGTTCTGTGAAGCTGAGCACGTGCTGGACCTAATCAATTACTCTGTGGAGTTACTATAGGTCAAGCACGTACTAGACACCTGATGAAATTACTCTGTGGAGTTACTATAGGTCAAGCACATGCTGGACACCTAGTGAAATTACTCTCTGGAGTAGTTACTGTAGGTCAAGTGCACGGTGATCCTGCAGCCACTCAGCCGCTCTGTCCCAGCAGTCCATGTCTCCAGCTTCCCCTCTGCCCTTTCACCCTTTTGTTCTCTCCCCCGCTCTCAGCTCCCTCAGGGGACTTGCTGCCCCTGGGTCAGAGCCACCAGGGCATCTCTGCAGACTCACTTCCTAGGAGGCAGGTGGTTAGACCCTTTGAATAATATGACTCTCACTCTCTCCAGTGCCTGCGTTGATTTCCAAGGTGTCCTTCCTCCGATGGTGTTTTGAAGGGCTGATGAAGATCCAGTTTAGTGGGCACGCTTATTACATGGAAGCTGGCAACATCACCATCCGTATCCCGGGAGACATGGTAAGTAGCCCAGGCCTTGGCTGTACGTAGACAGCAGCCCTCTGAGCGTGTTCTTAATGAGCTCACTGATGTCTCTGTCCGCAGATCCTCAATTCCATGGGCCTGAACTCTTATCCGCTCTACGCCATCTACTTCTTTGTCATTGGCATCAGTTGTGGCTTCGTGATCCTGTACTATCTGTCCTTAAGGTTCATCAAACAGAAATCAAGTCAGGACTGGTGATTCACGCCCAGACTCCTGCCTGCTGGTGGGGGACTCAAGAAGGCCATTCAGCTGCACTCCCTTCCTCCCAAGGAGCCCCTTCCCAGGCACAGGGAGGACCCAGACAAAGCTCCGCTACATCCGGTCCACACTGCTGCAGTGGCACAGGCTGGCCACAGGATGGCAGTAGAATAAAGACAGTCAAAAGGGATTTCTGATCACCAGCTGGAGCTTGAGTTTACTGGGAACCTGGAACCCATACCTGGGGGACACCTACAATGTCATTAATTTATTTCCTTTTGATGTATATATTTGTATAGGCAACTAATACAAGATGGGAGCAAATTAGGTGTGAATCGAGGAGTTAGGCCACGTGGAAACAGTAATGTAATAGCTAGCGGAGTATTTGGCCTCATCTTCCAGGGTCCCCAAACTCTGAGCCATTCTCAATACAGGAAATGACCTAAAACATACCAGCGAGATGCCATCTCTTCTTTTTGTGTGAGGTCTTGTGCTCCAAAAGCTAAACTGAACAATTAAATATTTATTGAGCAATTGCTCTGCGCCAGATTCAGGGCAGAACACTTTTTTATGTGGATCACGTTATTCAGTTCTCTGTTAAAACAACCCTTTGTGGTAGGCAGTATCCCATTTTATAGATGAAGAAACAGAGGCACAGACTGTCTACTAAGTAAGGTCACAGGCCTAATATATGGGGGAGTCACGTGAGGTCAGAAAGGCCTATAGGAGTTAGCGGGCAGAAGGCAAGTCCTGGGCCACTGTAAGGCTTGGAAGCCCAGGAAGGCTCCAGAAGATGAAGAGGTTTATGGACACTATGGCAGCTCAGCCAGGCCTCTCACGGTACATCTCACCTCTCTGGCTGAGTCTCAGACCAGCCTGGAACCTTTTGCAGTGACTGGTATGGCCCTGGTCATATGTTTCCTGTCTGAGCTTTGAGGACCAGCTGACCCAAAACAGGTACACAGAAAGTAAGGAGGAAATTATCCTCAAAGGAAAACCAGAGTGTGAAACAATAAGAAGGGGCAAGGTAGATGGTTAGGAGGCAAACAGTGAATGTTCTCCTCGGGTTTCCTAGACTATCCCTACTTGAAGTGTGAACCCTGGGCAGCAGCATGGGTCCTGCCTGGGAGCTGGTTAGACTGTCGGTATCTCAGGCACCAGCCAGACCCACTGAATCAGAATCTATTTTGGAAAGATCCCCTGGGCTTCCCTGGTAGTCCAGTGGCTAAGAATCCTCCTGCCAATGCAGGGGACTCGGGTTTGATTCCTGGTTAGGAAGCTCCCGCATGCTGAGGGGCAGCTAAGCCCATGTGCCACAACTGCGGAGCCCACATGCTGCAACTACCAAAGACCATGCACCTAGAGCCCGGGCTCTGCAAAAGAGAAGCCCTGCAGTGAGAAAGCCTGCGCACTCCCAAAAGAAAGCAGTCCCTGCTTGCTGCAACTAGAGAAAGCCCACATGCAGAAATGAAGATCCAGTGCAGCCACAAGGAAATTAAAAAAAATATATATATATCCCTGGCCAAAAAGTAAATAAATAGATCCTCAGGTGATCTGTATGTACATCCAGGCTTGAGCAGTGCCTAGCACACTTCCCTTATATAAGACATCCATCCAACTTGGGATATTCATGTTACACCGTAACACTTCACATGCGTCACTGTTACATTTCACCATCCAAAGGGCAGACCCCACTCAAGACTCATTTACTGTTCTGACAATGTCCTGCATAGCAAAAGGAGCCAGGTCAGGATCAAGCATTGGATCTAGGCGTCAATTCACTTTAGTCTCTTTTAGTTTAGAACAATCCTCAACTTTCCTTAACTCCCATGACCTTGACACATGAGCGTTTTGTAGAATATCTCTAGATTTGGTTTGTCTGATACATTTTTATGATTAAATTCAGGCAGAGGACTGTGCCCTTCTTGTTGCGTTCTCTCAGTGGCACACGATTTCAGTTTGTCCTGAACTGATGTTAACTTTGACCACCTGATCAAAGGAGTATTTGCCAGGCTTCACATGGTCAACAGTTTCCCCTCCTTTTGTAATTATTAATAAGCATTTGTAGGTATTTTAAAACTGCTCCTCAAATTTTCCATTAATTCATTTTAAAATTTATATCAGTATAAACCTCTGGTTTTCTATTTTATTCAGTGGGCTGTAATCTTTTACTATCATTCTTAATTTAGATGTTCAAACTGTCCCTGACGTGGCCATGAGAGCCTCTTCAAGCTGGCTCCTGCCTCCTTTTGATAAGTCCTCCTCATTCTCTGAACACTTTTGCAACTGTTTCAGACTCATCTTGTACTTTCCCACCCCACCACCACCCAATCATGGAAGCAGACATCTCTCTAAAGAATCTTGGTTCCTTTCAGGGGAAAATGCCATTTAGAAGCCATTAGAAGCCAAGATATGAGTGATAAGTATGCTTATTGCCATTGGGGCGTCACTGTTTCCAGGCTCTCAGTGGGAATATATACATGTGCATGCGTACATGTGTGTACACACGTCAACACCAGTGAACCAGTGAAATTGCTCAGTCGTGTCCAACTCTTTGCGATCCCATGGACTGTAGCCTACCAGGCTCCTCCATCCATGGAATTTTCCAGGCAAGAGTACTGGGAATGGGTTGCCATTTCTTTCTCTAGGGGATTTTCCCAACCCAGGGATCGAACCCAGGTCTCCCACATTACAGGCAGACGCTTTACCGTCTGAGCCACCCGGGAAGCCTCTGTCCAAATTTTTATATATATTAATATTTTTATCCCACACTGACACATCCAATTCCAATCTACCACCACAGAGTGGATTCTTCTGTTTTCACAATTGTTAACTCCCTCCTCCCATTGTAAGAAACCTGGCTTTCACTAACCTTAATATTTTCGCTCATTTCATTCATCTCCTATATATAACCAATCTCCCAACTACACTGTACTCCTTCGCCTGTGTGGATACCCTGCTAAGACTCTGACTCCCAAATCAAGCTGTCTCCAAGTCAGCAGAGATGCCCTTCTCACCCTACTCTGGCCCATCACACATCTCTCCCACCCCCATTCACAGCCCACACCCCCCCACACCCAGGCTGTGGTCACCTAGTGGCTTTAGGCCTGACTGGAGAAGGGGGAAGACCACGGGATTTTTTAACTCCCCAATGATTCCAGCACGTAGGGAGAGTTGACGGTCACTAAGGTACATCATGTGATTTCATTCTGCAAAAGGTTTAATAACTCAGTGGGCTGTGGTGTGCAGGACTGCAGGGTCACGGACCAAGGGGCAAGGTGCCAAGGCAGGAGAGATGCAGGAACTCCAGCAGAACCTTTTTTTTTTTTCTCTCTCTGTATCCTGGAGCTTTACTAAATACCAGTGTGGATGTACCCCCTCAGAGATTCGTTCCACTGGTCTGTTTTAAAAATGCTCCTCAGGGGATGGGAGGCCAGGGAGGAGAACCACGGTTCTAGAGGCATGCACACAGTTCAGTGAGCCCTCCCTGCTCTAAGAGGGTAGAGATCTGCTTCTGTGTAATTATTAAAAGCAGGGGTTGTGACGAGAACATAGAAAACATTCCTGAACATAAATAAAAGCAATATTTTCTTAGGTCAGCCTCCCAAGGCAAAAGAAATAAAAACAAAAATAAAAAAAGTGGGACCCATCAAACTTAAAACCTTTTGGACAACGAAGGAAACCATCAACAGAAGGAAAAAATAACTTACGGGAGAAAATATTTGCAAATGATGCTATCGACAGGGTGTTAATATCCAAAATACACAAACAGTTTATACAACTCACCAGCAATTTAAAAAACCCAAGCGAAAAACTGGGCTGAAGATGGCCAACAGGCACATGAAAATATGCTCAATATCACTAGTTTTTAGGAAAATGCAAATAAAAAATACAATGGGGTAGCACCTCACATCAGTCAGAATGGCTATTATCAAAAAGTCTACAAATTATAAATGCTGGAGAGGGTGTGGAGAAAAGGGAACCTCCTACACTTGTTCATGGGAATGTAAATTGGCACAGCCACTATGGAAAAGTGTGGTGCAGTGTGGAGGTTTCTCAAAAAACTAAAAATAGAGCTACAGGATGATCCATCAGTCCCACTCTTGGGCATATATCTAGAAAAGATAAAATTCTAATCTGAAAAGGTAGATCCATTCCAATGTTCACAGCAGCACTATTTACAACACTGAAGACATGGAAATAACTGAAGTGCCCATCAACAGACGACTGGTTTAAGAATATGTGGTGTATACATACATACATACACTAAACAGAACATTCAGTTCAGTCGCTCAGTCATGTCTGACTCTTTGCGACCCCATGAATCACAACACACCAGGCCTCCCTGTCCATCACCAACTCCCGGAGTTCACTCAAACTCATGTCCATCGAGTCGGTGATGCCATCCAGCCATCTCATCCTCTGTCGTCCCCTTCTCCTCCTGCCCCCAATCCCTCCCAGCATCAGGGTCTTTTCCAGTGAGTCAGCTCCTTGCATGAGGCGGCCAAAGTATTTCACTTAGCCATAAATAAGAATGAAATACATGTGTGCGAGGAAACTGTCGACCGAAACCGCCTGGCTTGGCCAGGCATGATAATAACCACTTGCATGAGTTGTCTCACAACAGGAGGTCCTGATAAAAAATATTAGTGCTACCACGAAAAACTGAGGAGAATTCAGGAGGGGCCAAAAGGAGGGAGGAGACGCCAGCCCATAATATGTCCTGCCAACCTCCCAGAAACCCTCACTCTGGAATCCATCAAGGCTGAGAGATGCACACACTACCAGGAAGGACCCCAAGGCACAGGACCAAATATAGGCACAGGAATGATGATTGGCCAAGACAACGTGGAAGGCTAACCCCATCACTGTCAAACCTGACGCTGAGTCACGTGGCAGAGCTGTTCCCTTTCCCTGCTGTTCTTCACATAGGTGCCGCTTTCCAACCAAGTCTTTTGTTTGGTCAGTCCATGTGACTCCTCAGTTTACTTCCTAGTGTTAAACAAGAGTCCACTCTCTGGCCTTGGACAGAGCCCCACTCCAGTACCATCTGCAGCAACATGGATGGACTTAGAGAATATCATACTAAGTCAAGTCAGGCAGACAGATAAATATTATGTGCTATCACACACGTGGAACCTAAAAAATAATACAAATGACTTTATATACAAAACAGAAGCAGACTCATAGACGTAGAACACAAAGTTACCAAAGGGGAAGGCAGGCGGAATATACATTAGGAGTATGGGACTATAAAGAAAGTTGAGTGCCGAAGAATTGCTGCTTTTGAACTGTGGTGTTGGAGAAGACTCTTGAGAGTCCCTTGGACTGCAAGGAGATCCAACCAGTCCATCCTAAAGGAAATCAGTCCTGAATATTCATTGGAAGCACTGATGCTGAAGCTGAAACTCTAATACATTGGCCACCTGATGTGAAGAACTGACTCATTTGAAAAGACCCTGATACTGGGAAAGATTGAAGGTGGGAGGAGAAGGGGACAACGGAGGATGAGATGGTTGGTTGGCATCACTGACTCGATGGACATGAGTTTGAATAAACTCCCAGAGTTGGTGATCGACAGGGAGGCCTGGTGTGTTGCGGTCCATGGGGTCTCAAAGAGTCGGATGTGACTGAGTGACTGAACTGAACTGAACTGAATTTATGGGATTAGCAGATACAAACTAGTACACATAAAATAGAGAGGCAACAAGAATTTGCTATACAGACCAGGGAACTATACTTGTTATCTTGTAATAACTTACAATCCAGGTTCCATCCCTGGGTCAGGAAGATCCCCTGGAGAAGGAAATGGCAACCCACTCCAGTACTCTTGCCTGAAAAACTCCATGGACTGTCGCCTGAGGACCCTGGTAGGCGACAGTCCGTGGAGTTGCAGAGTGGGACACGACTGAGCGACTTCACGACGATGAATAACTTACAATGGAAAATAAAATGTACACATGTAACTGAATCACTTTGCTGTACACCTGAAACTAACATAATATTGTAAATCAGCTATAATTAAAAAAAAAAAGTAGGGGTTGCAATCTTTCCCCTTTAAGGGTCAGATAGCAAATAGTTGTCTTTGTGGGCCATATAGTCTGTCGCAACTACTTAAATTGGCTGTCACAGTGCGAAGGCGCCACAGACATCTCTGAAGTCTGGGTGGTGTGGCTGTGTTCCAGTGAAACATTATTTACGAAAACAGGCAGCGTGCAGATCTGACCTGAGGCTGTAGTTTGCAGACCTTTGATCAAAAGGTAAAGCGTTTGAAATTTGCATTTTTAAGCCCTCTGATTTCAACTTGTGCTATTGACAGGGAAATTTTAATTAAGCAGAAAATAATTACCTTTATATTGACTCAAATGTTTCCTGATGAGATTTTTTTAAACTGCTTTCGTTCCTATAAAGAAAGATTATTTAAGACGCAATCATTCCCTCGGTCAAGCTGATCTCCTCGGTCAGGCTCCTAGAAGCAGATCTTGTGTTTGTTTCTTTACTTCCACTTTCTTCTTGTTTTGATCCCAGATTAAACAGCTAGCAGCAGTGATCTTTAAATCTGTACCAAATCCAAGTGTGAACTACAAACCTGGGGCTAGGGGGTTCTGCTGAGATGTAAATTAGTCACTGGGCAGAGTTTAGCACAGCTGCCCTGGGCCCCTCTCCTTCGGGCCCAGTCAGGGAGCTGAGCACCAAGCAGGCTCTGAAGGAGAGAGCAAGGGCCTGGGATGCTGGTATGCAGGAGTAAGGAAGCATCTTGCTGGCTGATCTCTGCTTATTTACATCCAATTCTCATGCCTGAAAGCATCCTGATTTGCAAATAGTCTAAACTAGGTAATTCAAATCTCAAATCATCTGTCATCTGTGTTGATAAAATGACTGGTTCTTCTAAAGTGGCCAGGGTATGGAGCCTATCTTTATCCCATAGTCTGCCTTGGTAGGGCAGGAGGCAGGCAGATGGAGCACAGCCCATTTTCTGGTGGCAGCCTGGAAGTAGCCGTGCATGTGGTGTTAGCAGCTAATTAAAACAATCGTGTTTTAAGCACTGGGTTGAGATTTTTAAATACTTACCAATTCAAAGACTGGATAATACTTCTCAGCTTTCCAGGTGATGGTGCTCACAGTTATGGTTGTTTCCTGTTTCCCCAAACTGCTAAAAAGCCCCATGGTCCCATGTTAAAAACGCAGCTCTTTGAGTCCACTCCTGCACTGTGCTTGTGCTCAGCTTGAGGTTGTCTGATTTCATCACACATCTGAGAGCTGTCTTCCTCCTGGCAGAAACCTCGAAATGCTTACCTGCGGGCACACAGGGTTTGAGAGAATTCCTCGGGCGTCAACCCCAAGATCCTAGTTCCAGGCTAGAAGGTAGTGCCTCTATCTCCTATGAAAAGGTGTGTGAGGAAGAACACCCACCCCCCAGCACACAGAAACCATAAACCTCAAAAGCAACATGCCTTGGAAAGGGGGACAAGTGAGGTATCCGTTGATTTCATTCAATGATGCTTACTGGGCACCTACCACTGCCAGAATGGTGGGGCCGCAGAGCACTGGGAGAGCTCAAGTTCTTGGGGGAGAAAAACCACAAGTAAATGATTGAGAGAATCTCAGCAAATGCAGGGCAGTGGCAGGGTTGGTGAGATCTGTTATTGATCTCTTGAAGATCCAGAGTCCAAACTCATGTGCAGGGTGGTAGATCTGAAGCTGGTTAAGTGTGTTTGCTCTACTTGGACCTGATAACGTTGCTTTTCTTCATGCAAAAAAAACCCCGATAAGTGCCTATTTTCAATTTGCTAATACATCCATTTTCCTTATTAATACTAAAGCTGCATAATGTGGGCTATGTAAAAGTCTGCAGGCCTGAAAACAGGGTGTGTTTCTAATGGAAACACTCACATGTATGATTGTACAATAGCAAAGAGATAAATGACCATGATTTTGTAACCCCCTGCTGCTGTTAGTTTGACCATACTTCAGGAATGTTGCTTTCACTTATAGAAACTATACAAAGGTTGGTTTGTCAAAAAGACAAATATTAAATGAAAACTGTTTGCTTGAAGACGTGAGAAAAAGTGTGCAGAGTACACACACTGCAGACTGAAGAAATAAAATGTTCCAGGAAGAATCATTTGCAATATAAAGCTTAGAAATTTATTGCAACTTGAAAATTTGCTGATTATGCCAGACACTGGGGATTAGATTAAATGGAAGAAAATACCTTTATAGTGCAAGCTGTCCAGTCTGGAACACTTGTATTAATGTGAAAGGTTTAAAAAATATATTCTTAAAGTTTAGAGATTCTGATTTGATTTTTAACTGAGTCTAAGCTGGATTGCATCCTTTTTTTTTTTTTTTTTTTTTGTATTCTCAGATATGACAACCCACTCCAGTGTTCTTGCCTGGAGAATCCCAGGGACGGGGGAGCCTGGTGGGCTGCCGTCTATGGGGTCGTACAGAGTCGGACACGACTGAAGCGACTTAGCAGCAGCAGCAGTAATAAGTACACGCCTGTCTGGAGTCCTGGCCATATACCGCTGATTCCGGGCAAATTAACTTCTGTAAGCACCTCACTGTGGGTATCAGGCAGGAGGGGCATGTGACACATGGTAGAACCCACAGAACTGACCACTGACAACTGGGGAATGCGCTAGGCTGGGATACACAGACAGGAGACAAAGCACTGACCCTCAGGGAGTTCACAGCCTGTGTGGCATCTGCTCTGCTTTCAAGCAGCTGCGGGGGCCTAGAGAGCAGGGAGGGGGCAGGGACACTGAGGCATCCTCAGAAAGCACTCACAAACAAGGCACAGGAGAGGGAAGGCAGGAAGACAGGAGTGTGCGCAGCCCTGGGGGAGTGGAGCCCGCTCCGCTATGCAGCTTTAAAATGCTTCGTCTGACACTTAAAGTCCCCCTTGTTTTGTCATTTACCACATCCAACTCTAATTCTCACCAACCATGGACCTCGGAGATCTCAAGTATCTGCTCATCCTTAAGAGAGATAAGCAGTGACTTCATACGCACAACCTGTGCACCATTTGACAAGCAAATTCTGGCCACAACAGAGGCCACCACACAATTTTTAATTAAAAATTTTAAGACTCAAGTCCTTGAAATGGCTTAAAGTGGTTATATAAAAATTTGATAAGATAAAAATGAACAAGCCCACAGGTTGCTCAAATACAATTTATTCAAAGCAATTCACATTAAAATATTAGGTTTAAATACACATACAATTGTATTATAAAACACTATACTTTTCCAAGGTTTATGACATTTACTTTTTAGAATCACCTGTATGCTTCTAATTTGAGTCTAAAAGATACCACTGAGTGTTGCTATAATTGTATTTATATTCCCGTTTATTTCAACTTTGCTAATAGATATTTAGAAAGTATTCATAAGCTCATCTAGAATACACATGGTTATATGTTAAATGTTTACATTTAAAAGGGGAAGCCAATACAGTGCTACAGATACATGACCTGACAGTACTTTAATATATGAAATATATTTAATGGTTCAGCTTGCTAGAAATGTTATTAAGCAGGAAAAGCTCATCAAGCGGTTTATATCTACCTCCTCTGCACTAGACCCACATTCTACCAGAGTCCTTATGCAAGGCTGGCTTGGAGTCACTTCACGTAAATGAGATTGTACTCTTGAGTTTCTGTAAAAATGACTGGGAAGTTCAGATTTTGCCCCAAGGTTGTTCCTCATCTTAGAGATCTGTGTCAATGACTATTAATAAAATTTAGCTCAACTAACCTATGATTCGCATAACTCCAAAATACAGAGCCTGTTTCAGTGGAATCCCAAATGAGTGAGGCTCATGGCAAATCAGGTATCAGCAAAACAGCACGCGTAGGTCCTGCACCTGAAGAGTGCACAAAGGGAAGCTTAGAACTGCGTTGTGGAGGCTGGGACTCGGCACTGACCGAGCCCCATTCCTCAGGTCTAATTCTACAGAGCAGAGATGAAGAAAAGTATGGCTGCTGCCACCGTAGCATTATTCCTTGGCTTCCCTCCATCAACCCTCCCTTCTCGTGACACCTGCAGGCCCCAGATCAGGACGGCTGGCCCCCAAAACACACAAGTGAGCAGCATGAACAGCGTGGGGCTGGCTTATTTCCCACCAAGGCAGGTCCCCCTTCTTGTACATGGTGGGAACCAAGCAACCTCATGGAAACCAAAACAGTAGCTAATCAATGATTTCAAATGAACAAGGAACACACCAAATGGGGATAAGTCCAATTAAAGCATTCTCAACTTTTAAATAATACCATAATCCCCGAGTAGGTCGACATTACATAGTAAGATGACAGACTATCTTGACCACCCCGCCTTAGGTTCTTTTATAGTAATGACTTACAGTGTAGATATTAACAGGCATGAAGGCCACCTTGAGGACAACTTTGGTAAAACTGAATACAAACCAAGATTTCACTCCTTCATATACTTATTTACGTATTCACTGGGTGTGCTATGAAGTAACAAGTCCAGTGCAGGGTAGAGCTTATGCTGATGAAGACCTGAAACCAGGATGAACGGAATGTACTGCTCTACTTCATGATCAAACTCATGACTCAGATGCAGATCTGGAGACTTCAGTGAACAGAGGTCTGTGGGAGCCACTGTGGTAGAAGGGAAGGCTTGGAGGGAACACCCTGAACCAGCAAGTCTCTTTGAGTCTTAGCATCTCACTGGAAATGACAAGCGATGGATCTGATGACACGTCAGATGCCTCTGGCACCAACATTTTACAAACTGGAAAGTATGCCGGGTGTGTAAGTAAAGAATTTCATAGAATATTAAGCATCAGAGAGCCCACTGAGCATCATTTTGTCTGGCTCCAAAATTTTTCAGATAAACACTACTGACAAGCAAGTCAACTAAAGGAACAAAATAGCAGAGGATCTGAAAAGTCAGTGGGGAGAAGAACCCTGAAAAACTATAGCCTCATACACCAGGAGCTTCAAAGAAAATGCCATAGATTTACAGCGTAGGCAAAACCCAAAAATGTCCAGTGACTTAATATACACAGTTATGGTCAGTAAGATGGTGAACATTATCAACATTATGAATAAATAAAAGTACATAAACAAAGTCACTTTTTATTTGTTTATTTTGTCCTCTAAAACACATTTAAAAAATAATATTTAGACACAGAATCACAAATACACATAAAATAAAATAGTGCTGGCTTGCTTCACAAATGGGTTTCCTTTGACTCCTTTAGCTGCTTTGCATAAAATTCAAAGCTCTCCTGTAGACAAGAAAAAAGGGAGGGAAGTTACAGATAAGAGTTACCAGCAAGAGATGATGGCACAAAACTTGGAAATCATAAAGTACTGCCAACTAGCAGGACAGACTGCTGGGCCCATGATAGCTGCCGTCCCCTCAAGGCTTCAGCACTCGGCTTTGTTTCATGAAATCACCTATCCAATAGCCTCCAAGTCAGAGTCAAAGCACCAAGAGCCCCTGCTGTGTGTGTGCAGGTGTTAACACTTGGGAGACTCTGCAGTCTCCTTTGGGAAGGTTAAGAGGTTTGAAATAAACATGTTTTAGCCACTTCCAGTTCAGTGAAACAGTAAAAAGGAATTCTGCACATATGATTTCTCTTATTAAACAAAGCCAAGTAAAACAAAATTTCCCAGGCAACCTACTGAATGGGAGAAAATATTTGCAAAGGTATTTATCTGATGAGGGTTAACTGTCATACAAAAAATTTATATAACTCAATAGCAACAATGGAACTGAACAGACATGTTTCCAAAAATGAACTACAGATGGCCAAGAGGTACATGAAAAGCTGCTCAACATCACCAATCAGGGAAATGCAAACAAAAAACACCCTGAGATGGATCTCCCTTCATATCTGTTAGAATGGCTACTGTAAAAATATGACTAGAAATAACAAGTGTTGGTGAAGATATGGAGAAAAAGGAGCCCGTGTGCACTGTTGGTGGGAACATACATGGTGTAGCCACTAAGTAAAACTATGGCAGCTCCTCAAGAAATCCAAATGAAAACTAACATATGATCCAGCAATTCCACTTCTGGGTGTTTATCCAAAAAAATGAAAACATTAATTAAAAAAGATATATGCTCCCCGCATATTCACTGCAGAGTTAACAGGAGCCAAGACAAGGAAACAACCTCAACACCCATCGATGGATCAATGAATAAAGAAAACGTCGCACACACAGACACAGGAATATTATTCTGCCATAAAAAGAACGCAATCTTGCCACTTCCAACAACAAGCAAGGATGGACCTAGAGAGTATTGTGCTAAGTGAAATAAGCCAGACAGAAAAAGATAAACACTGTGTGATCTCACTTATGTCTAGAAATATGAAAAACACAAAGCGCATGGATACAGAGAATAGATTAGCGGTTGCCTAAAGGTTGCCTGTGGAGAAGGCGATGGCACCCGCTCCATACTCTTGCCTGGAGGATCCCATGGACGGAGGAGCTGGTGGGCTGCAGTCCATGGGGTCGCTAAGAGTCGGACACGACTGAGCGACTTCACTTTCACTTTTCACTTTCATGCATTGGAGAAGGAAATGGAAACCCACTCCAGTGTTCTTGCCTGGAGAATCCCAGGGATGGGGGAGCCTGATGGGCTGCCATCTATGGGGTCGCACAGAGTCGGACACAACTAAAGTGACTTAGCAGCAGCCGCAAAGGTTGCCTGAGGCAGGCAGGGGTGAGGGTTGGGGAGGATGAAGATGGGTAAGCCATGGAGAGATAATATACATATATATATAGTTAATAATACTGTACTGCACATTCTACAGCAGCTAAGAGAGCAGATCTTGAAAGTTTTCACACACAAAAAAAATTTTTGACTATATATGGTGGCCACTGTTAACTGGACTTACTGTGGTGATCATTCTGCAATATCTACAAATATCAAATTATTTTGTACACTTGAAATTAATATAATGCTATGTCAATTATACTTCCATTAAAAATCCTAAAGAAATAAAAACCAACTTATTTAAAAATGGAAATGAACAAGTAATTAACAGTGACATAATATGCTTAGCTACTGAAATACAGGCCATTAAATCCTATTTCAAGTTGAAATGAAGAGAGAACTGCCCCAAGGACATTTGATAAATTCATACCTACAGCTGAAGGTCTGAGAGTGACCTTGTATTTTAAACCTCGGTCTCAGAGGGCTATGTTCTGCGGCAGCCAGACCCATAGCATAACTTTAGTTCCTGAAGCCCTCCCTGGAGGGTCCCTCACAGAGATCTAATCCTCATGTAATTAAGTATTCACCTTATTTTTCACACATTATTATGAATACACAAATCTGTAGAGGTATTTTTCCCCCCTCTTAATTAAGAAACACTCACAGGAGGTTCAGTGAAAGGGACAGACTCTCCAGCATTCTTCAGCAGAACTGCGTAACGCTTTAGAAACAGATCATTCAATTTTACATTCTTTGCAGTCAAACTTTCATATAGTGCTTTAGCAGATGCAACATCATTGTCGAAGACTAGGAAAAAAAGATATTAATCATAGATAAAGTCAACCTATCTTCTTGTTTTTCCCAAACACTTATTCATTGATACCTGGATCCCTTTATCCTAAAGGAAACCAATACTTAACTACCTTCAACAAAAAAACCATATCCAGGATCTACAATCCAGTCTTCCTTCCCCACACCTCTCATTCAGCATTACCCACTATGAAAGAGAAGGAAAATGACAACACAGCTATTTTACAAGACCCATGCTAGTTCAACTGACCACAAACAGAAGTCTTCAATCACAGAGTAAGCACATACCATTCAATCTTCTGTTTAAAACCACACTTTGAAATCAGGCTAATTCAGTGACTTTTGTGATGAGGGGCATGTAAAGTAAGTGTGTATCTACATCAAGATCAGCTGCTAAACACCACCAGAAGACTTTCAATATATTCTCCTATTCTAAAATATGCAAATGAGGCATAGTTAGCCAGTGATCCCCCCAGATTTATATACATTATTAATACACATTAAAAAACTACATACATCTGGTAACAAGCTACACTAATATTTCATGTAATTGGATGATGCAGCAGCCTAGGAGCTAAGTTTAGCTGGCTCTCTACTTGTGGCTGACATGCAAATATTTTTAAGTTCACTGTTGAAATTATACAGGCTCTGCTAAGAATTGTTAGTGATCTGACTCTTTGATCTTGCATTAGATTGTTAACATCTACCCTACACTGATGCTGAATAATTAACCCCAACTCTACCAGCACCAACGTGAGCCTCCAGGATGATGTGGGATGTTCACGGATCAATCAAGGATCTCCCTAAGGGACTGAGGACAACTGTACACCTCTCACTGAAGCTGAACAGATCTTTAGTTTGGGTGAAGTCAGTTTCTTCTGTGTGAATCCTTTGTTCCCGTCCCTAACAGACCAAAGCCTTCTCCTTCCACTGTCAAGGGCTCAACCCAAGCTCTAGC
Organism: Bubalus bubalis; assembly: GCF_019923935.1. NCBI lineage: Eukaryota > Metazoa > Chordata > Mammalia > Artiodactyla > Bovidae > Bubalus > Bubalus bubalis. The sequence continues at coordinate 25,842,288 of NC_059168.1, forward strand.
ATCTTCTAGGGAGCTACTCCCAAAACTTTCTTCTCTTTCCTTACTTCCTGATCTCCCTGCTCTTCTCCCTCCCAACTGTCACAAATTTAGTAGTAACTTCATGCTGTTTTACACTTCATCTTACATACTACTAATACCTGCCAGTGCTAAAGCTGAAACTCCAGTACTTTGGCCACCTCATGCGAAGAGTTGACTCATTGGAAAAGACTCTGATGCTGGGAGGGATTGGGGGCAGGAGGAGAAGGGGACGACAGAGGATGAGATGGCTGGATGACATCACCGACTCGATGGACGTGAGTCTGAGTGAACTCCGGGAGTTGGTGATGGACAGGGAGGCCTGGCGTGCTGCGATTCATGGGGTCGCAAAGAGTCAGACAAGACTGAGCAACTGAACTGAACTGAACCTTAAAAAAGTTTATGATTATAGCATTATTTCGAAATATATCATGTTCCGCTCATAAGGGGAACATGATATAAAAATGGAAAATTCTGATTGCTAAGTCTGGTGTCCTGCCAACAATCAAATCCACAAAGCAACTCTTTATTTACCCTTTGGCTCAAGTGAACAAATCAGCGGGTCTCAGATGGACAGCTGATCATAACTTACAAACGCTGACATTCATCTTAATTACTGAGGAAACTTTAGACTGGTTCCCTTCCACATGTGGTCGCCTGGCAACCAGGGAAGAAAACTGTTTAAAAGACTACAATTTCAAAGCTGTGACTTCAGGTAAAACCTTGGGGCCCACTTTTTAATTAAGGTGTTTGCTATTTCCAAGAGGAGGTAGGTAGGCCACTGAAGGAGCAAACAGGCAAGTGAAATCTTAAACATATAGCCATTTTACGCTGTATTTCAGGCCGCAGGCCCTTGGAGGGGCAGAACTGGTTCCCAGAATGTACACCCAAGTGGACTTCTAAGTCTTTCCAGGAACCTGGATTGTAACTCAACAAAGCAGGGCCTCTCAGAAGATGCTCAGAGATGGTTTATAAGAATAATTTCAGATTTTTTTTTTTTTTAAATACAGGGCTTCTTTTTTTTCTTTTTTGGCTGTGCTGGGTCTTTGCTGATGCATGGGCTTTTTTCTAGTTGTGGCGAGCAGAGGCTACTCTCCAGGGGTGGTGCGCAAGCTTCTCACTGCAGTGGCTTCTCATGTTGCAGGGCACCGGCTCTAGGGCACACAGGCTTCAGTAGCTGCAGCTCCTGGGCTCTGGAGCACAGGCTCAACAGCTATGGCACATAGGTTTAATCCCCATGGCATGCGGGGATCTTCCCGGATCTGGGATTAAACCCATGTCTTCTGCATTGGCTGGCAAATCCTTTACCACTGAGCCACCAGGGAACCCCCTTAAATATAGTTTTAAAACATATCCTAAGGCTAAATAAATTATTTATACCATAAGCAATTATCTGATACTCAGGATTACTGCTTTTGAGCTGAAGACTTGTTGACTATACTACAAATATTTAAATCACTTAAATAATGCAGTTACATGAGACTTATTACCATAGCTTTTCATGAGGCAAGTGTATGCTTCTTCCTTGTCAATTAATTCAGGAATCAATTCTAACAAAGACTTCATAACTGGTGCCTAGGAAATTAAACATAGGTAACATCACCACAACTCAGAAGAACAGTGAAATATGACACTGACATATGGACATTGTATCATAAAAACTTAACAATTATACAGTAGAACTGCCTACTCAATTTAATGGACTATTTCCCTTTTGTATCTCTTAGTATAGTCAGCCCCTCTGTTACCTGTGGGTTCCAAGTCTGTGGATTTAACCAACCCTGGACCAAAAATATTCAGAAGAAAAAAAAAATTCTACAAAGTCCAAAAATGCAAATGTTGAATTTGCTGGGTGCCAGCAAATATTTACATAACATTTACATTGTATTAGGTATTGTCAGTAATCTAGGGATGATTTAACATTAACAGGTACTGAGTGGTAGGTTATATGTAAATATACATCATTTTATATAATCTCATAGAAAGGAAAAAAAGGGCAACTCAATACTTCCTAAATGATGTCTGCTGTAACTAAATACATGAGTCAGAGAGAAAAGTGCAATTAGGTAAATATTTTTCTTTTGAAAAGTGTGTTTATGTGAAAATTAAGGAAAATTAGTTTCCAGAGTTGGAAACAACCTAAATGTTTCACATAAAACAAACATTACAATTGGCGCTCAGTTTAGAACTTTATAATGTGCCCAGTAACCTAAAAACAGGGTTTCTGGGGCCCACTCACAGGTAAAATCGAATCTAAAAGGACAGTTTTGAAATATGCTTTTATTCTCTTTTTTTAAAATAAACGTCAATAAGACTTGGTTCTGTTTCATACACACACACACACACTTTTAGTATAAATAAGCTAAAGAGCTCCTCCACCTCGCGGTTTCTCCCCGAGTGACCTGACAGGAGGCGCTCTGGAGCAGGCAGCTCCCTCAGGCTCTGCACTCTGAAACTCACCCAGCGACCCAAGCAATGGGATTTGTATCTTACATTCCTAAGGGTCCTTTCTTGGGGCTCAATGCACTGCATGAACCTGTTTTGCATTTCCAATACAACCAAGGAGCCAGAACTGACTTTGCATCAATATAAAAAGTAAACAAGTTCAGGCCAGCAAGTGTTCAATCTCTACAGCATTTTTAGAAAAGGTCCTGAATCAAAAAGCTCTTCTATGGTACTCAATACCTTTGAGCAAGACTAGCTCATAGCATTATTGCCTTGGCAGCAAGTATAGCACCTTACCTTTCCTGATCTCTGAGAATTCCTAATACAGAACACCAAGAGAATCGGGATTTGTTCAGCGATTGCACCACACCTCTAAAAATCGAAACATTATTCAGTAAGTGACGGTTTTGATAAACAAGGGGACCAAGGTGAATATTTCCAATTAAGAAAGTTCACAATAATATAGTAATGTATCATTACTAACAGGAAGGCCTAATAGTCAACCAATTTTTTCAAAGCAAAAAAAGAAAACAAGTGCAAGCTCTGCCAAGCTTTTGTGAATGTTGTCCTCGGCACTGCAAGTATAAAGTTTGTTTAAAAAGAAAAGGGAAAAATTAAACTAATGCTTCAACAACCACAGAATAAGGTTTAGGACTGCAAAGAAAGAGGGAAAAAAGAAACACTATGCCTCTCCAATTATACTGCCAAGCATTCACAAGTGAGCTAGGGATCATAAGGTTAATTATACATTTAATAAGGTGTCAGGGAGATAACTGCTCGTTTCTTTATAAAAATTAAAATGTACAAAGCAAGTTCTCTTTAAAGTATAATTACCTACACTTATGCATACAAAAGGACTGATTTCAATCTCTCTATTTTATAAAAGGCTTTCATTGCAACAGACAGCCAGTGCTTGAGAAAGAGACAAAAGTTAAACTCAAAAAAAAAAAAGTTTATATGACAGACCAGCTAAATCAAGTGTCTATCCCATCTTAGATGCTATAGTAAAATCAAATATGGCAAGACAATATTTTAGTTTACATTCATCGCAGATGTCATTCTCTTAAGTTTCTAAAAGCACATTGCTCTTTCAAAGCTTTACAACATTGTCAATACTAAAACGACTAGTATAAAAAGAACTCTGGGGACACACAGAACATTTACACTATAAACGGATGCTTTCGACATCTGTGAACAAGGCATTCTTCACTACAGTAAGAATAATCTTGAGCTGTTTGGCAGGCAGGTAAGGAATGGGTGAAGGGCTTACCGTCTGAAACCACAGCCTACTGAAGGAGCAAACATGCAAAGACGACGCTGGCAGCAGCACTTGGCTGCCATGAAGCGCTCTGGACAGGCTGCTGCGGGCACATGCAGCTCTGCGGGCGCCATCACATCCCCACTGCCTCCCACCCTGGGCTACTAAGAAGAGCCTTGATGACCATGGCTCAGAAAAAGCTTGTAAATAAAATACCAAGTGCATCTTTCTAAAGAGCTATTGTAATAATGTGTCACAGTTGAATGAATACTCAGCTAGACATGCATATACCTGAGTAGGTACACTTAGGTATGTACCATACAAAGATAAAACATGAGAATTTACTCTTTTCAAGATAAAGCTTTTAACACAGAAGGCAAGAAGATAGAACAATGAAAAGATTCTTGAATCCCCATTATAAATTGCCATTTCTGTTTCAAAAAAAATTTTTTAAGGGGAAAAAAAAAGTAAACAAGAAAATTCTCAAATAATTGGCATTTCTGTCTCTCCAGGAACAAAAGTAAAAAAAGCCTTAGAGGCAGTGCCAATTTACACTTTTCACAAAACTGTTAACACAGAGAAATTTCTCAGGAATTCCTTTTACAAATGGCTTGGATTCCACTCTCGAAGTGGATGACCTTTCAGGATCACAAGCAGGTGAGTTCACTTTCTCCTTCCCTATCTGCTACCTAAGATGTGTCACAGCTAGCAAAAACAGAAGGGAATGTAATACTATTTACTATCAGAAATTGGTCCCAGGCCTCAATTTGACACAGGGAGTCTACACAAACACAGCCGTTGGCGGGATCACGGTGACTGTTTGACTGCCACCTGCTGGGAAGGGGCTCCCTGGCGGTGCCTGTTTGTGTACATTACCAGTGGCAGCTCCGATCACCCACCGTTCTGTCGGCACTTGGAGCGGCTTTACATTTAGTGCTGTTAAAATGGCATGAATGCAGTTGTCTCCTTCCCTGAAGATTGCTAATCTAACTGAGAGTGCGGGCCACAGAGACCTGCATTTGTCGTTTAATGTGTCTGTGACACACAAGTGAATAGAAAGCAAATTTGACTCTTAATAAATCTTAAATAAGGCACCAAGAGTGTTTGAGTATTCAAGAGAAGCAGTACTTGAAAAGCAAACATTTCCTACTTTTTGTTTGCAAACTGTGTTGCCATGGTGACGCACGGTATTTCCAGCGCTAGAGAAATTAAACTAGGAAATCAAAGGAACTGTTTTGCAATACCTATCTGCACGGAAACATTTGTCTTTAAATCATTTTGGCAAAACATGTCTCTTTCCACCCCCATTTAACTCTAAAGACATTTCTAGTCCAATTTGGCATCTTTAAAACCAGCAAGCTGTAACATACAATCCAGTCCTTGTCAGGTGACCTTGATTCACACTGAATTTCAACGCGCTAGCAGTGCGGCACTTCACTTCCGGTCTTCCACCACATACCTAACCCTAGTAATTTCTCAGCTGACTTCACACAAGTCACAAAGCCTCACTGCTCCACATGTGGTGGGTCATTACCTGTAGGAGAGCTCTGGCATCATCCACCTTGCCTGAATCCACAAGCTGAAGGAAAAGATCAGTTACAGGTTTGTAAACTGCAAACTGATTGGCCAATCTCTCCGCCATGATGCTTACTGAAAAAAAAAAAAAAAGACAAGAAAAATCTTTCATTTAAACAATGGTATAACTCACTCACCAAAGACAGTCAGTCCAGACAGGCTAGAGAAAGTGCTTCTCTGCTCTCTGACCAGAAGAGCTAACTTACTCTTTTCAAGTGCTGCTTCCAACTGTCCCTCTATGACTTTTCGGAATAAGTATGCCAAGCCAAAGTACTGAGGGTCCACGGTTTGCTTCTCGGAAGTAAGCATATTTTCAATGCTTTCTATTGCAACATCTACGTTATTACTGTAAAAGAAAATAAAATAAATTATAAAGAAATATTTGCTTTTATATTAACATCACAGGCAGTTGCAGTACAGGTAATTTAGTATTTACACATGCAAGCACTTTAGGGGGGAAAAAGACAATATATTTATAATTAACCAGATAAAAAACATTATACAAGTTGAACCAAATTACATTTACGTGGCAAAGGCAATCACTGGGTGCTTTACGCTGCAACAAACAACTGAAGCAGCTGTTTATTTTAAAACACCGCTCTAGAGAAAAGAACAAACAACTATACAGAGAAGAATTAAAGACAGTAACTTAAAAAATTATTGTATTTCAAAGTTTTGTTTTTGCAGCTGTTTGGATATGAAATGAAATCTTTTATACTTTATACTCTGGCATTATAATCTACAACTGGTCACTACTGCATGAAGTAATAAAGATAATGTTAGTCTCAGGATTCTTAAAATTGCTCATGATGTCTGCAAAAGGTACATTTTCAGGTCTCTCAACCCACATTCACAACAATTTGTTCTTTTCAGGTGATATACAACATTCGAAAAATATTCAATTTATATAAAAGTTCTCTGAACAAAGTATCTTCATACTTCATTCTTAAAAAATTAATTACATGGCCTTATTAAACAACTTATGATGAAAAGTATCTTTATGACTAACTTTCTGGTTAAGGTGCTCTTTAACTGATACTTCACAGTTTATGGTATGGTACTCCAAATCCAAATAATCAATTTTATGTTGGAATTATCACCTGAAACAACAATTCTCTAAAAATGAACCCCATTACAATAAATTTTTCTTAAGGGTTTTAGTTAGAGAATTATTTAATAGTCAATTATATTTGATAGTTAATAAAAACATCTCCACATCATATAAAACTCTGATTATATGGTAACATTTAAAATTCATCCAGATCTTTCTTAAATAATTTTCTGGAATCTTTTAACTTAAAATAATAATCACATTTCTTACTAAAGGTAAAGTTAAAAGTTCTATATGGGGAAACAGTTTTAAAAGGGGGAAAACCAAACAACTTCTGTCCAAAGAAAGGAAAAAACAAAAACCCCGTAAAAGCCAATAAGACATTTTAGTATCACAAGCCATTACCTGTATGTAAGAGTAATTGCTAACTAACATTTTTTCCCTAAAAGCATGAAGAATGTGAATTTCATAGTTACCCACATGAATCTTTAACTTCACCAGTGAGGCTAAGAAAAATCAAGTTCTTATTTATTTCTAGAATAGTGATTCTCAATAAGCAATCTAGAAATGGTGGTAAGACAATCACCTGTAAATACCTCCCTTTGTGTGGGTGTGTGTTGACAGGGGTGGATGAACAGGAGAGTGGACAAAACAGAAAGGCGTATTTTTAACGAGCTTGTTGGGCCCCGTTTCGCGATGTTCTGGCAGAGTGCCACTGTCAAGCGTTGCTGACATTCGAATGAACTTATTTTTTCACTTTCGTAAAGAAGTGTTTCAACAAGGGCCTGGCATGTATGAATGAGCAAAGTTACCAACTGTGGGGCAAATTTCATGAATTTGAAAATTTTGATCAATGTTGTTTACGATTTAATTTACAGCTAAAACATATTTTGTAACACAAAATTATTCCCTGACAATTATAAAACAGGCAGCAACTGGCATCACTATTTTCTCTACAGTTGATACGGTTCCTAATAGCCTGCCTTTTTAAAAGGTGGTATTTGAGATAATGTTCCTTCCGGTGTGTACAGGGAAAGAAAAGGAAGTTTGAAGATACTCACTTCTTTATTTGTGCTAAAGCAATGTTATTGATGAAAACCATACGGGAAAGTCCAATTGAATCCTCGAGTCCATTTACCAACTTCTGAATGTCCTGTATGCTTTCTGTATCACCCTTCAGGGCACAGGCCTGAATAAGGCGGGTCACTGCTAATCGAGAAGGTATCTGGTCCAAATCTAAGGCTGTTTTTAGTGTTGTCAGAGCATCTATAATAGAAAAGCAGGCACCAGTTTTTCTTATATGACATGTACTGACAATGCAGTTTGAGAACTAGCTTTTAAATATGAGCACCAAATGACTAAACACAAAAAGCTATGAATACTTTTATTCTATATTATAGAAAATGTTAATACTTTATGTGAAATCTGAAAAAAAAATTATTTATTTGACTATATCAGAGACCAGAGAAATGTCTTCTGTAAGTCATACAGAAAATGCAAATGTTACTGACAGAAAGCAGCTTCCATTCAGGGATAACATTTAGTGACTAATTTCAAGGAAGTTGACAAGTTTAGAGAAATATAAATAAGGAAGAATTTAAAAAATTACAGACTTTCCAAAACTATGTAACTTTTACCCTCATTCACACTTTCCCAGATTTTATTACACTCCAAAGATTCATGATTATCAAAAATCTAATATCCCAAAGATTCTTTCTTGAAAACAGTATCTCTTTCTAATCCAAAAAGGTTTGATCATACAAGATGAACAGCCAACCTGGAACATTCAGCTCAGAGACAAATTTATTTTACATGATTAAATACCATGCAGATATTTTCTTGCACTGATTTTTCAGAGAAAAGAAACCTTATCAGGTTCCCAGGGAGACCCTCCACGAGAGTTTGTTTTTTTTAATATCAAACTTACAAGTATTTGATTATGGATAAATATGGAATATCCTTCTGAGTTACTCACCTAAGTGCCAGAGTAGCAAAATCATTAAACTAAATACAGTGGTGGACTGGAGGGAACATGTAATACTTAACATAACACTCACTGCTACCGAAGAAAACTTCATGGCTCTCTAGCAATTAAGGCAATGCAACCTACACAAAACTAAGACTCTCAAAGCAGCTTTCCAAATAAGAACAGTCCATCATTAACGGAAGAATAGGGAAACGGTAGTAATTAAACACACTACTAAAAGTGATACGATCAAAGACATCACAAATTTAGTATTTATTACTGAATAAAAAATTTATTGTTACTCCAAATCTATACTTTAAACCAGTGATTCTTAAATGGGGAAAAGGGAAAAAAAGGTTAAAAGGTATATTCAGTAAAATTTTACAGATACATATGAACACACAGGAAATAAAAAATTTTATAGAAAATAGGCTTGATAAAATCTTAACTGGTGGTCATACACAGATAATCAACTTTGGAATATTCATATTAGCCAGCAATACTGTCAGCTAAGAAGGATCTTCCTACAAGTAGATCAAATAACAGTTACGATTATCATGTTGATGATAGTAACTAGCATTTATCAAGCTTTTATTACGTGTGTTGAGCACTTTCTACACTCCAGACACAGATTAAGCAGTCACACTCACAACTAACCTTCTGAGGTACCAAATTTATATGTGGAAACTAAGGTACAGATAATGTAAATACTGTTAGACACCAACCCAAGAACTTAACCACACTGGGGCTTGCATCTGCAGGTGCGCGTGTGTGTCAGAGTGAAGGATCGAGAATAGACCACCTTGTGTCTACCCAAAGGAAGCAGGGGACCTTGGAACTGAAATCATATACCCATACAGAATCTGCCTTCTGTACAATTCATGACTTCTGAGACGTCAAAAGTGGTTCCCATGCACACCCTCCACCCCAAGTAATACTCCTTATATTGCCAAGTTGTGATGTATCAGCTATTAATATTCCACAACAGCATAAGCTAGTTAAATTAGATTAAGACTGAATTGGCTTTATTTTTCTTCCTGCTTTAGATGGAATTGAAGAACAGAAACCTGAAATTTTTTTTTTTTTTAATTGGGAGCTATAGTCAGCCATGGAGCACAAATAAGGTAATATGGATAGTGCCAACACCATCCTGGCCTTGACAATGACCACTGGAGGTTATCAGTAGGTGGGAGGCACGGAAAGCGGGCTCATGACTTCTGCTCTCAATCAGTCTCCAACTGAATAGATGAAAACAGATGTGAAATTATATCAGTTTCTTGTTGTTTTCACAGGATAACCTAACATACAAGTAGGGTAGCAGTCAATTAAACATTGATCAGATTCTGCTCAAAAAGCAACCTCTTGAAATTAAAAAAAAGTATTTTATCCTGATCTCTATGTCTACAGAAATATAAGCTTTTTACAAAAATGAGCTTATTGATATGGGGAGCAAATTTAATTTTTTGATGTTTTAAAATTGTTTATCAGGGACTTCCCTGGTGGTCCAGTAGTTAAGACTCCACACTCCCACTGCAGCAGGCATGGGGTTCGATCCCTGGTTGGGAACTAAGAGTTGAAATGCTGTGTGTAATGGCCAAAAAATAAAATAAAAATACAAAAAGTAGAAAAAACTTGTTTATCATTTCTGCGTTTAAAAGCAACTTTCCCAAAAGCCTTTGCTACTGAAAATGAAAGCTTTTAAAGTTTTAATAGCAAACCTTACAACACTCCATTATGACTAAAGGCTGGGCTGTTTAATGTGCTGGTCCTGCCTATAGAATACTGAAGCAGCAGTTCTGCAAAGGCAGAAATCATCACTTACATACTCAGTCCTCACTAATTAGGAAGACATCTATAGTCTAATACGTCTAGGCATTACAGGTAACATTAAAGGGGCACAATTAGCAACTTTCAGAGATGTGAAATTCTATTATAAGCATGCAAGTGAGGAATAACACCATTCTCACAGACTGAAGAAAAAACTAGGTAATATATATATTCGACAGTTAAAAAGCTGTTTCAACCTTCCTTAAAGAGTTCCTAAGCAGGTTTCGCTACATCAGCAAAAACTGTGGTTTCTGGCTAAAATTCAAACATAAAATTAAATATGAACAGATGCTTATCTAAATTTAAGAGAATCATCTTTTTCCCCCTTGGGAGCTCATTCATAAGCCCATCCCATTCATATCCATCCCTCTGCAAACCCATAAACAGCCTCTGCCAAGCAAATGGCCCCATGTCCCAATCCTCCCCAAAGTCATCTCCAATTTCTCTGGTGTTATCCTCTTAATATTCATTTAAAAACTCCAAACTCCAAATAAACATGGTATCTTACTGCTGTTGGTATTATGAACTATTAAAAAAGTATTAGATTAAGTTTTAAAAATCAATATTATAATCATTTGGTGCACAATCCCACACATTTAACACTCAATTTAACTCATTTGCTATCTCACACACAACCAACACAATATGCAAGAAACAACTGCTGGGAATTGTTTCAGATGCTCTAAAGTATGTTAATTTCCAAAGCAAAAAATGACTTGTGCTGTGAATTTTAACGCACTTGAAAGCCTGTACTTTCTCTCGTTCTGGAACACAAATTTTGCATGTCTGAAGAGCTGTGATTCATCTTAAGAAAACCCATCTTGTGTTAAATGGAATGGAAACTGGACTAAGTGGTCAAATGACAAGTACATTCATATTCAAGCTGTATTATAAATGCATGTACAGTAATTTACGTCTCTCAGCTACCACAAAAGGCTCTTGATAAGCAGGTAATTTGCTAAATGGACTCCTTTATCCAAGTATTCGAAGGGCGTTACAAGAAAAATCTGCAGAGGCATTAATGTGACGTAAAGGTCAAGCATTGTGACATACCTTTCAAATAATCCCGCCTAACTTGCGTTATGATGAGGAGGCTGTTGGCAGCATCGTTCAGTGTGAAGCCCTTGATGTGGGTCTCAGCGCTAAAAGAAGCAGACATTTAGAAAGGAATTACTGACATGCTTCTGATACGATAATAAATGGTTGAGCACCAAGGTGAAATTATAAAAACTACTGTTCGTATGTTAAAAATATTGCTGCAAAATATCGACCTGGAGACAGCTTTTGTGTTATCCTGTCAATGGTTATAGAAGGATAATTTTTTTTTGCATTCTGACAGATGACAAAGTTGGAAATGAGCAACAAAAGAAACAAAGTACAAGATTTTTTTTAAACAATCGGTTCAGATTCTTGAATGCTGACATATTAGATGACTAAAATAACTGCATGCCCTGCATTGTTCTGCTGTACCCTAAGCGGGATACTTTTTCCTTTTTTTCCTACACTCACCGTAATTTATAAAATGTAAAACTAGTCTTTCGGCAAAAAAATTAGCATTTATTTTCAGCACTTTATATTTTAAATATAAACTAAAGCGTATTATTAGCACCATCTCATTCAGTTGATTAATTTTCAAATTTCTGTCATCTAGATACATAGTTTTTAAAGGTGAACCTACCACAGAGCTAAAACCACGGTTACAGTAAAATGTAAGATTTCACACAATCTTGTCCCAGCCTTAAATTTGAAATCCCCCAACTTTTTAAAACTCAAGAGCAAAAACTTGCTTTACTTATGACTAAAACCTACATGATTTATTAAAAAGAAGGAAAGAAAAACCCTAGCCAGAGATGTTCTGTTTGCTACACTGTGTGTGGATCACCTGTATTGAAATTTCAGCCTTCTTAATGCCCCTGGGGTTCATCTCCTGATTAGGAAATCTCCAAAGGTCAGAAGGAGCAAAAGCAATTGCTGCCATTTGCCTTCTCAAGCTCAGTGATGGTCTGGCTGCTAACAACCTTGGCCTGCCAACATGAACATCTAAGCTGAGCAGATTGCGAGAAAAGCAGGGTCACTACTAAATTATTCTCATCAATCCCAAGAAAATCCTCCAAAACACCGTGATGTGCCCATCCTCTCAGTCACTTCCAGCCTCTGGGGATCCCCCCTGCAGTTCCCGGGTGCAGGATTTTCTTATTCCCCCGACCGATCCTCTTAATCCCACCAAAGCACCCACTGCTCAGTTCGACTTGTTTCCTTTGTCCCATCTGTCAAAGCTCTTAAGTCAACAACTCGTGCATGAGACTATAAACTGCAGAAAATAAAGGATTTACGTTCTCAATCTCTAGCATGATTAAATAAACAAGGAGACACTATTAAAATTAACCTCACTTCTTATGCCAACATTATTACATGTATTATACGATACTTAATTGAAAATATTCACTAAAATTCATTAAAACCACAAGGTAACAAAACCTCTGACACCACACTTGATGTCAAACCTTTTGAAAATCTCAAAACACAGAATATTTTTCTTTTAATAATTTCTTCCTATCTCAAGAAGGTATATATTCAATACAAATTTGAAATTGGGGATAAACAGGAAGAAAACTCTCCCCAGGTCTATTATATGCTGAATACATACACGTTTTACATATAGAAACTGACCAATCACAACCAAAATGTTTCAAACTGACAAAGGGAGAAAACTACAAAGCATACTGGTAACTTTGCGACGGATTCACTAATAGAACAAAATAAGAGAAGTTTACTTCTGATTCTTAATTATGATCTTTCCTTTCGGAAAAAAATCTAGTAGAGATGTCCGATCAAACTTACTGTGATGATGAGAGTATTTCTTATTCATGTCACCCAATAGGGTAGTCACAAGTAACATGTGGCTACCTGGCTACTGTGGTGGAGAAATGGAAACTTTAATTATATTTCATTTTAGTAATTTAAATTTAAGTGGGCAGTTATAGCTAGTGGCTACTGGATTGGACAGCACAGAACTACAGATATTTTCATTTTCAGAGCTGCCAAAATACAGGGGAAAAAATCACAGAGAGAAAGGGGTATCAATCTTTTAACTTACAATCAACTGCAAAAGTTAATCTGTCTTAACCAAAGAAGATAATATTACAGGGAAAGTTTCATCTTAGAGATTTCAAAGCAATGACTGGTCTATGGATTGTACTTACATAACCTGCGCATGGGGCATTAGGCAGTGATCAGAATTTATCTTACTTTGGATAACAAAAACTGGCCAATCCAGTAAAAAGCATCAGTGATTGATTTCACATTCTTTTTAGACAGAATAAATAAGCTAGTAGGAACAAAAGAAAATAAAGCGCTATCTCCAAAGGTAAAGCAGAGCTATCAGCACATGGCTCTCAAGTGTCATAACTGTGCAGTCCAGTGCTGACAAAGACGTAAAATAACAGTTTACATAACCCTTACTGACTTATGAACAAGTAGTTCCCCTCCTCTGAAAAAATTCACTATACCTAAATTTTTTTTTGGAACACGAAGAAATGTATTTCTAACTAAAAATGAAAGAACATCATTCTTTCAAAAATTTTAAAGGCATTTGTTACTTTTGAGGTTTCATTACTTGTTGGGAAGGTTAAATAACCTTCTTAATAAAACTGAAGAAATCTCATTAGTAAGTAGTCAAGTGAATCTGTAACACATTAGAGACAGCAAAGGTATAGCAAAAACAATGACTGCATTAGTTCAAAGGGGAAACCACCGCTCTTAAGAATGAACAAGTGGCATCAGGTAGGGAACTATAAGAGACTGCTATTTATGGAGTAATGTGAGAGTAACAGTGCCAGAAAAATACTAGGGGTACAGCCACTTGCTACAGTGGCTCATTTGGTCAGACCACATTAAAGTAATGATGGCTCTAAAAATAAAAGCAACAATCCTGTTTCATTCTGATCACTGATGCCGAGCTGGAGTGGAAAAGATGACCTAGTGGAATGTTGGTAATAAACCAGCAAACCAATCGAGGGAAGTTACAGGACATTCCTTTGGTAACAGAGAACTGGAACTCTAACTTCCACTTCTGAATTCCCAGTCCAGAGGTATTTTCAAAACTACCCAATGCAGATCTAACCCAAGATACAATCCTTACAATTATTCATAGTTAGATACAACATTTTATTGGTTCAAGGAAAAGGATGTGCGCAGATTCCTAGATTAAGAGCCTCTGGGCATTTGAAAGCTTTGCACCTAGGATTCTCTTTGGCTCACACAACTACATGGGGAAGCCATCTACAAAACACTCCCCAAACGGTAACACAGCGAAGATGAAAGTGCCTCAGTAGTACAGCAAGGCTTCGTGAAGATGGAGAGAGGGACGGGAGGAAAGAAGATAAGCCTACATTTTACGGGCTGTGGACATAAGTGGAAATAGATGGGATGTGCTTATAACCACCTTCTAGGCCAACAGCTTTCACACTCGTTTGATGGAGATTCTCAGTCAGACATGGTAAAAAAATGACGGGTTACACCACAAACCAGCACACTAACATACATACACACATATAACAGAGAGCAAACGTTCACAAAATATCTTTACTACATGGAGTGCTTTGGTGTTTTCTATTCATTAAAAAAGATGTTGATTCTGCCCCATTGAATAAAATTCATCATCTACTAACTAACTGGTTACAAATACAATCTGAAAAATGATTCTAGACCAGGGGACTTCAGTAAGCGGTATGCACACTGTGAGAATGCTCTAGGTGATGCAAGAAAAGGCTTGTTTCTACTTTTAAATCTTATCCTCCGAAAAATTTCTATTTTGGGACCACATTTTATAATATACTCACATATCATACAGTAGTGCAGCTCACTGAGAACGGCATGTGACCAAAATGTTTAAGACACAAGATTCTTGCATCAGCTGGGATGTCTAGTAAAATGCAGATTCTTGGGCCCTACCCGGATCAGGTGAGTCAGAACTTCTGGGGTGAGTGGAGAGGAACCTGTGCTACCAGAATGTGAGGTTCACCGTTCAAGAAGCAGCCAAGTTACAATGAAAGAATTATATAATCTGTGCTTTGAGGAAGTATTTCAGAGGTCTTTGTGGCCAACCTTACGATTATAAGACTTTTGAAAAAGTTTTCTTTCTTTGTTTCCATCTCCTCAGATAATCTCAACTCAAAACTCTCAATATCCAATTCTCAACACAAAATGTCCCCTTTTTTTTCCTGCTGTCCCTTCCTCCCAAATCCCTGTTGCCTCAAAAATACCTTTGATAATTAAGCATAGTGTTTAGTCAATACTTTTTTGAGAAAAGTCACTTTTGGAAAAAATCTGCACCTCCGGGATGACTTCAATGGTTGCAGATGACAGGATGCTGTTCAATGTCAAATTTTTCAGGTCACTAACTAAGGATATACTGAGTATTCCTGAGATAGATAATTTAATTACTAACAGCAACTGAGTAAACACACAAATGAGATATAATGAAGAATCTAAACTTAAGTCTTAGTGTGGCTGTTCAATATCAAATATACAAATGATTCAAGATCATAGATATATATGATGCATGGATATATCCATATACGTAGCACTTATATGTACATATTATGAATATATATATATACACACATGCCGTGTATATATACAGAGATATAGATATATTTCTAGAGACAAGTACAATCACACACAACATATTTTTCAAAATAGAATATCAAAACATAAACAGCAAATATGGCCCCATGGTGCATAACTTTAACATAACACTAATATTAATATCAGGTTTTCCAGTGAACTCCAAGAATGGCAAACATCCGTCTTCTATTCAGGATTCTAATATTCCAAAAGTGCTGCAATGTAAAAATTTTGAAGGCCAAAAATTAGCCAGGAAACATCATTTCAAAATTTACAATATACTAGGAAAACATTGACTTTTGCCATTGAAAAATAAAGCTACTGACTCATTAACAGGACATGTCTACATACCAGAGCAGGTAACCTTGATCCACTCCTTTCTAGGCCCTTTCTGATTATTTACTTAACTTCTGAAGTTAATTCCTTGGGAATAAGACAACTGAGTCAGTTAACTAACACATCAGGGAAGAAAGCTTTACTTTTCTGATTTAAAAAGTATTTTACTCTAAGGAACTAGCCAGAGAGACAAAACCATTACCACTTACACCACCACCAAACAGGTTACAAAACAAGAAGGGACAGAGAAAAGGTATTTAAAATGTGCTGAGTACCATATATTTTTTCCTACTTCACCCTATGTCTTTCAATGCCTAGAAGAATTAATGTAAGATTTATTATCATTTCATTACAGAGAAGAAAAACTGAGGTTCAGAAATAGGAACAAATTTTCCAAAGGGCTTTCAAGTACAATTCAAAGCCTTGTCTAAGTTCAAAACCCTTGATGCCTTCATATATTAGGCTGCTTCCACCATAAAAGGTACACAGATCGAGCTGCTGAACAAGAAACAAAACACATACCTATAAAACACAACAGAACCCTTCTCCCAGAAAAACCAAACTACTTTTCTATATATGAATAGCATACATGGGTTTTGAGGTTCTATACGGTAAAAATAAAATAAACTGCAGTGTGCAGGACAAATAAAAGTTCTATCTTTTGTAGTTTAAAAACCCCCTTAAAATTAAAAAATCATTTCATATAATTCCTATGGGTAGTTGAAGACAATTAAGCAACTGTTACTATAATACATTAAAAAATCCTAATTATAGGTTTTTCTTTTTTGAGTGTGAAGTTTAATAAATGAACTGATACTTACAAATCTTTCACTTGCATTGCTTGCATAGAATTATCCTTCATCAAAAGTAAGTTTATAAGCCTGGCATAAGCTTCATTGTCAAACACAATGTTTTGCTTTTTTGCTGTCAGGAAAATATTAAATGCATCTATGAAGGAAAACAAAAAATGAGATGAAATTATTCTGAAATGGCAAAAAGGAGGGGGAAAGCCCTGAAGCAAAGCCCCAACCCCCCATTTCTGCTTCTTTTAATACTCACCCGGTACACCACTCTAAGAGATACATAACCAAGTAAGCAGATGGTATCACTGTTCTAATCTTTAAAAAAGTAAGGGACAGTTTTGGAAACTACTACTTAATTCCAGTGGATGGTAATAGAAAGGGCTTCCTTTTACAATGATTTTTTCATACTAGCTCTCTCAAGTCAATAAATTATTTTCATGGCAGTAAAAACAGAACACAGCTCTTCTGAATTTGTTTGTCAAAAGATCCCAGTTTCAAAATAAACTGTAAAATGTGTGTTAAAGTCCAAATAAACCAGGGGTATAATTTAGATTGAGGGGAGCAAAAGATTCATTTTAAAGCAATCTTTAATCTATAAGTGGGTGGTTACTACGGTTAACATTTCAACACAATAGCATTAAAGTGAATATAGCCTATAATTCTAAAATTAGGAGATCAAATTATTTGGCTACGACAGGACTTATACAAAAACATACAATTTTCAAATATACAGATATCTAACAAGTAAACTAAGCAACATTTGTTTGACTGATTAACAGTTTTATTTCACTTGTTCACAATAACTGTCAGTGAATGAAAAGATGTTACCAAAAGAGAAGTAACTACACTTTTCAGTCACTTACTTTTCTGAAATAAAATTGCCTGGCTATAAACATCCAACTGAAACTATAATCCACACTCTGTTGTATATAAACAAGTCACAAAAAAGGTGGGGCATAACTGAACTATCACTCAAGACCTTTTATGGATATAAAGCTCCATGTAAAGAAATACAGAACACATAACTAGGAATGAACATGATATTAAAGCTCAGAAGAATATTCTGTGCTACTTTAGACATTTCTTAACAAGCAGGAAAAAAGAAAGAAAGCCCAAGCAGAAATTATGCTTGTGTTTACAAGTTATGGGAGCATGAACTAACCCTTCAATTAAACTGAAGAGACAATACCAAAAACTTAACCTTTCAAGTTAAATTCTGAGAAAACAAGAGAAAAAGATATGACACTAATATTTGCATCTTAACTAAGAAAAGACAGACTTTATCATTCAGTATATAATGCATATATTTTTCTTTAAAGGAAGCTTAGAAATTATGATGTATTGTAATTACTGGCTACATCCCAACAAGCATATACAATAGGTTCACTACTTTGCTAAGTGAAAATTTAAAGTACAGTCTGAGTACTTAAGATCAACAACGTAATACAGAAAAGCTTACTAGTTGTTTTCTAAAATTGCAGTCTTGAATTCAGTTTTCAAAGTACATTTTGCCAAGCATTTCTACACAAAAGTAACTAAAACCTCTTGAATTAACAGAATGAAACCAACTAGATAAATGCATATGGTAAATTAAAACTAAAGCAGGGGTGTATCTTTATATTTATAATGCATTATGTTTAGTTAACTGGTTAGATGTTTTTACTTAAATACAACAATTAAAAAAAGGCAATATATGGAGTTTTGGAATCTTAAAATAGGAAGTATACACTAACTGTACATTCATTTCAGTTAAATCAAAATTCTATTAGAATATTTAAACAGTATTGATAATAATGAACTTTAGGTTTAAGAGGTACATGGCGAAAGACTCAAGGATGCATTAGACTGAATATGCAGCAAAAGAAAGTAACTCAGAAAGAATAAAGTTATTCTGCAGGATTGAGAAAGCTTAAAAGTTTAGCTTAATTCCTACTTCAGACACTGTATATCTGTGTCACAAAATCTGTCACAAAATTTCTAGTTAAGAAATTAAGAGGGAGATATGTTCGTTATGTTACTCCTTTCTGCCCATGGATGCCGCCCCGAAAGCATCACTGAAGTCTCCCCCTCTCCACTACCATCATGTCTAAGTCAGAGTCTCCCAAAGAGCCCGAACAGCTATGGAAGCTCTTCATTGGAGGACTGAGCTTTGAAACAACCGATGAGAGTCTGAGGAGCCCATTCTGAGCAATGGGGAATGCTCACAGATTGTGGTAATGAGGGATCCAAACACCAAGTGCTCCAGAAGCTTTGGGTTTGTCACATACGCCATGGTGGAGAAGGTGGATGTGGCCATGAATGCAAGGCCACACAAGGTGGACGGAAGAGTTGTGGAACCAGAGGGCCGTCTCAAGAGAAGATTCTCAAAGACCTGGTGCCCGCTAAACTGTGAAAAAGATTTTTGTTGGTGGCATTAAAGAGGACACTGAAGAACATCACCTGAAGGGTTATTTTGAACGGTATGGGAAAACTGAAATGACTGAAATCGTGACTGACCGAGGCAGTGGCAAAAAGAGAGGCTTTGCTTTTGTAACCATTGATGACCATGACTCCGTAGATAAGACTGGTCATTCAGAAATACCACACTGTGAATGGCCCCTACTGTGAAGTGAGCCCTCTCTAACCAAGAGATGGCTCGTGCTTCATCCAGCCAGAGAGGCCGAAGTGGTTCTGGAAACTTTGGTGGAGGTCGTGGAGGAAACTTCAGTGGTCAAGGTGGCTTTGGTGCAGCCATCGTGGTGGCAGATATGGTGGCAGTGGGGATGGTTATAATGGATTTGGTAATGATGGAAGCAATTTTGGAGGTGGCGAAAGCTACGGTGATTCTGGCAATTACAACAATCAATCTTTAAATTGTGGACCCATGAAAGGAGGAGACTTTGGAGGCAGAAGTTCTGGCCCGTATGGTGGTGGAGGCCAATACTTTGCCAAACCACAAGATCGAGGTGGCTGTGGTGGCTCCAGCAGCAGCAGCGGCAGCGGCAGGAGGTTAATTACTGCCAGGAAACAAAGCGTAGCAGGAGAGGAGCGCCAGCGAAGTGACAGGGAAGCTACAGGCGACAACAGATTTGTGAACTCAGCCAAGCACAGTGGTGGCAGGGCCTAGCTGCTACAAAGAAGACATGTTTTAGACAATACTCGTGTACAGGCAAAAAAAACTTGAGAACTGTACTTGTGACTAATTGTGTAACAGGTTATTTTAGTTTCTGTTCTGTGGAAAGTGTAAAGCATTCCAACAAAGGGTTTTTAATGTAGATTTTTTTTTTTTTTTTTTTTCCACCCATGCTGTTGATTCGGAGAAGGCAATGGCACCCCACTCCAGTACTCTTGCCTGGAAAATCCCATGGACAGAGGAGCCTGGTAGGCTGCAGTCCATGAGGTTGCTAAGAGTAGGACATGACTGAGCAACTTCACTTTCACTTTTCACTTTCATGCATTGGAGAAGGAAATGGCAACCCACTCCAGTGTTCTTGCCTGGAGAATCCCAGGGACGGGGGAGCCTGGTGGGCTGCCATCTATGGGGTTGCACAGAGTCAGACACAACTGATGTGACTTAGCAGCAGCAGCATGCTGTTGATTGCTAAATGCAATAGTCTGCTCATGCTGCTGAATAAATGTTTTTTTTTTTTAAGGTGCTGTGTAAAGTTAGTCTACTCTGAAGACATTTTGGTAAACTACTCCAACAGTGTGAAGTCAGAATTCCTTCAGGTGATGTCAGGTTCCATTTGAAATTTATTTACAACCTGCTTTGGTGGAGAAGCTATTGTCTTCAGAACCTTGGTGTAGTTGAACTGACAGTTACTTTGTTGTGACCTGGAGTTCACCGTTAAAAGGGTCACCCGGGCAAAGTCACGGAGTTCTTTTTTGGTTATTAATGATCGTTGGCATATCCTATGTAATATATTTAAATTGAATTATGGTACCAATAAAGTTATAGATGGGAATGAAGCTTGTGTATCATCTATTATCACGTGTAGTCAATAAAAAATTTAATACCCTCTTGGGAAAAAAAAAGTTAAGAGGTTCTATACATTTCTAAACTGACGGCTTTCTACGGAAGAGAACTCAAAACTGTAAATGCTAGAATGAAAACAAATCTGCTGCATAATGGTTAAATTATCATAAAGCATACTTGGAAATCTACATAAAAACTGGAGAAATTAGAGATAACAGAAGCATTCTACAGAGAAAACTTAAGTGAAGAAAATGGAAGTAGTATATGATCTGGGAAGAGTACAATGAAGTCTAAATGAAAACATCTAGAATGTGAAAGGCAAGCTTGTATCAGAGGGTTCAAGATAGTCATAGAAATTTTAAAGTAGTCTTAAGAGAGGTAGGCACATCTTCTGGAAATATTACCACTGAAAAAAGGGAAGAAGAGCAAGAAACGGGTCTCATATCCTTGAGATGTTAAGCAGAGATACTATATGAAGCTTAAAGTCCTAATCGTTTTTTGCTTTCACATAAAATCAAAACATGTAACAAATATATTTGCCAAAAAATTCATGACCATGTTATTTTCAAAGTGCAATTTTGATAAAATGACATCTACTTTAGTTTTCATTATGAAAAATTTCAAGTTTACAGAAATATATAAGGAAGAGTATAATGACCCCCGCCATATACCCATTGCCTACATCTAATAAGCAACATGTTTCCTGATCTGTTTAACCTTTAAACACATGGCTCCTGACTTAAATATTTTATGGCTTAAGGCTTACGTATTTTAAAATGAATTACAGAAATCTTCAGTTTTTTCATTTCTCAATACTTCATTACTGATCTCAAAACTCAAGGACATCTATAAATCATAAGCTGTTATTCTATCTAATATAAATATGAGAGTGATTCCTTAATTACCTACTACTGAGTCAACATTTAAATTTTCCCAATTGTACCAAAATGTCTTTGTTAAATGAAAGAAAATAATTAATATATACACTTTAAGTTCCACCTCTTCCTAAATCACTACTGCCTTGCTGGGCTTAGACCCCACGTTGCTCTCTAAACGAGACCCCAGGGCACGCGTTTACCTTTGTTTCTCCTCGTACGGCAGGCGTTCAATAGCTCTTTCTGGAGATTAACTTCTACAGGTGAGGGTAACGAAGTTGGGGAATCTTTTTCTTCCTCATACCACAACTTAAAAATAAAATTTTTCAGTTAAAGAAAAAGTGGTAAATACAGCAACCTTTTCAATGTAAAGCTGGGTTAATCTATAACCTAAATTTATACCGACAACAAAATCTGTTATGCTTATAGTTAAAAACAAATTACCTCGGGTACATCAAATGGAACCTCTTGATTATTGTTCCTAAGGATTTCTGCTAATAACCTTAATGTCTTCTCACGAGGAATAATATTTTCTTCTTGCATTTTATTCCAGACAGCATCAGCTTTTTGCCAGTCACCATTTACTTCTGTAAAAATAAATAGAAACTAATGAACATACTAAACAAAATTCATGAAAATATTTAAAACTTTTTATTTGCTGCTAAAGCAAGTATTCCAAACACTGCCTCCAGGGAAAGGACCAGGGTCATAGTGGACCAAAAGTGAGAAGACTTCTCTCTGTATACCCTTTTGTACCTTTTGAAGTTTAAACCACAGAAAGTCCTTACCTATTAAAACACAAGAAAAGAAAAACCACACTTCATTAAAAACTTCTTAACTATGAGCAATAGACTCTGGAAAGATGATAGGATGCACATATGCAGTCCAGTACACAGCTACAATGATTGAAAACGTACAAATGTATGAGCTTTGTCAAAAGCGACAAATCAACAAAATTTTCTGCTTAGTTCAGTAGGGAGACTTCTGTCTTTTCTGTCGACCTCAAGAACTTCTGTCCGTGTGTAATATGTTTCTCATAACGTCAACAGACTTAAGTAAGATTACAGGGGAGAGGAAGGGTATTGGGAAGAAAGCAGATTTCCTTCATAATGAAATATCTAGTTTCTTCTGTGTGATAACCTAGTCTTCACAAATAGCAAAAACTTAAGAATCAAGACTTCATTTTTAAACATTCTATGAATTTTGAAAAAAGAGAAAGTCATTTAAGTTTCTGCCTGTGAAAAATTAGAGCAAAATATGAAAAACTTATGACACTAATACACCTGTTACAAAGAAATATTGTTTTAAAAGTAGCCTTTTGAAAATATGAATAAGAAATATCTCAATGGTGTACGGTCAGCTCCAGGAAGAGGGTTTGTTTCAGGACACGAATGTTTCAGAAAACATAAGAATGTTTGTTTCTCAAAAATATCAAAATACTAAAACACATGAAATTTTCCTAGGTTTCCTCCCACCCTAAAATTGAAAGGCTAATAAGCTTTTTGATAACGGACTCTTCAAAGTAAAAAAAACTCAAAGAACAAAAACAAAACACATTCACACTTCATCAGAAACGTCCAGTAAAGAAAAAGAAAACAAGTAGAAAATTTCCTAGGAGTCATACATAGATGGCAGCCGAGGTTTTCATACGGAATATACTGAAAGGTGAACCAAACAGTAGAAATTAACCTCAAGTTCAGAGTGATTTTATATATACTTAGATAATAAAATCAGCCTAACATAAAATCCTTACTAAATTTACAGTCAATTTTCAAAGCAAGATTCTCGTAAGCTAATTATGCTTTTCCTTCATTAAAATGTTTTCATGTAATATAAAATTCAATAGTAATTTTTCAAGTATGTTAATATATAAAACTTTATATATATAAAGGTTATCAAATACATTTTATTTAATTAAATAAAAACAAAAACCCAAGCCCCCAAATCTTTAATTCTGTAGAAAGGGAAAGGTGGACCACTTCCGTTTCATGCCAAAGGGTACTATGGACTGTGGGGGACACACGGAAAGTTTCCACACATTGTGAACAGAACTGCTTAGGCACTTTTTTTAAGCTAATAATTATTTTCAGATAGCGAAGAGATGGAAGAGGTACCATGCTTTCAGACTGGAAGGAATATGGGAAGATAATTCACTTTGGTAGAACAGGATACAACAGAGAGGCACCTGTTCAAATGGACTAACAGCTTACAAGAAAATATTTCAGAACACAGGTGAGAACTAGACAGTGTATACAGCATGAAACTGAGATATACACACTTTCTAACTTGGAAATGTACCTGGATCACAGGATATAGAACAAAAATTTGAGGCAACCAAACTAGTCAGTGCCAAAATCGGTAGCCATTCTCTCACCAAGACACAGAAAGGCTAAGGCTTTCATAATATACCCCGGGGGCTTTAAATTCCTTTAACCAAAACAACAACAATCATACTTGTTATCTGAAAAATCAAACAGCCCACAGACTTGGCTGTAACCAGGGAATGGACACTGCCTCAGTAATTCCATCACTTTCCTGGAACTCATGGTTCCTTCTTTAAAGAAGAAGAGCACTGATGTACTAAATGATCTGAGAACTCTTAAACTATAAAAACCAAGGAATTTTTGACACTATCAGTGAATTTTACAGGAGCATAGCTGTGGGACTTCACTGTGGGGCCACCTGACTAGCATATAACAACAGTTGGCACTTCACACACGGTTCCTCTAGTGTTAAACTGAGACAAAGATTTCTAGAGTTCAGAGTTTTAATTATAAAGTTGGCAAGTTTGTATGTATTACTGACAGGATGGGGTAGTTTCTAAATTTCCCATGTGTCAATCACCAGATTATGGTCTCTAAATATCATTCCTCTCTAAAATAAGGTTTGGACAGGAATTACACCACATAAGCCAGGATGGTCCTGCTTGGCCTAAATATAAGGACCTGTCAAAGACTAATGCAGTATGTCAAATGACACAGGGAGCTGATGTAAAGAGGTTCCCAGTGGCCAAAGACGGGACAATTTGGGCACCAAAAAGAATAATGACTGCAAGGAAATGAAACACAAATATACCAAAGAGTTCATAAACTCATTAAAAAACTGTTTAATGATCAACTTAGGAGGTTCCAGGGATACCAGCACTTAAAACTGGTTAACTAAAAGGAGAAAAGCAAGCATGTATCTTTTCCTATGAATTTATTTCATATTAACAAAATAAGCTACAGAACACAGTGCACAAAACATGTAGAGCATTAAACAATCAAAATAATAATAGGTGTATATGCAAAAAAATACACGGATACAAATGTAGAGTGATTTGGAAGGATGGCCATGGACACGTTAACTCAGGTATCGTGTGGACACAACAACATTTGACGTTTTGCTTTGTATACTACTATACTGGCTTGGCCCTTCAGTAATTCAGAATACATTCATGTTGTGTGTGTAATAATGGAGGAGGGAAGACTATACAGCATGAAAAAGAAATGTCAATGGTCATAAGTAAAGAAAATAGCACATAAATAACATCTTAGGATAAATACTCAGGGCGGTTTTCCTGTTTTCTTTTTCCTCCCAGTTGTGCCATGCAGCACATGAGATCTTAGTTCCCTGAATAGAGATCAAACCTGGGTCCCCTGCAGTGGAAGCATTGAGTCATAGCCACTGGACCACTATAGGGAAATCCCATAAATGTTCATGTTTTAAATGTTGGGGTTTTAAAAATAGATTCAAAGAACTTTTACTGCAAAATTATCAATATAAGGCAGCTCAAGTTTTGGCGAGAGTACTTTACATATACAAAGAATAAATTCTCTTCTTTGTATATGTAAAGAAACTGAAGTGTTTTGAATAAAACTGTAAGAGGGAGAAAAAAACTGTCCTTTAGAAATAACAGAATATTCCTTATTAGTAATGTTAAAATAATAATATATATGCAGGTGAGGGAGTTGTTTCACTCATGTAATGTTTGTTGCAGGGCTTAGGAGCTAATTTCACAAGACTATCACAGTGGAAAGTCAAAATATCTTAGAAAGGAGAGAACTAAAGTTTGAATTATGGCTGATTCCTGTAACAGATCACCTTTGACCATCATATTATTAAGTAGAAAAGGAAATGTGGTTTAGTAGAGCTAGTATTTACAGGAATGAAGAGAGTTATATTTTTATTCCTTAACCTCCATTATAGTTATATGGAGGCTGGGTGTTACAGAACCATGGAGCAATGTATCTCTGTCTTGTGCATGTTTCTGTAGTGTGCTGTAATTCACAACAAAGTAAGTGTGTACATGTGTGTGAAAGGTACTGTTTTAAAATAAAACAAGCAAAACTGCCCTTTAACAAATACTCCGAAATAATAAAATTAACTCCTTTCAAGGGCTAAAATTATATTATGAAAAAGAATGAGTTCATAAAAAATTCCAATACACCAAACAAATTGTGTTCTCAGAAATCCAGTCTGGACTTTTCATGTGTTACAGGGCCACATTCTGTATATCATTCCATACTACATGTTCCTTTTCAAATAAATTGTGCTTTATAAATTATTCAACATATTTAAGTAGTGGTCCAAGTTAGAGGGCAAAAAAGGGGGGGGGGGGGTCATGCAGGAGGAGACAGCTTGTTTCTTCTTCAGAAAGGGAAGGTTTAGGGTTACCACAACCACATTATTGATTCCTAACATGACAGAAGCTGGGTTAAAAAGTATACACTTCCCTATGATGATTCCTCTGGCTTCCAGTCCCATGAAAGGCCGCTGTCATGCTATCTCATCCTCAGAGGCTCCTCGGCTGAGCAGAGGAGAGCTTCTCAGACTACTGGCTCAAATACAGAGCTGGGAGGGGGTGTCCATCAGAACAGACAGAGGGATTAAAGAAAACGCTAATAAACCTCAGAGTTTACTGGTAAGAGTTCCTGCTTATGCCTAAAGGAAATTTTAAGATGAACTTAAAACTTGTTTTTCCTTTTCTTCCTTTTGCTGACAATAGCAAAAGGTCAGCTCCAGAGGGAGAAAGAAGCCTGTAAAGCCGGCCGCCTCTCATCTTCCCTGGACGCACCTCCTGTGTCCGTGCGGCTGTTCTTTCAGCCCAAGGGATCGGCAGTCCCAGCTCAGGTCCAGCTCTTCTGAAGAACGCCAGTTTTCTATCTGCAGTGCCTACCTCAATGCTAGCACTGTGGGCTTCAGAGATATTTCTGAATCAAAGTCTTCTATGGGGATGACTTTAAAGGTTGAAAACTCATTTAGATGTATCACTTCGGTATTTTTAGTTTGCAAAAAATTAGAACTTAAGAAAGAATTCAAAAAAAAAACAAAAATAAAAAAAAAAAAGAAAGAATTCTCTCAAAGTAAGAAAAAGCAGGGGGAGTGGGGAGGATTAACACTGTAATACAGGTTATAAACTACTAATTAAGGATTAAATGCCTAAAACCCAAGTTTTAAAATTCTATACATTCAACAACAACCTCAGCATTGGATGCCAGAATTTGATCATCATTCAAATGAAAAGTTTTAAGAATTACATGTGAACTGTATGTCAATGTAACCAACAAATGAAATGTAAGATTTCCAGCATATTTAATATACACCATCAAGATGTAAGACAAAGCCTCCAATGATGATAAATACAAGTTCAAAAAGACAAATGAATCAACTTATTCACTGCTGTCTATGTTTGGTGAAGGAAAAAGAAGAATAAATCGAGATCACATATCTTATGTTGGAAAGGAAGGAAGGAAGGTCACCGACTATTCCGTCGTTTCTCTCCACAAAATACCTTAAGAGACTACACAGTTCCAGATGTGTAAACTTGCATAAACATACTAGACAATTCCTTAACAACAGAGACTGCAAGTTTCAGAAATGACCATCACTTTTAACCATTAGTGCAAATACAAATTCAGCTTAGGGAAACAATTAAGGTTGTGAACAAAGATTAAGGTATAAAGACGACTAATGTAGTGTTTTATAGGATGGAAAACTAAAATCTATTCACACGTCTAGCAGTCGGAGACTAGTTGAGTAAACTCTGATATATCTGTTCAATATAGTCATTGGCGGGTGATAAAGTGCAGAAAAAGGTTGGTAATATAGAACTGAGTCAAAACTATCTTACAATACAATCACATTTTGAAAAGGAATTGTTTACGATGAGTCTGTATATAAACATGCATTTTTCTGGAAAAATATCTAGACACATGAATATGTCAATGATTACTTATAGAAGTGACTGATAAATTTACTCAAGAATTTAAATTAAAAGGAAAAAAAGAATAGTTTCTCCTCAAAAACTCCCATTAAATTCTGTGGCTCTGATGAAGAGTTTTCTCACTTTCTCATTATTGCAGTAAGAATGTCAGGGAAGACCATAGGATGTCAGTGAAACAACACAACATTTTGTGATATAAATTCAGTCTAGCCTCTACTTGAGCCTCTGTGGAAGACTGCACAAGTGACAACCCCAGGAGCTTCCTCAGGGCCTGGTGTTCCTTTCCAGGCACTGCCTTCCACAGAATAAATGTCTCAAAATAAAAACATGAGCAAGAGTCATATTACTTACTATATAGTTTTAGCAGACTGTAGTATAGCTGGTCTCTGTCACATTCAAATAGCTTCTGTGTCAGCTCCACTAATTTTTCTAGAGTTTCAACCTTAAAAATAAGATTAACAGAGGGATCTAGATTGTATAAAGGATGTATTTTATAGTTGACAAGTCACAGGCGAATAATCCTTCAAATCAGCTTTACCCAAAGGGCAGGCTAACTTTACTTCAAAGGTTAAAGGACTGAGCACAAGAATGCAACTGTACTTAATGCCACTAACTATGTTAAGTGTTAAGAATGATTAAAATGATAAATGTGATGCCATACGTATTTTATCACAATTAAAAACAATTTTAAACTCAAGAGCTAAAGGATTCTTTGGAGACAAGAATACATATGAATGACTCTCTAGTTGTAAAAACCTCCACGGAGGAGCATTTTGGAAAATTCAAAGATACTGAGGGTGGAGGACTCAGTGAGTACATCTATATCTGTTAACAGGAATATTCTCCACCCCAACTTTGTACTCCTCTTTCCCTGTGGCTTTTTCTTGGCACGATGTGAGAGGCATCTGGGCTGGAGTAAAGTAGAAGCTCCACTGGGCTCCCATCAAGCATTTCCTCTGGTCACTAACGACTGAAGCAGATTTCAACTGCCAAGGAAACGTCAGCCCTGCTCAAACCAACAAGTAGAATGAAGCCAGCTGAAATCTTCAGAGCCCATGTTATTATTTTTAGGGATTCTGTAGACCTCAGGAACCAGAATTAAGTGATTGCTTATTTGGAAAACCACCAAGGTAACCAAGGCTGCATCTCATGAAATCCCCAAATGCTCACAGGACATGGAGGACACTTGCTTTCTACTCACAGTTTTGGGTGAGGGAGACCAGAAATTAAACACAAACCTGATTATTTGCAATACATCTATCACAAAACCACTGAAGTCTTGTAGGCCGAGCTCTAATGCCTGGGGTCTGTAAAATAAAATAATCATACAGCACACAAGGTAAGGCTTTAGCCAAATGTTAATTTTCCCTCAATGACAGTTCTCCTTCTAATGACCCTGGCTGCCTCCTTCCCAAATGTATATACTAAAAGAAATCTATAACTTAATCCCACAGTTATCAAGGACCTTTAGGATTAGAACAACCTATACTTAACCAATGTCTAGTAGATTTGTGTTATTTCAAAATGCTACTCTGTAGGTCAATTTGAATTCCATAAATCTATAATTATTAAAAATGGCTAAGCGTTCTGTAGTTGAAAAAGAAAGAAACCTTGAAATAATGGACTAAATCAACTTCAAAATATATCAAATTAGACACACACACTTTATAGAGATCCCAATAGATTCAGAAAGCAAAAATTATTAATACGTTTCATAGACTTAATAATTATCACAATGATAAACCCATGGCTTTTACAGAAACATGCCTTGTAAAACTTAGTGATGAAAGTATTCTGATTACCACACATGCTTGCCTAGTATCGAAAACTAAATATTTTAAGAGCTAGGTACTAAAAACAATCCAAGTACTCAGTTAGTTCATAGTCTTAGCTTATTTCAATAATTGAGATGTATGTTATAGCCTCAATTAGGAATAACTAATAATTAGTCAATAATTCTAGTTTCAAAACAATTACAATTTTGGATACTGAAATAAAAGACTTCACATTTAATTTCAAGGATCTGTCACTCTACCTATAGCATCTTCATCATCTACGAGGGCTTCCCTATGAAAACACTACATTATTTAATACATGATCACAGTATTATGACAAGAAAACAACATACCCTGGCAGCTCCAGTCCAGAGGACATGTCTTTACTGCTCTGTTCACTCAGTTTTGTGGACTACACCAAGCAACTCTCAAATCTGATCTTTTATTTCTAAGTCCTCATTATGTTTTATTTCTTAATCTTGTACAATGTTAAATTAAAAGCTGATGCAAGAACCAACATCTCAGGGCTTTGGTAGAACGACAAAAAAATTGGTATAGAAGTTTGTAAATTAAGTGTTCTCATTCTAACCGTGCAAGTACCCAGATTTTGGGTTACAAGAAATAAATGTGGAATAAATTAACTGTTGATATATATATATATATTCTCAAACATCACTAATATTTACTTTCGCATCCAATTTCTACTCAAGGATGTTCTCACATTATCTGTTGTTTCACGTGCATTACACTGAAAACGAAGCCAACATCAAATGTACACAAAAAGCCCTTGAAAAAAATACTAGATAATCCTCTTTAGAACATGGCAAAATGTAAGGGCTACATTCACTTACAACTTTCAATATTACTGCTCTTCCAAATGCAATGATCTAAATAGCACAACTTTCATGGCAAACTCTTCCTTTTTGTGGCCGATTAATCTGCCTGTCACTGGCAGGACAACTGACTTATATGGCAGATATTCCTATGCTTCATTATGAAATTAAGGACTGCTTTCCCAAATCAATTTCAATCATCAAAAGAACATCTAGGTCAGATTAACTAAATCTCCTAGGCTTCTGTAACAGTCTACATTTCTGGCTTATCTCTTAACATCTTATTGATTTTTAAACACTGTAAGTTGAAAGCAAAAAAAAAAAAAAAAAGAAAATGTAATAAAAACATGGAGAATAGAATTCTAATTGGGATGCTAAATATAACTTATCCAAAACTAGTTAATGCTTAATTAAAACAATGAACTCATCTTTAATTTTTCCTGTTTTTCCTATGCACAATCTATTTAATAGACAGTGAGGATAAAGTAATTATTGTAATTTAAAAACAAACAAACAAACAGCATGTTTGTTTCCACCTGGGTTACTGCGCTTCAAAACATACTTTGTGAAGCTGCAATTCAGAACTAGGTTCACTTGTATTAGAAAAAAGTAATCCCAATTTAAAAAATAATTTTAATTAATTTCATTACATCACTGATATAAATTTGCTTTTATCACAACAGGCTTCTACATATATTAGTAGAAACAGATATCAAGCATAATATTGATAATTATCATTTTGAAGTGAAAACAGATGAATATACTTCAAACTCCACCTCAAAGGAAATCATTTTAAATTTAACTAAAATAGTGATTTTTACCTGTTCTGAGTTTTGTTACCATTACTGCTAGAAATGGAAAATGGAAAACCACCACTCTGGCTTCACGTCCTCTAGCTGAAGTAGTAGGAGGAAAATCAAATGCACAAGGAGGAAGGGACAAACAAAACCAGTAAGAACCAACTATCTATCCCCAGCGCCAAAACAGCAAGGAGTAAAAGGGCATCATGGTAAGTATTAAACCTTTCAACAACTGTCCTTTCTCTACACTCTCCAGAGACAGGCTTAAAGACCACATCTAGTAAGGAGGAAAATATGGCTGAGCAAGTCAAACCAACCGTCTATCATTAACTAAATATGATCCCAGTGTTACAGAAGATACTAAGTAACTCATGGGAGAGAGGGAGTATAAACTGGCACGAGAACTGACATCTCCTGAAATTTGGGGGACAGACGCGGGGGAACTGGAGAAGGAAATGGCAACCCACTCCAGTATTCTTGCCTGGGAAATCCCATGGACAGAGGAGCCTGGCGGGCTGCAATCCCCGGAGTTGCAAAAGTTGAACATGACTGAGCACACATACGCACACAGTGGGGGAGCTAGCTCTAAAATCCCTTCTTTATATGTGAGACCCATTTTGGCTTATTAAGGAAGGCAAATTAGAATAAAGCCCTGAATCTGATCTGTTAAAGAACAAAGGAAGGAGGAACGAAGGTTGGAAGACTGCTATAATCCAAAATTTTGGTCCTAAAGGCAAAGTCATAAAAAGAAGGGATATGCCCCCCTGAGAAGATAGCAATTTTACTCTGGCTGAAATGTTATGGAAGAGTAACAGCAGAGAAAGAGAGAAGGAAAATTCAAGAAAGAGAAATTCTGGAGAAATTTTAAGTTGTTTTGGTGATTCAGATATTAAAGGTTGAGAGATCATGGAGGCTGAACTGAATACATGAAAAAGAAAGTGAAAGTGGAGTGTCAGTTGCTCACTCGTGTCTGACTCTTTGAGATCCCATGGACTGTAGCCCACTAGGCGTCTCTGTCCATAGAATTCCCCAGGAAAGAATACTGGAGTGGACTGCCATTCCCTAGTCCAAGGGATTTTCCTGAGCCAGGGATCGTACCCAAGTCTCCTGCATAGAAGGCAGATTCTGTACCATCTGGGCCATCAGGAAAGCCCCATATTGAATACATAAATATATCAAATCAACAGGTCCAACACCTTAAACTTAATGAAACATTATATCTTATCTCAATTTTTTAAAAAAAGAGATCATGGAAGCAGAGGCAGAAATGGTGTAAGGGTACCAACAGAAAATCTGAAATCAGGATGCAATTTCCAAGTCCATGACAACTACTAACTAAATAACCTCCATACTCACACCCTGAACTGAAGTTTCACCACCCTAATTACTCCTCAGAGTTGTTCTGTGAGGCTCACAGGAAGATGCACATGAAAATCATTTGAGAAGTATTAAAATGTTACTAATATCGGTTACACTGCTTAGCTTGTAATCTAGGTTTGAACCTTAAGAGACGAGGTTAGAGAAAGAAATGCTAAGTAAGTTTAAAGTAGACTCTTACTCATTGTGTATTTGTATCCTGAGAACTTAGCTGTAATTACTGAGCTGCTCAAAGGTTAAGAATAAAACGGATATAATTCTCTACAGAAACTTTTAATATGGTTATTTAACATTTCATGTCATTATTTAACTTTCTGTACTTGTTTGTACCATCTCTCCCTGGACTTAAGCTGCAATTTTAAAAATATAAAATGAATTATCTAAACAGTGTTAATTTATTTAAATGACCCACAACACTTCTTTCCTGGGAGGCAAATGAACTTGACTAAAAGAATGAAGTTATTTTCTCTAAACAAAGAAATACCACCCTATTTTATCATAATATGTAGCAAAAGAAGTATAGGACTAAAATACTAGAACTCAGGAGGCCTGGGTTTTAGTCCAATCTTTGCCACTATGAACCATAAAAGAGGTATCACCTATAAACACACAACGAAAATTTTGTCTTTATGCATCAGGGGCCTTAATAATAACATATGATCCACTTCTGAGAAATGATCCTAAGTAAATAATCTGAAAAACAAATATGCAAGGAGATAAAGATGTGAATTATGATGACTACTTACAATAGTGAAAAATGTTCTCAAAAGAGGAATGGGCAAATAATCTTATACAAAAGAATGATGTAGTCATTAAAAATGCTTTAGAACAGTTCTTACTGACGTTCAGAGAATGCAGAGAGAGCAATATAGGGTGAAGAAAGTATTATGTAAGCTATAAGATTCAATTTCAAGTATATACAAAAGAAATATGCATTGAATACAGGACAGAAAACCTACAAAGATGACTAGATGAGTAGTGGCACTGACAGTGAGTCTTAATAAACTTGGTGTATTTTAAACAGTAACACATGTTAAGCTTTACTTGAATCTATACACAAGCGGAGGGTTTCCCTGGTAGCTCAGCTGGTAAAGAATCCGCCTGCAATGCAGGAGACCCCAGTTTGATTCCTGGGTTAGGAAGATCCCCTAGAGAAGGGATAGGCTACCCACTCCAGTATTCATGGGCTTCCCTGGTGGTTCAAGACAGTCAAGAATCCACCTGCAATGTGGGAGACCTGTGATCCCTGGGTCGAGAGGATCCCCTGGAGAAGGGAATCCAACCCACTCCAGTATTCTTGCCTGGAGAATCCCCATGGACAGAGGAACCTCGTGGGCT
The DNA here is from genome assembly GCF_019923935.1 of Bubalus bubalis. Classification (NCBI taxonomy): domain Eukaryota; kingdom Metazoa; phylum Chordata; class Mammalia; order Artiodactyla; family Bovidae; genus Bubalus; species Bubalus bubalis. Next base: position 25,876,350 of record NC_059168.1, read on the forward strand.
ACAGTCCATGGAGGCTGCAAAGAATTGGACACGACTGAAATGACTAAGTACAACACAGCATCCACAGGGGGAACACTCAGGTTGACCATCATCACTGGGAGACAAAATACAACACACAAAGTGTATTTATCTGATATTAAAGTTTACAAAAATAATTTGTGAACATTTCCCCAGTTGCACATTTCATTCCAGAATGTGCCAGAAGAATACTGGAAGGAACAAGGGACAGTCAGCCTACAGAGGATGAGACTGAAGATGAGAGAAAAGGGTTTGACTTCAACACAAGAAAGAACATCACAGAGAAAGCAGAGCATAAAGCTAACATTCAGTGTTAAACACTGTCCCAGACACTCGAGATGTGGTCTTAGCAGCGTTGTCTGATAGAGCCTTAAGAGAAAGAACAAGGATAAAGAAGAGAAGTCCTGTCCTGCTCTGGGGCTTTTGCACAGGTAGTGTCCTCTAAGTGAGATGTTTTTGCTTCCACTCATTACCTGCCTTGCTCCTAGTTCATCCTTTAGTTCTCATCCCAAACATAACTTCCTCAAAAAGATCTATCTAGTCTTGAAATAGATACTTTTATAGCACGTTCTGTTACAATAAAACAATTATTGCACTTTCATCTTTCTAAAGTCTATCTTTAGGACAGACTGTAAGATGTGATCCATAACCGGTTTACTGAAGGAAGGAAGGGGAGAGAGAAATGGAGGGTAAATTGATCACACTGGGAAGCCAAGCAAATTTTAGAAACCATGCAAATTTTGTCCACCACCTTAAAGGACTTGACCCAGTTTTAAGTTACAAAATCTGCCAATGCCAACTTTATAAGGGTTCATAATGGGAGGTGCTGTTGTCAGATCTAAGTTAGAGCTCAATGTATCTCAAGTCAGAGCTTAGATGCTCTTATGCCTCTGTTAATTCATCATTGTTGTTTGGTTGCTCAGTCATGTCCAACTCTTTGCGATCCTATGGACCACAGCCTGCCAGGCTCCTCTGTCCACAGGATTTCCCAGGCAAGAATACAGGAGTGGATTGTCATTTCGTTCTCCAGTGGATCTCCCCATGTCTCCTGCTTGGCAGGCAGATTCTTTACCACTGAGCCACCTGAGAAGCCCTTAATTCACCATAAGTCAGTTCAGTAGCTCAGATGTGTCCGACTCTTTGCAACCCCATGGACTGCAGCACGCCAGGCTTCCCTGTCCATCACCAACTCCCAGAGCTTGCTCAAACTCATGTCCATCAAGTTGGTGATGCCATCCAACCATCTCATCCTCTGTTGTCCCCTTCTCCTCCTGCCTTCAATCTTTGCCAGTCTCCTCCATACTTTCTGCTAATTAAGGTCACTAGCATTGAGATATCTACTATTACGTATCATTTAAAATGACTGAGTAAAGTGTCCTGAAAATCCCCACAACCACTATCCTAATTCAGATCCTATTAACTTTACTGTCCCAAACCTCCTTTCATCGATCACACATCCTTCTGCTAGTATAAACTTCTTTCTAACATTGCTGAGAGTTCACTGTCTTCTGAATGAACTCCAGCCTGCTTATTCAGATACTGAAGGGTCTCTGTGAACAACTTACCTTTACAAGGTATTTCTTTTAAATCCTATACCCCAGGATTAAAGATTTATTTAGGAGATCAGGAAAAAAATAAAACTGGCTTTGTTTGCAGATGACAAGATCTTATATGTAGAAAATACTAAAGACTCCACCAAAAAAACTATTACAACTGATCAATGGATTCAGTAAAGTTGCAGGATACAAAATCAACATAAAGAAGTCAGTTTGACTGCTATCCACTAGGAACAAAATATCTGAAAAAAAAAATTGAAACAATCCTAATTCACAAGATTATCAAAATGATTTAAAAAAAACCAAACCCTAGGAATAAATTTAACCAAGGCTATGAAAGATCTGTACATTGAAAATTATAAGACTTAAGTCAGACACACAACATACACATACACTCATGCACACAGAAGTCCTGCCATTTGCGACAACACAGACGGACCATGAAGGCATCATGCTAAGGAAAATAAGTCAGAAAAAGGGGAAGACTATGATTATCACTTATATGTGAAATCTGAAAAACCCAAACTCCTAAAACCAGGGCATAAAATGGTGGTTGCCAGGGTCTTGGGGGTGGGGGGAACAGGGAGATGCTGGTCAAACAGTACAAACTCCCATTTCTAAAATGAGTAAGTTCTGGGGATCTAACGCACAACATTGCAATTAAACCTAATAATACAGCTTATGTACTCACACACTCTCATATATTTGAAGTTGCTAAGAACAGATCTTAAATGTTCTCACCATAGAAAGGGTAATTATTACATGAGGTAACAGAGCTGTTAAATAACACTACTATGGTAACCATTTTGTAATATATAAGCATATCAAATCAACAGGGTGTACACCTTAAAGTTATACAATGTTAAGTGTTACTAATATCTCAATGAAGTTGGAGGAAAAAAGGAACTATTTAGAGATTTCCCTTTTCTACTTCTTTGCTCTACCTCTTAATACCTTTAACACACTTCCAACCCCATCAAACTCCCAAATGTGAAGAGTACTACCACATCCATCAATCCGCACCCTAAATCCCGTTATCAGTAAAGTCACCTTATTTCCTACATTAAGAATAAGTTTCTCTCTTGAATTCTCAAAACCATTTATATTTTTCTTATAGCAGTTAACAATTGTCAGTCTAATACAGATGTTATCTTCATGTATTAATCTTGTGTTCAAGAAGCTTCACATTAATTCCTTGAGAATCAATCTAGGTCTGATTTACTTTTCTCTCCCTTAGCCTTTCTTGTAGAGGAAAACAACACTCTTTCTGAATATATATAGAATAAGAATATATATATATATCCTCATTACTGAAAACTCAAGAAAATACAGAAAAGTATATAGCAAAATACCAGCTATAATTCCACTCTCCTGCAATAAACGATGGTTAGAAATATAAAACTATGTTAAAACATAATACATTTATGATATATGTAAACCAACTCATTTTAAAAACACAGGTCATATAACACACCAAATCTTGTTTTGGTCTTCATTTAAGGAGAGCATAAAATATGACTGGTTGACTGGCTTATCTTATCTCCCACAGTGCTTAGGATACAAAGAAGCTTTATTGCATATTTTGCTTTGGAAATTCAACCCTAGTGAATCTACCCTTGGATAACACACTGTTGCATTTTGGGGAATGATAAAAATGTTGTTCAGTATTTATTATGTTCTTTCATATGCTGGTACTGTCCTCATTTATTAATATTCATTACTTTTAAGATTTTCAATAATCCTTAGAAAATCACAAAGGAGAACTCCAGGCCTTGAATTTTAACAATCAAAATATCGAGTTCCCCCTCCTACACTGCTGGTGAGAATGTACATTGGTACAGTAACTATGGAGAACGGTATGGAGGCTCCTTAGATAAAAACCGAGTTACCGAATGACCCTGCAATCCCACTCTTGGGTATGTGTCCGAAGAAAAACACGATCCGAATGGATACGCGCAGCCCGGCGTCACTCCAGCACTGCTGACAACAGCTAAGACATGGGAGCAACGCAAATGTCCATCGACAGAGAGGCGGGTAGAGAGGGTGTGGCACATACATACAATGCAAGATCACTCAGGGGTTAAAAAGAATGAAAAATGCCATTTGCAGCAACATGGATGGACCTAGGGAGTGCCATATTGAGTGAAGTCAGTCAGAGAAGGAGAAATATTGTATGACATCCCTTACATGTGGAATCTAAAAAGAAATGATATAAATGAACTCACAAAACAGAAACAGACTCACAGACTCCAAGAACAAGCTTACGGTTGCTCTTGGGGGTGGGTGGGGGCGAAGAATGGGGAAAAGGGATAGTTAGGGAATTTGGGATGGACATGTACACACAACTATATTTAAAACGGATAACCAGCAAGGACCTACTGAATACCACATGGAACTCTGCCACTCTGTTAAGTGGCAGCCTGGATGGGAGGGGGACTTTGAGGGAGAATGGATATATGTGTGTGTATATATATGGCTGGGTCCCTTTGCTGTTCATCTGAAACTCTGATAACACTGTTTGTTAACTGGCTATATTCTAACACAAAATAAAAATTTAAAAATAAAATTCATGTTCTTACTTTAATTCAACTCCAACTAACCATTAACAAAAAAAAAATTAAAAATGTGCCTCAAATATTTCCATATATTGCATACCTTGCCGTCCTACCCTAGGGTACTGCAAAAGGATTCTGTAAAGCTATTCTCTATCCTTTAAGCACTTCTATACACTTTCACTATAAAATTCTGCCATCAGTATACAGCCATTCCTAAATGATGACACTCAACTAACTGTTGTACACTGGCAAAACCTTAAGTAATTAAGAGGCAGCCTCCTTCTCTTGCTTGTTCACATGACAAGAATGTACCTTACACTAAAGCATAATTTTGTGAATTATGTGGGGTGAAGAAGACAACAGAGTCTTTACCTTTAAGGGGCAAAGAGGATTAATATTATTGATTACTATCATAATCCAAGAAACATGCAAGCTGCTTTACATACTAAATTAGGTGATTGAATCTTAAAGAAAGATACTATATTCCATTTTATAGATGAGGAAGCTTAAAAAGGTTTAGTAACTTATTCTTTATCACAATAGGAAGTAGATGACAAAAGGAGAACCCACTCTTAAGCCTTTTGCTCTTCCTATTACATCTTGCTTATTACACAAAGAGAGGCACCTGCTTTTCGGCTGTAGAACCTCTAATCGCTATTGTCTGAATACCTGAGTTTATTTCTGCTCTGATCGGTGCCTTACTATATTGATAACATGCATACAGAGGAGCAGAACTCAACAGGCAGACAGCTCCCCTCATCTTCAGATACCTACGCTGTGCACTTTCAAGTGAGAGAATTTATACCATTTCCCAGAAAATACAAATGAACTACTTGAGCTACAAAGGCACCTGTTCGAGACAGTACATCTTACTTCCCTCTGCTAGAAGGACAGACTGGATTAAAGAGGGAAAAAGAAGAAAGTTCTGAATTAATTTCACAGTCCTTTTTCATGCTAGACGTTTCTCTTCTTTGAAAAATGTCAAGAGAAACTAGTAATTTTCTGGGTTGTGTGCCTGTATTTTCAAATCCATTATACGCAGTCATCAACATAAAAGCAAGGAGGCCAAAGACTACCTCTATGTCTCATCCATCACAGGTCATCCATCATGGGCACTTTTGGGAAAAGGCATGGGTAGCAAGCAGTAAGGTCTATCTGAGAGAAACATGATGACTGATATATTTACAAGTTTATTTTACACACATTAAGCAATATCTAAGATGATGTGTCCATCTTCTATGAAATGACTTTTTAGGGAACACAGGACTGTTTTAATAGTGAAATTAATCACAATTTGGACAGACTTCATAGTTGCCCTTTGACTTATCAATTTCAGTAAGCAAAATTTCAATCAAGCCTAGATAAAATATACTAATCCTAAATAGCCCAGGTTTGTCACCTACCATTTCCCATAAGCTGCTTACCATAGTGAAAAAAAAAAAGAAGAAATTTTAAATTAAATGCCAAACAGTTGCAGACAGCACTTGTTTGGCTGATTAACTTGTAGACAAGCATTACAAATAAATCTGAGCATGGTCTGCAGCAAATTAAATTCCACTGCTTTTAAGAACAAAGAATTCCTTGGCAAAGAGGATTAGCAACTTTACACCCAGGAATGCCAGTTTAATTTAATTGTTCCACAATCCAAGATTTAATATGCAAATGTCATTTTGATATATAACAGTGAATTTAACAAAGTGAAGAAACAAATTCAATATACAACCAGGCTGCCTTTTCTGAACTGTAATTACATACAATAAAGAAGCTGGCCGAGTCTCCCCGCCTCACCCCACATTATTGGGACTGAATTATATTAACATGAATCAAAAAAAGTGTAATTAAAGGTTAAAATTTTAAAACACATTCTAATTAAGAGTCTAAATAGCTGTACAATTACAATCCTGTAGTTAACATCATACCTCAATGATCTTCTTGGCCTCTTTGTAATTTCCTGTTTGTAGGAAGGCAAAGAAGAGATCATAGAGCATAGTCATTTCACCCTGTTCTTGGCTCACAAAGTCCATTGCTAGAGAGGAAAGAAGAAAATATATTAGAAGAAAAAATATAGAGTAACACAGTATCACTTGAAGAATTCTGAACAAATATCAGAAAACTTTAAAATAAATATTCAGAATAACTTAAAGCTTATAGCTATAGGAAACAATTTTCTGTCACATTCTTTACCTAACAGCATATACTTATGACATTAAGCACCTATGACTAGTTTCAAAGAGAACTGGTGAGATTAAGGATGAAAATCCCCACAAAGGCAGATCATCAAGAAGTGGAGCAAAAGAAAAATAACAAAGGGCAACTTTTCAACATGAACAGGTACTAAAAACAAGGACATCTGTAATATTAAAAAAAATTTACCTGATATTTTTCTCAACTCAGAAGTGCAACAAAAGAAAAGTTTCTCTGGATGTGCTTGTCTTTCTGTTCAATTTTCTCCTCACAGCAACGCTTTAAGATTACACAAGCAAGAAAGAGGAGGAAAAAAAAAGACTAACAACCCTAAGATATTAGAAGGTGACTAACCTTTCTGAATTAGCTCAGTCTCGCCTTTCTCTATCAGCTTACACAAGACATCATGAATCCTTGGCAGGATTTTATACTTTTCATAGCAGTCAATGGTGCTTTCAAGAGCAGCAGGTAAGTCATCCCTTGGAAACAACAAAATATTAACAATGAAAAAAATATATCTAATTAATCTGAGAGATATACAAATGACCAGTCAAAAAGTACACAGGCAGCTTTTACTTAAGTAGACTACCACAAAGCCAAAATAAAAAAAACAAACAAGAAATAATCCTTATACAAAAATCAATGTTCAGAGTACAGACATCATTAGTGGCTCCTTGCTTTCTCTGCTTCACCTTTTATTATTTCACTTGCTAAATGGCACTTTTTAAAGAGTCCAAAAGATGAAGGCATTTCCTCATATTATATAGAAGTTGTTATAAGAATGCATTATTTCTAAAAACAAGGACTACTGTCAAATATTTTTTCCAACCACTTAAGTTTATGGTTCTCAATTTCAGATTTGGGAAACTTTACTAAATGTGCATCAACGGTCATCAAGAACTTTTCATGCACGTTCACCTTTCTCATCATAATTTTCAAACTGTTGCCTCTCCAGATAAGGAGGAAATAACTTCAGGACTCACAGTAGGTGTGTAATTAATTAAAGTAAAAAGATATTTTCATTAAGTTATTTATTAAATAAGAGTATGGAAATATATTCTGTGGGTCCTCAAAACCTCTTTTATCCTTTGGGAAACAACAGTATAAGAAGTTATTAAGACCTTGGGAAAGCTGTTTAGATAATGTGATCCATGTCTACCTGCCACTTTCCTTTATTTTTAAATAGATGAGGAAATTAGGGCATCTAGAGATTGACTGATGAGCCTAAGGCCACTAGGAAGGCATGCTGTCAGGTCACTGGACTCCCCCTTTCAGAGTACGTCTAATTACACAGTATGCTCTATTAAAAAGCAATGTTGTTCCTTTAACCTAATAAGGTGATATAACTTGGAATAATAAATTTAAAAGATTATTTAAAAGAAAGTATGAAATGTACTTATAAAACAAACAAACACGGTTACAGGTATGGACCAAAAAGTATAGCTAGTGATAATCTTCGTGGAGAAAACGTATTTCTCTCACACGTGCAACAGTTTTTGAAAGGAAGAAAAGCCTTTTAAAATTTTCCGCTGAAGCCCTAACATTTTGGTTCATTATACAAATGTTATGTTGCCCTAGACTGAATTACTATTTTATCCAGATTAAGATTTTAAACTGTACTAAGAAGTACAATACCATGAAGAAGCGTTAATTTTACTGCAATAATACTGACACAGTGAAAATGAGCCGCTCGGAACGGAACTCCACCTCATCCCCTTACTGAGCCCTGTTTACAGCGCATCTTCTGGTACCCCACAGAGTCATTTGAATTTTTGTCATTTGGGGTGAAGACTAAATTACAGGTTAATCTCAAAACTGCAAGTAGATGTTGCAGGCTAGATTACTGTCATACAAGGGAAATGCTACAGAAGCTACCACATATGATATAAAGCTTTATATAATCAGTATTTTCCTTTGCTTCAGATACAAGTTCAGTTATTACCTTTTCACAATTCCATTTAAGGGAAAAACTACCAAAATATTTTCAAAAGAAAAACTAACACATAACAGATTATTAAAAGGCAGGATGATTTGCTTTTTCAGGTCAATTCCCAAACTAGAATAGTATTGTATCTCAATTGTATTTTCCCTACATTAGGTCAGAGCTATCAATAAATGAATGAATAACTGTTTGGTCAATCAAAGAGACACACTAATAGTCTTTGGTCTCCAAATATATGCTTCTGAAGATTACACATGCTCAGAACAACAACAGAAAAGACAAGGATCGCAAAATGGAAATAATTCATATATATGTTAGTAATTTTAAATAACAATGTCACTGATCCCAGGTTGCCAACAAAATGAATTAAAAATCTGTAATGAAACATTTCATACCTACTGATGATAGAAATAACTAATGACTAGTCATTTCTTTTCAATTCCTATTTACATTCTGACTTGCGTTTGGCTGGATCATGTAACTTTAAGAAAGAGACAAAAATGTCCATTCCTCATATAATTTGATGTCATCATTAATCTTTCCTATTTAAGCCTGAAAATTCTGGTTATGGAAATTAAAAATATGAGAAAGTATCTGAAACTAACATTGCTAAAATAGTTGTATATTCATAGGACTTTTGAATTTCAATCCTAATTGACAAGTACTACACACAGCTTGGCTATATCAATGTGACACATTTCAAGAAGTGGTGATAAAAAGTAGATTATCACAACAGTTGAACTCAAGGATCTTTGGGTCTCCTCTCAGTGCGAATACTCTAACGTGAGGTTCTATGAACTAGAGCTTAGTGGGTTCATCATCTCAAATGTTTCACACCAGCAGAGAAAACCATCACATGACCACTACTTGTATTAGGCGGGATTACATCAATAAGTGCAGCAAAATATCAAATGGAAAAAGGCTGAAACCGCTTTACACCCAAAACGTGGGGGAAGATTCAATTAATCAGTGTAATTCTATACCCTAAAACGACTTTGCTTTCCTCTGTATGCTTTAAAACACTAGAACTGATTTAAAACTCTACTCTAAATAAAAATTTAGCCACTACTTTCAGAAACCTCAAATAATACTAAGTGAAAACCAACTCGAACATACTATTATCTCTAAGAAAAATCCACTATGGTATTTTCAACGACTAGACACCCCTCAAAGTATTTCAATGATATACATAAAGTAATCTTCATAAATAAAATATATGCTAAGAAAAAGTAAGCAATCATTTAAAAGTATTTGTGACTGATGCAAATTAACTCAATATGACTTTAATCAAAATTCTACAAGCTGATGAAATAAAAGCAGAATGGAAAAAAGATTTTATAACGATACCAGAAAACAAAGCCTCCTAACTCAAATTTCTTTATAAATAAACTAGAAATCACAAATGTGTTTCGTACAAACTTGAACTGTTAGAACAAGAGCAACCAGTGATAACTATCTATTTACCTATCGATAGCTTTAAACTTGGTCTGCTTACCCATAACTTCCAAATCAGAGAGTATACTTAATTTAATCAAAATTTTAAATGACAAATATTGATTTTTTTAATTGGAATAAAGTGCTTCAACATTATGCATAAAGTGCTGGTGAAGTGGCAATTTACCTAAAGAGCTTACTGACTGAAAAGCTCTCAAAATCGGAAATCACTAAAGAAAAGAAGGTCGTTGAGGGGGGAAAAAAGTTCAAAACAAGGGAGAGGGGGCAAAAACACCTTAACGCTCTTAAACACCAACTATTCTATAAATCTTAAGCAGATGTTCAGTGTGGAAAGAAATCATTCCAGGAGAAACCACGGACTTTGCAAAAATTATTCTGTTAAGAGAACCAGTCCCTGAAAGAGCTAAATGTTTTTTTTTCTGTTCATCATCTATAAATGAGGAATCTTCAAGGAGACTGGTGTTGCAATTACAACTAATCCTCCCCAAAAAATTAACTGTGTTGAAGGCTTTGTAATTTCCCTAGGTACAATTTAGCTGTCACTTACTTTAAAATTTACTCAAACATGCGTTCGGAACAGCACTAACTTCACATGTCAAGTGCTTTCCAGCCAATTGAGTCTAAACTGGAAGTCGGTGTTAAACAACTGAATGATTAGACAAGATAGCTCATTTCCCTGCTCTTTTGTTCAGAATAAAATGCCACATTTACATTATCAGGCTCAACAGGATTTTCTGACAGAGGGAGAAAAAACCCTACTGAACACTGTCCATACTAAGCACATGAAGCCTGTCATTTACCAATCATCCTTCAAAAAGCAATAGCCATGAATGTAACTTAATTACGACCCAATGATCCTTGACGAAAAATCATCTTATCACTGTCCTGTTCCCCTAGGGCAAATGAACCACTTTTGTCCTTTGGCATGGATGATGCTAAATTCTTAATTGCAATAATGGAGTAAAAGAGCCAAACCTCCTTAATTTCCTTTCAGCACATAAAGAGTTTTACTCTAGAATGCAAGCATTCCCATAAATAATAAAAGTATCCAGTACAAATGAAGATGCCAAAATTAAAGGGGAGTGTATATGACAGAATAACCACCATCCTAAAAAAGTGTATTTCCCACTTCTGCAACACACTGAAGTGTTACAGTGTGTGAGTTTTAAAATGTACTGGCATAGGTTCATCGTACAGAAACTGTGACCTTTATGAAGAACTCAAGATTAACACAGCAAGAACTCTGGGAGGATTATATGCACAAAGTCCATGATTCACTTAAATGAAATGCATGTGGGTATATACAGCTTATAGCACAAATCAGCACAGAAAAATTCTTAATGGAAAGCAGAAATTAAAGTTTCTTTGATCATTTGCACTAAATAATCCAGTTAAACAGCTTCAAATATTTTTCATATGCAATGAAACCAAAATGGATCAGCTATACAAGAAGTGAATCTGAAACTGCATCATACAAATTCTTAGGCTTTTAAAACTAATGACCAGATTTAATTAATTTTATTTCCTTTACCATAGCATAAAGACTAATCAAAAGCTCTTTTAACCTACTTTAAAACATTTTTCTTTCTTTCTTAATATGGAGTATCCAGGTCATCTTTCTGAATCCAGCATGATTTCAATTAAAAAAATATTTTTTAAGTAGCTACAAAGGAAAATGTTCAATGTTCATGTGGACTACATGTAGACATGTGGCTTATAGAACCCCAATGTAAATGAAACACATGAAAATTTTGTTCAATATAGCATGTTTCTTTTCTGTTCAGTACAAGCATTATTTTGATAATACAAATCAGATTAAACAACTTCTTCAAAATTTTGTAAACCCGTCATTATTTTGGATTTCCCTGAGCAAACGAATAAACAAAATGCATTATTTTTCTTAACAATAAGGATTTTATACACTATCCAGTAACAAAGAGATACAATTAAATTTCTCCTGTGTTTTATCCGATGCTGGAAAAATCAGTTCAAAATTAAAACCTACTGAATCTTAAAGATCACCTTTCTAAGGAACTCAACCTCACAGATTTGTTCCAGAATTACAGTATGTAAGTGACAGCCTTCTTCACAGTCTGGCAATGATTTTCCAAAAATGAAAGGATGAAGATTTTGTACCATGCTTTGAAATGTTTCTCTTAATTTTACCTCAAGTTTGAATAAAAGGTTCATTATCCAGATGAGCTTATACCTGCTGAGGCCAGTTACATGATATTATTGAAGACCAAACATATTTAATCAAGTCAAATATATGTAGACTTTTGGGGAGGCCAGTGTAGTTAATCCTAGTACTGCACTTGTCATGATTTTGAATAATTAGCTATCTTCCATCATTTGGGAAAACACAATTGAAAACAAGTTTCAAAATCAATGTTTTCCTCCAACTTAGCCCCGACTAGGAGTGTGTTATTACTGTTCTCTGCAAAACATGAAATTTCCTTTATCTCCTTAATTTCTTCTTTCTGACTCTAAAATAGAGTCGACAGAAAGTTTTTATCATGACAGATGAAACTAAAAGATCTTGTCAGGGAAAAAGCCTCTGCAAAGCACAGACAGCAAAAAAAACAAAAACAAAGTTAGGTAAATAAAAATAGAAGGTAACAATTTCTCTTTATATCTGAAAGCAGTAAAAAAAAAAAAATCATAAAAGGTACTATTTTACATTTCTCTAGCCCAATTAACAGGGACAGTCAAATTTAACTGAGACAAACAAATCTCTGTACTATTAAATCAGAAGCACAGAGTATGCTCCATGTTAACATCTGAATCCCATGCTTTTTCCATTTTCCTTTGGGGGAAGTTCTCCTTGGTTCATGAGCCCCATCTGCAGACCTTTCTCGGAAAACTTTTCATCTTCTGTCTCACGGTATTTCTGTTTGTAAGATACTTCTCTACCATGGCCTCATTTTCATTGTTAATTATTTTATTTTTGCCCACTGATGGAGGAGGGCCTAATTCTTCTGGGCACTGGGCCCATTTCTTTCAAACCCCCATGCAGAGCTCCACATGCAATCTGCAGAGATGGGTCTTTTGAGATCATCAAAAAAATTCTTGGAGGAAGCATATTAATTACAGGATTTCTATATAAAGTTGGCTGTGAACATGAGAACTCAATAACACAATAACTGTTTGAATCACTATTCTTTAAAAAGATGTAATGCTGAGATTGTGTAGGTAAAGACTTAGCCAAATCAGCTAAGTTGATAAACTGTTTTTTGATTGGATGTCAAAGAAATTATTTCACAAAACATTTGTGTGTATGAACCTGTGTACACATATATACATATGTATAAATATAACATAGTTAGATGTTTTTTATTCCACACCTTCAATTCAATATTAAATCATTCATTATATTCAATTAATTGTGCTCTTAGTAAATAAAGAAAAACTACCAGAAATTTGGAAAGAATATGAGTACACTAAGATTTATCATTTACTTTTCTCCTGGCATTGATACAGCAACATCCAAACTAAATGAGAAAACCTCAATCACAAAATAAGCAAATTAGAAAACTGTGCTAAAGTCATGGAAGGGAATGGCAATGGGGTAAGATCTGAGAAATTTTTAAAAACAGAAAAGAAAAACAAATGCTAGAGGAAAAGAAAGTAATAAAGGATGCTTTACTATCTTACTGTAATGTTTCACTCTGTACTAGAACATAGGTTGACTTCATGATTTACACTTGAAAAAAATACCTTAAATTGGGCACCAACATGAACATTCCAAACAGACATTTTCAAACTCAGTAAACCTTACCCTATTAACAAAATTCATCTTCTTGCCACAAGACACAAAGACATCTTCTACAATAACTTACCAAAGCTACAGTAACTCCTGTGTTGGTACACGCAATTAAAACACAACACGGAAAAAAGAATCCGTCAAGAGACACTGCCACATCACAACATGAACAACAGTGATGAAGCATAACCAAAAGCCCTTGAGAATCCTTTCTTATATTTATTAATAATTAACACTTATAAGGGGAAAACTACATTTGGTTTCATGTAGTATCATCACATGCCCCACCAAAAAAAAAAACCCGACATAGATCATTCCATTGAGAAGTAATCCATAGGACCACAGGATTGTTGGCAATTTTAAAGGTCACCTACAAGATAGACATTCTCTTATTCGGTGGCAAATAAGGCTTCCGCAGCATCACAGAGAATTCACAAAATAAAATCCCTGTATGATTAGATTCATTATTTCAATGCGAATATTCAAAACTGAAAATTCAATTAACTTACTTTTCCAGATATAGGGTGACCAATGGGGAACTTAAGGTGGTAGATGGTTTCGCTAACCCTAGGGTCACGATGGCTTCATGCAACTGTTTTACTGTTTCAGTTTCACCTCGTAAAGCTGCGCCATTTAGGATGTGGAAAAAGGACAAGACTGTTGCATCTTTGATAAGAACATCCTTCTCTTTCATCTCCTTTAGAATGTTAATAGCATCTACAATGAAGTAGCACAAAAGACCCTTAGGTAATTTCATGTAGGGAAAACAAACTGCTATTAAAACAGCATTTCAAGCCCAGCAGGAATGTAAATTCTAGTGTATAATGCCGATTTCAAGTTAATTACTACTTGCATTTCTAAACGAGACTACAATTATAAATCCACAATAGCATGGTTTTATCATTTCCCTGCAACTTTGACTACAAATTATAGATAGGGACTGTGTGCCCACTCTGCACCACATAACCCTGTACGGTCTGCCCTATAGCTGTAAGATCCTCCTAAATGGATGCTTTTATCGTTCAGAGCTAACATCTGCTAAATCACACCATTGTTTCTTCAGCAGATGGCTTGTCAGGAGGCCAGATAATAAAGATGTGTTTACACTGTATATACAGCCAGACTAATGGTCTGATACCGATAGGGCCTGTTTGCTATGTCGATACTAATTAGCCAAGCAGAGCCAATGAAAGCTTTCCAAAAGACTGCATGTTAATACATTAGATTCATTAAGCTTCATTAGGAAGGCAGAAACAAACATTTTAGGATATGGAATAAGTGCATTTTTATAATGTTGTTATTAATTACTGCACACACAAAATGTTTTGACCACTTTATAGAAAGTGATTTTAAAAAGCAGGCTAATCTTCATAAAGGATTGTCTGTGTTAGAAAAATTTCCTAGGGAAAAATTCAACCATTAGGTCAAATACTTTCTCCATACATTTTTCTCTATAATGATTTAAAAACAAAAAATCTTCTCTAGGAATAAAAGGAAGACAGGGAGGTTTTTTTTTAAAAGTTTCAAAATAAAGCCAAATGAGAAAGTTAAGAAATAAATAGTTAAGAATAAATTATTAAGTATAATTATATTAGGCTTAGCATTATCCCAACTATAAGAAAGTTAGAGGATACACATCAACTATATAATCAGTTAGGCTCTCCCTGCAAACTTCTATGTGAAACCTTATTGAAGTATACATTTTGTTATTGGTGTTAGAAGTGAAGACAAAGACACCTGCAAAATTCATATTCTTAAATAAAGGTTATATTTACAGGATTTATGTTCAGCCTCCCAATGTTCTTAAGCAAAAACAAAGCCATTAGTGCAGGCATACAGGCAAATTGTGCCATAAGTCATGATCTTCAAACTCAATCCAAACAGCAATGCTAATAAAAACTAGCTGCAGAAATGCAAAAAGCACTGAGCTGTGCAAATGTAAATGACAAGCTTGCCAATCCATTAAAACTAATGGCCTACACTGTCCATGCAGCTCTGGTTGGATTCACATGCAAATTTGTATGCAAAGTGTTCAAGCACTTTGCAGGATGGACATGATATACCATTAGTATCAATTCACACGTTATTCCAGTGGCAAGATACTTGCATCACACATTTCCTTTATGTGCTGATGCTTACCTTGGAGCTTGCCATGTTTTCCCAATACTTTAACGAGTCTTACATACTTGCCGGTGTCAAGGACAGCAGAAGAATCTAAACGGTCACTAAAAATTAAAGCCATATTTATATACTGTTAGAAGTTGTTTAACTGTTAATAGCAGTGCAGTATCTACTTGATCACTTTTC
This sequence comes from Bubalus bubalis, assembly GCF_019923935.1. NCBI lineage: Eukaryota > Metazoa > Chordata > Mammalia > Artiodactyla > Bovidae > Bubalus > Bubalus bubalis. Next base: position 25,892,130 of record NC_059168.1, read on the forward strand.
CAAAAATCGCAGAATCTGAATTTTTATTAACACTGGCTTCAACCTTTTAGTTCAGGTTATTTTTGGGGCCATATACAAATCTACATGCAATTATATTCAAAGAAGTAAAAATGTAATACTACATGTATACTACAGGTTTCCATCTGCAAATGATACAAATACGGAACGCTTCTGTTGCATGGCACTTAAGGTGATTCTCACTTTGTTGCAAATATTGAAATACTCCCAAGAGACATTTTTATTTGGTAAATCTATCAGTGGGAAGCCAAGGATACCTGAGAAATGGACAGAATTCTGTTTACACTACAGTACAGAAAGGGGAATATTTAACAAGCCTTATATATTAGTTACAACATCACTGTTGTGATATGCAGTTGTATAATCAAGAGGAAAAAAATCTTGGCTTCAAGGAATAGAATGTCTTATCACACTTAAACAAAGACTCCTTGCTGAAAACAAGCCATAATTAATCAAAGAGTATTACAGTATGAAATTTCAAAAGCATTCACAAAAGAGAATTTTTAAAATTTACATTATATGAGAGTGGTATTCACTCTACATGAGCCATCAAGGACTGTATAGCAGCATAAATGCTGATGATTTGTTTCAGTGCCAGGGTACTCACAATTCTCGTTTCAGGTTCAATGCATCTTCTGCATTATCATGTCGACAGCACAAATTTATTAAAGCTGCATAGCCACCGACAACCATATCTGATTCATATTTTGCCTTCAATTCAAGAGCTTTTTGCATGTTCTAAAATAAAGGAAGGAAATGAAAAAGAAGAAATTAATATAAAAGTGTAAAATTTCTAGTTTCCATGTTCAGAGTGTAGAAAAAGTTAACACTACTTTTAAAATAAATGGATACACATTATTAACTTCATCTTGCTCCCTGGTATTTTTAATCCACCTTCTAAAAAGCAGGAAAGATATATATATAAAGGATTCAAAAGATTTGTTATCTGCGCTGCAAAACTGATCACTATGCTAAATTTGATGTTTTAGGTTTGGGTACTGTATTATGAAAAAAGACTTCCAGATTAAATATGTACCAAGTGAGTCCAATTTCCATGCACAGAAATATATATCACTGCCAAGTTCCTCACAGTCTGTAATGTGCAGGAAATATTTTAGAATTTAATAGTGCCATATTATAACCTTAAAGTCAGCTGTATTTTTTTTCCCCTAAAAACACAGGCATACGACCAAATGACACTGAACTAGAAACTGAAAAAGTCTAGTGATATACCCCAATTGCAGACACACACTAAAATGAACACAAAGTACAGCTGGACGCCTGCTGAAAAAAGGCAAGAGACCCTTTATCTCAGAAAGAGCTTTTTTCCAGCAGGAAAATGGAATTTCAATCCCTGCATTAACAACCCTAGTAATATTTGACTTGCAAATGACTACTGCATGTATCAGTTGCTTGACAATCTAGATATGAGAGACCGGAGCCATGGCTTGAAAGGACATTTGGCATGTATGATAAACCTATCACGGCTGTTACTATCATTCACTTTGCAGATTATCGTAAACAAACTACGGCAACCCCAAAACATGCCATTCAAGGTGTAGCTGAAGTTAGTTAACCTCTCATTTAATTGCATTCTTCACAGACATGATGTACAATAATCAATTGTAAAAATTATAAATCTCATATTGGGCTTTGCTTACTTTTATCTGTAAAGAATTTTTTACCTTAATAACACATTTAAAATATTTAAACAAACGTTACCTCTTCTGAACACAGCATTAATATGAGCTGCTTTAGGATATCACCTATAGGTTGATTTTCAGCTTTTAGCTTTTCAAGCTTAGACTCCAAATCAGATGATGAAGGCTGTGAAGTAGAAATGGGAAGAAAAAAGAAAGAAAGAAATTTACTACAAAAAAAATGCACCCTTTGTCACTCTTCTCTTTAAACTGCCCTTTCCTAAATGTCATAAATGCTATCAAGGATATTAAGGTGGGGATCTGGGATGGGCTTGAGGGGTTTATAAAGCTCCTGATATTATATGCAGATTTCTTAGATATAAATTTCTGGTAAATGGCTTTTACCAACTTCTTAGAACTATGCTAGAGGCAAAAATGTTAGGAACCACTGGTTTTAAAAGGACATAGTCTAGCACTCTCATTAAATGAGGTTATTACAGCATGTAGAATCTACTCAAAGAACATACTTACTTTTCTAGAGTCTGTCTTCTCTCTTTCAACCAATACATTAACATCCTAAAATCAGGATTTAAATTACGATTAGAAAACATATGGAAAATGTACTAGCAAATGTCAAAAGCAAATTTTGGAAGTCTCATTTCATGTTTCCATTTTCCAAAATTTTCCTGAAATTCTCTTCAGACTTTATAACCACTGTAAAAAACACTTTTAAATACATTCTTCAATATATAAATAGCATTCACCAATAATCAACAAAAAGCCTTGTTTTAAAGGCTATCATTTAAATAAACTTTTGGCCAAAAGCAATATATTTAAATAAAACTTTGACATGCCTCTATATATAAATTAAGCATTTTAAGAAGTTGATTATTATTTCACACACACCTTAATCAATTCAGGAACATGGTAGCTATCCAGCAGATTACGAATGCCTCTGTAGATATTTTCAGGAATTTTTACATTCTGTGCAAAGGGGAGGGAGGAGGGAAAAAAAACACACACACAAGTTTTAGACAACCAAACTGAAATTTGTCTAACAGAAATTATCTCGGACATAATTTAAGTCTCCAACTCATGTATGTCATTGAGAAGTGGTCTGGTTGTACTTAAAAGCAGCAATTTCAAATCTAATAGATACATGTCAGACAGGACAGGCATTATATAGCAAAAAATGAAATGGTACCATCTCCTTCAGCTGATGGAAGTATTGTCTCAAACGCTCCTCCTTGGCCTGTACCTCTGAGTCACTCATGCTGTCAATCAAGTTATAAAGAAAATAGCCAACAGCTTCTGTGGAAAAAAACAAGAGAAAGCATTCCACTAAAATTACTGAGACTGTCATGTTATCAAGATTAATTTATAAGAAATCATTTTGGTGTGAGATGTCACCCTGATGAGAGGCTCTGAAATGGCAACAATGATCACTGAGGCATAGAGATTATGTGGTTTGGGAGCACACATCTAACTGGTGAGTGAAAGGAATATTAATTATTTTCAGACCGAGTGACAGCTTTTCGGTACTGAATCTTACTTCAATCTATTTTTTTCTACCACTCTGTGACAGAAGTGGTACTGCCCAAGGCCTTACCCCTTTCCTGTCCAAATCACAAATAGTGAGAATAAACAAATGCCTCCTATATATTTCTATATTAATTTTTGGTGGGCAATATTTAGGGAAACATAAAATTACAGGATTGGTAAATGTTGAGTATAGAAAGTTAAATAATTTTAATAAGATGTAATATTCCTGTGGAGAGCTGCCTATTAGCCAATGAAAAACCGAGATTAACAAAGATGTTTCATAACAACAGTAATTTTCCTATGCATCCAAGCATAAAATGTATAGGGCCATGTGTTAATACACAGGATAGAAAAATACGAACTTTCAAGAAAGATACCATATGGTTTTGTATGTGTGTGTTTTAACAGAAAACCACATATGCTAGGCTTTATTACATGAAAACAAAAATCATTAAATGTCAAAATAATGTATTTTGGGCAATAAATAGTGGAAAAATCTACAAGACCTCTTTACTATTTTATATGTCTAAATTATACCTGCAAAACATTAAAATCACATAAACACTAAAGATTACTGATTTTTAAGGCTATTTTGATGGATGCTATAAGAAGCATTTCCTCAATATCTGAAAAGAAAAACCCTCCCAATCCTGTCTTTAGAAAAACAATTATGGTAATACCAAACACCTCACAGATCTCAAAATGATGCGGTTATCAATGTAAAGATTTATAAACAAATGTTTTCAAATTTCACATTCAAAAACAAAATGTTTACTGCTGTAATCCTTCTAGCCCATCATTACACAGAAGAATGGATTTGTGGATAAGTTACAATCATCAAAATTGAAACGCTACCCGTTGGTCCTGGGGGCTCCTGGCAATAACGTCCATCCTTGTACAACAGTTCTGTTATCTGGTAAGACAGAAAATGCGTGCATTGCAGCAACAGAAGCAAACTGGAACAAACACAATCTGAAATTGAATTCTTGAAATAATAAAGCCTCTCCCCAGCAAGGTATTACTCTATGTCACAGTAATTCAACACCACCCCCACTTGCCAAGGAGATTGTTTCGTTTTTAAATAACAGGTTAGTCTTTTAAAACAAAAACAAAACAAACCCATGTTGAAGGAAAACTGCAGTATTTCATGATACATCACTAAGAAAACCTCTAAACTGTTCTGGTTACATATTGTTTTAAATAAATTGTTACTGTAGAAAACAGCTTATAGGAAATATCAACCAATGTTATTTGTCATTGTATTGTTTTTGGTCTTGCTGAAATTCAACCAGTTCCCTCCTTTTAAATGAAGTTTTACAGCAGTAAGAAACTAAAATATCCTGAAACACTAAATAATTTTTTTAAAGTTTTTCAACACTTTGCCAGTCATTTTAATGGCGTTAAAACAAAATGGGGGCTTTCCTGGTGGCTCAGATGATAAAGAATCCACCTGCTATGCAGGAGACCTAGGTTCAATCCCTGGGTCAGGAGGATTCCCTGGAAAAAGGGAATGGCAACTCACTCCAGGATTCTTTCCTAGGGAATTCCATGGACACAGGAGCCTGGCAGGCTGCAGTCCACAGGGTCGCAAAGAGTCAGACAGGGCTGAGCAACTAACACTTTCTTACTTACTTAAAACAGAAGGGGGTCCAAAGTTGTAATATGTTTGTTCTCATTGATTCTTATCAACTGAGTACACAGAAACTAAAAGACTTACTCTTCAACATTAACTCTACCCACAAAATTTCAATTAAAAAAATCCAAACATATTTGATGACAAAAACGATTACAAAACCTACGATACTGAATGCAACTTTTGAACACAGTATTTTGACTATGTATCAACAGGCTGAAGATAGTAAGAAAGGAAGCATAGGTTTCTGAAGTGAAATGAGCTACAAATTCTCAATTACTTCATGTGTATACTACAACTGAACTTATTTGCTCTTTAGATAGTGTCTGCTCAATTGCCAAGTCGTGTCTGACTCTTTGTGACCCCATGGACTGTAGCCCCCAAGCTCCTCTGTCCAGGGGATTCTCTAGGCAAGAATACTGGAGTGGGTTGCCATTTCCTTCTTCAAGATAGTGTCTGGCCATAGCATAAGTATTAACAACTCAAACTACAGTTACTTCTTTAACTATGTATTTTCTAATATGGAAAATTAGGTAAACCTGATCATATCCCACTTCACTTAACAATGAAAGCATGATGTGGTAATAGCAATCCAAAGGATAGTAAGGTAGAAACTATTTAAAAGCAAAGCAAAACAATCCTATCTACATTTTTAACCAACCCAGACATGTAGAAGATAGACAATAAATTCTACCAGAAGTTGTAGCCATACATTAGACATATGACAGCCACATTAAAACCTAATTTTGAACAAAGACACATTTAATAAGCCAATGAAAAAGTCTTTATAGCCAAAAAAAATTACTTATAAATATCTTAACCACCTATTATAACTTACATAGTATGAATGGCAGTTTAATACTAAAAACAGAACTGAATAAAAATAAGATTTTAAGAAATATTTAAAATGGGAATTCCCATCAATAATGTGCATTCTGATTGTGTTGTTGTTTATTCACCAAGTCATGTCTGACTCTTTTGCGACCCCATGGACCTTAGCCCAACCAGAATCCTCTGTCCATGGGATTTTCCAGGGAAGAAAACCGGAGTGAGTTGCCATTTCCTTCTCCAGGGGATCTTCCCAACCCAGGGATCAAACTTACACCTCCTGCATTACAGGCGGATATCTTGTAATTCAACATAAGGATTGTTGTACTTCCTGCATAAAAGCAGTTAACTTCTTAAAAAGACAGCACTTTAAAAACTGATCTATCATTCATATATAGATATACATATAGATACACTTGATGCTCCTATGTGGCGCTAGTGGTAAAGAACACACCTGCCAATGTAGGAGACGTAAGAGAAATGGGTTTGATCCCTGGGCCAGGAAGATCCCTTGGAGGAGGGCATGGCAACCCACTCCAGTATTCTTGCCTGGAGAATCCCTTGGACAGAGGAGCCTAGCAGGCTACAGTCCATAGGGTTGCAAAGAGTCGGATACAACTGAAGCAACTTAGCACATATATAGATAGATACACTTACACAAATATGTATAACATATATAACATGCACATATTTTTAAAAATAATTATTAAATATGTATGATCACTGCCATAATGTTAACAGTTGTTTTTTAGAAAAGTTGAAAACTTAAGAATTTAGGACTAACTCAAGGTCACTTCAACAATAAATTTCATGATCCAGGAAGGTAGTTTTAAAACTAAAACTACCAATTCAAGATTCTAAATTCATTAGCTTAGAGTGATGTATGATAAATGTATGAAGCTATTATAACTTGCTTTTTATTTATCACACTATGGTTTGCAATATTAGGAATACTTACCTTGCTCCAAAGATTTATATTCATAGACCTGCAGGGGGCAGCAAAGGATTAAAAATAAACCCAGAGGTTTAAAAAACATTAAAATATACTAGCAATCATTATATGCAATACATACAAATCAAAGCCTTTAAAAAAAAAATAGTTTCCAAAATCAAAGTTAATTTTCAGGGCAAGATAATTTAGAAAGACTGATTCACTTATTTTGAACCCTCAAAATAAAGAGTGGTTTGGACACGAACCACCAAGAACCATCTCTAAAACTTGGGGTCCCAGTTTCATGGAGCAGGTATCTGCATGGTCTCAAAGGATCTGCCTGAGACTGCTTATTACTTGTAATGGTAAAGACAGTAACTACACAGTGGAGAAAGTGAACCAGTATCTTCACTGAGTGATCAAACTTAACATCACTAATGAGGTGCGGACGGACACATTTTCGATTTAATTTCCCTGAGAAAAACAGAACAACATTCCTGTGGTATTCCAGTCAGAAACGTAACAGGAAGTTAAACATGAGGAAGCATCATGAGGAACATTCTAGAAAATAACTGGCCTGTTTTCTCCAAATCTATTAGTGTCATAAAAAACAAAGGCTGAAGAACCGTCCCAGATTAGAGAAAAGTAAAGAGAAAAGATGACTAACATCTATTCCTTGACTGGATTCTGCATAGTGAGTGAAGTCGCTCAGTCGTATCCAACTCTTTGCAACCCCATGGACTGTAGCTTACCACGCGCCTCCGTCCATGGAATTTTCCAGGCAAGAGTACTGGAGTGGGTTGCCATTTCCTCCTCCAGGGGAATCATCCCAACCCAGGAATCGAACCCAGGTCTCCCGCATTGCAGGCAGATGCTTTACCATCTGAGCCATCAGGGGTTCTATATAGGAGGGAGGAAAATAAGGGCCCCTCCAAAAAAAGAGTGAAAATACTTGACAGAACTGGTACATGAGCTCTATTAGATAAAAATATTCCATCAACGGTAAATATCCTGAGTTTGTCAACTGTGATGTGGTTGTATAAGGGAATATCCTCGTTCTGTGGCATTGTGTGTATCTGTCATGTGCCTGCCTCTTTGTGACCCCATGAACTGTAGCCTGCCAGGCTCCTCTGTCCATGGGGTTCTCCAGGCAAGAATACTGGAGTGGGTTGCCATTTCCTTCTCCAGGGGATCGTCCCAACCTGGAGATCGAACCCATGTCTCTTCCATCTCCTGAACTGGCAGGTGGATTCTTTACCACTGAACCACCTGGTTGTGTAAGGGAATATCCTTGTTCTGTGGAATTATATACTGACATATTTAAAGATAAAGCATCATGACATATGCAACCTAAGCACAAACAGCTCCAAAAAATTAACATTTATGTGCGTGTGTGCGTGCGTGCGTGTGTGTAAATAAACAGAAAGTATAATGATAATTTCACAAAATGCTAAAAGTTAATAAATGGGGTATGTAAGAGATCTCTCTACTACGCTTATAATTTTCTATAAATCTGAAATTATCTCAGGAAAGCAAAAAAAACAGCTCACTCAAATTGTGACTGTTTAAAGGACAAACTATTTATAAAATTGGGTAACCAATGAATACTAGGTCTTAGACTATTTGTAAGCTTTGTAAACTTAATGTCTATAAGCTTTGTATATTTAATTCAAACACGGAATCTACTTTCAGAAGATTAGTTATGTGTTTTAATGATAATATTACAATGCAAATATAATCTATATAATTACTATAATTATGTATATACTTACATTGTAAAAATACCCACAAAACTTACAGACCTCTTAAAATCGGCACCCACAAAAATTCACAGGCCTCTTTAAACTTGAGATTCAGCAGTTTAGAGTGAACTGTTTTGGTACAGTGAGTTAATAAAGCACTTGTTTTTACTTTAAAAACATTCCAAAGGAACTACTGACACACGACAACTAGGATGGACCTGGGGGCATTATGCCACCTGGAAAAAGGCCAATCTCAATATATGATTTATGTAATTTTTTTTCCATTTATGTAACTTTTGCAAACTAAAATTATAAAAACTGAGAACAAATCAGTGGTTGTCACAGATTAAGGATGGTGAACAGAAGCTAAAGAGGCAGTGGCAGGGAGGTGGGGAATTTGTAGTGATGGCATAGTTCTGTATCTTCACTGCAGTAATGGCTACTCAAGTCTATGTATGCGATAAACTGTCAGAACTACACACATACATTGTACGAACGTAAAATTCCCAGTTTTGGTAATGCACTGTAGTTATGTAAGATGCAACCACTGGGGGAAAATGGGAGAGTGTATATAGGCCGTTTGTGTCTTATCCTTGCAATGTTCTGTGACTCTAAAATTATTTCAAAACAAAAAATAAAACTTGTTCCATGCCCTGCCAGAATCCTCTGCCTTATGATAAAATCATTCCTCCTACAAAAACACATTGAGAAAAAGTTTTTAAAAAGATGAACCTGTATTTGTAAGTGCAGAAAAATGTTTACAAAGCCCTGCTACATTGTACACATAATCTTTTTCATTATAGTTTATCACAGGACACTGAATATAGTTCCGTGTGCTTACAGTAGGACCTTACTGTTTATACAGTAGTTACAATCTGCTACTCCCAAACTCCTGATTTATTCCTCTCCCCCTTTTCCCCGTTGGTAAATCATAACACTCTTATGATAGATAGCGAAGAACTAAAGAGCCTCTTGATGAAAGTCAAAGAAGAGAGTGAAAAAATTTGCTTAAAGCTCAACATTCAGAAAACTAAGATCATGACATTTGGTCCCATCACTTCATGGCAAATAGATGGGGAAACAGTGCAAACAGTGGCAGACTTTATTTTGGGGGGCTCCAAAATCACTGCAGATGGTGGCTGCAGCCATGAAATTAAGACACTTGCTCCTTGGAAGGAAAGTTATGACCAACCTAGACAGCATATTAAAAAGCAGAGACATTACTTTGCCAACAAAGGTCCGTCTAGACAAGGCTATGGTTTTTCCAGTAATCATATACAGATGTGAGAGTTGGACTATAAGGAAAGCTGAGTGCTGAAGAATTGATACTTTTGAACAGTGGTGTTGGAAAAGACTCTTGAGAGTCCCTTGGATGGCAAGGAGATCAAACCAGTCCACCCTAAAGGAGATCAGTAGGAGATCAAACCAGTCCACCCTAAAGGAGATCAGTCCTGGGTATTCATTGGAAGGACTGATGATGAAGCTGAAACTCCAACACTTTTGCCACCTGATGTGAAGAGTTGACTCATTTGAAAAGACCTTGATGCTGGGAAAGATTGAGGGCAAGAGGAGAAGGGGACGACAGAGGTTGAGATGGCTGGATGGTATCACTGACTCAATGGACACGGGTTTGGGTGGACTCTGGGAGCTGGTGATGGACAGGGAGGCCTGGCGTGCTGCAGTTCATGGGGTCGCAAAGAGTCGGACACGACTCAGCGACTGAACTGAACTGAAGGGAAACATGGATGTGCATTTCCATATTGGAATGCAGTTTTTGCCAAATTCAGACTTAAATTGAAGAAAGTGGGGAAAACCACTAGACCATTCAGGTATGACCTAAATCAAATCCCTTATAGATTATACAGTGGAAGTGAGAAATAGATTTAAGGGACTAGATCTGATAGACAAGAGTGTCTAATGAACTATAGATGGAGGTTCATGACATTATACAGCAGACAGGGATCAAGACCATCCCAATGGAAAAGAAATGCAAAAAAGCAAAATGGCTGTCCAGGGAGGCCTTACAAATAGCTGTGAAAAGAAGAGAAGCAAAAGGCAAAGGAGAAAAGGAAAGATACAAGCATCTGACTGCAGAGTTCCAAAGCATAGCAAGAAGAGATAAGAAAGCCTTCCTCAGCAATCAATGCAAAGAAATAGAGGAAAACAACAGAATGGGAAAGACTAGGAATCTCTTCAAGAAAATCAGAGATACCAAGGGAACATTTCATGCAAAAATGGGCTTGATAAAGGACAGAAATGGTATGAACCTAACAGAAGCAGAAGAGGTGGCAAGAATACACAGAAGAACTGTACAAAAAAGAGCCTCATGACCCAGATAATCATGATGGTGCGATCACTGACCTAGAGCCAGACATCCTGGAATGTGAAGTCAAGAGGGCCTTAGAAAGCATCACTACGAACAAAGCTAGTGGAGGTGATGGAATTCCAGTGGAGCTATTTCAAATCCTGAAAGATGATGTTTCCCACAGGACTAGGTAAAATGACTAGGATATCTCACTTAATGTTCTGTAATTTACTACATTTCTGTTAAATATGAATAATTATTTCTGGTAAAGTGTAACTCTTAAGTAACTTTAAGTGAGTCTCTTATGTGCTAATCCTTAAGGAGCTGCAGGGCTCTACTGGTGATATCTATCAGTTCTGTTTTCAGAACAGCCTTCAGTCAGTCAATTCTAAAGTTGCTGGATTCTTAGAACTCACACATGGACTGGAATAGTTCACATTTCCAATAATCTCAAAACACATGGGCTAGCAGATAAAGTATCAGGACCAGGGAGAGCTACCTTAATAGCAGGGCTCAACTAATTTAGTGGGAATAATACTAGACTAAAAGCTGCTCAAGTCCTACCTATGAAGCATAGAATCCAAGAGATGTGGGTTGGATCTCTGGGTTAGAAGATCCTCAGGAGGAAGAAACAGCAACCCACACCAGTATTTTTGCCTGGAAAATGTCATGAATAGAGCAGCCGAATGGGCTACAGTCCGTGGGGTCAAAAAGGGTATGACACTACAGAGCACACACACACAAACACACACAAAGCATAGAAGCATGCACTAAGAAAACTTGTTTCAAGTAATTTAATTCAAGAATATCTCAGAACAAAGCTCAGAAATATTTAGAGGAATAAAAAAAAAAAAAATTCCACATTCCCCACCATAAAATTCACAACTAGCATCCAGTCAGAAATTGTAAGCAAGCACAAATGTATGATGCATAGTAAGAACAAAACTTATTTAACAAAATTAGGAGGCAAGGACAGCAAAACATCTGTCATTAATATCTCCATACACAGAAGGAAGAAAGAAGCATGAGCATATTAAGGACACACAGCATATATTTTAAAAATAAAAAACCCCAAATGAAAAATATAATGTCTGAGATTCAAATACATTCTAGATGTATCTTTGCCTTAGCCAAAGCTCTGCACAGTACAAGTTATTCTACTTTCTTCAGAATAAAAGACAAGCTCCTTCATGTTTTTTAAAATATTTTAATCTGATCCTAATCAATGTCTCCAATCTCAACAATAAATACTTGCTGAATAAAAGGGAATGCTCAAAAACAGAGGCAGAAACACAGAATAAATAAGGCCTCAGTAATTGATTCAACAGTGTTGATTATGTGCCAGGTTAATATCTATGTGCTGAACATAGGGCAATAAACCAAACATGGAGCTTATGTCCTAATAATCAAAACAGCTGTCACAAAATCTTTTGTCACAAAATAAGAGCAAAAAATAAAAAATAAAAAAATATAGCATGTCCTTATTTAGAGGCTTTCATTTTTCCAAACTACAATGACTTTGGTTATCTAACTTCCCAGCCCACCACAAACCAGAAGCAACCTACATGTCCATCGACAGATGAATGGATAAAGATGTGGTACGCGTCTATACACACACATGCATACAATGAAATATTACTTAGCCACTAAACAGAATGAAACATTGCCATTTGCGGCAACATGGATGGACCTGGAGATTATACTAAGTGAAGTTAAGTCAGAGAGAGAAAAACAAGTATCATATGATCTTGTGAAATGTAAAAAAAAAAAAAAAAAAAGATACAAATGAACTTATTTACAAAACAGAAACAGACTCACAGAGAATGAATGTATGGTTGGTTACCAGCAGGGGAGAGGGGAGGGAGAAATAGATTGGGAGTTTGAGAATGATATGTACAAACCGCTATATTTAAAATAAATAACCAACAAAGACCTAAAAGTCACCTTGTAATTAAATGTTCAAAGCATAAATCAAATATACATGCAAATTTGTCTATACCTCCTACTTGCCATTTTCAGAGTGCTTTCTTTTTTGAAACAAAACCTTTACCTGATCAGTATGCATTTCTAGGAAATGTCTGATATAAAAGGCAGTTTAAACTCAATTCAACTACTTAGTAAGAATAAAACAGATCCAAACAAGCAAACAAACAAAAAACAGATAAGGTTATTTCAAGTAACTAATATATTGCAAGATAAGAGTTATCTGTTTCTTTCCTCGAATAGTAGGTAAAAAAGACAGAGGAAATCAAGTCCATATTTAGACAAAGATCATATAAGATAATCATCTTACCTCCTAAAGCCTAGAATGAGGCTGCCTCTCAATGAAGCAAATGAGAAAGGTAATGTATTTGATTCCACTGCAAAAGAAAATTATCATAAAATTCCAAAACTTGCATTATCAACATATTTGGAAATACATTTATACCAATATCTTTCAGTTTTCATTTGGGAAGTATTATTTTAAAAATGGAAAAATTTTGATACAAAGTTAATTAGAAAATTACAATAATACATATTGGCAATATAAGCTATCTTTTTAAAATATTTTACTTCATTTACATAAATCAATACAACTAATGAATTTATAAATATTCTTCTGTATAACTACATTAACTAATCTAACAGCGTACTCAAAGTCAGCCTGGTACATACACCAAGGCTGTATGTTATCGGACAACATGGCACTATGAAGGGAGAGAGTGTAACTACCTTTTAAAAACAGAAGATGCAGCGGGGAGGGGAAGCTCTTTCCTGAGAGTTGTGTAGGATTATGTTGAACCATTCACATTTCTTCATTCTACTTTTCACTATGATCTATAATCTGCATTCATGCAAGAGTGACAACCTAAAGTCATAATAATCTCTTGATCTCTGTTAAATAACCGATTTATATTGATCTTTCACTTTTCTGATGATTTTATTTCCTCTACTATTCATTTTGGCATTTAACAGGCATGTTTCAGTGAAACCTTGCATGTTTCAATGCTGACAGTCTAAGCCTAATTTGCCTTAGTTTAAGAATCAGGGTTTAATGCGTAAGACCTGACGCCCCACATAACCCTTGTCATAACAAGCATGGGACAGAATCATGGCGAGCATCTCCTGAAGTTATTTTATATAAAATAAATATATAAAATGGTGCCATGTTATAAGTACTTGTTTTCATCCTTTCAGTACATATGTAAAGTGGCTACAAAAGATTCAAGAGGGACAGAATTATAACAGGTAGGAACCCACTGTGGAGGCAAATTCTGAAGACAGAATTAATAGTTTAGATACCTGGTTAAGATTTTTTAAAAATTCATGGGGAAAGTCACCATAAGTTTTAATATTATTTGTTCATCTCTCTAAATATGAAAAAAAAGTTAACCTATACACATAAGGAGAATTACTTGAGACCAACTGTCAGATCCCTTGAACACGAAGCCCAAGTTTCTCAGTGGTTTCGTGTGACATTAACTCTAAAACCTGTCTCTGAAATGACCTGAATTTAGTTGCTCCAGAAATTTGAAAGTGGATGCACCACATGCTTTTGGGTAACCTTGAATTTCGCTTGATCACGTTAATTTCCATGCCTACAAATTCAAATGGAGAAATGGTTCTCACTATTCCACAAACTTGATCAAGATTAGCTATTTCATAAATCAGGGGGTTGGAATATACAGCATGGTGACTACAGTTGGTAATACCGTATTTCGTATGTGAAAGGTGCTAAGAGAAGCTCTTCAGTCTTCATCATAAGAAAAAAAAATTTCATAACCATGTATGGGGATGGATGTTAACTAGACTCATTCTGGTGATCACTTTCCAATACATACAAATATTGAATTACTATATTATATGCCTGAAACTAATATTTTATGTCAATTACACCTCAATTAATAAAAAAAAGACAATCCATTTACTTTTCGCTACTACTTGCCATTCCTTATAGTAACCAAAAGTGCCTCTCTACAAGCAGCCTACAGCAAATACCAGCAATTACAGAACTAACTGCTCTTCAAAGACCTGTAATTCAAGGGAAAGGGAGGACACTGATGGGAGTGAGCTGAAATCCTCTGTAGTCTTTAAGTTTATGGCAATTTTCTTTTTCACATTTAATAAACAACCTCTTGAAAACTTATTTCTAAACTATTCAAATTAGTATTTTACAGAATATTATCAAGCTTTTATTAATTAAAAAGGTCACCAGAAACATTTCAGCCAGCTGGAAGACTGCTGACAGAAAGCATCTAGTTTCCGTAGCAACAAACAAGTCTGAAAAAAATCAAGAGGTTGACAATGAAGTGGAATGGATGGTATGATAAAGGGAAAGGCGTCTCTTGTATTCACCTTATGTGCCCAGATTCCTGTTAATGATTCCCTGTTTTCAACTTGTCAGTATGAAAAATCTATATATTATACAGAGTGGAAGGCAAAATCAATACACTCGGATAACAGCCTGCATTAATACCCAACCTTACACTCAAATAACTACACCTCTAACAATCACCATTTTTCATACTGACATTTCACCTTTCCCTTTACAATAATACAATAAAATAAAATAAATCCAATTTGGGCATATTTTGAATTAGAGGCTCTTTTTTAAATAATGTAGACACAGGTAATATGTACCAACAATCTGGTTTTCACAAAGCTTCCATTTATACAGTTTGAATACATGTTAATCAAAGCTTAGCTTTTAACATTTTAGAGGGCTGGATATTGATGTTTGCATGTTTGTTTTTAAATGGTGTCTCTTCACAAGACCTGAAACTCTGTCAAGTTAATGCCATAGATAATGTTAAAATTTTTTAATTAAAAAATGTCTAATTTATTAAAATTAAAATGTCTGATAGTAAAAAAAAATAATAATAATAAGGTTAAAGTTAGATGATCTTGGTCTGACTCAGTCACCAACTTTGGCCAAACCATTTAACCTCTCTAAGCCTCTCTTCATCTGCCACTGGATGAATTTTATTAATATGTGATAAACACTGTAAAGCACCCTACCATTTATAAGTGTTTAGTAAACATTTGCTGTGTTTCATTAATGAGGCCTGGGGAGCTGGCTTCACGTAACTGAGGGCCATAATAAGCATTAGTTTAGAAAACACTTTCAAAAACCACATCTCAGAGGATTTTCACAACTCCCACAAGGTAGAGAGACAGGCAATACAATCCCATTTCATGAAATTGAAACAAAAGAATGGTAGAGAGATTTGTTTCTGATCCCATAATCAGCAGTTCATTATAAATAAGATCCAAGCCTTTCAGGTCCCCATTCCAACCTAACACCATGTTACTTCCAAGGTTCTTTAAATTTTAAAACTACTTCCCAATTATTTATAAATTTCAATTCATAAACCGTCTTATCAGGATAATTTTTAAAAAAACTTATAAGAACTTCCTCCCTTTCATGGAAATTACTTTGAACTACCCAAGGCAGGGAGTGAGGGCATGGACTACCCTGTATGTTCTCAAAAGTCACGGAAATTAACACCCGCCAAGTTTACTACTTATGTTGCATACTTACGAAATGATAAAATATAATCTAAGTTTCCATTTACTGCTTTACTTCTCAATTCAGCTTGAGAAAACACATTATCATCATGTGGACATCCATTTTCCTAGGGATAAAGCATATTTCAATGATAATATACCTCAGCTAAAAATATTGAAATTTCCTGTTTTCCCATTTCTTTATATCAGAAACTCTAATGATCTTTTATTTTAAAAGATCATTTTCTAAAATACAAATAAACTGAAAAACCAAACTTTAGCAAAAGCTATGAGATGGAGTTTCAACATCCTAAATTAAATGTTTATCTTTAAATTTATATAATCTGTTACTATTAGAGTGCCTTCCTTCTAGGGAGTTTACTACTGAAGACATTAGAACTACTCTCTCATTTACAACAATGTACTAATCCAAAACAAAGAATGTATTGATCCAAGATGATATTTTAAGGCATATAATGAGGTACAGGTCAAATTTATTTTTATTTAACTCCAAATGGGTAATTACTTGTCTCAATATCATATTTAATAATTTAAGTAAATGAGCTGAAATTCAGCTGAACATATTTACTGAACCACTTTATAATAACAGCACCATATTAAAAATCAACTAACCAATAATAAGAAATAAAGATAAATTATGGTACATCTATACAAGATGACATTCAATCATAAAAAATAATTTGTGGAATTACATACTATAATGTAAAGGTGCCAAGTGAGAAGAGTAGGTTTTGGGGAAATATGTGGGGAAACTACCTTTTTAAGTGCATTTTTTAACAGTTAAATATGGATAGCACAGTCTCAAAATACACTGTTAAGGATTCAGGGAAGAAAGCTAAAAACACTCAAGACATAAACTATCTTTAAGAGGACTGTAATTATGAAATGATTTAAAAGAAAAGACACGCTAACAATATAGAAAAATAAAGGCATTATGTGAATAACCACCTAAGCAACAGGTCTTCTGAGCAAAATATTACTTCTTGAAGTATGTGTACTCTACAGGGTTGTTCCTAATTGCCTTGTTCCTAAGTGCTTTATTCTGAAAATCAAAGTGCAACCATTTGCCGAGCCAGTGCACTATCCAAGTCAATTCTTCACAGGCCCTTTTATAAATGTCTTGCTTATTCTGGTGGGGACAGGAAGTATCTGGTAGGAAAATAAAGCTTTGGGGTCAAACAAAAAATCATTCAAAAAAAAAAACTGGAATAGTAAATTTATTAAGAGTTTATTATGAAAATTCATAGAGAAGTAAAAGTACTACTCAAAACATAGGTACAGTTACATTGTAGAGTGGGGTTAGAGTGAAATTGTTTTATTTAAATTTTGTATGATATTGGCACGTTCTCTCTTCAACACAAGACAAATGTTACTTTCCCTTTTAAAGTTTTTTTAAAGTTTAACAACTTTACAGGTGTTACACTCACCAATATTTTTTACAAAGCTTTAGAAAGTTATATACCAACATAACCATTTTAGTACTCAGCTCAGTGACTTTTTCCTTGGTTACCACAAAACACTAGGGAGGGAAGATGCTCTCTTCAATTATGAAATTAAAGCCACACTGTGCTCACCTGCAAAACAGCACGAACTGACTTGATACTATCAAAGCACGGAAACACGTAATTAACGTATGTCTCCTGATCAGGAGTTACTCCTATTTCATGCATTCCTTTGAGGACTTCCACTATACCTGTAAGATCAAATTAAAGAACACAGAGATGAAGAACTTAGAATACATTAACAAAAGATCAAAAGTTCAGTTCATCTATTTGAATTGTAATGTAGGAAAAGTACTCAGCATTTTGTTTGTCTGAAAGAGAAAGAACAAAACTGGGTGATAAGATGCTAAATGAAAAAAATTAAACTGCTCCTTCCTTCATCTCTCCCTATTAATTCAGAAGTAAACAGTAAGGAAATACTCCAGAATTTATAAGAAAAATGAAAACAATTAAGCCAGATGCTTAATAATTTCCAGTATCCCAACTGAACAGAGATCATAAAACATCACTGCTATCACACAGCATTGATGGATCTACAAAATAAAACTTGACATGAATAAATATCAGAGACAAGGCATTAGAGGAGTGGGGTGAGAAGAGATCTGTTCAAGACAAAAGTTTTTAAGTTAAGCACTTATGTAAAGAATTCCTTGTGAATTCTTATTAATAACTACCCTGTGAATTCTTATTTAATAACACAAGAAAGAATAATTGATTCTAATGAGCTAGTCTCATTGTATTTTACACTGTAAAAGTCTAGTAAATTGTCCATTCTTTCATTTCCCCCATTCATAAAAACATCTTTTATTAACTTCTCAAAAAGACAGTTCATGTTTTCCAAAGCTATGGTTAGCTTCAAAAAGTACAAACAGATTTCTTTAAATTAGACAATTCTAGAATATTGTCAAACTGCTCAGGTGCTACCTACTTTGACAGAAGCAATAGTTTAAGAAAGACCTCATTTGTTTTTCTCTTTAGAATTTACTTCTTTAGCTTCATTACTTTCACATTGTTAAAACTTCTCCTAAAAAAATCCCTGTTTTTGATTTATGGTATTATCTACATAAAAACTGTATCTCTTTAAGTTTCTTATGTAATAAATTCTAGTACCAAAACTTGACTATAAATTCTCACTGAATACAGAATTGCATATAGAGACAAGTCTGACTACATTATGAATATTGCACATTTTTTAGATAAAATTCAGATTATGGTTCAAAACCTTTTAAACAGTTCATTATATTTAAAATTACCCAGTATTTTCAAAACCTTAATTAGATGAATTTTTCAAGATGTAAAAACAACACAGAAAAAAAACCCCAAAAGACAAAGCATGTGCTTACATATAGATTAAAGAGAACATGCATGTCAAGTTGGTCCATACAGCACACACAAGCCTAAACAATAATTGCAAGAAAAATCTGAAGCTATTCCTCCAACAACTCCTGGGAATTAGTACTAACAACCTTTATATCTATCATAAAAATGGCAAGTCACACTGGGCTCTTCTTCATACGCAAAAATTACTAAGCACCTGGCACAGTACATAGCTGCTTTACAATTACCAGTAATAGACCTGTGCTAATCTAATGTCCTCAAAGTATCTTCTGGCCAGTAATGACTGCTTTCATGACCACGGTTTAAAGTAAATTTCTAAATTTCAGGTACGACATTACAGTGAAGTGACAAAACAAAAGCAAGGTTTGCAGTTTAAAGAGACTTAGCTTTCAACTCTGGTTCTGGCACTTAATGGCAGAGTGAGTGTGAGTAACTCCACTTTCAGTTCAGTTCAGTTCAGTTGCTCAGTCGTGTCTGACTCTTTGCAACCCCATGAATCACAGCACTCCAGGCCTCCCTGTCCATCACCAACTCCCAGAGTTCACCCAAACTCATGTCCACTAAGTTGGTGATGCCATCCAGCCACCTCATCTCTGTGGTCCACTTCTCCTGACCCCAATCCCTCCCAGCATCAGAGTCTTTTCCAGTGAGTCAACTCTTCGCATGAGGTGGCCAAAGTAGTGGAGTTTCAGCTTCAGCATCAGTCCTTCCAATGAACACCTAGGACTGATCTCCTTTAGGATGGACTGGTTGGATCTCCTTGCAGTCCAAGGCACTCTCAAGAGTCTTCTCCAACACCACAGTTCAAAAGCATCAATTCTTTAGAGCTCAGCTTTCTTCACAGTCCAACTCTCACATCCATACATGACCACTGGAAAAACCATAGCCTTGACTAGATGGACCTTTGTTGGCAAAGTAATGCCTCTGCTTTTGAATATGCTGTCTACGTTGGTCATAACTTTCCTTCCAAGGAGTAAGCGTCTTTTAATTTCATGGCTGCAATCACCATCTGCAGTGATTTTGGAACCCAAAAAATAAAGTCTGCCACTGTTTCCACTGTTTTCCCATCGATTTCCGAAGAAGTGATGGGACCAGATGCCATGATCTTGGTTTTCTATTTCTGCTTTATTGACTATGCCAAAGCCTTTGACTGTGTGGACCACAATAAACTGTGGAAAATTCTGAAAGAGATGGGAATACCAGACCACATGACCTGCCTCTTAAGAAATCTGTATGCAGGTCAGGAAGCAACAGTTAGAACTGGACATGGAACAACAGACTGGTTCCAAATAGGAAAAGGAGTACGTCAAGGCTGTATATTGTCACCCTGCTTATTTAACTTCTATGCAGAGTACATCATGAGAAATGCTGGGCTGGAAGAAGCACAAGCTGGAATCAAGAGTGCTGGGAGAAATATCAATAACCTCAGATATGCAGATGATACCATCCTTATGGCAGAAAGTGAAGAGGAACTAAAAACCCTCTTGATGAAAGTCAAAGAGGAGAGTGAGAAAGTTGGCTTAAAGCTCAACATTCAGAAAAACTCCACTTTACTGGGCCATAATTTCTTAGCTTACACACTAGAAATGGCAATATACCCAAACCTTCTAGACATTTTAACACATAACAACAATTTAACATGTAACATTTGACTTGATCCTTCTACCCACCATCCATGTAATAAGGCAATACATCAAGGCACTCAATAAACAGAACAATTTTCTGACCTGTAAGAGTCCGTGCCTATTAAATGGATGGAAGGAAAGTATCAAAACTGCAAATATTACCCACAGGTATGGAACAAATTCCTGTGGTCTAGGCCTACAGGAAGATGGAGGACATCTGAAAAAAACATACTGAACAAAAAGAATCCCAGTATTGCAACTCAGTTTAAACTGATCAGTATATAAAGTTTATATTAAGAAGGCTTTCATCTCAGCCTACTCAGGGGAAGAGTATAGATTTCTCTACTTAAATAAAGTTGGAAATGCCTCCAGGAGTCCAATAATCTTTATTTTAACAAAAGTTAAGTAAGCATTTTCTTCAATGTCAAAGACATGTCCTAAAATAGAAACACTGTTTACTAACTGCAGGCAGGTGCTTGAAACACTACAAAAAAAGAAAAACCTACACTCTCCCCTCCAATCAGAAGGACCTAAGATCAAGTCCTTTTGGACTCAGGAATGATGATAAAGCTCCATATTTACTTCTCAGGGTGCTCACTAAAACTAAAATCTGTGTGAAACCCTAAAAATACTAAACAAATGTTAATAGTAACAACAACTAAAATTTTTTCGCTGTCTTAAAATACTCTAAAATAGCATAAAATAATTGTTTCATTTTCTTGCAAACAGGTCAACAAACTGACTACAGACCGAAGAGTCCTATACAAACACTTCTCATCATCAATGCCTCAAATATATTTTAATCTCTTAATTCTTCAATCTTCTAATAATGCTCTTCAGGTCAGGAAGAGTGCATTCTGCCTGTTGAGATGACCTGCATTGGTAGCATTTTTAACTTATGTATCTTTCCAACTGAAACTAAGGCAGTTTTATGAAAACCTGGATTCCCATCATTGCTCAGATGAGTTCAGTCAAGGATATTCACTTCAGTCACTATAGTCGGACAGGAAGATGCAAACACTTCTCAGTAAGAAAGAAAGGTGACTGATCTGACACACCTACATGTATCTTCCTCAAAAATACAATCCACATTTTAAAAAAATATTCATGTATTAACTTAGATAAACAAGGATCCCAAACCTCTGTGAACTTAGAAAATCTAAACCATCTAGTAAACAACATTTCAAATGTAAGCACAATAAAGTTTATGAATCGAAAGGACAGTCTCCATTCAAAAGTTTTAAAGGAATTAAAGTACTTCAAACTACTGGGAAAGATACATGGGTTTTCTGAACAAATCCCACTGACTAGGGTTGTTTATGCCACATGATTTTAGACTCTACCCAGAGAACTCACTTTACAAGGAGGGAATTTCTTATTTTTTAAAAAGTATCCCCTAAAATAAGGATTCTTTTTTATTCTACTTGTTTGACTTAGTATGAACAGAATGCCAGATTTCTAATTTATATCCACTGAAAACTTTGATACAGTTCCATGTATTTTGACATCAAGTATTACTGCTCAAAGTCTAGAAAATTTATTACCTTAGTGATCTTTAAAAACAAAAAAACTGAACGAGGCCTGAAGCTTCTAATCCAATTCTTAGAATATAGAGAAAATACTATGTTTTTAAAAAAAGAAAAAAAAAAAAAAAAAACAGGAAATTAATGTGTGATATAGTATTGTTAACTAAAGTACAGATTTTGCTCAAATTAAAAAAAAAAACTTATTGTAAGCCATTTGGGGAAAAAAAGTAAACTGCTTCCAATGAAACCAGACATAGATGCATCTCCATTTGTTTGTTTAGATTTTCAACAGAAAGCATTTTACTAAGAAAAATAAAAAGTACCTCCTACTCAACCATTTTACTCAACTGGTATTTAGGCTTTCATACCAGCCTTTCCTTTCATATTTTACCTTTTATATGCTTATTTTCAGGTTTCTAAAAATATACCAAGGCATGTAGATCCTTAATCATCCCGCATTATTTCCTCTCACTTGGGCCAGTCCACTAAAATTCTAAGAGAGGATTTTTCTATTTGCGCCACAGAGAAACGCCAGCAAGATAAGCCATGAGGAAGTCGCTGTAAGAATCTTTTTTAGAGCTTGGTGATGGCCAAATTTGCAGCCAGAAAAATTCTATTCAATAAACGTGTGATCATGCTACAGTTGAAAACTTGGTTCAGTTTTATCTGAGCTCTGAATACCTTTCTTTGATTTCCTAAATAGTTTTATTTTTTCCTTATGAAAAATACTCCTCTACATCCTCCATCTCTGTAGCCATTACTTTCTTCTATTTATTTCTACCAGTTCACATATGACATTCCCCAAAAGATAAAGTCACTGCACTATTAAGAATGTTACTTCTTTATCTTACAGGGTGCTGGAGAATTGATGCTTTTCAACTGTGGTGCTGGAGAAGACTCTTGAGAGTCCTTTGGACTGCAAGGAGATCAAACTAGTCAATCCTAAAAGAAATCAGTCCTGAATATTCATTGGAGGAACTAAAGCTCCAATACTTTGGCCAACTGATGCAAAGAACTGACTCTCAAGACCCTGATGTTGGGAAAGATTGAGGGCAGGAGGAGAAGGGGACAACGGAGGTTGAGACGGTTGGATGGCATCACCGACTTGATGGACGTGAGTCTGAGCAAGATCCAGGAGTTGGTGATGGACTGGGAAGCCTGGCGTGCTGTGGTCCATGGGGTCGCAAAGAGTTGGACCCGATTGAGAGACTGAATTGAACGAAACTATATAAAATATATACAGTTATTGACCTGTTACATGAAGAAAAGTCTGCAGAACACATACTTTATTTTCAGGACTACTTGCAAGGGAGAAATGAGTTTTTAAAAACTGTAAACCAGCTGACAATCTCTTGTACTCTCAGGCTAACTTCCTCAGTTTTCCTATTTTTCCAGTTAAAAATCTTCATTGACTAAAATAACTTGGTACCACTTTTTAAAAATGTCCTTAATTCAAAAATCAATACCTAATTTTTAACCAACAGCTAAGAATTTTTAGAAAACAAATACAGTGTATTTACCAATGTCTAAATATGGAGTTGTTAAGGTATTAACAATGAGTATTTAAAACAGGAGGACAGAAACTGTGTTCTAATCCAAGCACCACTGACAACTACATGTAGAACCTAAGACCATTCACTGACTCTCTGGGCTCTCAGTTCCTTCATTAATATAATGGGAGCTTTCAAAAAGGTACCTTTGATCCTAAGAGTCTAAGAAAAGAGGGTCGGGAGATAAGAGTCCACTTTTCTACTAGCCTGAGATACAACTATGGAAAGAAATTACCTAAATTCTTCTTTCATGTTTACTAAGTAGTAAAATGAAGTAAACAATTCAAGTCTACATACTGTGATAAGTTGAGGAAAAAAAATTGACCTGATGAACAAACAAAGGTTTCAACGGGAGTACTCAAAGTATTTTCATTATCTGTGTACAGTGGGCAATACTAATATGCCCAAGGATTTTCATGGAATGATGTAGATTTCCTGTGGTTCAAAAATACTAGGTTAAAGGTTACCTCTTGAAGCTTTCAGAACTGGAGGATACGCAAGAGTTAATCAACTAACATATTGTTTTCCCCAAGATTTTTCTAAAAAGGATTTAGATACTTTTAGAGCCAGAAACAATTAGGGAAGACTTGTTTCACTATTTCCTTTAAACCAGAAGACAGCTATATACTTAAAACAAAATTGCAATATCAAAGTCTGCTAAAAGCACTTTTTTGTTGTTTGTGCACTTTGTTTGTCACCCAATGTCATACTAACAACCCTGCATCTCATTCTAAAGCACATTATACAGCAAGATAAAATGAAAAAGACCATTTTTTGTTTCCCCAAGGGGGAAGTACTTCTGTTAAAAGCATCTTTTTATGAGACTACTCTTTCTGAATTACCAATAATGCAAACCAAGGAATTAGATACTGTGCTCTAAAATTTAATATTTGTTCAATTCTTATTCATATCCTATAGACATCCCATGTGTACAGGGAAAAGTATGCTAAATGCTTAAACGTACTTAAGAACCTGAAAGATTGAACATTTCTGTCCTTCAATCAGTAGGCTGTCAGGCCATGAGCACTTATTTTACAATAAAAGTTCTCTTGCCTTTCCTATTATTGTAACAGCTCAGTAAAGGAAAAATAGACTGGTCCAGGAAGAAAACGGTCTGGTTGTACAGTATATAACGTTGACTTTAATAAGGCTAGATAAACTAATTTCAAACACTATATGTATGTAAAACCAAGAACTAAAGCGTTTTTTGAAGAACTTAAAAATGATAAGCTATTTAAAGCCACAATCACAAGTTTGAATACCAAGATTAGAGATGAAATAAGAAATGAAATTAAGATGAAAGAAATCCATTATGTTTGTCTTTTAAGCTTTTACCTAATACTTTACCATGACTTAAACCAATTCTATTTCCTCATAAGGTTTAATAAGTATGTTTCCTCAAATAATTCAATTAAATGTGTACAGAAACTGTTATACTGGATATCTGAACCACTATATCTGTAAAAGGTGAAACCAAACCTTGAACATTTTTCTCCTTCTGATATCCAACTAGCAACGGCCAAAAATAATGAGTTCTAATAGGAAAACCTTCGTCCTTCAAAGCCTTCATCAGCACTTTTGCCAAATCTGAAAAAGATACCATAAAATATATCAAAGCTACCTCAGCAAAACTTGCTTATGTGAGTTCTAATTTTGAGAATATAGTACCGAATTTTTGAGCCACTAAAGCACACTGGAGCGTGAACTGCAAAGGCAACGTGTGCAGCTGGGCTTCCTTCAGCTTCTTACAGTAGTCTCTAAGCTGCTCTGGAGGCTGGAAAAGAAAGGCACTACGCGTCAGTTCAATCTGCAAATACCCTACCATTTGACCTTCTGCTTTTGAGACAAAAGAAAAGTGTGAACCCCTCATCCTCTTTCTGCCCAAAACTCTTCCAACACAAAAACAAAGCTTTCTTACTATTTATATTAATAGTTGATCTAGTCTCATAATATGTTCTTCTATTTTAAACAATCTTATTTCGCTGCCGATTACACTGTCTACAAAGTAAAAATGGACTATTTGAATACCGTATTCATAGTCACACAGTGTCGTAAAAAGAAACTGCCAAAGTCATTCAGACTGCTTTCCCTTGATATAGGACATGCTAATAAAATCTGCAATGCCGTATCTTCCAATTTTTCAGTGACTAAAAGCAAAATGAGGTTCATTGTATCTGGAAAAAAACAAAGACATCTTTTGTTACTGATTTAAACAAAATCTGTTACTGATTTCCCATTCATATCAACATCAAAAGACAAACTTATGAACTGCAAGTACCAAAAAGGAGTTATTACCTAAATAATAAATACTTCCAAATCAAAATATTCCCATGTATTCATTAACTCAATTTTTTCAGTTTATTAAAGCTTTAAAAGAATCGTATGTTCATCTACCACAATACCCTATTGCTAGAGAATGTCCATTCCGTCATGTAAAAAGTTTTATTTTTAGAAAAATTATGAAAATAAAAACTTTAAAACTACCTGGAATATATCTTCTTTCATATGTAATTTTTTCCAAAATTTCTGGGACATATTGAGGATACCCAGCTTTACTGAAGCTCAAGATAATTTGCAATAAATCACGATCCATAAGGTAAAGATCAGACTTCTCCACTTTCTCCAGGGTCTAAAGGAAGGTCCAGAAATTAAAAGAACAAGTGAGATGCAAAATTTTTTAAACTGAATCTAAATACATTAAAATACCAACATTTTAAAAATATATATATATGGTACAGTGGTAAAGAACCTGCCTGCCAATGCAGGAGACTCAAAGAGGCATGGGTTCAATCCCTGGGTCGGGAAGATCCCCTAGAGTAGGAAATGGCAACTCGCTCTAGTATTCTTGCCTAGAAAATCCCATGGACAGAGGAGCCTATCAGGCTACAGTCCATGGAGTTACAAAGAGTCAGAAACGACTGAGACACTGAGGACACACACCATCTAAAGGTTTAAGACTTCTTTTGTAAAACAGAAAATATTCTGTTTCAGCAATAATTGTTACATCAGCAGCAAAGTACTGAACTCTAGTAAGAATTCTCCTTCAAGACTATCTATAAGAGATATCATTAAAAACAGATATACACTATACTTTTCCATATCACGCAAAATTGAAGAGTTTATACAAATGATTTAAAAGCATGTTTATTTATGTAAGTCACACCTGTTTAACATGGTCAATATCACCCTTCTCGGCATATGCATTCAATAGTGCTAGGTATGTGTCTGGACCAGGCTCAATTCCAGCCTCTTTCATTACTGTGAGAATATTTTCTGCATTCTCCATATCTCTGTACATTAATTCAAAGAAAATAAAACAGATTACTGTAATACTGCCAAATGTCATATCATTTAATCTAGAATATATTACCTCTGCTTATTAAAAATTCTTAAGTACAAACATTTAGAATCATAACATCAAAAAGGAAAAATACATATTAGATATATATTATAAAAATGTATATGTATTAACATGTATTAAAAATACATATTAAACTAGTAATAGGTTTCCAAAATAATAAGGATCCTTAACATCTCAAATTTTTATAGGTAACTTTTCCAAAACCAAATTATACAATAATTACAGACATTAAAGAATGTGCCCTCTTCCATTGGGCATGTTATGACTCAAATTTATCTTTTTAGGAAAGAATAACATTTAGTAAAATATTCTTCAAAAATAAAAATATTTTCTAGGGCACTAGCGAAACAGTTAATAAACTTTAAAAAAATCAGTTACTTTGGATCAAGTTCAGTTTTTAAAACTGAAAACCTTCAAATAAAAATTTAATCAAACAGATAATTTAAGAATAACTTATATTAAGATGTGCATATTCTACCACATAGACTCAAAAGAGTCTTTTTAGAGTTAAACATAGTTTTAAGAATTTTCTACAATAGCTTCCTATAAATTAAACCTCACTTGAGAGTAAATCCCTAGGCTAAGCATTACCCAGATCTTGCATGCCCTGTGACAAGAGCACTGAATACTGCCTCTGTGACTGGAAGATCCTTAGTTTTCATAAATCCAAGAATCGTGCTGCAACAAAAGAGAAATAAAAATACTTCTTGGAAATACATGAAAAACACTTTTTACAATATGTGCACACAAAAATCCCACTCCCTGAAGTTGTATCAATACTTTTCAAGTACACTTGTTAAAGATAGAAGGTAATTTTTAAAAATCTGATTGTTTCTTCTGTACTACTAATTAAGCTTCAAAAAGCATAAAGTTTAACAAGATTCATTTCATTAAAAATGAGATTATACATTTCAATTTATTCCTTATTTCCTAAACCCTCCATCCAAAAGTAGGAATAAATTATCCATGAACAATGTCACAACTGATTTTATATAAAACATTTGTGAAATAAAGAGAATATTATCAGTTTTATAAATGAATACAATGTAAATGGTTACCAACATTTGTTTTTGGAAACAGCAATTTAACGAACAAAAAAAGTAAAACCAGCTTTTAACCCAACAATTTTAAACTTCTGCTCCAGTAAATTATACTTTTAATTAAAATAGTAATTTTCAATTAATTATCTTTCCCCTTTTACACAATTTAGTATTTTATCTAAGTCATATGACCAAATTCGCTAGGCTAAAACCCTTCTAAAATAATTTTCTAATTAAAAAAAAAAAAGACTATATTCTAGGTCTACAAGACGTACATATTTGTTTGCTTAAACATACATTTATAAAACTACATACCTGGCACCTTCAATATCTCCCATATTACAATAAGCAGCAATCAACCTTTGGTATGTCACCTGTCAAAGAAATGGGCCAGTAAATACTTTTTAATAATTTTTTTTCTTGGTTAAAAACAAAAGTTGATATGACCAATAAACACATCTGTAATAGCAACTACTTACTCGATTTGGTTGAATGTTTTCTTTTTCCATTTTTGCCAAGAAGTCAGTTGGTGAAAATTTATGCTCATTTTGAAGGTAGACTTTAAGCAAAGCATTATAGTGACTTACATCATACACAGTACCTACAAGTGAAATTTATATAAGATTTTTAGAAAAGTCATACCCTTTATCACAACTAAAATATGTGCACTTAAATGTAACAAAAAGGGTAAAATGATCAATTCAGAATTTTACCCCATATTTAGACCCATCCATGTAGAAATCCTGTCAGAACAGAGCAAACTAAGTATACAAGAGTAACTATTGAATTAATGGACAGTTACATGCAACCATCTATTCAAGTATTAAAAGGCCTCTTACTTATGAAGCATAGTATTCCCTTCCAGTCAGAAATTGCTTCCTCTAGTGCACATTTTCCTCTAATTTTCCTCTAGAAAAAATAGTTCCTCTAGTGTGTTGGAAAAGCTGAAAATACTGTTCAAAATCCAGGTAAGCGACATCTACTGTGGTTTTTCAGGAAGATTTTATGGTCAAGATAAAAGTTAACGTAACTCTGCTGCTAAGTCACTTCAGTCATGTCCGACTCTGCGACCCCACAGACGGTAGCCCACCAGGCCCCGCCGTCCCTGGGATTCTCCAGGCAAGAACACTGGAGTGGGTTACCATTTCCTTCTCCAATGCATGAAAGTGAAAAGTGAAAGTGAAGTCACTCAGTAAGTGTCCGACTCTTCGTGACCCCATGGACTGCAGCCCACCAGGTTCCTCCGTCCATGGGATTTTCCAGGCAAGAGTACTGGAGTGGGGTGCCATCACCTTCTCTGACAAAACTCTACTAGGTTTCATTTCTTTATTTCTGTCACAATAACATAGTTCTGCAGATGACAAAAATATTTCTGTGAATTTCATTAAAAATGTTATCCCCATACTTAGTATTATGTCTAGTTAATTTCATGGGTCATTTCTCAAAGAGAATTTTATAAAAAAATAAATACTGTTATCTTTCATTGAGTGAATTGAGAAAGTCTTTAACTGTCTAAAATTTACATTAAAAACTCAAAGTTTAGGGACATCATCCTAAAGCATCCTACTTTAACAATAAAAAGCTATAAAACAGCTTGTCCTTATGTATCTTACCATATACCTGTATATCTTTAATACTATCTCATGGCCCTGGCTGTACTGTCCATTACTTTTAATGTTACAATATCATGTTCTTGTTCAATCTCATTATGTAATAATTTTACAAATTATCATCAACTTTGTTCAAACTCAAAAGAATATTCTAAAACATTACTATTTTAGATAGAAGCCAGGTTTCTTGCTAGATTAGCACTCCCTCATCCATTGGTGTAATCTGGACAATTATTTTCTCCTCCATGTATTACCTTGTGCTTGCCCACAGTAAAGGGCTGACACTTTTCTGTCATTTCACAAGGCTTTTATGTGCAGTTATGTTTATTAGCTTGGCATACTACTGTTCAAGAAAAACATAGAGACTTGAAGATGTCATTATATAGCTCCCTTCATCAAGATTATGTAATTGTATTAAATGTGGACCTGCCCTAATACTAAAAAACATGTTTGTGCTTTTTTGTGCAGAGCAGTTTTTATCCCTACCTTTGTCTCTAAATCAGAGCTCTAGTAGTCAAAGTTTTTTGAAGTTTCAAATAAATTAATAGGCTTTGTAAGAAAACAGTTTTATTAAAAAAAAATTACATCTATCCTTTTCCAAAATGTGATTATTATCTTAGAGAATTTTTTTAAGTTAAGATTTGACTGACTGACAAGAGTGGACCTGGGTGTCTGGGGAACATCAGTTCAAGCCTTTCACAATAAACTTTACTGAGCCTTTCAAAACTGAACCATGTTCAAGTCTCACTATTTAATGAAGTAGAATTTAAATTTTTTTGAAGTTCATTTTCTACAATTTCAATTATTATTACTTTAGTACCCAACATATGCAAAACACTGGAAGCTTCATGATGAAGATTCAAATATGAATAAGATCATCAGCCGCCTAGAGAAGAGTATCTATTAATATTAAAAAGACAAATTGACAACTCTAATGCAGGCAACCGATGAGATACAAATTGGGACTGCAAGTAAAACTCTAGATTGGAGGGATTTAAATTACAGCTTGAAAAATGGATTGCTTTCAAGAGTAAGAAACAAAGAACACTCCAAAAGAGATGAAACGACTTGAACAAAAAAACTTAAGGAGACATATATTAACAGAATGGGGCCAAGAATACACCAGAAGTAATTCTATTTTTAAAAATTTAACATGTGGCAACACTGAAATGAGAGCCTACCATTTCCAGTGTTTCCTCCAGAATCCCCTTTACTCTGGAAAACCCAGTTCCAGTCTCAGCTCTTTCACAGCTCGTTTTGTAACTTTGGACATGTTATCTAAGCTAAAAAAAAGTCTCTTATAGCTTGGGACTTCCCTGGTGATGCAGTGGTTAAGATGCCGTATTTCAAGGCAACAGGCGTAGGCTCTATCCCTGGTCGAGGAACTAAGATGCCACATGCTGTGTGACAAGGCAAAAAAAAAATCTCTTACAGCATTAAAAGTCTGCGAACAAGTCACAGGTGCAACCTACCAGGTTTCTAACAATATTAATTCAACAACTATTTAACAAGTATAGTAAGTTCAAAGCACTGGTCTACTAGCAAAGAGAAAAAGATACTATGAATTTTACTCTCACAAAGGATATACAGTGTAGAGGAAAGGTATTTGTGAAAAGTTAAATTAGAAAACACTACATGTCTTTCTATTGAGTTATTAAACGTCGTACTACTGTGTAAGGGCTCTTTTCTATTTGAGAATATAACCCATTCTCACAAATACTTCTAGTTCAACATGTGTCTTTAAATTATGTGACTGACATATAGACATATATAGTTTGTGAAGATTTTCTTAAATCAGGAATGAACATTGAATTTTATCAAATTATCTTTTACACTATTTTATTTTTTGAATAGGTACTATGTTCACAGTCCCAAATTGAAAAAGTATAAAAAGATTTGGAATTCCCAGGCAAGAATACTGGAGTAGGTTGCCATTTCCTCCTCCAGGGGATCATCCCCATTCAGGGATCAAATCCAGGTCTCCTAATTGCCAGGTGGATTCTTTACCACTGAGCCACCTGGGAAGCCAGAGTAATCAACTATAGTTTAATTTTAAAAGAAAAAATTAGAGTAAAAATTATAGCTAGTGTATACTACCCTTCCAGAAACATTTTATTATATGCAGACACCTATAAACATTTTTCTTCAGAATGGCAGCCAACTATACATCCTGTTCTGCATCTTAATTTTTAACTATATTTTGGAGAACACACCACATTAGTATATGAAGAACTCCATTTTTTTTTTTATGGTTGCACCATATTCCATTTTATAGACACTCTAATTTATTTAACCAATATCCCTAGTGAGGGACATGAGAGTTGGTTCCAAATTCTTACCATTGCAAACAAGCTACAATGAAGAATATCCTTTTGCACATGTGAGTATATCTATCTAAATTCTAACAAATGGTCTATGTTGTATATCTGAGGTTAAAATAATTTGTAAATCAACTATACCTCAAAAGACATTTTTAAAAAATAAAACATATTAAAACACTGAAATGCTTGATATGTCAATAAATTTTAACAAACAGAACTACTTGGTCAAACAGTATGTGCATTTGTAACTTTAACAGACCAAATGTCTTTCTATTTTGTTCTTTTTAACTTACCTGTAAAGTATTACTTGTTATGAAAAATTACTTTATTCTTAATGCCCCTAGATGTCACTATAACTCACCAAATAAGTCATATCACACAAGAAAAATATGAATCAAGTAAACCCCTCCATAAAACTGAATGACATTTATGCAAAGAAATTCTTTTTTTACTACAAGAAAAAAATATCCACACCCTTTATACACATCATATATTCAAACAATCATACCCAATTTCTGAAGTTCATCCCATATCTTATGAGCAAATTCTGTTCTCTCAGAGAGCTTTAGTTCAGGCAAGAGAGACCCACAGCTGCGCAGTAGTAGCAAGGCTTGATTACCACCCGGGCTACCTATGAAAACAGGTTGATGGTTAATGTTTAACACCATACCCAGTATCATACAGATAAACCTAAACTGAAATCTTTAAATACTTAAAAATGTCCTGCCTCACTAAAGATAATACTAAAAGGGTCCTAATCAGAAAAATCCTATCTCAATCATCAGGTATCATTTAAAATGTTAGTAAAAGTTTTAAAAATTGGTCTGCTTTCTTAGGGAAGCTAAGGTTAGAGATCTATACAATCTGCAAGACTACAGAGTACATAAATACAAAGGAGCTAATTTATATGCACTACTTCTTGCAACTGAAAGGCTATGGTTCTCAGTATCTTATGCTAATAGTACAAAGCAGCCCAATTAAAATCCATGAATATTCAATTTAGGTTTACAATCCCTTACAAACACTAACTTCCTTCTCCCTTAAGCCACATGTCCCAGAAAGCTGATTTCAAAACAAAAATAAACCACTTATTGCCAAGATTCTGTTCATATAAAGTATCCAGAATAAGCAAACCTTTAAGAAAGTACACTAGCGGTTGTCTAGGGCTAGAAGGGATGCGGGTTTGAGGGCTGATGTTTAGGGGTGTGGAGGTTTATTTTGGGGATGATAGAAATGTTCTAAAATTGACTGCTGTGATAGCCATGTAACTCAATAAATCAAAGGCAGAAAATGATAAAAACTGTCTTTAAACGCCAGTTATTACTGATACTTCTTTGGTATTCCTCATCATTAGATTCTATAGCTTCTTAATGTGACTGAAATCATGGATGAGCTTTGGAAAGCTGGTGAACGGTCTCAAAACTATACACAAAATTATATGTGTGGCTTGCATGCAGGATTTTGTGTGAGCCTGTGTGGTCAGGTTTTTTGGGGGGGTAGGGGGGAGGGGAGCTGAGGGCCTGTAAGTTTCTATCAGACTATCAAAGCTGCATAAGTGACTCGAATGTTAACAGCTAAGTGAAAATGAAAGTGAAATAATGATTATCAGTCTTCAGTCTTTCTGGAAATTTTCATATGTGACCATCTAAGGGAAAGCAGACACTATGCAAGAGAAGATAAAAACTAGTATCTTCCAAGAAAATTTACCACTGAAAGTGATTCTTTTATAAACTGTGGGAAAAGATGATTTTTATTTGCTGATTTTGAAATAAACAGGCAAAACAAAATGTTTCACTCAAAACTGCTCTGCTGAGTTGGAAAAAAAAAAAAAAAAAAATCACAACCATAACATAAAATCACAAATAGAAATGACAAAATTTAAAGTACCAAATAATGTGCTCTGTAATGAGCTTACCATCAAACCAGAATTTAAGTTCAACTTTTTGAATAATCTTGAAATACCTGAATGACAAGTGTTATCAAAGACTTTTTGTAGAAGAGTCTTAGGGATGCGGCCAGTTCTTCGGACAGAATTATCTAGCCTCATTAAAGCCCAATCAAATTGGCTGGCATTCCTTCTATGAGAAGAGGTGGGCTCCTCCTGAAGATAATTCTTTTTTTCAGCAGCAATGGAATGTAGCCTAGCTTGGCTCAGTAGACCTCTACAAAATGAAACACAATTAGTAATAAACTATGTCAACTACTATCCACATAGGTCATCTTTGTGAGTAAAATTTATACAAAGCTTTTTTATTAGTTATTAAATACCTAAATTCATAGCATAATAGCAAAAATGTCTGGAAGTATAAATTGGTAGGGAAGAAAGTTTTGACCTTTGCTTTAAATAAAATCACAAGCACAAAAATTGTATGCAAAGTAACCTATTGAATAACTGTCTGACAATGTCTCTTGATAACCTCCCACATGGAATCATCTCAAACTAAGACAATAATATGGTATGTTTTTAAATCTCCCTTATCCAAAACCAAGTTAATGAAAAATGAAGATTATGCTACAAAGCTCTTCTAACCTCTACAAATGAACAAGAGATCTAAAATATACCTAAAATTCTGAAGAATTCTAAAGCACTCAACATTTTCTAGGTGTAGATACTGAATTATTAATAAGACCCATTTCCAAGATAAAAGTATGTAGTTTTTTAAAGGATCATTAATGACAAAAGTATTCCCCATCTTTCTAAATAAATCTAAAACATTTAAGAAAAAAAAAAAAGTTAATAAATTAAGGTCAGACTAGCGTATGTGTTTACAAAAAGCAAACAACCCTTAAACCATTTATTTTAATAAAGCAGGTCCAACATGCAGGCCAAAACATGAAATCAGAGGCATTTCACACTGTAGAAATACAGGCTGTACCTGATTTACAAACATGAAACAGAAATAATCCTTATGTGTGAAGGAAGCCCTGTCATGTATCTTTGAATGAGAGCTTCCCATACAGTCAAATCTCACATAAAATCATCTAATTGCAGAGATTTACACATTTACCCCCAAATATCTTAGACTTTTCAGAAGTAGCCAGTAAGTGTAACTAAAGAATACACACTAAGCAAATATTAACTAAGTAATAATGTAAAAACACTCTACTTATTTTTAATTTAAATGTATTTATTTTAATTAGAGGCTAATTACAATATAGTATTGGTTTTGCCATACATCAAAAAACACTCTACTTGTTAATTCAAGAAAGCCCTTACGATGACAATCAAGTTTTTTCTAACATGTCACTTTTTTTTTTTTTTTAACCACAGTCAATTAGAGGATGAGATGGTTGGATGGCATCACCAACTCGATGGACATGAGTTTGAGCAAGCTCTGGGAGTTGGTGATGGACAGGGAAGCCTGGTGTGCTCCAGTCCATGGGGCTGCAAAGAGTCAGACACAACTGAGCAACTGAACTAAACAGTCAATTACCAAAGTAAATACATACTCATGAGTTTAAAAATAAAATTGTTGACTTCTTATGTTATTAACCTGAAAAACCAATCACAAAACTTAATGTTACATAATGTTACATTAAAGAAACTAACACCAGTAGTTTCACAAGTTTATGCAAAACACAGGCAGTAATCGATACCCAACTAGAAATTCTACCACTGGGACCCGGGACAAAACACAACCACTCTGGCCATCAATGATTCCACCAATGTAAAACAGCAGACTGGAAAACAACGGAAAAAATCAGAATACTAACTAAAAACAATGTCATCTTGCTTAATTAGGAAATCTAATGATCAGCACTTGTAGATGGCTAATTGATTAAAGTTAGTTAAGTGAACTGAATACTAGATTTTTACCTATGAACCACAGAAGATACACTGCTACATATTGCTACATATATTTATCCCTTACTTTCAAAAGTTTTATCTGGCTGTTTTATCTACAAGATCAGTTATTAATAACCTATCCCCATGTTAGTCAGGCAAACACAAAATATTTTAAATCACCCAGAACAATGTGTCAGGTTCAGGTGAGTGTAAAATACTGCTCACCAATGAAAGCTAAATAAGAGAGATTTCAAAATCATAGTGAAGGGACTTCTTTGGTGGTTCAGTGGCTAAGACTCTGTGTTGCCAAAGCAGGGAACCTGGGTTCGTTCCCTGGTCAGGGAAACTAGATCCCACATCTGCAACTAAGGTCGGAGACCCTGTCTGTGTGCCCCCAGTAGCCAAATAAATAAAAATAAATCTTTTAAAAACTGGGGCTTTCCCTGGTGGTCCAGTGGCTAACACGCCACGCTCCCAAGGCAGGGGGGCCTGGGTTCAATCCCTGGTCAGGGAATTAGATCCCACATGCCACAGGTAAAGACCCAGAGTGCTGCAACTAAGACCTGGAGCAGCCAAATAAATAAAAACAAACAGTTCTTAAAAATTGTAGTGAAGTGTAGTATTTGTCAATTTTTTTTTATACAACCCAAATCTGATAAACTGTTGAGGAGCATAAAAATAAAATTTCTATTCAAAATGCAGTTTAACATGTAACATCAAACAAACAAAATTCAGGCAGAAAACAGAGATGTTAATAAACCAGCACAGCAGACCGAACATTCTAAAGCTATTTTTTTTCTCACAAATCTTTAATGCTGTCAAATCTCTTTCACGTGTAAGTGTGTTTAGCTTTATTTAGTTAAGTCAAAATATGACTCTACTATAAAATAAACTGGGGAGAAGGGTTACATATTTAAACCAAAGGATTCTTCATTCTTCAAAAGGATTCTCCAGTGTTTCCTTGTAGGACTGCGTTTTCTATCTTTTTTTATTTGAGTCACAATTTATTTTCAAATTCACTTGAACATACTCTGCAAGAAAAAGAATTTTGTAGCTAGGGCTTCCAGGTGGTGCAGTGGTAAAGAACCTGTATGCAATGCAGAACATGCACGAGACACAGGTTCGATCCCTGGGCGGGGAAGATCCCCTGGAGGAGGAAATGGTAACCCACTCCAGTATTCTTGCCTTGAAAATTCCATGGAGAGAGAAGCCTGGCAGTCCATCATGGGGTCGCAAAGAGTCAGACATGACTGTGCAACTGGGCACGCACGCAGTCTAGAACAACAGGTATGTTGTAACAGAAAGGAAAGATTAAGGTGGGTCCACGGCAAGGCAGGAACCTACACATCTGGCCTGCACCAGCTGAAATGCCCTGCTCCAAATCCTGATGACCCAGTGACATAAACACATAAGGGAAAACTATTTCATCATGCCACTCATGTCATATATGGCTCCTTTATATTTTTGTTAAAACTTCTCAGGCTCCCTCTTGAGACTCCAGCAGTCACTACTAACATCCAGGTTACCACTGAATTTTCTGACAAAATCTGGCACTTAAAAAGTAATTTTTCTCAGGTTGTTTTTTTTTTTTTTTTTTTTTTTTTTTGGCCTTTGTTTTTTACTAATTGCTGCTAGTGATTTTTGACCCTTTAGTGCAAAAACAATGATTTTATAGTTGAGCAATGTACAAGGGCTAGATTATTATTAGACTGATTACTATTAGCCTATTATATACAGGCTTCCATTGGACTCCCCTATTAAGCCTGTCACTTTTAAAAATATCTTACTTTTTCGGAGCATTTTTAAGTTTACAGAAAAACTGTTCAGAAAGTACAGAGTTACCATATATTATATCCTCTTTTCCCTTGACCCAATTCTGTATTAGTGTGATACATTTGTTACAAATGATGACCAGTAGTTTACAACAGGGTTCACTCTGTGTGTGTACATATCCATGCTATGGGTTTTGACAAATACATGACATGCATTACAGAACCACAAAATAGTTTCACTGCATTACAAATGCTCTGTGTCTAACCTGTTCATTCTCTCCCCCTCCTCCTGAACAAGCAAGCAACCATTTTTCACCTGTCCTGTTTTGCCTTTTCTGAAATGTCATACAGTGGATAGTCTTTTCCAGATTGGCTTCTTTCACCTAGCAACATACATTTAAGGTTCCACTGTGTGTTTTCATAGCTTGATAGTTCATTTCTTTTTAGTGCTGAGTAACATTTCCTTGTACGGTTATACCATTTGTTTCTCAGTTCACCTACAGTAGGACACATTAAGTTGCTTTCTATTTGGGGCCACTATATTAGGCCCTGAATAAAGAAAGACAGTAAAGAATCTGCCTGCAATGCAGGAGGACCAGGGTTTGATCCCTGGGTCAGGAAGATCCCCTCGAGAACGGAATGGCTACCCAACTCCAGTATTCCTGCCTGGAAAATCCCAAGGACAGAGAACCCTGGCCAGCTACAGTCCATGGGGTCCCAGGGTTGGGCACAACTTCCATTTTCACGAACAAAGCTACTGTAAACATTTGTGTGCAGGTTTTGTGTGGACAGGGATCGAATCCTGATCTCCTGATTGCAGACGGATTCTTTATCGTCTGAGCCACCAGGGAAGCCAAGTAAGTATTAATAAACTTGATAATCAATTAAACTTAAAAAACAAAAAAAACTCACCAGTCATGTTAAGTTCTACTAAGGAAATAAACAAGGGACTTTCAAGAAAGAATAACAGCACAGTTCTACTTTGGATTAAATGTACCAAGATGACGCTCAAATTTCTAAACTAAGGATGAAAAAAAAAAGCCATACAGACAGCAGAGGATGAGTATTCTCAGCAAACGAGAGTAGTCGACAGACCAAACAAGTCAACAACAGATGGAATGATACTGGAGAGGAAAGCTGATCTAGACATGGAAGATGAGTATTCTCAGCAAATTAGAACAGTCGGCAGACCAAGCAAGCGACCAATAGATGGAATGATACTGGAGAGGCAGGCTGGGCTAGACATGGAGGACTGTGAAAGTAAGGGGTCTGGATTTTATTCTAGGTACAGATGTCATCTCAAGTACAAAACTGTATCAGAACCCTACTGAAGGTTTTTAGGGTTCTGATACAGCGGTTGTGGTATGATCTACGTCTGTTTTGAAAAGATCAGTCTAGCTGTGGGGTGGAGAATAAATTAGAGGGCAGTAAGAATAAACAGATACCATTTTAGGATGCTGTTACAGTAGTCCAGGTGAGAGACGGACAGAAACTCAGGGTGGGCAGTGGAGATGGGAAAGAAGCACATAGCACTGACACCCCCATCTAATTTCACTACATATTCCAGGCAACAAGTCTTGCCAGTACAATTTGTTAATTTTCACTCCCATGTAAGAGAGAAAAATTCAGGTATTAATAAAAGTACCCTGCTGCTGCTGCTAAGTCACTTCAGTCGTGTCCGACTCTGTGCGACCCCACAGACGGCAGCCAACCAGGCTCCCCCATCCCCGGGATTCTCCAGGCAAGAACACTGGAGTGGGTTGCCATTTCCTTCTCCAGTGCATGAAAGTGAAAAGTGAAAGTCAAGTCTAGAGAGACTTAATTTATCCTCTGCCTATTATGTATCAATTTTAGAGACAAAAACAGAAGCCTTCATGGCATAGTGGAAACACCAGCTTTAAGAGCATGGGCTTGAGTCCTGCAGACTAACCTGAATTCAGGCTCTGCCATTTCTAAGATGTGTAACTTTGATCAAGTTATCACAACTCTAAGCCTCTAAAACTTCAGAGATAATAGCATTTACCAAACAGGAATCAATGTAAAAAGACAGAGATAACGCAATGTTTCCCAAAATGTTGCACTTCTGTTAACAGAATGTTCCACTGGTATCCAATGTTTTTGGATACCAAGTAGACAAAGACCTAATTCTGCAGCTTTATTTACTTAAGTAAATATTCTGAAATAACTATTGCATCAAGCTCTTTATTTTTCTAATATTCTTGCTGAAAACAAAATTAAGTTATAGCAAGGAGATCAAACCAGTCAATCCTAAAGGAAATCAACCCTGAATGTTCACTGGAAGGACCGATGCTGAAGTGAAGCTCCAATACTTTGGCCATCTGATGTGAAGAGCAGACTTATCAGAAAAGGCCTTGATGCTGGGAAAGATTGAAGGCAGGAGGAGAAGAGGACAACAGAGGATGAGATGGTTGGATGGCATCACTGACTCGATGAACAAGAGTTTGAGCAAGCTCTGGACAATAATGAAGGACAGGGAAGCCTGGCGTGCTGCAGTTCATGGGGTCAAAAAGAGTCGGACACAATTTAGTCACTGAACAACAACTCAATTTATCTGACTGATCTTTTAAAAAATCTTTTGTAAAGCCGTCACAATGAACTTTTTCCCTGCACTATTTTCTCCCTGAATTTTGCAAGACCTCATTTCTCCAGAAAGTCTTGCCCAGTTAAGCTGTTCCCCCCGAACGCTGCTTTGTTTTATGGTAAGTAACAGAATTTTAGAATAAAAAAGTCACTTGCAGCCCTTCTACACTTGATAACAGTCTCCTGGCTTGAAATGCCAATGCCATTCCTATCCACCTACCCAGATGTCCCCTTCATCTCTGGCTCCTCCAGTCCAGAGGGAGGTCTCCTTTGTCTCAGCTTTGATAGGAAGTGATAAATCAGTTAACCAGGCTGGGACCTACGATGTGATGTGGAGCAAGATACTCTGCAGAATCTATAAAAGAGTGGGATAGATTAGATTATTCTCCATATTTCCTCCAGAGTTTACATTCTGAGATCTTATCATGTGCTTACTTACTTGTGATCGCCTTTAATTCCTCAATTTATAGTGTATTAGGTATTGCCTTTAAAAAAATACTTTTTATGTCCATAAGTAATCCCTTCAGTACCTAAACCACAACATATTCAGAACATTTGGGAACTGAAAATCACAGCATCTGGGGATGAATCCCAGCTGTGGAGATTCTAGATAAATTACTTCACCCTTCTAAGCCGCAGTTTCCTAATTTTTAATAAAACAATGCACAGAAGATCAAATGCGTATGTGATATAGTCACACACACACAATTTGACAATGGTAAAGATCTACACCAAAGGTATTATCCTTTATCCTCATCTCCAACTCAATTCTTCCTAACTCTAACATCCTTGCCAAGCTTCTGTTCTCTCAGAAAAGAAATCTATCTTCTTTTCAGTTCTGCACCACCTAGCTGAGGCCCCATTAACCCTGATCTGCAGTACAAAGGTTGTTCCTCACTGGTCTATCCATTCCCAGTTCCTCTCTCTCCCAGAGTCTATGGAAACTGCCAAGACCTGTACCTCTCAAAACCCTCCAATGGCTTCCAACCAACTTTCTAATCAACTGACTGGCCTCTGCAGTGTCAACTTCCACTACATCCCACCCCACAGAGACACAGAGGATAAAAGTACAACCTCCCAATTTCTTCCTCTGTTAACACTGACCACTGATTACCAGTATCCTCTTCAGTTCAGTTCAGTCGCTCAGTCATGTCCGACTCTTTGTGACCCCACAAATCGCAGCACGCCAGGCCTCCCTGTCCATCACCAACTCCCGGAGTTCACCCAGACTCACATCCATCAAGTCAGTGATGCCATCCAGCCATCTCATCCTCTGTCGTCTCCTTCTCCTCCTGCCCCCAATCCCTCCCAGCATCAGAGTCTTTTCCAATGAGTCAACTCTTCCCATGAAGTGGCCAAAGTACTGGAGTTTCAGCTTTAGCATCATTCCTTCCAAAGAAATCCCAGAGCTGATCTCCTTCAGAATGGACTGGTTGGATCTCCTTGCAGTCCAAGGGACTCTCAAGAATCTTCTCCAACACCACAGTTCAAAGGCATCAATTCTTCGGCGCTCAGCCTTCTTCACAGTCCAACTCTCACATCCATACATGACCACAGGAAAAACCATAGCCTTGACTAGACGGGCCTTTGTTGGCAAAGTAATGTCTCTGCTTTTGAATGTGCTATCTAGGTTGGTCATAACCTTCCTTCCAAGGAGTGTCTTTTAATTTCATGGCTGCAGTCACCATCTGCAGTGATTTTGGAGCCCCAAAAAATAAAGTCTGACACTATTTCCACTGTTTCCCCATCGATTTCCCATGAAGTGATGGGACCAGATGCCATGATCTTCGTTTTCTGAATGGTGAGCTTTAAGCCAACTTTTTCACTCTCCACTTTCACTTTCATCAAGAGGCTTTTGAGTTCCTCTTCACTTTCTGCCATAAGGGTGGTGTCATCTGCATATCTGAGGTTATTGATATTTCTCCTGTCAATCTTGATTCCAGCTTGTGTTTCTTCCAGTCCAGCGTTTCTCATGATGTACTCTGCATATAAGTTAAATAATTGCAGGGTGACAATATACAGCCTTGACATACTCCTTTTCCTATTTGGAACCAGTCTGTTGTTCCATGTCCAGTTCTAACTGTTGCTCCCTGACCTGCATACAAATTTCTCAAGAGGCAGATCAGGTGGTCTGGTATTCCCATCTCTTTCAGAATACCCTACCGCCAAACAAATGACTCTCGCCAAACATATTTCAAACATTTCAAACATGACTCTCTTGTCTCTGAAATGCTACACTATTACATTCCTCTCTTATGGACAGCACATATATCAATGTAATAAGCCACACGTGCCTACCATTGTCCTCTGTAACTGATAAAAGGAGTAGAGGCTGAATCGCAACTCCAAGGAACCGAGACAGACTTTTGATACTTGCTGAAAAAGTTTTTTTTTTTTTAATGAGAGGTATACAAGGAAAACTTTTCTTTCCTTTTGATTTTAGAAGTCACAACAGTCTGTCATAAGGCAACATGTGCTCTTCACCTTTAAGACACCGCTCAATCCAGACCTGCCACCCAAACTGATTTAGCTCAAAGCTTACCCTTCCTCTGATAAGCACATAAGGACTGATGAATAAATTCTATAATTTCACTCAATAATACTCATCTGTCCTTCTCAGACATGCCTGGAAATCAAGATCAAGGTCAATCTGTGGCGATCCAATGGTTTACATGAATGGGAGTACCCCTTCAAACTCCTCTGCCTCTCACAAATATTCCTTCCTCAATGTCTAAGATTTTCATTGATTTACTCAACAAACATTTGACATCTACTATATGCCACAAAGTTAAAGACACCAGGGGAAACAAAAAGAGACAAAAAAAAAAAAAAAGACAAAGCCCCTGCTTTCAAGGAGCTTACAATGAAGTCTGCAATGCTAGTGGGTACAAACTCAATAGTGTTAACTGATGCTTTAGTAATTTTGCACAAGGGAGTGGTCAACAGTGAGAAGCCAGAGATTTAACCAGCAGATTTAACCAGAAGCCAGCAACAGAGATTTAACAGAGGAGACATATATCAAGAGTGAAATCACCATCAGAGGCAGAGAGGTGGAACGTGGCCCATCAAAGCCTTGCTGGTTCCCAGGCCAGCAGCACCTTTATCATCCGGGGGCTTGTTAAAAACGCAGAATCTGTCTCCTACCTATCTATACCTACAAAACCAGAATCCACATTTTCACAAGACCCCCAGAGAATTCCTGCATTCATTATAGTTTCAGAAGCCCTGCTGTCAAGGACTTTGAAGCAGAGTCTGGATGGCATGGGAATTAACTCACAAGAAGGGCAGCTCCACAGGCATCTCCAGATCACGAAGCACCTTACCCTGGAACCACCACCAGGGAGCCACCACCATGTCCTATTTTAAGCAGGACAATGACATGATCAAATTATCATGGGAACTACAGAATAATGTGGGGAGAAGGTGGGGAATTATTCCAAATGAAGCAGATCTAATAGAACAACATCATTTCTACAATCAATACACAGGAGCAGAGGTGGGGACTGGAGAAGGC
The DNA here is from genome assembly GCF_019923935.1 of Bubalus bubalis. Lineage (NCBI taxonomy): Eukaryota > Metazoa > Chordata > Mammalia > Artiodactyla > Bovidae > Bubalus > Bubalus bubalis. The sequence continues at coordinate 25,935,824 of NC_059168.1, forward strand.
AATGGCACCCCATTCCAGTACTCTTGCCTGGAAAATCCCATGGACGGAGGAGCCTGGTAGGCTGCGGTCCATGGGGATGCGAAGAGTCGGACATGACTGAGTGACTTCACTTTCACTTTTCACTTTCATGCATTGGAGAAGGAAATGGCAACCCACTCCAGTGTTCTTGCCTGGAGAATCCCAGGGATGAGGGAGCCTGGTGGGCTGTCGTCTATGGGGCTGCACAGAGTCGGACACGACTGAAGTGACTTAGCAGCAGCAGCAGAGGTGGGGACAGGGAGGTGTCAAGGAAACGTGAATGAAAAATCTTTTAGAAAACTGACAGAAATAGTACAGTTCACTAAAACAGGAAAACACAAGAGGAACAGATACAACAGGAAAGACGAATCCAGTTTGATATACTTTTTTAAAATTTTCTAAATTGAAATATAGTTGACTTACAAGGGTGTTAATTTCTGGTGTAAAGTGATGAATCCAGTTTGAGATGTATGGGTTTGAAGTACCTATAGTTCAACCGGTTGGAGGTACCTAGTGGCAGTCCATACCCAGGAGAGGAATTGTTACCATCACCAGGTAGGGAAGTATGGCCTGATGCAATAAAAGTGGAAGAAGTCACCCAAGGGAATGAAAAAAAAATGAGAAAACCAAAGGACTAAGGACAAATCCCTCCATCCCTCAATGCTCCCCTCCCCCCTCAAGGCATCAGCATTTAAGAGATGAACAGAGGAAAAAGGATGCGGCAAAGCAAGTGAGAAAAAATTTAAAGAGAAAAAAAAAAAAATCAAGGAAGAGAGGTGTCATCAATTTTTATCAAAAAAAAAAAAAGGGGGGGGTGGGGATTTCATTAAGGGGAAAATGGGAGACTAATGCCAGAGGTCGAGGCCTTAGAAAGGATTTGGTTATTAAGAAGTCCCTTTGAAAAATTAGATGAAATAACCTTATATCTCACATATATCTAATTTCAAAAGATATATACACCCACATATCTCAATGGCTCTTTGTCGGTGATAGAATTAAGGGTGATATTTAATTTATTGCCTCCCCTACCCTATATTTTGCAACTGTTCCTCAAGGCACACAAATTCTAAAATTTAAATACACATAATAAAGTTAAATAAAGTGATGACAGCTTTTCCTAGTGGTGCGACTACAGTGAGTCAAAGAGTGAATTCGAAGTTAGCAAATGAGAGACAGGAGTCCAGACAAGGAGAGATTGGGAAGCATGCGAGGTTAAGTCTAGTTTCGGGAAAGGTTTTGTTGTTCAGATAGGAAAAAGGTGGGCATGCTTACAGGCTGTGGGTTGGAAACAGTATATAAGTATTCTAAGTCCAGGAGAACAAGAAAACAAATACTTCTTTACTGGCTTGCTATGAGCTGAGCACAAAGTGATGAACAAGACCGAGTTCTGCTCTTCTGCAACTCACTTCCTACTAAGGAAATAAATAGCAAGCAGATAAAATCAGACAAGTGAGACACGCTGTGATAAACTAAAATAGAGTCCTTTTTTAGACTGAGTGTTGAGTCTTCTCTTAAAGTTGAGTCCTGAATGGCAAGAAATGAGTTTTACAAAGAAAGGGGAAAAGGCCTAGTTACCTCTACAAACAATGAACTGAGGATCAAAAAAGGTGGGTAAAGGAATTCCCTGGTGGTCCAGTGGTTGAACTCCCGCTTACACTGACAGGGTCTGGATTCTGGGTTTTTTTTTTTTTTTAAAGGTAAGGTAATGCAGCAAGGAAATGGATCCCAGGTCTGACAAAGGCCCAGACCAACACCCTTGCTACTAGACTGTGTTCTCTCCACTGTTTTCCTCAACTACAACAGTGAAGATGAACTGTAACCTCCCCCATCCTCTGGTCTCAAGAGGATGTTAAGAACTAGAAAAATGTAAATAATGGTCATAACTTTCTCAAAAGTACCTCGTTGAAAAAGCCAAGAGATGTAGTTCTGTGAAAGCAGGCCCAACTTTTAAAGGTTAACTGTTCAGGCCTAATGAGAAAATCCAGGTAGGCTCCAAGTTAGAAGTGCACTGTATTTCAAAGATGTGTAAGAAATCATAAAGCATTTCCTCCATACAATTCTACACACAGAGTTGGTTTCCAACCTGATTCACAAAGATCCGTGCAATCACAGGAAACTGAGGCCTGTAAATGTTAACTTGTCCAGTGGCATAATACAGAGCAGCCTGCAGTCCAGCCCGGGCCTATTCCAGAAGCTCAGCTCTTAGTCCTTATGCTGTCTCCCAAAGTACCTTTATTTATATAAACACTAGTCTTTCAAAATCAGTTTTGCTTCCATTATAAAACCCCAGTGCCCATCTACCCTCCTCAGGTGATTAGAATAGTACTCATATTAACACTTCCATCAGTAGCAGCAGCAAGCTTCCATATCCTCTCCATGGCAAAGTCTATAGCAAACTAACCTTCAGATAAACCTCAATCCATGAGGGTATTTATTCACAAATTTGACACTCGCTGAGAACTCTTACTTGTCTTTGCACCCCCAGTTCCCAAGGAGTGCCTAGAACGTGTCCGCTCATTCATTCACTGACACGGAGCCTACCGTGAAAACTCCCAACCCACCTCACATCCTCGTAAACACAGAGGTAAACACCACTCAAAACGCAGGCAAAACCCCTGCTGCTGCAGCTACTGCTGCTAAGTCGCTTCAGTCGTGTCCGACTCTGTGCGACCCCATAGACGGAAGCCCACCAGGCTTCCCCGTCCCTGGGATTCTCCAGGCAAAAACACTGGAGTGGGTTGCCATTTCCTTCTCCAATGCATGAAAGTGAAAAGTGAAAGTGAAGTCGCTCAGTTGTGTCCGACTCCTAGCGATCCCATGGACTGCAGCCTACCAGGCTCCTCTGTCCATGGGATTTTCCAGGCAAGAGTACTGGAGTGGGGTGCCATTGCCTTCTCCGGGCAAAACCCCTAAGGGGTCATAATTAAACTTCCACCTTTAAGCTATCACTAGCTCACCCAGAATTCCCAACCTACCCTCCCTCCCAAAAACAAAGCTCTCTTTAAGTCCTAGCTGGTGCAATACGGCTTGCACGTGGGACAGCACCCAACCTACTCAATGATTTAAGCAGTATCACCTGACCCCCGGCAGCAGCTTCAAAGCCCCCTTCAGCTTCCTAGGCTGTCCGTAGCCCGAGAGCAAACAGACCCAGTCCAAGACGGCGAAGGTTAGGACCCATGCCGGAAGCATGCCATGCCCGAAGCATGCCATGCCCGTGACCTTCTGAAGGCGATCAAGCCCGCCACCCAAACTCCGCCCCTCCGGGATGGGGAGTGTGGTCGGAGGCCCGGGGACGCCAGGCCCAGGAGCCGGGAGAAGGGTGTAGACAGAGTACAGACAGGACCCGGCCCTCGCCCTCGGGAGGACCTGGGGGGACGGCCGAGCTGCACACAGGAAGGCCGGGGGAAGCGGCCGGGAACTCACCCGGCAACAGGCCTGGCTCGAGCGGCGCGCAAACAGAGAGCTGCGTGAGGCCGGCCCGGGCCGCCCGCGAGGAGGCGCAGGGAGAGCGGGAGGTACGGGGCCGCTGCGGCGCGGAGGAGCCAGCGGGCCGGTCTCAACAGAGCTGCCATGGCTCGGTCGTCCCCAAAGCAGGATGCACGCCGAGCGAGAAGGACAGGAGGGGCACGTGACCGCTAGGTTGCCCGGCGCGGAAGAGACCAACGACTGGGCCTGCTAGACGTAGGGGGAAGCATCTGTTGTTATAAATCAGGAGATGGAAAACCTTGCTTCTCCCAGGACATACAGCCCCCATGAGATATTTGTATAATAAAATAGCTTGATTTATAATTTTAGGGGGCGTCTCTTTCGGCCCTCTTTCCTTCATGTCGGCATGTTCAGTCCTTCCACCCCTACACGTTTCAGTTGGTAGAGTCGGAAAAGGTCGACTCCGCCCAGGTTAGCGCAAGAGCTTGCGGCTGGGCCAACTAGCCAGAAACCCGGGGAATTCTCCAGAAGGGCCGATTATGAAGATCCAAGAGTGTGGGACAATTCGCACGCGGCGGATTTTGCGGCCGTCTGTTACGGCTCCAAGCACAGGTTGCCACGCCTACCGAAAGGAACGTTCTGTACGCTCCAAGTGTGGGACGGGAAAACGTTAAGGACCTTTGCACTGTGCTGGAAGTGAACGCATTATATTCCCCAACTCCCACCCGTCCCTTCCTTCAGTAAATGCACTAGCATCGGAGGTTAAGATCACAGTATAATTGAGATTTGGAAGGGAAAAAAAAAAAAAAGAGTCCTGCGCCAAATCTGGGGCTAGAAGAGTCCCCCAGCCTTACGACCTTGAAGGGTCCCCTGCGCACATAAATAAAGATATTTTGTGTGTTGTATATGTAAACTTTGGCTACAAGTTTCTAAGTTACCCAAAGGTTTCCACTCAAACAACTCTTTTAAAACAGTACTATGCTGTCATGCCATCTTAGTTTGTAAAAACACTTAGGTGACAGTCAAGTTATGTATTTTCCAACACAATTCGGAATAGCTTTCTCAGCAAAGTTTTGCCCTTTTCAGTATCTGTTGGGGAAATAGGAATATTTGGGAAGCCAAGAATTAGCTTCAGGTGTAACCAGCTCTCCCACGCCCTCTTCACCTAGCTGCGTTCTAAGCATCCCCAACTGAATGCTCAGAAATTTTCTCCGAAAACCCTGGAGGGTCATTTCCCGTCAGCACACGAGCTCTTTGAAAGTAGGAACTGTGTGACCTTTTCCAGTAGTGGAAGCGCCTACCTGATGTGAAGCATTAATCACTGAATAAATGTGTTTGGAGGTATTCTAGCTCAATTCTCCTTTGAGAGGTGAGAACAAGAAGATCCAAAAAAGAAAAAGTTAAATGATTTGTACTGGGTTATACTACACGGGAATGTGAAGTCAAGTGGGCCTTAGGAAGCATCACTACAAACAAAGCTAGTGGAGGTGATGGAATTCCAGTTGAGCTATTTCAAATCCTAAAAGATAATGCTGTGAGGGTGCTGCACTCAATATGCCAACAAATTTGGAAAACTCAGCAGTGGCCATGGACTGGAAAAGGTCAGTTTTCATTCTAATCCCAAAGAAAGGCAATGCCAAAGAATGCTCAAACTACCATACAATTGCACTCATCTCACATGCTAGCAAAGTAATGCTCAAAATTCTCCAATCTAGGCTTCAGCAATATGTGAACCGTGAACTTCCAGATGTTTAAGCTGGTTTTAGAAAAGGCAGAGGAACCAGAGATCAAATTGCCAACATCCGCTGGATCACTGAAAAAGCAAGAGAGTTCCAGAAAAACATCTATTTCTGCTTTATTGACTATGCCAAAGCCTTTGACTGTGTGGATCACAATAAACTGTGGAAAATTCTGAAAGAGATGGGAGTTCTAGACCACCTGACCTGCCTCTTGAGAAATCTGTATGCAAGTCAGGAAGCAACAGTTAGAACTGGACATGGAACAACAGACTGGTTCCAAATAGGAAAAGGAGTACGTCAAGGCTGTATATTGTCACCCTACTTATTTAACTTATATGCAGAGTCCGTCATGAGAAATGCTGGGCTGGATGAAGCACAAGCTGGAATCAAGATTGCTGGGAGAAATATCAATAACCTTAGATATGCAGATGACACCACCCTTGTGGCAGAAAGTGAAGAAGAACTAAAGAGCCTCTTGATGAAAGTGAAAGTGGAGAGTGAAAAAGTTGGCTTAAAACTCAACATTCAGAAAACTAAGATCATGGCATCTGGTCCCATCACTTCATGGGAAATCAATGGGGAAACAGTGACTGACTTTATTTTTTGAGGCTCCAAAATCACTGCAGATGGTGATTGCAGCCATGAAATTAAAAGACACTTACTCCTTGGAAGGAAAGTTATGACCAACCTAGACAGCGTATTCAAAAGCAGAGACATTACTTTGTCAACAAAGGTCCATCTAGTCAAGGCTATGGTTTTTCTAGTGGTCATGTATGGATGTGAGAGTTGGACTGTAAAGAAAGCTGGGCGCCCAAGAATTGATGCTTTTGAACTGTGGTGTTGGAGAAGACTCTTGAGAGTCCCTTGGACTACTAGGAGATCCAACCAGTCCATCCTAAAGATCAGTCCTGGGTGTTCATTGGAAGGACTGATGCTGAAGCTGAAACTCCAATACTTTGGCCACCTGATGCGAAGAGCTGACTTATTGGAAAAGACCCTGATGCTGGGAAAGATTGAGGGCAGGAGGAGAAGGGGCCGACAGAGGATGAGATGGTTGGATGGCATCACTGACTCAATGGACATGAGTTTGGGTAAACTCTGGGAGTTGGTGATGGACAGGGAGGCCTGGTGTGCTGCAGTCCATGGGGTCACAAAGAGTTGGACAGAACTGAGTGACTGAACTGAACTGATGCTACTAGGCATTAGCATATGATTTATTTACTCACTCATTGAACACATATTCAGTGCCAGGCACAATTTGAGATGTGGACATAGCAGAGAACAATAGAGACCAAGTTTGGACTTTGATTTGATTCGCTCCAAAGTTTAGTTTTGAAAGACAGAGGAAAACTATGATGTGAAATAAATATGGGTAAAGGAATTAAGGGTGGTATGCTTAACCCCCTCAGAGAACAGTGAGGATGGTGAGGATGAGAAGAAAGAGCAAAGAGGTAGTGGAGGGGATGGTGGGCTTGAGGATCTGAGAGGCAGCTGGGGCCCTGATCATGCAATGTTGTAAGTGGCCATAAGGACTTTGATTTTTATTCAGAATGAGGTAGGAAACCTTGGAAAGTTTAGGGTGTTGTTGTGATATGAATCCATTTGCATTTTTAAAGGATCACACACATTGCTGTTTGAAAAGGTGATTTTAAGGGAATAAGGGTAAAAGAAAGGGAGACCAGTGAGGAGGCTCTTGCAATAATGCAGAGTAGAGATGGTAGTGGCTTGGACTAGGGGGTTGGCAGGTCAGATAATAAGAGTCAAATTCTCACTCTATTTAAATAATGGAACCAAGAGGGTTTGCTGATGGATTGACTGTGGGATGTAAGTAAAAAATGACCCCAATATTTTTGGCCTGAATAATTAGAAAGATGGAGATGACACTGATTAAGGAGAGGACTGAGGGAAAAGCAGATTTAAAAGTTGAAATCAGAGTTGAAGTAAGTCAGAAAGAAAAAGACAAATACTGTATATTAACACTTATATATGGAATTTGGAAAGACGGTACCAATGATCCTACCTGCAGGGCTGCAAAGGAGACACAGATGTAAAGAACAGACTTTTGGACTCAGCGGGAGAAGGCAAGGGTGGGATGATTTGAGAGAACAACATTGAGACATGTACATTACCATATGTAAAATACATGACCAGTGCAAGTTTGATGCATGAAGCAGGGCACCCAAAGCCATCCTCTGGGACAACCCAGAGGGATAGAGTGGGGAGGGAGATGGGAGGGGGGTTCAGGATCGGGCGGCAACACATGTATATCTGTGGCCAATTCATGTTGATGTATGGCAAAACCATCACAATATTGTAAAGTAATTATTCTCCAATCAAATTAATGTTTTCTAAATATTAAAATCAAAAGTAATCTTCTTGAGGTGCCTGTTAGACATCTAAATGTCAATTTTGAGTAGGGGTTTGGCTGTTTGACATACAAGTCTGGAGTTCAGAGCTAGAGATACGCTTGGAGTCTAAAGTCTGTATCTAATATTTGAAGCCATAGAAATGGATTAAAGCACCTAGGAAGAAAATATGGATAGATAAAAGATGCAGTCAAAGGTCTGAGACTTGTGACATTTCAGTATTTAGAGAATGCAAAGATGAAAATCCAGCACAGGAGACTGAGAGAGAATAGCCAGAGAAGTAGAAGAAGAACTGAGTGATGAGTTCACAAATAACAGAAGTCTTCCAATCATGGGAACTATCAGCCATGTAAAATGTGGCTGTTCTGGTAAAATGAGCACTCATCATGGACCATAGGATTTCTCAACTCAGAGGTCCGTGGTGATGTTTAGAAGAGCTATTTTTGTAACATGTTGAGTCAAACGATTATATGAAATGAGTTTAATAATACATGAAGGATGGGGAAGTGAAGATTTAAATTAAATTTTAAAGATTTTAAGATTTTAAGTTAAAAAATTTAAAATTAAGTTCCATAATAACCACATTTAAGTACTCAATAATCACATATTAGCTATCATTTTCATCATTATAGAAAATTCTACTGGACAGTGCTCCAGTAAGGTGTGAAAAAGTGATCATGTATAAGAGGGAGAAGGAGTACATTGAATATGCAAGATGGGATGGAATCCAATACAAAAGTGAAGGGGTCGACTTTAGGTAAAAATCCAGACAGTCCAGCCATTGTCACAGAAGGAAAGACAAGGCATATGGCTGCAGAATCAGGGAGGCTGGTAGAGGTAGTGGTGAAAATGGATGGATATTCTCTTGTACTTGCTTTTAGCTCCAAAACCCTTAGTCCCCAACCAGCATTCTCTCTATTCTTGTGCGAGTTGTCCTCTTGAAGTGTGAGGCAATACTGATGAAATTTGTCTAGGCATTCACTTATTCAATCATGAATGTATCCACTGTTTAATAAATACCTAAGTTCTGTGAGGCAGCAAGTTAAGTGCTAGAAAATACAGGATGGGCAAAAGCAGGCATGGTCCCTACAGTTATGGAGGTTACATTCTAAGAGGCAAGGCAGGTGTTAATCAAATAATCACACTCAAGGAGTTACACACTGAAATGGGTTCTGAAGAAAGAGACATGTTTCCTTGAGAGGATGTGCCTCATTTGGAAATTTTTAAATTTTCCTTTAAAAAGGATCTTTAAGTGGAGATCTGAAGCATGAATAGTTGTTAATGCACGCAAGATACGTGCACACATGTTGTGTGTGTAAGTGAGAATGAGTGATTTTTCCTTGTTTACCAGTTCAGACTTCCCAAGTTGTTCTCAGATTTCTTTAGTCTCTAGAAGCTGTGGAAGAGAAGTCCAGGTGGATCATCCTTGTTTTCTCCCTTAGCTTATTCTGAACTATGAAATGCATTCGACTGTTAGTTAGAGGATGAGATAATTTGAGAGAGTAGCATGGAAACATATACATTACCATATAGAAAATAGATGGCCAGTGGAAATTTGCTGTATGACGCAGCAAACCCAAAGCCTCTGGTGCTTTGTGATAACCTAGAGGGGTGGGATGGGGTGGGAGATGGGAGGGAGGTCCCAAAGGGAAGGGACATATGTATACCTATGACCAGCCGATTCATGTTGATGTATGGCAGAAATCATCACAGTATTGTAATTATCCTCTAATTAAAAATAAAATTTAAGGAAAAAAGAAAATTAGGGGTCCCCATCCCCAGTTAATAGAATTGCCTTGGAACAGAATCTTAACAGTTTGAAAAATTACCGAACTGTTTTTTGTGTGTGTAAAAAAAAAAAAAGTGTAAAACTGGTGATATCTACTCTTTCCTCCCAGGATTTTTGGGGAATGTTAGAACTTGCATAGGAAACTGTGAAAAATTATTGTTGCTTTTCATAATCAAGTCTAAACCTCATGAATTTGGGTTCTTCTCCAGTCTCTCCTTGGGGTCCAGTTTATGACACCAGTATCTTTACTGCCTAATAATCTATAGCCATTGTCCCAAATTCCTATCTCAGTTTATTCAGTTGTTAAATGCTTAGTGTAAGCAGATCACGGGGCAATTTATATCTCAGGGCCAAACAATTATCTGTCCTACATGTGATGAGCTTAATTTATAGGAGAAGATAAAACACATACTGTACATAGATAACCACCACATTAGGCAGTGTGGGGAGAAGAATGAAGAAGAGGTGAGCCAAATGACAACCAGGCAGGAGAACAGAAGAAGGATTCATACTGGGAACGTCATTTCAGCCCTTGGAGCCTGGGTAGGATGTGAAATAGTAGACATGGTGGCGAGAGGACTTGTAGGCAGGGGAAACAGCAAAAATAAAGAGCTCTCCTTTCTGTACATACATCCCTCCTTAAACTGCAGAGGATGTTTTTGGGCACAGAGGTCTGCCCAGAGCCTGCTGAATAAAGGAGAGGATCATTAAACCAACAGTGTTTATGCTTCTGTGGCTATGACCAATGATAAGAAAATTCATTTTATAAATGACCCAAATACATGCATAACCAAAAAATTTCATAAAATAATAACTAACCTTGCTACATGTGATGCTGTTAGATATCTACTAATCTACATTCTTCTAATCTATATTCTTCTATTTCATTTTAAAACTTTTGTTGTTTTTGATGTGGGCCATTTTTAAAGTCTTATTGAATCTGTTTCTGTATTGCTTCTGTTTTATGGTTTGGTTTTTTTGGCCATGAGGCATGTGGGATCTTAGCTCCTCGAGGAGGGATCAGCCCATCCCTCCTGCACTGGAAGGCAAAGTCTTAACCACTGGCCACCAGGGAATCCCTCTATTTTATTTTTTTAAATCCTGATTGGTCCTAATTCAAACCAGCTATAAGAAGACATTTTTCAGACACTATACTTGAGGTATAGTGCGTAATTCAAGAATTGTTGCTTTTTTAGTGTAGTAGTGGACTCTGTTTTTATGTAAGAAAGTATTTATATATTTTTTAAAGATAACATGCTGCACACGTGCATGTTAAGTCACTTCAGTCGTGTCTGACTCTTCGCCACCCCATGGACTGTAGCCCACCAGGCTCCTCTGTCCACAGGATTCTCCAGGCAAGAATACTGGAGCAGGTCGCCATGCCCTCCTCCGGGGGATCTTCCCGACCCAGGGATTGAACCCATGTCTCTCTCATCTCCTACATTGGCAGGCGGCTTCACCACTAGCGCCACCTGGGAAGCCACATGCTGGCGTATGTAGAAGTAAATTAACATTCTGTTTGGAATTTTCTCGAAAATACCTCCCAAGGAGTAAAAGTTGGAACAACAGGACTTAAGAAGCAGGTGTGAACATCTTGCTATTGTTAAATCTGGGTGATGGGTGTATGGGAGTTCACTTTACTATTCTCTCTACTTTGTAGATGGTATTGTGTTCATAAAGAAAAAGATCTTAAATTCTGGTTATATTTTGATTTCATTATTCACCTGTATCATGAGTTGGAGTTTGAAAAACACTGTACTCAATCATGTCAATATAAATGCAAGGTAAACAACAGGAGACAGACAAATGTATCAGGCTGTACCTCTTGAGCTGGAGATTTGTTCACGGAAACAGCAGGTGATTGACTTCTCCAACAGCTCCAACATCAAAACTACCTGTTGTTGCTAAGTCATTTTACACAAAATATGAAATATCTGAGACTGTCGCCAATACAATCTAAGATAATGATTTTCATTTAAAACCAAAGATTAAAAAAAAAAGTATCTTCAAAATTCTGAGCTGAAAGTATGGTACTCAATTCCTTGAATGGAAAATTTACAAGGTAGTGGACATTAGTCTCCTTTCACTTAGGTCAAATTAACCTTTTCTTGGCCTCATATAATTTATGTGGAATCACAAAGAATCAAAAAATGGAACTGATCATTCATAATTATTTGTTGGCCTTTTGGAGACTCCTTCAATTTTCACACAAATACATCCAAACTAGCATGAGCAAAGAAACAAGTGATTGCCTTCAGTTTAAAAGCCTGTTTTGGTTAAAAGCCTTAACATATTTTAAGCAGCAGATTTAATGTTTAGTTATTGTATTTTCTCTTAAGGCAACTTGTCTGATGAATCAAGGGCTAAATCCATCTGTGACTACATTCTTCATGTCCAAATTTATTCATTTATGTAATTCCCAATTATTCAAAAAATATTCTGCTCAGACCTTTATTTGCACACAGCCCGAGATTCTCATTATAAGCGGAGGTCCAATTTGTCACTGTTACACCCTTCGGCAACAGTTCTGTCAAACAATAGTTCTTTCATAAGCATATAAACCAGGAAGACAGTTGCAGAGTCACTTCCTATAAGAAAGTAACCACCACTGGCAACAAGGGGTTATTGCTGGTGTTTTCCCAGTGTTACCATGTGTGACGGCTGAAAGTTTATGTGTTTCCCATAGGGCGGATAGTGTCTGGATAAATCAATATAGCACAGTGGTCAAACATAATTGTCATTTCAATGTACTCTGCAACTGAGTCCCTTCAAGACAGAAAACAGTTATCATCCTTGTATTAGCTGAACACTAACTTTAGGAAGCCTTTATTAACAGTCATTGTTAATTCCTAAAATGTAACATGGGTCTCTTAAATTTCCTGTATAACTGTTTTTGTTTGTTTTTAAGGAACTAGAAAATATAACTTCTAAGAGCAAGAGGTACTGAGACATTTTGTTTTAGCATGTGTCTAAAGGTTGGAAAATAATTTCTTTTGCAAGTTGGACACTTTTATGCAACCAACCTTCTAATAACTTCAGCTTAATTTGAAGAGGGAAACTACTAGAGTTAACTTGTGCTTAGCAGAGAATTTATGGATTTTTCATTGCATTAAGGTGCAAAGATATTGATATGGTTGTTGTTCTTGGCTACCCATTTTGCTTTCCAGGCCTGACCAGGAAGAATGAAGGTCGCCTGGAAATGTGGTACAGCAAGCAAGATGTAGAAATAGTGTGTGTCCTGGGGTTGTCTCCCACTGGAGAGTGAGTGTTTTCAGTTGAGTGTGGAACAGTTGAATGATGTTAGATTAAAGTACTTTTTAAAATTATATGTGGGAAGAAAGATACTTGTGTATCACTGCATGTTTAGAAGGAAGAGACTGGCACCATTTTTTGTTGTTTTCCAATGTTTTCCCTACTTTCAAACTTCTGATTTCCAATATCACCCCCACTAGTGGTAAACAGATCTGCACATGAGCCAAGCCTAGAATATGAGAGAATCCCATCCTTTGGGCTATAGCGACAGGGACCCAAACTAAGGCAGTTGGCATAATTCACTGAATTTACTAACTGCAAATGGTAGGAAAGACATCTTATCCTAGAGTTATCAGCCATGAAAATGGGAAGCAGCAATTGCTGGTGGTCATTCTCCCTGCCCCACAAAGCCACCTGTATGTAGAAGGAGAGAATGAGAACAGCACAGAGAAGCAGAGCCAAGGTCCGGAGAGAAATCTGATGACTTCATTGGTGTTTCTGTATCCAGTTGTGCTTGAAGCCACATTTACCCCTGGACTTCCAGGTACATAAGCCAATAAATCACCTTTGTCCTTAAGCTGGTTTGAAAGAGGATTTTGCTGTTGCACTGGAAAAAGGCCCACTTAATACATACTGAGTTTGGATGGGATCATTATCCACTATGCTATGCTATGCTATGCTAAGTCACTTCAGTCGTGTCCGACTCTGTGTGACCCCAGAGACAGCAGCCCACCAGGCTCCCCCGTCCCTGAGATTCTCCAGGCAAGAACACTGGAGTGGGTTGCCATTTCCTTCTCCAATGCATGAAAGTGAAAAGTGAAAGTGAAGTCCTCAGTCATGTCCGACTCTTAGCAACCCCATAGACTGCAGCCTACCAGGCTCCTCCGTCCATGGGATTTTCCAGGCAAGAGTACTGGAGTGGGGTGCCATTGCCTTCTCCAATTATCCACTATAGTTTTAGGTTTAATTCTTTAATAGCATGCTTCCTATAAGCATCAATAATTTGACTTTTTAAATTATTTTTAATGTTTTAATTCATTCTCTGTGTTCTCACTTTTCATTTTGTTGATTATAATTTCATTACATTAAAAAAAAGATATTGCCCTGAAATTAAAGATAATGCCCTGAAATTAAAGATAATGCCCTGAGGTTAAAACATAACCAAGCTATACTCCAAAGTTTCAGCAAAAGGAAAGTCAAAAAATGAATTAAAAAAAAATTCAGATATAATCCAAATTGAAACTAACACACCAAAAATATTCCACAGCAAAATAGTGCAAGAAGTTGAAGAGAAACACCCTAGAACAAAGGTGAAATGGTCTGCTGATCAAGTGGCTTGTACATAAGACACTCAAAGAAGAGAAATCTCCATACTACACTTCTCCCACCATCTCCCCAAATATAATTAACTGCACTAGGGAGCTTAGTTTCTTTAACTTCTACAGGTTCCATATTTTACATAAACTCCCCAGGTAATTTTGATGTGCACAAATTTTAAATTCATTGTGTGAAATACATACTTTAACTCATCCAACATTCTTAACGGTTCTGTAAGATGGGATCTATTAGTAACTACATTTTATAAAAGAGAAACTGAGGCATAGAAAAGCCAATTTGCCCAAAATCACACAGCTGTTTGGAGAAGGAAATGGCCGCCCACTCCAATATTCTTACCTGGAGAATCCCATGGACAGAGGAGCCTGGCAGGCTACAGTCCATGAGGTTGCGAAGAGTCGGGCATGACTGAGCGACTCTCTCACGACTGAGCCTATCTCACTATCTGTCACTCACTCACAGAGCTATTAATAGTAAGTGGTTGAGTCAGGTTTGAAATTCAGGCAAGTGGGTTCCAAAGCCAGGGTGTATCTAACCACTACCCTACACTGTTTTAAAACAATACTCACAATGCAGAGACACAGCAGCAGTGGCGACAAGAGCAGGCAGGCCAGTAGAAGACTATGTCTGGGTTCATTTGGGGTCTTTTGCTACTCTGCCCTCCAGGAGCTCTTCCACCCCAGCCAACACTGATTTCTCTCATTTCTGAACTTATATTCAACTTAAAATCAGTATCGCACAATTTGGCATTTTATCACGCCCGTTTCATTCTGTTAGTCTGGCCTTCTCAACTGAATGAGAAATTTAGATCTCAGGTCTAGTTTTTCATCTCCCCTTGCTTGTGGCACCTAGTACAGGGCATCAGAAAGTTATTTGTTGCCAGATTTGGAAATGCTAAATTGACTTTAGAAACCTGTGAATTTTAGACTCACTTAGGACTGAATTCATGAGACTGACATTTCATTTTATCGGTCCCTACCTATTTGCAGTTTTAGATGTATAACCAGAGATTTCCTTCCTTGAGTCACACCAGATATTCTTTTGTTGATCCACACTGTTCAAAGCCCCCATTTATTTTGCTAATCACATCGGTGTGGGAACGTTCCCTTCCCGCAGCTGAGAGCAGTTCTTGAAAGATTTTCTTTTTAAGAAAGCTTCCAGCAAGCTCTTTCGTTTTTGACTTTTGTTTGCTTCCTAGAAATGCCCATGCTGGGACAAAATTACTTTATCCAGATGCCAGTGATTGAAAAGACATTCTAATTATCTGCCAATGGTAAATCATAAAACTTGTTTGGAAACCCTTTTGTCAAGCTTGTGAACCTTCAGGAGAAATCATGTTTTACCTGGGACCGCTAAAATAAGCATGGTATTTGGAAATGCCGTAGGCTTGATTGCATTGAATTATAAATTGAATCATTACTAAATTTCACCTCTGAGAGGTTTTCAGTGATTGTTTTATTCAGCTTTTCTGACTACCCTGCCCATAGCAACTCTGGCAATGATTCCCCTAGCGGCACGATGGGGCTGCCCAGCTGCAGAAATTCATGACGGCTGCATTTGCCTGCAGAGTTTGGAAAGATCTAAGGTCTTTGGAGACCAGAAATGTGTTTTTCCCTTGTCTTAACTGGCAGTATGAGCCTCTGGCATTTCAAAGTGCAAGTCATTAGTGTCCACTGGGGTGATGTTAATCTATCTGTGTTTCAGTCCCAGGACATTTTCCAGTTGCTCCTGCCACAACGATCTCTGCCATCTCAGTGCCTTTGATGCCCCTCGTGAATTCAGGAAGCTCTGCAGTGCCAGCAGGGCTTCATAAAACCCAGTTGCTCCCTGATCCTCTTTCTCTTTCACCTTTCTGTCATCTTTGAAGAAATCTCAAAGCTTATTTAAAAGGTGGGGCTTCTGCCAGGCATTTTCAAACTTGAATTGAGAGAAACCTGTTATTGTTAGGGTTTTTTTTACACATCTCAATAGGAAGAAGACTTTCTTTTATTTTGAATTTAGGGCTTGAGACACATAGTCTGGGGAACTTAAGCCGACATTGATCACATTCAGGAGAAATAGAAGACTAGTGTATGGAGAGGAGGCAGACATGAGAATTGCCAGAAAGCAAGCAAAAACAGGGCCCTTGAATGGTTGGAAGGGACTCAGGAAAGCCAGAGTCCCCAGGTGATGCTGGAAGTGGGTGTGTGTGGTTGGAATTGGCAGGACAGCCTATCCTCCTCCATCTTTCCGGAAAGACTCAGCTGAACCCCTGCTGTCTGAGCTACGGTTTGGGGGAGGGCTGAAAAGGGGCAGGGGTGCTCCTTTCATCAGATTGTTCCAAACTTCCTAGTAGGTTAATGTGACACGGAGCCAAACCACACCAAAGAGCCTGTTTACTGTTGTTAAGAGCCTCGGCCTTTTATTTAATCATCAGAAAAAAAAAACCAAGGCTGTAGGTGCTGGTAAAGTGCCAGATTAATTATTCAGAAAGAAGGGCCTGGGATTGGACCAAATGTTGTCTCATTAGCATGCAGTGTTCATGCTGGAGTCTGGTTAGACAACCAGGAGAGGTCTATGGGAGGGAAACAGGAGAAAAACAAAAAATTACCTTTCCCTGTGTTGTGCTGTGGAATATCACACTGTAGAATGCCCAGTATAGGGTACTCTCCAGCAATGTGCTTTGGGCCAGGCCTTGTTCAGGAATATGCAAAACAATTATTCTGCCAGCCTCCTGAATCTCTGCCCATAAACTTGGCTTTCTTTCCTCTTACAATCCACTGTGTCTAAGGACAACCCTCCCACTTTTCTTCAGATCTCACCTCCTCTGGCCTACTCAAGGACTTCAATCCTGAAATTTTCTCTTCTTTTTCCTGTGCCGTTAATTTCCCCTCTCTACTAAATGATTCCCATCAGCATGCATTCTAGTATATTTTTCATCTTGAAAAAAAAAAAAAAACCTCAAGGCTCTACTTCTCCCTCCAGCTTCTCTCTCTCTCTCTCTTTTTTTTTTTTTTCCCTTTACAGTAAAATTCCTGAAGGGTTGCCTATACTATTTTTTTTCCCTTTACTCCATTCATTCTGGAACTTATTCATATCAGGTTTTGTTCCCGCCGTTTCACTTACCAGTATGGTTGAGTAGCCAAATCCAGGGGTGACTGTTCCTGCAAAGTCTTGTTTTACTGGATTTCCTCCTTTTTCCAGCCTCTAAACAACGCAGTGTCCTGGGCCTCAGATTCCTTCTGTCTCTACCTTGTCAATCCCCTCCCGTCTCGTGGCTCTGTATACCAATCTTTAGGATGATGACACCCAAACACATATCTCACCTCTCCTCTGAGGTCCAGTCTCCAATTCTCCCTTGGATGTTTAAAAGATGTCACAAACCTCACACGTCTAAAGCAGAACTCTTCATGCCCTATTCTCTCTGACCCAAATTGCTTCTCCCACAGTCTTCCCTGTCTCACAGCTGTTCCATTCTTCTAATTCCTCAGTGCAAAATCCTAAATATCGATATTTTTCCTCCCCTCTCTCTCATACAGTGCCTCCAGCCTATCAGCAAGTTCTGTCAGCTCCACCATCATGTCATATTGCACTTCCAAACACTTGCTGCCATCTGCCTCATCACCTCTCACAATTATCAGCTCTCACCTAGACTACTAAAGTAGTCTTCTAACCACTCAGCCACAGTATGTTTTCTACATAGCAACCAAAGAAATATTTTTAAAACATAATTGAATAATTTAATCCCCCTAATCAAAACTCTTTATGGCTTCTCCATTACACTGAGAACAAAAATCCAAAGTCCTTACTCTGGTCACATGAGCTCCTCTCTGATGTGGCCCCTGCTTTGTTTTCACAGCTTCACCAACTTGCTCTCTGTCGGTGCCTGTTTCCACTCAAACCAGCCTGTCTGTGATGCCTCCAACGTGTGTAGTTTGTCTCTCAGATGTTGTAGTCCAGGTTTCATTTATAGTAACAGCATACCACTTATGGAGTGCCTACTACAGGCAAGCCAATACCTAAGGCATTTTACATACATAATTTTTAAATTCTAACCATAGGTGTTTTTATTATCTCCTCTTTACGAATAAAGAAACTGAGGCTCAGAGAGGTTAGGTAATTTGCCTAGGGTAGCAGAGCCAGACAGTAGTAGAACTGGGATTCACATCCAGGTGTGTCTGGTTTTAAAGTCTAAACTCTTCCCACTGCATTCTGCTACTTCTTTGTGATCACAATAAACTAGTGTGGATTTAATGCCCTCAGTAAAATGTTACTTTGAGGGGTGTGTTGTGTGTGTGTATGCTCATCTCCTGATATTCATCATAAAGTTAACTTAAAGCTTTTCAAAGAAGTTGCTAAGGAAATTGATCCTGTTTTAAACTCCTTGGATTTCCAGAAAAGGAGTGTGTGTGTGTGTGTGATGGGGATACAGCATCTTCCCACCTGAGGGATGGAGCCTGCAGGGCTGGGGAACAAGCCCCAGGGTATCAGCTGCAGTGAAGGCTCTCTTTTGTCTCCAAATGCTAATAGTTCTGGATTCAAAATCTTTTCTCTCTTTGACTGGACCCAGAGATAATAAAAAACTTACAGCATATAATTTGGCATTTTACTGGTATGGTAGGCTCACAAAAATTTTGTTCTCCCTGACAAGGCTCAGATAATTCTATCAAAATAAATCTCTGAAGGAAAAAAGCTTTCTTTTAAAGTCTACGAGAAGCCTTTTCAAGAACAAAAATAACACTTAAAATGGATATTCTATGTATCTTCTTTTTCTTCTCTTTTTCAGAAGAAATTCTACCCTTTCTGATAAGACAAAATAAAAATGTCAGGGGGGGAAAATGTCAAAATTTGGCAATTGTAGAGTGGAAATTTCCTCCAACACTGTACTTTGAATTTTAAAGAGTTTTGGGCACCGGTTGTGCAGGAGTCAGATTTTCACAACTACACGTATCCTTCTTCAGTGCCCACGTCCATGAGTTTTGCACTCAGTCATCAGACGTTGACTGAGAACATGACTGTGTTAGGGCTCTCCAAAGAAAGAACCAATAGGGTGTGTATATATATGAAAGTGAAGTCGCTCAGTCGTGTCCAACTCTTTGCAACCCCATGGACTGTAGCCTACCAGGCTCCTCTGTCCATGGGATTCTCCAGGCAAGAGTACTGGAGTGGGTTGCCATTCCCTTCTCCAAGGGAGCTTCCTGACCCAGGGATTGAACCTGGGTCTCCTGCATTCCAGGCAGACGCTTTAACCTCTGAGCCACCAGGGAAGCCCTGTGTGTGTGTGTATATATATATATATATATATATATATATATACATATATATATACATATATATAGTTGTTTAGTTACTAAGTTGTGTCTGACTCTTTGTGACCCCACGGACTGTAGCCTGCCAGGCTTCTGTGTCCACAGGAATATACACATGTATATTCTTGCCTGGGAAATATATGAGTCAGCAACAACAACAACAAAGGAGACAATATTATAGGATTTGGCTCACAGGATTATGGAAGGCAAGAATTCCCCAAATCTGCCATCCACAAGCTAGAGGACCAGGGAAACTAGTGGGATAATTCAGTCTGAGTCTGAAGGCTTGAGAACCATGAGTGTTGATGTTCAAGGGCAGGAAAAGATGAATGTCCCAGCTCAGATAGAGAGCTACTTTGCCCTTCTTCCACATTTTTTGTTCTATTCAGGCCCTTAATGGAATGGATCATTGCCACCTACACTGATGAAATCAGTTTCTGTACTTAGTCTACCCATTCAAATGCTAATCTCATCTGGAAATACTCACAAACAGACCTAGAAATATCTAACCAGCTATCTGGGCATCCTTCAGCCCAGTCAAATTGACACATAAAATTAACCATCACAGTAGCTATTTCAAGAGCCACATAATTTAACATCTCCTCTAATGGTCTCTCTGATGTCTGCTCTCTCAAGTTTTGTGGACACTTCTCTGTCCAAAAAGTGCTTGATGAGAGATGGCCAGTATCTTGCAGCTCGACCTCACAGGAAGGGTGAGTAGACGAACTGAAATTTGTATAATTTCAGTAAAGTCACATTTACCATATGTTCAACATGGAGCTGGGTAGTGTGATGGCTACAGTGGGGAGGAAGAAGAGAGTAAACACTCACTTATTGAGAGCCTGTTGTGTGCTGAATAATTTATAATGCATATATAATTTCCTAATATATAGGTTAAACATTTGTCATCATGGTTGAAGAAGAAATGAGGCTTTAAAAGGTTAAGTACCTCAACTCAAGCTAGGGAATGAGAGAGTTAGAATCGAGATTGAGAATTGCCTGATACTAAAACACATGCCCATTTTATTGTACTATATTGGCATAGGCACAACTAAAGTTGAGGTTCCCATCTAAACGTGCTATGATCCAAGACGAAATACCAAATTTTTCAAATAACAAATTCTGAAGGAATTTGGAGAAGAGGAAAGTGAAAGTGAAAGTTGCTCGGTCATGTCTGATTCTTTGCAACCCCATGGACTGTAGCCTGCCAGGCTCTTCTGTCCATGGAATTCTCCAGGCCAGAATACTGGAGTGGGTAGCCATTCCCTTCTCCAGGGAAGCTTCACCACCCAGATCTCCTGCATTGCAGGTGTATTCTTTACTGTCTCAGCTACCAGCGAAGCCTGGAGAAGAGGAAGAAGTAGGTTATCAGATTATCAAAGAAGATCACATGGAGGAGGCAGTGTAGGAGCTGAACCTTGAAATCTGGGTAGAGTTTTTATGAGAAAGTAGGAAATTCAGAGGGGAATTACAGCCAGGGAATCAGAATGAACTGAGAACTAGAGGAGATTGATAGTCACATGTGAGGAGTGAAAAGGCAATTGCTCTCTGCTGCTGAGAGTGTATGCTGAAAGGAGATCAGGCTAGGCAAATATTGTGACCAGGTTGTAGAGTACTTTCAAAGCCAGGTAGAGTTTTAACTAGAGAGGTATGAGGGAGGGAGTGGATAGCCAATTTGCCTTCCAGAGGGGGGTCTTTTTTCATCAACCGAAACATGGTAGAACTTTCAGTGTATGTAAATACTACATTGAAATATAAGCCATAATTTTGTTCTTCAATATTGTAAAAATTAAAATTGCTCTTAAAATAGAAGATAAATACAACTATGACCATTTTGACATAGTGTACAGAAGGACCTTCAACTCATCACCATCAGTGTCTCAGAAATAGGAGAAACAGTTATGTCTACTTATGGCTCAGACGGTAAAGAATCTGCCTGCAATGCAGGAGACCTGGGTTCAGTCTTTGGGTTGGGAAGATCCCCTGGAAAAGGGAATGGCAACCCACTCCAGTATTCTTGCCTGGAGAATCCCGTAGACAGAGAAGCCTGGCACGCTACAGACCATGGGATTGCAAAGAGCCAGAGACAAGTGAGCGACTAAGCAAAGCGAAACACTGTTGTCAGCACCATGGACAGCGATGTTGTGGCCGCATCATCTCCAGGCAGAGGAATTTAGCCTTGGTGAAGTACATCTGTCGTACTAAACCAGTGAGTGGAATGCAGTCTTTCAGGAATGTCAAAGATGAATCTTTCTACCAAGCTTCTGTTTCTTTGGACTCCCACCTGGGAGAGGAGAGCCCCACGTGTGCTCTCTATAGAAACTTGATGTATAGATGTGTACAGATGTACAGAAAACTCAAAGCTTTCAGAAAATGGAAACTAATTCTTTTCACAAAGATTAAGGACCCTGGAATAAGAAAATGGGTAGTGGCACCTTTTATACTTCTGAACTCAGTTTTCCCTTATTACCAAGACATGGAACTCAGTTATCCTTCATATTCAGCTCCCTAAGACCAGTCAATCCTTTCTAGTCTGAGGCCCCCAGCTTGCCTCCTACTGAGGCCCAGAATAGAAAAGGACAAGAAAACTGTAGAAGCTGCATGGCCTCATTCTAAGAGTGTATTTTGAGGTTATTTCTAGTTTCTTAATTCTTACCTGCAAACTTCTCAATCAGACTTAGCTTGAGGTTAGACATCTGGAGCTGGACTCAGGATAGTATTCTTTGCTTAAGAGAGGAAAAAAAGGAAGGAAAGGTAAGTGTAAATGGATTTAGAATCTATAAAAAGCATCTGAATCACAACTGCTCTTTTTTAAAGGGGCAATTCTGTCACTGAGGGACATTATCAGTTTTGCTCTTACTGGAGATGCTAGACTCTGATGGGACTTCTTCCTGATCTAACAGATCTTCAATGCATAAAACAGTCTTATTGTTCCAAGTCTTTACCGTGACACCCATGGGGTCTTCTTCCATTCTTTTGCTCTGGGCTGACCTTATGCTAATACCTATCACCCACTGGACTTCTCTTGTCTAGTGCTTTGCCCACATCAGAACTTTAGGGCCTCCACACCATAGTTCTTACTGTCCCCTCTGCCTGCCATGCCCTAAACACTCCTCACCTTTGTCTCTTCTTGAAGATTTTGCCTATTGTTTAAGCCCTTACTATTCAGAGGCTTTTCCTAACCTCCCAACTAAATAAGGAGCCTTAAGGCCCCATGGTATCTAAAACGCATAGCTTTGCATGTTGGTGCTTCATGCATCTGGATTCTCTCTCTTCCACTAGATGGTAGATTCCTTGAGAGCAGGAACTGTGATTTATGTTGTATGTACCACAAGCCTTCCTGGTAGCTTAGTTGGTAAAGAATCCGCCTGCAATTCAGGAGACCCCGGTTCGATTCCTAGGTTGGGAAGATCCACCGGAGAAAGGAGAGGCTACCCACTCCAGTATTCTTGGGCTTCCCTGGTGGCTCAGCTGGTAAAGAATCTGCGTGCAGTGTGGGAGACCTGGGTTTGATCCCTGGGTTGGGAAGAGCCCCTGGAGAATGGAAAGGCTACCCACTCCCAGTATTCTGGCCTGGAGAATTCCATGGACTATACAGTCCATGGAGTTGCAAAGAGTTGGACACGACTGAGCAACTTTCACTTTCACCACAAGCCATCCATAGGTATATGTCAAGTTTAATTATTTGGAAAAATTCTGTCAGGCTACACTTGTGTACCAGTCCTTAAATTAGACCTTCAAAATAGACTCTGAAGGCTGAGAACCTCTTAGAAGAGAAGGAAAAACAGACAGGACTTAAGTAGATTGCCACCAGTCACCTCCCCTTGCCTCTCTTGAATTCCTTTGTAGCAAAGAGAAAACAGTGTTGGCTTCCTCATTTAATCATTACTGTGATTTTTGAGACTCTTAAAAATTAACTTTACTTAATGCTTTTCTAAAATGCCACTTGACAACAGTGTACAGGTATTTTACATAACTGCTGTATACCAGAGGTGTCTTCAATAGAATGTAGTGATCAAAATCCAGATCATAATAATTATATCCCGTCAGGGTTTCCATTATAAGCTCCTCTCCAGAAGGGTTTGTTACCCATTTGTTTAATTTGTATTAGGCTTCAGCCTGACATGCAAGTTCTCAGTCTGACTATAATGTAGGTAATCTTTTTTTTTTTTTGCCTCAAAATATACATTTTAATCAGTAGAGCAATTCTCTATGCAGAATACTGAGTTTCTTTGCTGGGGAAGCAGACTCAGTTATTTACACTTGACATTCCTATCAACACTGGGTATTCATATCATACCTGGAGCAACTCTGATGGTCAAGGCTGCAACACTGCTCAAGGTCCCCTGTTAGCCATCCTGTAGATTGGGTGTCAATCCTGAACACAGTGATCCAAGGGCTCTCAGGAACATGAGTCACTCGTGAGTGTTTATTACCCTGAATTTAACTGTTAAAGAGAGGGGGAACACAAGGCTTTCCTCAGCCAGGATGCCCAGCCTCCTGTTATCTGCTGACCTCGGCTAGCAGTGGATCCTCAGGAAAACTAAAGGCTCCCTGATCCCCTCCCCAGGAATCAGTCTTATTCTCTTTCCTCTGGGTTTTGCCTCAGCTGTTGGAGACCCAAATTTACTGTCCCTTCACCCCTCCTAATTCTGAGTAGGTTATACCTGCCAGGGTCAGGGGTTAAAGGAGAGAAGTACTTGCTCCTCACAGATCTATTCTGAATGGAGGACATTCCTGGTCTTCTTTCCCTCAAGTCCTATTCCTCTTGATATTCTCTTTGTTTTTAGACATATCTAGTGGATTTTTGCCTTCCTTATCTTTACATTGAATTTTCCTGGGGAACTTCTGTGAAAGTAAAACATAGATAAAGGCAGGGACTGGAAGAATAGAGGAAAGGTAAAACCGAAGGTGGTTTGTTTTGAGTCTCACAAGTTGGTTGTGGGAATTCCTCCTAGAAAACTTTCTATTTAGAAACTTCCTGCTTTGGGAATTCTACCAAAAGACTTGCTGTGTAGCTCAGGCCAATTACTTATTTGCTCTGTTTCCTTAGGCGTCAGGGGAGGGGGATTCATTATTTAATGCACTCAGCAAACATTTATTGAGCAAACAGGAAAAATACAAGCCCTATCCTTATGCTGCTCACAAGCTAACTGAAGTCATAAGCAGTGAAACAAGCACTGACAATATGAAAAAGGAAATATAGAGCCAGAGGGAAAAATACAAACACTCCGAACCTGGGGAAGGTTTAAAGTTGTTTTTCCAGAACGTTTTTGCTGAGGTCCGAGAATGAGTAAAGGTTACCTGGCAAGAGAAAAAGTGTGATCCAGGCTGAGATTCCAAAACAGAGGGCCTGGTCTGCAGTGGCACCCCTCATATGTTGGATACTCAGAGCAGATTCTTGTTAAATACTCCCTTCTGTATTCAACACAATTATTCAGTAATAACTGTAGATGAAACAAAGGAATAATAAAATTCATCACATGAACAAGAATTTTGTGACTCTGTATGGGGGCCAGATGTTAACTAGACTTTCTATAGTGACCATTTAGAAACATATACATGTATTAAGTCATGTTGTACACCTAAAATGAATGTTATATATTAATTATACCTCAGTAGACACACACACAGGTAAAATGGTCAGTGAAAAGTGTACAAACTGAAAGCCTTATATTGAATTATCATGTGTATAATCATGCCTGTAAAACTTTAAATGAAACAAAAATATATTATTATACAAAAAAGAAAAATGTAATAAAATAGCACTTAAAATTTGACAAGTATTTTTCTTGAAAAAGAGGAAAAACTTATACCTGCTTATTGGTCTGTAGCTGAATTAGTGCTAATATTATAGTTTCTGGTTTTGAAATATAACTTCTGTGTCTTTGTCAATGAGTATATCAAGTGGCTCTTCTTTGCACATTACCACTCAATAGTCAGTATAGCCAGATTTGTCAGCATTTCTTCACTTGTAGACGATCAGAAAAAATTTTTTTTCAATAATCTTATCTATTAATTTTTGGCTGTGCTGGGTGTTCGTTGCTGCACAGGCTGTTCTCTAGGTGTGGAGAGCAGAGGCTCCTCTCTAATTATGCTGCCAGGCTTCTCACTGCAGTGGCTTCTCTTGTTGCAGAGCACGGGCTCTAGGTGCCTGGGCTTCAGGCACATGGGCTAAGTTGCTCCAGCCTTTGGGATCTTCCTGGACCAGGGACTGAACCTGTGTCCCCTGCATTGGCAGGCAGATTCTTAACCACTGGATCACCAAGAAATGCCTACAAACTTGTTCTTGAGACAAATGTGCATGCACAAGTTGAATTCAAATGCATGGGACACAACCGTGTAATTGAGCATTCCAAATTAAGTTTCATGAATAATAAAATCCTCATCAAAAGAAAAGTAATAAAAATGGCTTAATATGAAGGTAGCAGGTTTTATTAAAATTCAACAGATACCACAGCAATTATTTAGAAGTTAGACCTACCGAAGAGGCTTTGTATTTTATCAATGCCTTTCAGCCAAACACGACCAGCGACATGCCTGTATTGTAGGTGAAGAAGTTGGGTTTATCATTGTAGTGAAGATGTCTCAATAAGAGGGTGTTGAAAAGAACCTATTTGAGGGAATTCCCTGGTGGTCCTGTGGTTAGGATTCAGGACTTTTACTGCTGAAACCCACATTCCATCCCCGGTTGGGGAACTAAAATCCCTCAAGACACATGGCACAGCAAATGAAAACAAAAAACCTTATTTGGTTTGGATTTAAGCTGTGGTTGGGTAATTTGGGGGAGGGTCTAAGGAAGCAGGGGCTCACTCTGGATCAGGTGCTGTTAGAAAGTGGGGCAGCTCTGTAATGGGGCATCTCAATAAATCTTATCTATAGGGACAGTCAATCATGTTAGCCAGGAGACTGGGAGAGATGGTGCTTCATGTCGTATAGAGACCTTGTCTGAAGTGGACATTCTGCAGGATGTTTATGTTTGACAGGAGAACAGTATGGCCTGGCTGTGGCAGATCAGTGTGTCAGATGTTGAGCCCACTCGGTCGTCTTTTCCTGGAAATCAGGGGCTGTTCCTTTTCTCTTTCCCTCCCTGTAATCATCTAGAATTGCCAGTATACTGAAAGGTTTCAGAACACGCCACCCCTGAATCTTCCACTTTGGCATATAGATTATTCCGAGCTGGAGTCACTTGAGAAAACAGCAGATGCAGGCAGGGCTCTCAGACCGCTCCCTTTGTATCTAAAAGCAAGTCATAACATCACTCTTGAGAGAGATGTCCTCCCTGCACCAAGAAGAGAACATTCTCATCCCAGGAGACAGGGAGCCAGTGCCGAAATGGATCTATACAAACAAACTACTAAGATAACCTCTGGTCTTCCGTTAGTTTCTCTCATATACTTCCTGGTCACTGTCCCACGATTCACTGGCCGTAGCCCAAACCTCTTTGTCTTGTCATCTCTCCACAATGTATCATTTATTTGTTTAAAAGGTGTATAAGATTTCAGTTCTAACTGCTTCTGTGAGTCTTCATTTTACTTATAAAAACTCCTGTGTGCACATAAAAAATGTTAAATAAAATATGTATGCATTCCTCCTGTTAATCTGTCTTAGGTCAGTTTAGTTCTTAGGCCTAGCCACAGAACTAAGGAGGAGGATAGAATGGAGTTTTTCTTCAATATTTTTAATTTCTTATTCCTCAAAAATTGATTTTCAAACAGTACCTGGATAGGGGCCTATGAACTTATATTTAAATATGTGCCTTAGGGAATTCTTGCCAGGAATTCTGGGAAATATTGATCTCTTCCTTTTCCTTAAAAGGGAAGCTTCATAGTAGATAATTTAATAAAGCTTAAGGGTACCTGGTTAGTATTTGGAGGAAAGACTACAATTGGATCACTCTATATAGCATGATAAAGTTTGGATGAATGCCTTGATAGCTCTATACAGGAGTTGGATTGTATTCAAAAATTTTACATATATACATGCATATATGCATAGGCTATGCTGGGTCTTCGTTGCTATGTGTGGACTTTCTCAAGTTGTGTCTGGCAGGAGATGGAGGGAATGGGTCTCTGCTTCCTCTTTCAATCAGAACTGTTCCAACCGAATTGGTTTTAAGTGTTGGTACTCCAAATGAGATTTCCTTTCTAACAAAGAAGTCTGTTGTTAAAATGTTTGAAAAACTGGCCTTGATTGTCACAGACCAGAGTACCTGGACTATATTGTTTTGGCCTCCATATGTTTATTTTTAAAAAAATAAAATTCATCAATATTGAGAGGCATTAAAAAAAAAAGCAGCTTGTAGAAAAACATTGTTGTACTTACTATACTAATACATTGTAAGAACATACCATAACCCAGTGCAATGTCCCCTTTATGAGGACTTTATGGGACCAAATGCTTGTGTCTCAGAACTATAAATTCTGTGCTACCATTGAGCAAATAGTGAAACACGTGTTATTCTGTTTTCCTTTTTGCACTGGCTACAGGAAATCTTAGAGCCAGATTTTGTGTTCAACCTTATATTTAGCACACCCCCCCGTTTTGCCTAGATTTTCTCCTTTAATTTTTTCACTGTATATCTTAGTGAGATGTCTTAAGTTCATTTTTTAATAAGGAGAGGTGGAAATCTTCCCAGCCCAGGGATCAAACCCGCATCTCTTATGTCTTCTGCATTGGCAGGCAGGTTCTCTACCACTAGCACCACCCAGGAAGCCCAGATAAGTAAATAAGTAAGTAGTAAATAGGAAGTGATTAACATTTGAGTGATAGTGGAGACTGAGGTAGTGAATGGGATCACCCAGGGAGGGCACATAATATGAGAATGGACCAGGGTCAAGGGTGGAATCCCTAGAACAGCAAATTCCTGTGGTTGGCTGAGGAACGAGAAACCAAAGAAAGCAAGGTAGCAAAGGAGAGCATTCAGGAAAGAGGAAGTGCTCATGTGATATCTGAGAGTAAATAGAGCTCATGTAAGACAAAAACTTAAAAAAGATAATTGGATTTAACAGCCAGGAAGTTAACAGTAATAAGTAAGTGTTAGTTGCTCAGTCATGCCCGACTCTTTGCAACCCCGTGGACTGCAGCCCACCAGGCTCCTCTGTCCATGAGATTTTCCAGGCAAGGATACTGGAGTGGGTAGCCATTTCCTTCTCCAGGGATCTTCCCAACCCAGGGATCGAATCCGGGTCTCCTGCACTGCAGGGAGATTCTTTACCGACTGAGCTACAAGGGAAGCCCACAGTTTATCTTAGTTTTTAAAAATAAAGGGTGTTAGTTGCTCAGTTGTGCCCAACTCTTTGTGACCCCATGGGCTATAGCCCACCAGGCTCCCCTTTTCACCTCCAAACTAAAGCTACTTAGAAAAATATGCTCATGAAATGAATGAAAAACAGGTCCTAATATTTCAAACAAGCTAAAAGAAAAATTCAAAACTGATAGAAGATATAAAAGAATGACAATTTAGAATCCAAAATTCCAAAATCAGAAAATTTTGGAAATGAGGTAATAAACCCAGGAAAAATGTCAAATTAAAGGGAAATTTTTATTTCAGAAATAAAGACCAAATTAGGAAAACACAAAAGAGAATAATAAGCACAAGAGATAAGTGAGTGAAGAGAAAGAGAGAATGAAAAGGAAGAAAGATTTTTAAAAAGATATAGGCCACAACAAAGGAAAGACCTGAACATGTTTCTTGGGGGAGATGGAGAGAATGGAATAGGAGGATCAAGGGCAGTTAGAATTCTTCGAGTACACGTTGCTTTGTATATTCGACTTTGAAACCACATGACTGTGTTGCATAGCTATAAAACAAAATTTTAAAAAGTAATCCTGAGTGTAAAAATAGAACAAAGTGAAGTCGCTCAGTCGTGTCCGACTCTTTGCGACCCCATGGACTGTAGCCTACCAGGCTTCTCTGTCCATGGGATTTTCCAGGCAAGAATACTGGAGTGGGTTGCCATTTCCTTCTCCAGGGGATCTTTCCAACCCAGGGATCGAACCCAGGTTCTCCCGCGATGCAAGCAGATGCTTTACCCTCACACACATATACCATAGCCTGATTTAATCTCTAAAGATTTCAGTGTTCTTCAGTAATTCCAGCCAAAGTTCTTCCAGGTTCAGTCTTGTTTGTTCCTATGAAAAGTCACGAAAGACTTAGTATCCTCACAATAGACTTTTTCATTGGAAGGGAATTAGTAGAACTTTTAAAATGATCCTTGACATCTCCTATAGCACCTGTTGATTTGGGAACTTGCCTGATTTATTTTTCCCGCCTGCTTTTATTGGGTTAGTAATCATCATTAGTTGTACATCAATAGTCATAAATTAATAAATAAATTCATTTTTAAGAAGAAAGAATAATATTACAAAAAAAAATAAAGATGATTGTAGACCCTGGTAGAGAGATGAATTGTATATGGCCAATACTAGTCTCAAACTTAAAGTGGAATTTATGGAATTAATTTTTAAAGCACAGTGGTTCTAACACCTTTGGAGTTGATTCTTGGCTCTTATTAACTGAGAGACCTTGGGGGAAGTCATCAGAGACCTCCATCTCACAAGTGAAACCTCTTCTGTTATGGCTGGGGCCTCTAGGAAGCAGATTCTGAGAAGCAGTTTGGCAGTCAGTTTATTTATTAGGGAGTCCTCTTGTGATTAGTCCTTATAGAAGAGAGAAGAAGAATTAGGATTGGATAAGGGAGAAATTGGGCTGTAATACTCTCCCAACAAAGACCTTAGCCAACCCCACAGGGAACTCCGGCATCAGGATGACCCTTGGAGTTGTCCCAAGTCAGGCTGGTCTTTATACCGCCACCTTGATCAGAATTAATAGTTGCCAGCTGTCCCTGGAAGGAAGCATGACCTTGGAGGGGCAGTTTTCTCACTCAAGGCTAATAACTGAGGGCCAAATTCCAGCAGCATTCCAGCAGCTGGAGAAATAAGTTCTTCCTGAAGTGGGCCTGGACCATACATCACAGCATCACTAAAATCCCCAAAGGCTATGGAGGCTCAGCCAAAGTGAAGACTAGATCCCAAAGGATTATTGTCCCCTGCTGTCCGTTTCCCATGATTTATTAGTTCATGTTTGCCCATCTCAGTTTATTTCTGAGTACGGCAAATCTTTCACAGTAATTGCAATGCAAGACGAAAAGGTGTTGTCTGGAAGAATAAACTATCCGACTAGAGAGAAGGGCAAAAGGGGAAGTTATACAAGAGTGACCCCGTTGTCGTGGTTGGTTGGCTTCCAGTGGGAGAGAAGTCAGAATGGGTGATGGATCTACCAGAGGTCACAGAGAATGGCTGGTAAGCAGGTGCCATATTAGTTCTGAATCAGATTTAAAGGTCACCATGCGAGGTTCCTTTTCCATCCACTGTATGACTTCCTTAGATATGTTGAAAAATCACAGGAGGAGAAAGCTTGGTCAGCCTCATTCTCCCCAGCTCCTCCTCTGGATCCCACTGTTCTCATCCAGGACCTCCAGCGCAAACCCAGAGAGGAGAATGAGGAAGAAAATATCTTTTAAAAGTGATGATAATATTCCCGTTCTCTGCTCACCCTGGAGGCTTATTTTGAATATCACAGTGATTTAACTTGTTAGCAGTTTAATTCATTTTTAAAAGATTAACCAGACCAATTATTCATCAGATTTCACCATCTTTGTCAGCCTCAATAAGGGTCCTTTGTTAGAGTGATTAATGTGTTTTAATTGTAGCTTCTCTCAGAGCAATAATTCGATCGCACAGTATTTGCAGAATCTATGGAAATCTTGGAAATGCTTTGACAGCTGAGCTATTCTTGGGAAATGAAAGTAAAGGAATATATGTAACTAACAAAAAGTGTTTTATAGCATATCATTAATATGGATTTTCCCTCTCTGACAGACCTTGCTCAGCTTCAGAAGTCCACGAGGCTGCTTGCTGTGCATGTCACTTTGCCATCCAGGAACAATCAGGAGGGAGAGCTCAGTTAACACAGGCGACTGGACTTTCTCCAGTTAGTGTCCTCAAACATATGCTAATCATAATAATAATCATTGCAAATGCACACGGGTCACAGGGAAAGTTAATCAACTAGCCAGTGCCTATAGATAATCATCCAGTTAAGAGGGTGGATTCTGTGTTGATCGTTCTACCCAATGCTTCATCTTTATTCATTTAACTGGTGGCCACTGTCCATGTTAAGGATTGTATAATATCACAAAGAAGTCTGTATGGGACTTCCCTGGTGGTCCAGTGGTTAGGACTCTGATTCCCAATGCAGGGGGTGCCAGTTGGCTCCTTGACTGGGGAACTAAATCCACATGCCCCATGGCATGTCCTAAAGTAAATAAATTAATTTTTTTAAGAAAAAATAGTATTTTTTTAAAAAAGAAAGATAACTGTAGAACCTGGTAGAGAGATGAATTGTATATGGCCAATACTAGTCTCAGACTTAAAATGTATTTTAATGGAATTAGTTTTTAAAGCACAGTGGTTTTAAGACCTTTGGAGTTGATTCTTAGCTCTTATTAGCTATGAGACCTTGGGGGGATTAGCAATGCCTGTAGCCTCCCAGGCTTCAGTTTCTTCATCTCTAAAATAGGTATAATAATATTCTCACTATTATATAATATTATATTTTATAATATATATAATATATAGTATATATTCTAATATATAATATAATATTATATTATATTATATATATTCTCACTATTATATAATATACTCACTATTATAATAATAATAGTGAGTATTAAAATAAGGTATTATAAGTAAGACCCCACAGCCTGGACCGTAGCATCCAATAAATTATTTTTGAAAGAGCTATAAGCCTGGATAACATACAAGGAGTACTGTATAGCAGCTGGAACTCTGCTCAATGTTATATGGCAGCCTGGATGGGAGAGCAGTTGTGAGGACAATGGATACATGTATATACATGGCTGAGTCCCTTCGCTTTTGACCTGAAACTATCAGAACATTGCTTGTTAATCAGCTTGTAAATAAAAAGTTTAAAAGAGTCGGGGGAAAAAAAGCTATAAGCCTTTTTACTTTAAGAAAACCAAGCAACAGTTAGAACTGGACATGGAACAACAGACTGGTTCCAAATAGGAAAAGGAGTACATCAAAGCTGTATATTGTCACCCTGCTTATTTAACTTATATGCAGAGTACATCATGAGAAACGCTGGACTGGAAGAAACACAAGCTGGAATCAAGATTGACAGGAGAAATATCAATAACCTCAGATATGCAGATGACCCCACCCTTATGGCAGAAAGTGAAGAGGAACTAAAAAGCCTCTTGATGAAAGTGAAAGAGGAGAGTGAAAAAGTTGGCTCAAAGCTCAACATTCAGAAAATGAAGATCATGGCATCTGGTCCCATCACTTCATGGGAAATAGATGGGGAAACAGTGGAAACAGTGTCAAACTTTATTTTTTTGGGCTCCAAAATCACTGCAGATGGTGACTGCAGCCATGAAATTAAAAGACGCTTACTCCTTGGAAGGAAAATTATGTCCAACCTAGATAGCATATTCAAAAGCAGAAACATTACTTTGCCAACAAAGGTTCGTCTAGTCAAGGCTATGGTTTTTCCTGTGGTCATGTATGGATGTGAGAGTTGGACTGTGAAGAAGGCTGAGCGCTGAAGAATTGATGCCTTTGAACTGTGGTGTTGGAGAAGACTCTTGAGAGTCCCTTGGACTGCAAGGAGATCCAACCAGTCCATTCTGAAGGAGGTCAGCCCTGGGATTTCTTTGGAAGGAATGATGCTAAAGCTGAAACTCCAGTACTTTGGCCACCTCATGCGAAGAGCTGACTTATTGGAAAAGACTCTGATGCTGGGAGGGATTGGGAGCAGGAGGAGAAGGGGACGACAGAGGATGAGATGGCTGGATGGCATCACTGACTCGATGGACGTGAGTCTCAGTGAACTCTGGGAGTTGGTGATGGACAGGGAGGCCTGGCGTGCTGCGATTCATGGGGTCACAAAGAGTCGGACACGACTGAGTGACTGAACTGAACTGAACTGATGGACATGAGAACAGGGATCTGATCTCACAGTAATCCAGAGACAGGTAGGAAAAGTGCTACTGTTGTTTTTCACAGAAGAACCATGCCATTGCACAGGGATGGTGATATCAGTAAACACATCATATGTCCATCAACAAACTTCTTAGTCAAGCACAAAGGGTGCTCTAAAGCCCACAGGTGCTGATTCCCATTGCAGAACTTCTACCACAACCTGGGAGGCACCAAGGCCTCTTAATGAGTGGAGGGGTTGAGAATAGAATAACTAAGTCATTATTTGTTGACAGACATTAGCACCTCTGTTGGGATATATGCATCAGCCAGGCATCACCTCGTTTAATTCATGTAGCAAGCCTAGGAGGTAAATATCACTATTGCCCCCACTTCACAGCTGAGGACACTGAGGCTCAGAGATACTAAATAACTTGTTTGATAGATTTAAACCCAGGTCTGTTCAACTGCAGTGTCTGTGTTTTAACCATACACAGTTCTGCCTCCTGCCAATCCCACTTGATAACGTGCTGTTTTGAGGTTTCCCTGGTGGCTCAATGGTAAAGAATCCACCTACCAATGCAGGAGACATGGGTTCAATCCCTGGTCTGGGAAGATCCTACATGCCAAGGAGCAACTAAGCCTGTGCGCCACAACTATTGAGCCTGTGTTCTAGAGCCCTGGAACTGCAACTGCTGAGCCCACTCGTGGAAACTCCTGAACCCTGTGTGCCTAGAGCCTGTGCTCTGCAACAAGAGAAGCCGCTGCAATGAGCCCCTGCTTGACGCAACTGTGTGGATCACAACAAACTGGAAAATTCCTAAAGAGATGGGAATACCAGACCATCTTACTAAACATGTCTCCTGAGAACGTGTATCTGGGTCAAGAAGCAACAATTAGAACTGGACATGGAACAACTGACAAGTTCCAAATTGGGAAAGGAATATGACAAGGAGATATATCGTCACCCTGCTTATTTAACTTATATGCAGAGTACATCATGCAAAATGCTGGGCTGGATGAATCACAAGCTGGGACAAGATTACCAGGAGAAATATCAACAACCTCAGATATGCAGATGACACTACTCTAATGACAGAAAGTGAAGAGGAACTAAAGAGCCTCTTGATGAGGGTGAAAGAGGAGAATGAAAAATCTGGCTTAAAAACTCAACATTCAAAAACTAAGATCATGGCATCCGGTCCCATAACTTCATGGCAAATAGATGGGGAAAAAGTGGAAGCTGTGACAGATTTTATTTTCTTAGATGGTGACTGCAGCTATGAAATTAAAAGATGCTTGCTCCTTGGAAGACATACCTAGGATATTAAAAAGCAGAGGCATCACTTTGCCGACAAAGATCTGTGTAGTCAAAACTATGATTTTTCCAGTAGTCACATACAAATGTGAGAGTTGAACCATAAAGAAGGCTGAGCGCTAAAGAATTGATGCTTTCAAATTGTGGTGCTGTAGAAGACTCTTGGGAGAAGTCAATGGCACCCCACTCCAGTACTCTTGCCTGGAAAATCCCAGGGACGGAGGAGCCTGGTAGGCTGCAGTCCATGGGGTCGCTAAGAGTCGGACACGACTGAGCGACTTCACTTTCAATTTTCACTTTCATGCATCGGAGAAGGAAATGGCAACCCACTCCAGTGTTCTTGCCTGGAGAATCCCAGGGACAGGGGAGCCTGGTGGGCTGCCGTCTCTGGGGTCACACAGAGTCGGACATGACTGAAGCGACTTAGCAGCCGCAGTAGCAGAAGACTTTTGAGAGTCCCTCAGACTGCAAGGAGATCAAACCAGTCAATCCTAAGGGAAATTAACCCTGAAAATTCATTGGAAGGACTGATACTGAAGCTCTGTTACTTTGGCCACCTGAGGCAAAGAGGTGACTCACTGGAAAAGACCCTGATGCTGGGAAAGATTGAGGGCAAGAGGAGAAGGAGATGGGAGAAGATGAGATTGTTAGATAGCACCACTGACTCAATGGACATTAATCTGTGCAAACTCCAGGAGGTAGTGAAGGACAGGGAAGCCTGGCATGCTGCAGTCCATGGGGTCGCAAAGAGCTGGACACAACTGAGCGACTGAACAATAGCAACAACAGAACAGCTCATAGAATGACGAGGTTTAAGACTCGCTCAACTAAAGGTACCCCAGTCTAGAAGAAGGACCAAGAGAAAAGTCAATGGCCCTGAAGATGCAGAAAGCCCAAGAAAAGCTTCCAAGTACTACACTTGCCTTCTTTTTCTTTTGATCGTCTCTCTCCATAGGGTGGCTTTTTTTTTAAGCATACTTTTCCAAGTTGTTACATTAACAAATTTGCACTGATTTCTTTATCCTTGTCATCTAAAGACCACCTTGTCAGCGGATGGTGAACTTTTCCTTTATGCCAGGCCGGCTGCACTGTCTAATGTCACAAGTGTCTGCTCGTATTAGCTCCCAGAGACTGGAGAGGGTTCCGCATGGGGCCTCTGCAGCAAGCTGATTTGACAGAATGAGTCCCCACGCTCGCTCATGGCACTTATCAGTTAGTCAGCCCTCCTCGAGGAGGAGAATTTAGAGTGCACCATATTCAGTTTCCAAATCAACTGCTGTCCCCTCAGGAAGCTGTGTGTTGCATTATTAAAAGAGTTGCCTTCAACCACAGCACCATACTTAAACATTCATCCACATTAAAAAAAAAAAAAAGGCAGGCGTGAGGAGGGGGCAGCACCACAGCGCCCCACAGCCTTCGCTGTTAACTCTTTCTCCCCAGCTTTCAGTCTCCCCCTGATGAACAGTCCCGTAACCTTTATTGGTGAGCACGAACAGTGTGATTTTATGAATCTTGCCCTTACATAAAGTGAGGTGCTTTTGCATTCCTTGGGCTGCTGCTAATCCCTGAGCTCCCATAGCAAAGTTAAATCCCAAAAATCTAGCTGCCACAGAGGGTAACATCTTTGATTACCTTCCTCTCCCACGAGTTCACATGAAAAGCAGGAATTAGTTCTGAATCAAAGATGAACAGAGCTGAAGCTCACTCTTTTCCTAATTATAACTTCATATATTTCTAATTTCTTTTAAAAAGTAAAATTGATGTCCAGTTTACCTTTATCGTTCCAAACAAGAAATGGACAAGATTGCTGGAGAAAAGGAGGGATCCTTTCTAAAGCTGCATGTTGATATAAATATGAAAATGGATTAAACTCTACTTCCAATTTCCAAACACGTGTACTTCAATGAATATTAAATGGCAGGCCCCTATCATCATCATGACTTATTTACTCACCAGAGTTTTTATTAAAAAGGGACCGGAATTGCCTGTGGAGCATGAAAGTCTCCTGTAATTGAGTTTAGAGTGGTAAATCCACTAAACAGGCCACGGCCCCAGAGACACCCCTGAAACCCACCTGTCAGCTGGTGTTAGATCACAGCTCCAACAAGGCATGGCTGCCTGCTCCTGCTAAACACTGATGTGGCCCAAAATGAAAAAAAAGAGAAGTGATTTCCCCGGGGAGGAGGGAGGGCTGGGGGCAGATCGTGGGGGTTGGGAGGGCAGGAGGAAAACTCTCATCTAACAGCTGCCTGATGTCAGCTGGAATCATGATCTGAAACTCAGCTCGGGAGGGGCGCTGGCCAGGGCCTCACTCGGTAAGGTGTCATTTCCTTATTCCAGCATCCGTTTGGTCGGAGCGTAATGGAGTGGACAAGAAGCTTTTTCATCACGGATGAGCCAGGGAAATCAAAGCCCAGAGTTTCGGTGCAGACAAAGATACAACGAGCTTAGGACTGGCACAGAAAACCACACATCTGGAAATGGAGTCTGTCCAACTGAGCTCTGCTGGATCAGCAGGGAATGGGAGCAAGGCCATTTTAAGCCAAATAAATATTTATTTAGCTAATAAATATTTATTGTTTACTAGTGCTGATCAGTTGCTGAATGTATCAAAATAAGACACAGTCCTCACCCTGAAGGAACTTAAAGTGTAGCTGGGAAAAACATGCAGATAAGTCAACCCTTACAATACCATGTGTGTCAAGGGCTATGGGAGCAAAAATATGTGCTTAAAACAATAAGTAAGAAGAAAGTGACATTTGAGTTGGGTTTTTCAGAATGAGTAAGATTTAGAAAGGCAAAGAGGAGTAGGGTACATGGGGATGGCAGTAGGAATTAGAAACTCTTGCTGGATGGAGGAGATACATGATCAAAACGGACAAGTGGCTGTCTTACAGGGTTCCCAGAGACTTGATGTAGCTAGAGCTTCTCTCAGGACTATTGATGGATTATATGCTGAGAGAGATGGGAGTAGAGAGAGAGAGAGAGAGAAGCCAGAGGGTCGGGACTTTTATCAGCCTGGCTAATAAGTTTATTGTGAAAGCTATGGGGAGCAATGGAAAGGAATATTTTTTTAGAGGAATGAAGGAGATTTTAATTCTGTAATCTTAAAAGCAGGTATCAAATCCAGTGTTTCCATATCAATGTGTCAGAAAATATTATATCTGGGGTTGCACAGATGAGCAACCCTGGAGTTGCACAGGGAAGCGGCACTTTCCCTGGAGTTTCGGCTCCAGTCTGGTGTCAGTTCTGCTCAAATGTTCACTTTCAGTAGGATAGTTTCTTTATCATGAGACCTGAGACCTTCTTCTTTTCTAAGTTCTTAGTAGTCTACCATGCTCTTTCCACTTTCCAGGATATGAACCTCACAGGGTCCCTTTGACTCAACATTGTAGTTGATTCTACATTCACTCATCTTCCTTGGAATGGAAGAATTTTAATCAGGGGAGTAATGTGGTCAAGTTTACCTTTTAGAAAGACCAGTTTCCCTGTTGTGCAAAGCCTGAATTAGATGGGGACAAGCCTGAAAATTGGAAGGCCATGAAGGAAGCAATACATACAGAAATCTTTGAGAGAGGAAGTGATGGTAGGCACAGTGTAGGTAGAAGAGACAGATTGAGAAATACAGAAGAGAATTAGCAGTACTTGGAAGACAACTGAAAATGGGAAATAAAGAGAGGAATTCAGAATGGCTTCAAGGCTTCTGGTTTGGGTTTAGAGTCGCTAGATTTAGCAAATAAAAATGCATGGAATATTGGTACATAGGCAATGGCAAGCCACTCCAGTACTCTTGCCTAGAAAATCCCATGGATGGAGGAGCCTGGTAGGCTGCAGTCCATGGGGTCGCTATGAGTCGGTCGCGACTGAGTGACTTCACTTTCACTTTTCACTTTCACACAATGGAGAAGGAAATGGCAACCCACTCCAGTGTTCTTGCCTGGAGAATCCCAGGGACGGGGGAGCCTGGCGGGCTGCTGTCTATGGGGTCGCACAGAATCGGACAC
Organism: Bubalus bubalis; assembly: GCF_019923935.1. Classification (NCBI taxonomy): domain Eukaryota; kingdom Metazoa; phylum Chordata; class Mammalia; order Artiodactyla; family Bovidae; genus Bubalus; species Bubalus bubalis. The sequence goes on from NC_059168.1 coordinate 25,974,366, forward strand.
GACTGAAGTGACTTAGCAGCAGCAGCAGCAGTGATAACCAAAAAAATGACTTCTTGTTTAATGGAAATTCAGATTTAACTGGGAATCCTGTATTTAATCTGGCAAATCTACTTAGATGGTTGGATAAATGTTGGGTCATTTATCAATCTGAGGATCAAAGGAGAAAAACAGATATACCTAGAAGAGGGGGCCAAGAAGATGATGCATGCGTGCTCAGTCACTCAGTCGTACCCAACTCTTCTGCTACCCCATGTGCTATAGCCCGCCAGGCTCCTCTGTCTGGGGGATTTCCCAGGCAAGAATACTGGAGTGGGTTGCCATTTCCTTCTCCAGGACATCTTCTAGACCCAGAGATTGAACCTGCATCTCTTGTGTCTCCTGCATTGGCAGGTGGATTCTTTATCACTGAGCCACCTAGGAACCCCCAAGAAGATGAGAAGCTGACTTCTATTTATATGGGTTTGGTTATCCCCCAATATCTTTCTGTCTTTCTTCTGCAAGGATTAGTGTTACCTCGACATGGCCACTCAGCTAGAGACTTTACTTGCTAGCTTCCCTTGCAGAAAGCAGCCATGTGACCACACTTTGACCAATAGGATGTGAGGAGTGATGTGTGTCTTGCTCTTAGAAGGTCTGGGCGTGAACATTCTTGACTTCTTTCTTATTTCCACTGGCTGAAAGATACCAAAAGTGAAATAGCCACCTTGGGCAGAGATATGTTGACGATGGCAGAGCCATCTAACTTGCTCTGGGCCATCCACCTCTGAATTATCATATGAGAGAGAAATAAACTTAGCCTGTACCTTAATTTTCAAGAGGCACTGTTCAATGAGCGGTTGGAAATACAGGTCTGAAGCTTAGAGAGAGGTGTGAGGGAGAATTGGGAGTGGTTAGTACACAGGTACTGAATGAGGCTTTGGGTTAGATTTCCCAGAAGAAATGTGTGATGTGAGAAGAATGAAGCACAAGAAAGTCAAGCGCTGTCTTTTTTCTTTTGACATTTCTTTTTTTTGGAGACACAACTTTAAACTTATCCTCATGTTAAAAAAGATCTTCCAGGAGTACTAGGGTGGATGTTCAAAGAGTTTTGTTTTCATTTCCAAAGATTTTCCTCTCTATCCAGCCATGCATTAATATTCAGGACTATTAAATGTGTTTGTTTGTATTTGGATTTATATTTCAGCACTGTGTGGGAGGCAGTATGTTCTCGTGTCCTGTGAGTATCTGGACATTTACACATGTCCGGGTGGCTAGACTCTGTGGTAGGGTCAGTATACGTGTGAGTACTTAGTGCCTAGGGTGTGTTAGCACATATGTTTGTGTGTTCCCCTGTGTTCTGGCTTGTTGATGTGCCCTGTAGACATCTTTGCATGTTTGTCTGTAGGAGATACTGGTGATTTTGTTTACCTTAGTAGCCAGTCCCCAGAATTGCCAAGAAATTGAGGTTTAGATTCTTCTTACATAGAAATTTTCTGTCCGTTGTGGAGACTATAGAATATTTTTTAAAAGATCTTCAACTGTCTTTTTTTTTTTTTTAATAGACTTTATATTTTAGAGCAGTTTTAAGTTCACAGCAAATTTGAGCGAAAGGTACAGGCATTTCCTGTATGTCACCTTCTCTCACACATACATAAGGTTCCCGTTATCAACATCCTCCACCATGGTGGTGCATTGGTTGCGGTTGCGTAATCCACATTGACACATCATTATTACCCCAAGGCCATAGTGAACATTAGGGTTCACTCTTGGTATTATATATTCTATGGGTTTGGGCTAATGTATAGTGACTTGTGTCCATCATTATAGTATCATACAGTGTGGCTATACCATTTGGCATCCCCACCAGCAATGAATGAGTGTACCTGTTGTTCCACATCCTTGCCGGCATTTGATGATGTCAATGCTTGGGTTTTGGCCATTCTAATAGGTGTGCAGTGCTGTCCTGTTGGTTTAAGTCACATTTGCAAATCCAAAATGTTTGAAGGAAGAGTCTCACAGAATTCTCTGTGGATATTCCTTACCTATTTTGTGTAAGTCTGTTCTCCTCAGACCCCAAGCTGCAGCTGAATTTTACATAATGCAGTATGAACTGAGATCTGCTTAGGGGTTAAGGGCACCATAGTTTGTGTGTATATGTGTGTGTGTGTGTGTGTGCATTTACTATGGAAGTTTCTAAACATACTCAAAAGTAGAATAAAAAGAACGTCCATCACCCTACTTCAATAATTATCAACATTTTGGTAATCTTGTTTCACCTACCCCTCCCATTTTTTCCTGCTAGAGTGCTTCAAAGCAAGTATTAGATAGCTTTTCTTTTCACCTGAAATATTTCAGTTTGTATCTCAAATTATAAGAGCTTTCCTATTCCACAGTGTCATAATTACCTAACAAAATTAACAACAGTTCTCACTCTCATCTAAACCCAGTCCATATTCAAATTTCTTGCAGTACCTCAGACATCCTTTTAGAGCTGGCTTTTTCAAAATCCAGATATTGCACATGACCATGTCTTTTTGGTTTCTTTTATTCTAAAGCAGTCCACCTTCATATTGATTTGAGGAGGAACCAGGTAATTTGTCCTGTGTTCTGTATTCATCTGATTGCTTTCTTGTGGGATCAGGTAATATGTTCCTCTATCCTCCGTATTTCCTATAAGCTGGTTTTATCTCCAGGTCCTAAATTAGATTCAATATCAATATTTTTAGGCACAAATACTTCACAATCCGGTGCTAATACTATGAGGCATATAGTATCTGGTTGTTTCAACTTTTAATGATACCAAGGTCGATCGGTGGGTTTAGGTAGTGTCCGTCCACAAAGTTGCCATTAACCTTTCACTAGATGGTCTTAGCATCCACTGATGATTGCTACCCAGACCCATTATTTCATTTGGAGTATTAGTGACTTTTAAAAATTATTTTGTTCCTTTTATTAGCTGGGACTCTTCTAGCTCCAGAATATGGCTGACCAAAGGCAATAATGGAATTGCCAACTGCTCAGGGCCAAGTGAGGGTCCTTTTTTCCCGGCCTTGTTTCACATAGAAAAAGGTCAGTTAACTCTTCTGACTCTCTGGTGATCAGGGCTGAATTCCAACCTCATTCTCACTGAAGGGACCCTTTGTGCTCAGATAATGTTGAAGTCAGCAAGTATCCAGGGGGATGGGTTCACCTTGCCCAGGAAAAGGGGGCTCTGGGAATTGCAGGGGGCTTTTTCCCAGCACACAGGGAGCTCAAGGACTTTCAAAACCCGAGGACTGACCACCACGGATTGGCCTTGCTGGTTTGGGGAGGGCTCTTTTTAGCATCTCCCACCCCGGTCAGGCTCAGTCTGGGGCTCTGGCTCTCCTGCTCCTCAGGGGAGCAGTGGCATTCAATCACTGGCCCCAGGGACCAGATGTCTGAGTCTCTGATGCTTAATTTTCTGTTTCTCGCTCTGTGTCCTCAGACAGACTCTGGGCCCTTTTCCTCACCTGATACGGACACTGGGCTCCACATCTTCTTTGAGAAATAGGATCAGAGCTGATCTCCTGCCTCGTGTCCCTCCATTAGCCCTTTCCCTCATCAGAAGTCTTCTGAAGAGAGCTCAAGAATGAATGGTCTAATACCATTCATCTAATACCAGAGCTGGGTTTAATACTCAGCTCTGAGAGGGCAGGATATGAGGGGCACCTGGGATCCACCATGTTGTATAGACAGCTCCCTCCTCAGCTGCTAAATAAAGCAAACGGACTATTCTTTTCTTTTAGAAGTTGAGCCTGCATGGAAAAAAATGGCACCAACATTCATCCTTAGGGGATGTATTTTAAATTCTGTATAAAAACATACCCAAGGAGGAGTTCATGGTATACATTGTTGGGTTTTTTAAATGGAGAATTTTAATTCTAAGATACTAATTAAATATATATATATATATTCTTACATATAAAAATATATTTTATCTTATATATGTGTGTTCAAAATAGTCACTTGCCTTTAGATGGGTACAAACGACAGAGAAAAATCTGTGTTATTCTTTGTATTCCCACCAATAACCGTTTGGCTTAGTGTGACTTTCAGATGTTTCTAAAAAGCAAATCCACTCTGAAAGCAGAGTGGTGTGCCTTCTTGGAGGGCAGCCAAAGAATATGCTGCTGGCTAGATTTCTTCAAGAAAATACCAAGGGAACATTTCGTGCAGAGATGGGCACAATAAAGGACAGAAATGGTATGGACCTAACAGAGCAGACGATATTAAGAAGAGGTGGCAAGAATACGCAAAAGAACTATACAAAAAAGATCTTCATGATCCAGACAGTCATGATGGTGTGATCAACTCACCTAGAGCCAGACATCCTGGAGTGCAAAGTCAAGTGGGCCTTAGGAAGCAACACTATGAACAAAGCTAGTGGAGGTGATCAATTCTGGAAAACTCAGCAGTGGCCACAGGAATGGAAAAGGTCAGTTTTCATTCCAATCCCAAAAAAAAGGCAATGCCAAAGAGTGTTCAAACTACTACACAATTGCATTCATCTCACACACTAGCAAAGTAAAGCTCAAAATTCTCCAAACCAGGCTTCAACAGTATGTGAACCATGAACTTCCAGACATTCAAGCTGGATTTAGAAAAGAAAGAGGAACCAGAGATCAAATTGCCAACATCCGTTGGATCATCCAAAAAGCAAGAGAGTTCCAGAAAAACATCTACTTCTGCTTTATTGACTATGCCAAAGCATTTGACTGTGTGGATCACAACAAACTGTGGAAAATTCTTAAAGAGATGGAAATACCAGACCACCTGACCTGCTTCCTAAGAAATCTGTATGCAGGTCAAGAAGCAACAGTTAGAATTGGACATGGAACAACAGACTGGTTCCAAATCAGGAAAGGAGTACATCAAGGTTGTATATTGTCACCCTGCTTATTTAACTTATATGCAGAGTACATCATGTTAAATGCTGGGCTGGATGAAGCACAAGCTGGAATCAAGATTGCTGGGAGAAATATCAATAACCTCAGATATGCAGATGACACCACCCTGATGGCAGAAAGCGAAGAAGAACTAAAGAGCCTCTTGATGAAAGTGAAAGAGGAGAATGAAAAATTTGGCTTAAAACTCAACATTCAGAAAACGAAGATCATGGCATCTGGTCCCATCACTTCATGGCAAATAGATGGGGAAACAATGGAAATAGTGACTGACTTTATTTTTCAGGGCTCCAAAATCACTGCACATGGTGACTGCAGCCATGAAATTAAGGACACTTGCTCCTTGGAAGAAAAGCTATGATCAACCTAGACAGCATATTCAAAAACAGAGACACTACTTAGGCAACAAAGGTCCATCTAGTCAAAGCTATGGTTTTTCCAGTGAGAGTTGGACTATAAAGAAATCTGAACACCAAAAAATTGATGCTTTTGAACTGTGGTGTTGGAGAAGACTCTTGAGAGTCCCTTGGATTGCAAGGAGATCCAACCAGTCAATCCTAAAGGAAATCAGTCCTGAATATTCATTGGAAGGACTGATGCTGAAGGTCCGCTACTTTGGCCACCTGATGTGAAGAACTGACTCATTTGAAAAGACCCTGATTCTGGGAAAGATTGAAGGCGGGAGGAGAAGGGACCGACAGAGGATGAGATGGTTGGATGGCATCACTGAATCGATGGACATGAGTTTGAGTAAGCTCTGGGAGTTGGTGATGGACAGGGAAGCCTGGCGTGCTGCAGTCTGTGGGGTCGCAAAGAGTCGGATACGAGTGAGCGACTGAACTGAACTGAACTGAGTGCAGCGCATAGCGGGAGGAAAGCACATCTGCCCCTGCACTGCCCAAGTATGGACACTAGATGGCAGGCTTACCTACTAGATAGAAGTATCTGTCTCTGGCAGGTCCGCTTCCAGCAGCCACATACTCTGAACAGATTCCAAGCAGATCTAGTGGGCCCCACAAGAAAGATGTGACCAACCCTCCGTATAAGGTGAGGGGAAGAGGCGTCTAATTGGAGAACACTCACCTGCTTGTCTGCAGTTGCAGTGAGATCAGGATCAGGGTCTACTGGATCCCAGACCTCATGATTTGTGGCCATTGCAACACCCCTGCAGTGCTGACTGGGTATTGCACCTCTTTGTCCCAGGTATGGGACTCAGAAATGTCTCCAGCTTCCCTTGGATTGGCTCAGGTTGTAAGGTCTTTCAGAGGTCCCAAACCTGGGAGGTTATGCTTTATGCAAGCTTCTATCAAACACAAGCTCCTGCTCTGAGTATAAGGACTGCTGAGGGCCGGGAAGGAAATGTGCAGGCCTGTGCTGACCCTGCGTTCAGGTCTGTGGTTTCACTAATATTCAAGACTCATGGCATTCTTTTTTTATTTTTAATTTGATAGATAAGTCTAGTTTTCATCTGTCACCACACAGAGTTATTACAGTGGTATTAGCTATAGGCTGTACATTACATCCCTGTGACATTTTTATTGAAGTACAGTTGATTTACAATAGTGTGTTAGTTGCAGGTGTACAGCAAAGTGATTTGGTTATATATGTTGGAGAAGGGCATAGCAACCCACCCTGGTGTTCTTGCCTGGAGAATCCCTTGGACAGAGGAGCCTGGTGGGCTATATGTGTATATATATGTATATACACATACAGACTTCGCAGGTGGTACTAGTGGTAACTCGCCTGCCGATGCAGGAGACGTAAGAGATGCGGGTTTGATGCCTGGGTCGTGAAGATCCCCTGGAGGAAGGCATGGCAACCCACCCCAGTATTCTTGCCTGGAGAAGCCCATGGACAGAGGAGCCTGGCAGACTGCAGTCCATGGGATCACAAAGAGTCAGAGACAACTGAAGTGATTTGGCACACACATACACACACACACACACACATATAATTATATACACACACACGTATATGTATTTATTCTTTTTCAATTCTTTTCCATTATAGTTTATTACAAGATATTGAATGTAGTTCCCTGTGCTCTACAGCAAATCCCTGTTATTTACCTATTTTGTATGTGGTAGTGTGCATCTGTTAATCTCCTAATCCCAATTTATCCCCCCCCCAACTCCCCTTCCCCTTTGGGAACTGTAAGTTTGTTTTCTGTGTCTGTGAATCTGCTTCGTAAATAAGTTCACTGTGTCATATTTTAGATTCCACATATAAATGATATATAATATTTGTCTTTCTCTGTCTGATTTACTTAATATGATAATCTAGGTTCATCCAAGTTGCTGCACATGGCGTTATTTCATTCTGCTTTATGGCTGAGTGGTATTTCATTGTTGGAGAAGGCAATGGCAACCCACTCCAGTACTCATGCCTGGAAAATCCCATGGGTGGAGGTCGCAAAGAGTCGGACACGACTGAGCGACTTCACTTTCCCTTTCATGCCTTGGAGAAGGAAATGGCAACCCACTCCAGTGTTCTTGCCTGGAGCATCCCAGGGACGGCGGAGCCTGGTGGGCTGCCGTCTATGGGGTCGCACAGAGTCGGACACGACTGAAGCAACTTAGCAGCAGCAGCAGCAGTATTTCATTGTATATATTAATATATGTGCCACATCTTCTTTATGCATTCATCTGCTGATGGACACTTAGGTTGCTCCCATGTCTTGGTTATTGTAAACAGTGCCACTGTGAACACTGGGGTGCATGTATCTTTTAGAATTAGAGTTTTTATCTTTTCTGGATATATGCCCAGAAGTGGGGTTGCTGGATCCTATGCTAGTTCTATTTTTAGCTATTCCAGGAACCTCCATACTGTTCTCCATAGTGGCTGCACCAATTTACATTCCCATCAACAGTGTAGGAGGGTTCCCTTTTCCCCACTCCCCTCCAGCATTTACTATTCATAGACCTTTTTATGATGGCCATTAAACGCTGGACTGGAAGAAACACAAGCTGGAATCAAGATTGCCAGGAGAAATATCAATAACCTCAGATATGCAGATGACACCACCCTTATGGCAGAAAGTGAAGAGGAACTAAAAAGCCTCTTGATGAAAGTGGAGAGTGAAAAAGTTGGCTTCAAGCTCAACATTCAGAAAACAAAGGTCATGGCATCCGGTCCCACCACTTCATGGGAAATAGATGGGGAAACAGTGGAAACAGTGTCAGACTTTATTTTTCTGGGCTCCAAAATCACTACAGATGGTGACTGCAGCCATGAAATTAAAAGACGCTTACTCCTTGGAAGAAAAGTTATGACCAACCTAGACAGCATATTCAAAAGCAGAGACATTACTTTGCCAACAAAGGTCCGTCTAGTCAAGGCCATGGTTTTTCCTGTGGTCATGTATGGATGTGAGAGTTGGACTGTGAAGAAGGCTGAGTGCCGAAGAATTGATGCCTTTGAACTGTGGTGTTGGAGAAGACTCTTGAGAGTCCCTTGGACTGCAAGGAGATCCAACTAGTCCATTCTGAAGGAGATCAGCCCTGGGATTTCTTTGGAAGGAATGATGCTAAAGCTGAAACTCCAGTACTTTGGCCACCTCATGCAAAGAGTTGACTCATTGGAAAAGACTCTGATGCTGGGAGGGATTGGGGGCAGGAGGAGAAGGGGACAACAGAGGATGAGATGGCTGGATGGCATCACTGACTCGATGGATGTGAGTTTGGGTGAACTCCGGGAGTTGGTGATGGACAGGGAGGCCTGGCGTGCTGCGATTCATGGGGTCACAAAGAGTCGGACACGACTGAGCGACTGATCTGATCTGATTCTGACTGGTGTAAGGTGACACCTCACTGTAGTTTTGATTTGTGTTTCTCTAATAATTAGCAATGTTGAGCGTCTTTTCATTGCCTATTGGCCATCTGTATGTCTTCTCTGGAGAAATCTCTCAGGTCTGCTGCCCATTTGCTGTTTGTTTTTTGTTACTGAGTTGTATGAGCTGTTTGTATATTTTGGAAATCAATCCCCTTGGTTGCATCACAAATGTTTTCTCCCAGTCCATAGGTTATTTTTTCATTTTGTTTATGGTTTCCTTTGCTCTGCAAAAGCTTATAAATTTGATTAGTGGTTCAGACAGTAAAGCGTCTGCCTGCAATGCAGGAGACCCGGGTTCAATCCCTGGGTCGGGCAGATCCCTTGGAGAAGGAAATGGCAACCCACTCCAGTATTCATGCCTGGAAAATCCCATGGACCGAGGAGCCTGGTGGGCTACAGTGCATGGGGTTGCAAAGAGTCAGACACGACTGAGCGACTTCTCTCTTCTTTATAACTGGAAGTTTGTGCCTCTTAATCATCTCTCTCACTTGCCTCATAGCATTCTCTTTTTTTGTTTTTGTCCATGTGGCTTGTGGGATCTTAGTTCCCCGACCAGGGACTGAACTCAGGCTCTCAACAGTGAAATCACAAGAGTCCTAACCACTAGACCACGAGGGAATCCTCCCTTACAACATTCTTAGCACTTTTTCTGTTGGTTGCTCTGGCCCTCCTCCCGTCCAACCTAACCCTAAACCCAGGGTTTAGACATCATTATAAGTGCTTGGCAGAGAAGGCAATGGCACCCCACTCCAGTACTCATGCCCAGAAAATCCCATGGATGGAGGAGCCTGGTAGGCTGCAGTCCATGGGGTCGCTAAGAGTCAGACACGACTGAGCGACTTCACTTTTATTTTTCACTTTCCTGCATTGGAGAAGGAAATGGCAACCCACTCCAGTGTTCTTGCCTGGAGAATCCCAGGGATGGGGGAGCCTGGTGGGCTGCCATCTATGGGGTCACACAGAGTCGGACACGACTGAAGTGACTTAGCAGCAGCAGCAGCATAAGTGCTCAGTGAGGGTAAGAACCTTCGCTGGTTTACTTTTGGATTCCCCATGTCTGGTACAAGGTGAGGGCTCAGTGGATGGTTTCTAAATGAATGGTTGACCGAATGAATTAATGTTGAAACTGAATAATCATTTAGTTTAACCTCCTGATCTGGACACCACATCCCAAATGAGTGGAAATGTATTATATTTTCTAGGCTGTCTGCCTTCCTCTCTTCTCCTTCTTTCTCACCCCAAGTTGAGATCCCACCCCAGGATCGGAACTTGGGATATGCCTGAACTTGTTCTTAAATCTAGCTAAAATCTCTCATGCTGCAACTTGAGACAGTTCTTTTTGCTGTGACCTCAAAGCAAACTGACGATGGGATTGGGAGAAGATATTGTTATGGGCTGAATTGGCTGACTCGTGTCCCCCTAGAGTTCACATGTTGATCTAGCCCCCAGAACCTCAGAATGTGGAGATAAGACCTTTAAAGAGGTGATTGCAGGAGAATGAAACTGTTAGGGTGGCCCTAATCCAATCTGACTGGTGTCCTTTCAAGAGGAGGCTGTCTGGACACACAGAGGGGCACCAGAGGTGCCTGCGTAGAGCATAGGCTGTGTCAAGAAGCAGGAAAAAGGCAGCTTAGCAGTCTGCACACCGAGGAGAAGCTGCAGAAGAAACCCGAGATGCCTTGGACTTCCTGCCTCCAGAACTGTGAACAAGTCAATGTTTTCTGTGTAAACCACCCAGTATGGGTATTTCATTATGGCAGTCCTAGCAAACTAATATAAAACTTCCCTGGTGGCTCAGATGGTAAAGAATCTGCCTGCAAAAAAAAAAAAAAAAAAAGAATCTGCCTGCAATGCAGGAGACCTGGGTTCAATCCCTGTGTTGGGAAGATCCCCTGGAGGAGGGCATGGCAACCCACTCCAGTATTCCTGCCTGGAGAATCCCCATGGACAGAGGAGCCTGGCGGGCTACAGTCCATGGGGTCACAAAGAATCGGACATGACTGAGGAACTAAGCGCAATGGCTATAACAAACATGATATGATACATCATGTTGGCCCCTTTTGTCAGCATGTCCAGTGTCTAAATGACTGTCATCTCACTGCTATTGCATGGCATCAGGTGGTTGCGGTTCTCACCCTACCTCTGGCCCCTGGCTCTTACCTGGCAGGCAGGAGGGCTGGAAGACACCCTGAGAAAGGAGAGGTGTTCACAGCTTTCGTCACACCATGGGCTGCCCTCCCAAGCCCTTTTCAGAAAAAAAATGGGTGGGCTCACATGTGACGCAAAATCGGCTGATACAGTCCTCGGGAGAGGTGGTTCCCAAGCGTCACAAAAGCCAAGCTCCCCAGAGAGGTCAGCACGGCCTCAGCAGCCCAGAGGTCGACACATCAGGAGAAATCAGGTTTGCCAGAGAGAAAAAGCAGCCAAAGAGGCTGCTTGTTGGAGATTAGACCAGATCAGACGTTTCGTAATGGCTGCACATCCTGGGGACTGAGGACTCGGCGGGGCTGTGGGAGGAGTGGGTAGGAGGGAGGGCGCCGCGCTGGCCAAGAATGCAGCAGAGACCTGGAGGCTCTGGACAGGAATCAGCTCAGAGAACAAGGAAGACCCGGGTCAGAGACGACTGCCATGAAACACAAGGCAGTGCCGTCTCCTCCTGGACTCACCTTTCAGGGGTAGGATTGGATCTTGTGAGAAGTGACTGAGGGTAACACACTCACCCTGAAGTGGCAATTCTTGGTCATGCTGGGGTGGAGGGGCCAGGATGGATGGAGGATCTAAAATGGAGCTGCAGCTCTCCTAGGACGTCTCTGGAGCACTTCAGCCTCCACTGCTGGAGACCCTCTCTCTCTCCTCTCAGAGATGCCGTTGTGAGCAGATAACCACTGGGGAGGCAGATAGACACCCCGGGAGGAGCACACACAGAAGGAAGACCCTCATCCATAAGGAGTTTCTCCTACCTTGGCATGGACATGCAAGAAGGCGAGTCAGAAAGAGACCATTTTCTTCTGCCCCTAGCTTCCACGTTCGCCTGGCTCAGATGTAGGAAGTGAGACTGGACCGTGGTCCTGCCTCCATTAGCGCCCCTGGTATCTTGGTCCTGGACTCCAGGAAGAGCCTCCCTCCTCCCACCCCTCTGTCTCAACGCATTTCTCACTCCAGCCAGAGACAGAAGAGAGCCCATGCCTGCAGCTCCAGCCGTGTGTCTGAGGGTCACAGAGCTGGGTGGGTGCACTTCAGTATCAGGTAACACCGGGCCCCGAAGAAAGAAGAACGTGTCACGAAGAGCTTTGATATCATCAAATTCACACTCCCATTTTTCTGATGAGGTTGTTGAGACCCAAAATGGAAAGAAAATCTGCTGAAGGTCACGTAGGGTTGATCGAATCTAATAGATGTTACCAGAGACATATATCAAAGTCATCTGAGTCATTACAAAACATAAAGTAATATCTCAATTCCAGTCTTTTTTTTCCTGCCTAAGCATGCCAATCCAGTCTATATTTAAAAAGTCAGTCCTTGAAACACTACATTATCCCCCTAAGTACCCTATGTCAAATAAGATTCTAACATGAAAATAGATGCAGAGTCTCCTCCCATGAAACCGCATCACAGCGAGTGGTCACTTCTGGGTCCCAGACTGTGTAAGAAACGCCAACATGGTAGGTGGGGGACAGGCTGACTCTGGTGCTAAAGCATCTGGAAACCAGACTATTCAGAGGGGGAGCTAGGGAAGCTCAACTTGCTGAAGAAAATACTAAAGAGAACCATGACAGTGAGCTTCAGCTGCTGAAGAAGGTTGACAGTGGGAAAGGCAGGAGGGGGTCGCCTATGTCTTGTTCCTTAGAGCAAAATTAGGACCTCCACCTCCTAGAAGTCAGATTTAAGTCAAGAGAAGAAAGAACCTTCCAGGCTAGAAGGGGAGTTTTCTTTCTCTTCAGTCCTCTTGGGAAAGGATTGCCTTAGCTTGGGCTCCTATAACAAAATACCACAAGCTGAATGGCTTACACAACAAACCTTTATTTCTCACAGTTCTGCAGGCTGGAAACTTAAGGTCAGGGTGCCAGCATGGTCAGGTTCTTGGTAAGAGCCTACTTCTTGGTTTATAGATGGCTGCCTTCTCCCTGTATCCTCACATGGCACGGAGAGAGAGATGGGTCTTGTGTCTCTTCTTCTTTTTATAAGGACATTAACCCCATGAAGAGTCTGCCCTCATGACCTCACCTAACCCTAATTACCTAATCATGTTGGGGATTAGGGTTTCAACATAGGAATTTGTAAGAGACACACACATTCAGTTCACGACAAGGGTCTTTGGTAAGATATAATTGATATTAATAAAAGAAAGGCTATTACCTTGTAAATATTTCCCTCCAAGAGACCAGAAACCTCCTCAGGGATCTCAAGGAACTGAGTATTCTCCATGGTGGGGCTAGCATTCTGCAGAGAAGGCAGAATTATAGGAAAAATCCTAGGAGGCTGTGGGGGAGGAGAGGAGGGAGAAGGGACTCCTGAATGCTGGGTGTGGTGGTACTTCTCAATAAATGGGAGCTGGCATTCGAGCCTCAGCTGGGGGTAGGCAGGACCTGGGTTCTCTGGCTATCACATGGTTCTGGTGCTTCCTGTGTGGGAATCTGGGAGTCATTTTTCTGAGCACACTGGAGCGGAGCAAGCCCACAGTCATGCTGTGGTTTCCTTTGCACATGATGGTTGCAAACCCACAGTGAACACCACACACGGGATATTTTTGAACGGCGTCATGACAGTGACACGTTGGCCCCCAGTTGTCTCCACTGGAATGGAGCAGAGAGGGATGCAGCAGCAGAGGCAGCACCGTTGCTGGAGAAGAAACTCCATGTATCTACGCCCTGTCATCCTCTTCTTCCACCCACGGTAGCTCTCTGAAGCAGAGCTGCAGCATATAGCTGCATAGGTCGTGCACTGCACGACTCCAGAAGGTATTCTTCACCACCTGTGCAACTCTTTTAAAAAAATTTTATTGGAGTATAGTTGCTTTACGGTGTTGTGTTAGTTTCTACTATAGAGCAAAGGAATCAGCGATGTATATATATATGTCCCCTCCTTTTTGGATTTCCTTTTCATTTAGGTCACCACAGAGCATTGAGTGGCGTTCAATACAGTAGTTTCTCATTAGTTATCTATTTGTTACATAGTATCAATAGTGTATATATGTCAATTACAATCTCCCCATTCATCCCACCCCTATCCTTTTCCCCCACCCCTTGGTGTCCCTGCACTTTTTCTCTTGTCTACGTCTCTATTCCTGTTTTGTAAATAAGATCATCTATACCATTTTTCTAGATTCCACATATATACATTACTATACGACATTGGTCTTTCTCTTTCGGGCTTGCTTCACTCTGTATGACAGTCTCTAAGTTCATCCACGTCTCTAGCTTGTGCAACTCTAACTGGCAGCTCTCTGTGAAGTCAGAGACCACAGGAAACCCAGGAGCCACCCCCAATTGCCATTGCAGAAAGACTCATCACCTTGAGAGGAGCAACTGACCTTTTCACAAACATTGGTATGAGACTGACAAGATTACAATCACACAGTCCGTGAAAGATAGGGCCCCCCTGACCCCAGTTATCTCCCTACCAGTGGTGACCTTCAGGAAAATTACAAACTTTTCACACCAAGTTTGATATCCTTTCTTTTTTGTTGACATCACTCAGAAGTAACTTAACCAGTGGAATACGTTGATGGAAAATACTGCACATTTACATCCCAAAGTATAAGTTATGGGCTTAATTTTAGCCTAATGTGATTTGAAATGGGAAACCATAGTTGCAAATAGCCCTGAAAGTGATTAAACTCCAGTGGGGGTTGGGAATAATGGAGACATGACAGACCCTTACAATAGCTCACGCCACACAACAGGCTAATGAAATTACTTACCTGACGCACAGTGTACTTTCTGAAAACTGAAAATGCACTTAACATCTCTGCAGCTGATATGCCAGAGATTTTTTTCCTATGGAGAAGAACATTACCTTTTAAATTATTTGTTATATCTTTTTAAGTTGCCAGGAAAATCTCTTATTTGCCAGTACAACTTCCTGAACTTGTACTGGGGGAAGAAAAGTCTCTGAAAAAAAAAAATTGCTTTCTTGGTTTTAGAAGAGAAATTTGGAAAGAAGAATGATAAATTGGTCAGGAGAAAGGTTGATGTGACCAGAGCCACAGGAATGAGTTTAAAATAAGAGTTATCCTGGTTTCCAGTGAAAGTTGGGATGGGGATTCCTTCAATCACTGAGAGCTGAACTTTATTTTGACTTTATTTTGTGTGAAACCTGAAACATTCTCCATCTTTGGATAAGTTTGGAAGACAGTATTTTTTTCCATGAAAAAATTCTTTATCCCACTACCCCACCCCATTGATCTGCTTCCCTTTATGGCAAAACTTCTCAAAAGTTCACTGTTCCCTCCTGAAACCACTCCACTTCAAGCTTTTGCCTCCACTACTTAGTAAAAACCAGGGCTACCCTGGTGGCTCAGTTGGTAAAGAATCTGCCTACGATGCAGGAGACCTGGGTTCAGTTCCTGAGTGGGGAAGATTTCCTAGAGAAGGGAATGGCAACCCACATCAGTATTTTTGCCTGGGAAGCCCCAGGGATAGAGGAACCTGGTGGGCTACAGTCCATGGGGTCGCCAAGAGTCAGGCACGACTGAGCGACTACCACACTTAATAATTAAAAACCACAGGACAGACAGTAAAGAATCTGCCTGCTATGCAGGAGATACCAGGGTTGGAAAGATCCCCTGGAGAAGAGAATGGCTATCCACTCGAGTATTCTTGCCTGGAGAATTCCATGGACAGAAGAGCCTGGTGGGTTACATTCCAAGGCGTTGCAAAAGAGTCGGACACAACTGATCGACTAACACACACACTCACTTAATTAAAACCCCACTTGTCACTCGTCATCAAAGGCCTCTACATAACTCCCTGCAATGGTCAGCTCCTAGTTCTCCTCTCACTAGGCCTATTGGCTGTTTGTTTTCGTAATTTTTTTTTTTTTTGGCTGCATTGAGTCTTAGTTGCGCCACTTGGGATCTTTAGTTTCAGTACGCAGGATCTAGTTCCCAGTGTATATTTGTGTGCCCACTCAGTGGTGTCCATCTGTTTGTGACTCCATGGACTGTAACCCACCAGATTCCTCTATCCAGGGATCAAACCCAGGCTCCCTGAATTGGGAGCATGGAGTCTTAGCTACTGGGCCACCAGGGAAGTCCTTGGCTGTTTTTAACAAGGCTGATCATGCTTTTCTCCTTAAAACACTATCTTTCAGGATCCTGCTGCCTCTTTCTTTTTCTCAGCCTTTCTCTCTCTACTTGGATACCTAAAGGCAGTTTCAATTCAGTTCAGTCACTCAGTCATGTCCGACTCTTTTTTTATATACATCCAAAACAAGACTCAATATCCATCCTCAATATTTATGTTTCTGCATACGTATCTGTTAACAGAATCCGCCTGCAATGTTGGAGATCTGGGTTCGATCCCTGGGTTGGGAAGATCCCCTGGAGGAGGGCATGGCAACCCACTCCAGTATTCTTGCCTGGAGAATCCCATGGACAGAGGAGCCTGGCAGGCTGCCGTCCATGGGGTCGCAAAGAGTCGGACATGACTGAATGACTCAGCACACACACATAGCCTTTTTTCACCACTTCCACTGCTACCCCCATGGTTCAAGTCATCGGCCTGCCTCCCCTGGGTGATAGCAACAGTCTCCAAACTGCATTGTTTCTGCTCCCCTGCCCTACCTCACAGCCTGTCCTCAACACACCAGCCCAGAAAGCTTGTTAGCATCACATCAGATCCCAGGATCCAGACTCGGGTTCTTTGTCTGTTATCTTGCTGTCTTCTCCTTCCAGGAAGGGCCATGGTCACTTCTAGGGAGGGAAAAAGGCAAGGATTGGTGGAGTTAGGATCTGAGTCGAGCCTGAATAAAAAAGAGAATTTGAATGGGTTAGGGAAGACTGCACTCTGGGGGATGCCCTGGGCAAGGTCCCTAACGTAGCCAGTCTCCTGATGCAGTCAAACATTGGAGAAGGGCTCAGTGCAGTAGACGTCCCTCCTTCACATTGGGAAGTGTCTGGTAAGATCAATTTGGGACAGCTTTGGAGGGCCTTGAATGCTGTGTTCAGGAGTTTGGTCCTTCCTCTGCACTTAGCCATAGGCTTGGGCACCCGGGCAGTGGGAGCAACTCTGAAACTCACTTAGCATAGTTATCTCAGCTGCCTGCCAAGTAGTCTATTTAGTCCAATTCACAGGCAGAGCTTTGTTGAGCATCGAGAAGTCACTTGCTCCATGTGAATCCAATCACCACGGCAGGCACACCGCAAAGAGGGAACACACAGCCACCTCTGAAAAAGCCTGCCCCAGACTCTGGCAACTCAATGCATGAATATGCTTTTCAAACATCTGACGCTGCTTAGAAAAGATATTATGGGACCAATCCTTGATTTGACCTTTTGTATCTCTATCCATCCCACTGTGCTGAAAGCAATTATGTGCATCTTGTGTGTGGCTGCTGGAATGGGGAGTCACTTAGCTGGGGTCCTTTTCACACTCCAACTGTCCCCTCACTCATTCCTTCCTCCCTGTCTCACCCGGGCCGCACAGCAGGCCTCTTCCCGCTGCTCGGCTGAGTCTGAAATGGCTTTCGGGGGAGGCGAGCAGGGATGCGAACAGGTGGAAACAGTTCTGTCACGGTGATTAGCGTTCCCTCGACCAGGCACAGCTCCAGGTGGAAAGGCAGGACAATAGGGGGGTAGGGAGGAGGAAACAGGCAAGGGAGCAGGAGGCAGAGGAGGCGGAACCCTTTGTCAAAGGGCAGCCAACATCCTACACGAACTTCCTACGGAACAAAGCAAGCCTGGTGTGAGGGTGGCTGGTCATGGTCTCTGTCTAGAGATGGGTGACCTGCAGCTGTGTGTGCTCATGCCTATGTGATTAAGTGTGTGTACAGGTGTCCACGTCTGTGTGTGTGAGGATGCACAAGAGTCTGTGGGAGTCGGCATGTCATTGTGTACTTTCCAGCACCTGTGTGTTATGTTTGTGTATATACATACAGGTCTGGATGCCTAAGGGAATGCGTGCTGGTGTATGCGTATGTACGGCTGATGGTGCATATATTCATGATGTATTCATGTATTCAGCCAGGTCTCCCGCATTGCAGGCAGACGCTTTACCATCTGAGCTACCAGGGAAGCCCCATTCATGATGGCAGGCATAGCATTTCTGCATACGGTATATTTGTGTGCATACAGTCTGTGTATGGGGTACTCGTTGGTCTGCGTGAGAAAAGGTCTGGGTCAGGCAGAGCTCCTCAACCGTCTTTGGATGGAGCAAGTCAGCATGACCATGGAAGCCACCCCAATCCTAACCTTTGCTAAATAGCCTAAGTGTCTGGTCCTTCGGAAACTGCTGCCCCTGACTCTGTTCCTCACTTGCCCCAAACCTGACCTCTAAATATAGTTGACAGACAGACTCAGAGCCAAGAAAGAGGTCCAGAAAGACAGCAGTGGGAGAGGGTTAAACTGTTGCAGGCAAGACCCTGGAGAAAACGGGAGGGGAAGATCGAGGATCTTTTCTGAGCTTCTGTATATAAATAATTGACAGTGGGAAAATGAGCTGGCCTCTTGGGCAGGAGGTAAATGCAGACAATGAAATAATGGTGAGGAAAGTGATCCCCTCCCAGCCCAGGCTCACCCCTGATGGAGTTGAGACTAAACTGGAGAAGGAAAGGAAACTAAACTGGCAGGTTGGGGAAGCTCATTAGAGCTGACCTGGACCACTTCCAGGCTCTCCGCTCCAGCCCCAGGTTCAGTCGCTTGATGTTGCCACCATTGACTCCGGAGACTAGGGCAGAGAGGAGAAAATTAGCAATGCCTGCAATCAGAACCATATATTGTTATCCAAAAAGACCTCCTGAACGCAGCAGATTTTACAGCAATTGGCAGTTTCCTGCCACTCCAACTTGCAATCAGCAACATGTGACCCTGTGTGACCTTTTCTCCATTCCAGGTCACCTTTGGGCCTCTCAGATTATTCTCAAGGTAGGGAGGGGTTGATGAAACCCCCGGGTCACGTTGTCTGTTTTTAAAATCATCAAAGATTCTCACTCAAACCGACCTTTTATGATTACTCATTGATTGCTCATTGTATGCAAGTTAAGAATAGACACAAAAAAACAAAATAAAAATTATCCATGAGGGTATATCCTGGAAATAACCAACATTTAGTATTTGATGTATATCTTCCTAGGCTTTTCTCCCCCTCTGTACGTCACTGTATCCATGTATATCTACAAGCTGTTTTATAACTAATTTTTTCACTTAATATGTCTTAAATGTAATTTCGTGTCAATAAAAATCTACACCATTGTTTCTAATGGCTGCTAAACGTCTCATTGCTTGGGCATACCATGATTTATTTAACCAGTCTTTGTTAGATATTTAAGTTTTTCTTTTTCGTCCAGATTTTGAATTTTGGAATCATAATGCTCAATGAGTTTTTTTTTTTTTTTTTTTTTTTTAAGTCTTTCATGGTCCCTTTGGTGATGTAGTGGCAAAGGTGACATTAAAAACAGAGAGCTGGTGTCAAAGGTGATAAGAAAAGCAGAGGACTTGACCCTGGGTTTCATCCCTCCCTTCCCACCTTGAGAATAATCTGAGGATTCCCAAAGGTGATGTGGGATGGGTGATGAAATCATGCAGGTCCCACTCTGGGGGCTGGAAGCTGGAGTTGTAGGAAGCCTCCAGTTATCATGACATCGAGTGTTGGGAGGGCTTTCCGGAGCTATGTGTGTGTTAACCTGTCTGCAGGCACTTCTCACTTTCTCTTTGAAGCAGGCTTTCTGTCCAAGCTCCAGAAACAATGGCGGCATCATCAGGGCCCCTACAGGGAACAACCACTCTCTGCCCTCAGTCCTTGCAGGCAGCAGAGAGAACCAGGACAGAGAGCAGAAACTTCCAGCAGACCTGCTCAGGCTCAGCAAAGGGCTTCTTCCTATTGTGCATCACTCACTCTGGTTTTCATTTCTACCTGAATCTGCTAAATATTTGTTTTGCCTGCTTCTGTTCCCAGGTTGCAGTTCCTTACAATCAATTCTGCTCAATCAGTTTCCTCTTTCATGTCATTCATACACATTTATTAAATGCCTTTTATGTGCCATTCCATTGTGAAGACACTTGGGAAGACAAAGATAAGTAAAGCACAGTCCTTGGCCTTCAGGTATTTCCCCTGAACAGATGTAGGAAACAAAAACACAAAGCCCAAATCACAGTTCTCATCTTCCAGCCCCAGGTGAATGCCTCCCTACTCCATAAATCCTCTCCAGGCAGGGGTCAGGGCTTACCTATCATGACTTCCACATCTCTGCGGCTACAGCCCTGACCACAGGACTATCCACACTTGAGACTGAGAGCCTCTCAAGGCCAAAGACTGGATTCTACTCACCCACTGTGCCCAGTGCCTGACCAGTGTTGGACACAGAGAGAAAATGCTTAGTGAGTACTGCTGCATGCGCTGCGGTCCTGACCACCCTCCAGCCCTAGCCCCACTGGATGACCAGTCCCCTCCACTCTCATCAAGGATCTCAGCTAAGCTCTGAAGCCAAAATGGTGGGTTCAAATGCTTTTTTTAATACTTACTTTGTGATCCTGGATTAGTCACCTAGGATATCTGTGCCTCAGTGTCCTCATCTATGAAGTGGCGGTGAGAATAGGAGCTACCTTGTCACCAGGTGTGGTCAGGATTACTTGGTTAATATTTGTAAAGCATTGAGAACCGAGTGGGCATGTTTTTAGCTCTTAACAATGGCCAGCTGTAACCATGACCATGATTCGTGTTTCAGTCAAACTTGCCAAGTTTGGCTTCTTATGATTATCTTTTTTTACTCCTTTTCTTAAAAAAAAAAGTATTTATTTGACTGCAGCAGGTCTTGGTTGCGGCATGTAGTATCTAGTTCCCTGACCAAGGATGGAACCCGGGCCCCCTACATTGGGAGGTGGAATTAGAGCCACTGGACCACCAGGGAAGTCCCTCTTTTGACTCTTTAAAAGTAGCTCTGCTCTCTCAGGTTGTCCTCCCCAGAGACCTGGACCAAGCCTCCTGCAAGCTATTAACATAGTGTGACCTGTGCTGCCCCCATTACCCAAAGCAGAGATCCTGCATTTCTTCTCTGCATCTGGCAGTTATTGGCCTCTTTCCAGCTCATGTCTCAGGGATTAAAGGACATCTTCAGCCCACCACCTTTGTACGATGGAAATCTGACCTTTGGTTCCAAGGTGGCCTTTATAACTTTATCCGGGATCTCAGGAGCCCCACTTACGCTATTACAGTGTTGGTAGTCTGTGGTGATGTCTAAGCTTCTGAGGTGGGCACATGAACTCCCAGGCATATTGGCACATTGGTGGTGGTGGTTTAGTTGCTCATTTGTGTCTGACTCTTTGCAACCCCATGGACTGTAGCCCACCAGGCTCCTCTGTCCATGGGGATTTCCAGGCAAGAACACTGAAGTGGGTTGCCATTTCCTTCTCCAAGGGCTCTTTACAACCCAGGGATCAAACCCACGTCTCCTGGGTCTCCTGCATCGCAGGTGGATTCTTTACCCACTGATTTATTGGGGAAGCCTCCTTGGTACAGTGTCTCCCATCAAAAGAAAATGACACATGCTCCAGGTTGTACAACTAGGCTTGGGAATGGGTTGCATGGAATCATACACATCCTCAGTGTCCTTTGTGATCCATCTATAGTACACTTTTTAGCAGGGTCTTGTCTGGAGCCAGAAAAACTACATGGGGCTGGAGCAAAGCAATTCCTTGATGTGAAGGAGGCAAAGTCTGTCCCTAGAACACTCATCTATCCATTCAGGCCCAGCTTATTGATTCCTGTCGTGAATATTCTTTGAATAGCTACTATGTGCCAGGCAGTGTCTGGTGTTGGGATAGTACCAAGTCCAACATGGAACCTGTATCCTTGGGACTCACAGTCAGCAGTGCATTAAGTGCTACGATTCAGGAAGCACAAGGAGCTATGGGATATGTGGCAGGGGCATCAAACCCAGACTGAGATGAGTAGGGAAAGCTTCCTGGAGGAGGTGAGGTCTGAAGTGAAACTTGAAAGATGGATAGGAATTAAGGCAGCCAAAGAAGTGAGCACAGTATGTCTAAAGTCAGGAAAGTGAAAGAGAGCAGGGAATGATGAAGTGTATAAAATCAGATGCTACAGAATTAAACCCTTACAAAGGCAAGAGTGAAGGAGAGAAAGCTGGGGAAGTAGGCAGGGGCCAAATCCTGATGGTGTTCTGAGCCTTGTTAAGAAGTTGGACTGTGGTCCCTGTTCCCAAACACTCTTCTCATGTCCCATTCCTCCTGATTCCTAGTTATGATGTCTGCTAATAAGGCTTAATACCTGTGAGGAATGTGGAGGGGGCTGCATTTTAGAAGTAACCTCAGAGGAAGAACAAAAACATTTCATCTGACAGAAGGAAGTTATCATGACACCCAGTGGAATGGACATTTTGGAAGTGAAGAGCCCTGCCTAAATCCTCTTAAAGCTACAACTTGTAAGTAGCTGCTTGCTTTTAGATTCAGGGAACAATTTACTTTATTCCTGTTTTTCATAAGAATCAGATGAGCCAACTTTTGCCTCATAAGGACACAGAAGTCATAATCCTGTGTACAGTGTGAGAATAGAAGCCAGTAAGCATGCAGGAGCAGTTTAAATAGACTTAAGTGGGGTGGCCTGAGTGACAGGGTCTTGAAGACAGACAGCACATAATGGACATTAAATAAATACCTGCTGAACTTGCTGGCAGCATTTCTGCTAACTATATGCAGATGCTCATGCTTCCTGAGTGCCAGGCACAGAGTGCAGTGAGAGGGGCAAAGAAGTGCAGGACTGGGGAGCTCATGGTCCAGCCCAGCAGCTCAGGCATCCCCACTGCCAGTGGTCATGACAGGTAGTGTAAATGCCCATGGCGGTGCACAGTGGATGGTGAGACAAGTAGAGCTTTTGAACTTCTCTTCTGGACAGTTTCCTGGAGGAGATAGGACTCAAGGAGGACCAGAGAGTATTACCCAGGTAAAGACTATGGGAGCCAAGGATGGGAAGGTGGGATGTGTTTTGCTAAGAGCTGAGAGGACTGGGGGGAGGACGGGAGAGGGAATGGGACCACAGTAAGCAAATGCCTGAGCAGAAAATGCAGCCCCAGCCAACCATGGTTCTGCAGTCAGCTAGGCTGGAGAACCAAGTGTCACCTCCTATAAGCTGAATGAATCTGGATATATTACTTACCTTCTATGAGTCTCAATTTTTCTCATCTTTACACTAATAAGAACTCAACTAACACGAAGAGCAACATGGCATAAACCCTAAGCTACAGAGGTTAAGAGCAAGGATTTAGGGGGTCAGATAGAACTGGTTTCAAAGGACTGGAAAAAAAAAAAAATAACCAATCAGCTACCAAGGGCTGAATGTGAATACAGATGCATGGCGTGGCAGGCAGTGTTGAGTGAAAGGAGTGGAGAAAAAGGGAGTGACATCAAGATTCCTTAAGTTCTATTGACCTGGAGGTGGTGAGACATACATACTGGTTTCTAGTGGAAAGCTTTGTTGTGGATCAAAATCCAAAGAGCAAAAGTGTATGATATTTTCCATCACAGGCAGATCAAGGCTATAGAGGTTTAGCTGTCATTTTGTTTTGGCTCCTGAGGCAAGTAAATTTGAAAGCAGAAGCATATTCTCCACCCACCCCCCCGCCCTCCCCCACCCCCACCCCACCCCCACGGCTCCGGAGTTGCACCAGGTCTTGCTAGCTTAGAGGGGGTCTTTCGCACAGGAAATGGAACACGGGGCAACCAGGGCCCCAGCCTCTGCTTTCCTCTGCCCTGCCTGGCTCTGAATTGTACCCATTCTGGCTGCCTTTAATTCCTCAGCTGCCATTTCTACCTCATATCTAGAAAAGATCCCTTTCATTAACATATTTGTTTACGTTTGTTTTTTTACGCTAAATTGTCGAGTGCCTTTTAATGTGCTGGAGTTGCATCAAGTTTTTACACTCTGCTGGGAAAGGCAGACACATACAGGTAACATTTATTGCAAGTGATAATTACTTTCACAGGGGAATGAGCAGGTACTATAGCTGCTTAGAGGTTAGGATGTAATTTACACTCCCAAGTGCAGTGCCACCGCCCATTGACTCTGTGTCCCCAGTCCCTGGCTGGAGGGCAGTTCAGTGCAGTTCAGTTCATTTCAGTCGCTCAGTTGTGTCCGACTCTTTGCGACCCCATGAACCGCAGCACGCCAGGCCTCCCTGTCCATCACCAACTCCTGGAGTCCACCCAAACCCATCTCCATTGAGTCGGTGATGCCATCCAACCATCTCATCCTCTGTCGTCCCCTTCTCCTGCCTTCAATCTTTCCCAGCATCAGGGTCTTTTCCAATGAGTCAGCTCTTCGCATCAGGTAGCCAAAGTATTGGAGTTTCAGCTTCAACATCAGTGCTTCCAGTGAACACCCAGGACTGATCTCCTTTAGGATGGACTGGTTGGATCTCGAGCCAGGTTCAATATGGAGAGAACACACCCTCCAGGGGGACCTGGGTATACAGATACCCTCAGGCTCAGTGACCAAGCCTGGGCTGAATGTTGCTATCAGTTGTTTATCTGAAAATCTTGGCTGCATGTCTTCTGTGTGCATAGCTGCATATTTGATGTTTTCTTGTTACGAGCATGAGTAAAGAGATGTGGACTGTCTTCAAGAAGTTTACAGCCTAACTGGAGAGTTTAAAAACTAAGATAGCAAATGGATGTAACAGGGAAGAGATTTTTTTTTTCTCCTTCCCCTTTGTTTTTGGATCCGGGTGCCTAGCAGGGTGAGATAACAGTGTAAGAGAGACACTTTTTAAGCCTTTATCTGAGTTGGCCCATGCAGAGTTCACTAACCATGTGTGCCTACTAGGCGTTTGAAATGTTGCTAGTATGCCTGAGAAACTAAATTTTTAATGTAGATCAATTTAAAAAAAAATATTTCTATATTTGGCTGTGCCGAGTCTTAGTTGTGGCACGTGGGATCTAGTTTTCTGAGCAGTGATCAAACCCTGGCCCCCTGCATTGAGAGCACAGAGTCTTAGCCACTGGACCACCAGGGAAGTTCCAAGTGTTGTTTAATTTTAATTAATAATCTATATAGCCCCATATGGCATGTGGCTAGCATTTGGATGGCACTGCTCTAGCATGAAGGATAGATAGCCTAACAAGAAGTAAGACCCTGGAGATGAGAGCAAAGAGATAAAAGGACTCATGGGCTGTTTGAGAAGGAAGAAGACGTAGACAGTCCAAAGGTGAAAAAGTTTCCTCTGCCAATCACGAGGAAGCAGACATTTTAAAAAGCACTAATACCAGTACATTGTCACCCTGCTTATTTAACTTCTATGCAGAGTACATCATAAGAAACGCTGGGCTGGAAGAAGCACAAGCTGGAATCAAGACTGCCGGGAGAAATATCAATAACCTCAGATATGCAGATGACACCACCCTTATGGCAGAAAGTGAAGAGGAACTCAAAAGCCTCTTGATGAAGGTGAAAGTGGAGAGTGAAAAAGTTGGCTTAAAGCTCAACATTCAGAAAACTAGGATCATGGCATCTGGTCCCATCACTTCATGGGAAATCGATGGGGAAACAGTGGAAACAGTGTCAGATTTTATTTTTCTGGGCTCCAAAATCACTGCAGATGGTGACTACAGCCATGAAATTAAAAGACGCTTACTCCTTGGACGAAAAGTTATGACCAACCTAGATAGCATATTGAAAAGCAGAGAAATTACTTTGCCAACAAAGGTCCGGCTAGTCAAGGCTATGGTTTTTCCAGTAGTCATGTATGGATGTGAGAGTTGGACTGTGAAGAAGGCTGAGCGCTGAAGAATTGATGCTTTTGAACTGTGGTGTTGGAGAAGACTCTTGAGAGTCCCTTGGACTGCAAGGAGATCCAACCAGTCCATTCTGAAGGAGATCAGCCCTGGGATTTCTTTGGAAGGAATGATGCTAAAGCTGAAACTCCAGTACTTTGGCCACCTCATGCGAAGAGTTGACTCATTGGAAAAGACCCTGATGCTGGGAGGGATTGGGGGCAGGAGGAGAAGGGGACGACAGAGGATGAGATGGCTGGATGGCATCACTGACTCGATGGATGTGAGTCTGAGTGAACTCCAGGAGTTGGTGATGGACAGGGAGGCCTGGCGTGCTGCGATTCATGGGGTTGCAAAGAGTCAGACACAACTAAGAGACTGAATTGAACTGAACTGAATACCAGTGCAAAAAAACTAAGTGGCAGGCCACACGGGTATGAGTTCACTTACATGAAATATTCAGAATGGGTAAATTCATAGAGTCAAAAAGTCAATGAGTGGTTGTCAGTGGCTGGATTCAGATTTTCATAGATTCCTTGTTGTTTGGGGAAGGTGTGCTGCTCCCCTCTACAGAGACAGAGACTTGATTATACTCTGCCCTCAGAGGTAAAACGTGTTCCCAGCTTTGGGAGAATAAGGATCCATGGCTTCAGGTTGACCCTAAAGACTCTTCTCATTCTGGGCCTACACTAAGCTTCCCCTGGTGGGCTGAGGACCTTTCTTCTTTCAAGGCCCTAAGACAAGTTGAAAGAGCATGGAGGAGAGAGAGAGATCTTTCCGGAAATCAGATTTCCTTTCTATGCGGCAACTTCTGGCAGGCCTAGGAGAGCAGAACATCTCAAAATTCACCTGCAGAAAGGGAAGAAAGAAAAGTCCATTTACACTGGGAAAAATACCACAGTTACCACTGACTGAAAAGGCTCTAAGTTAGGAGTGTAAAACTAAACCCTTTGGCTTGACCATTGACTGAAATCGCTGTAGGCTGATCTCTTAGTAAACACACACAGACACACACACACACACACACGCCTTCTGACCCTGTCCTCCCCCTTCCATCTAGGGGAGGAGATGGTTGCATCATGGTTCTCCCTGGCACGCACAGCACACCAAGTGTTCATCTATATTTAGCTAACATGAAGTCACTGAAACCCTATGCCCGCTAAATGCAATTGCTGCTTTGTTATTTGTTGCTCACATGGCTTCTATCCTGACTGCTCCACATAGTTTTCATCCTGAGATGAATTTAAAAGGACTGAACAACTTCTTGTGGTTGGGAAAACTGCTCGGGGAGTAAGAACTGAAATCCCAAGTCAATGAGCCCCCTGGAAGGGACCTTGAGATAAACACTTGATATCTTCTGTGATCCAGGGAGACCTCAGTTATCCTCATTCTTGAATGCAGGCTGGGGAGGGGGCATAGTCTGTAGTTCTGCTTAACTGGTAAAAGCAGCTGCTCTGATCACTGGCTCCCAGTAACGGTCCCAACTGCACTTTCCTAGCAGCCAGGAACGTCACATGGGACACAGAGCAGCAGAGCTGACCTTACAAGTGGATGAGGGGTGGGGGGCTGCCCGTAGGGCGTGATTTCAGAGCTTCAAACTGTTGTTGGCTATTGCCTCAGTTTTATGCTTGGGGCCTCCTTCCTCTGGCTTAAGGCTCTGAACTCAGTGTGTGTGTGTGTGTGTGTGTGTGTGTGTGTGTGTGTAGAATTGGAAACATTAGCTTAAGAGTCCCACTTTTCAAATTTTTGTTTCTTACACTTTTCCCTTGCTTTGGATGACAAAGACGCTTATCAGGGAACCCAGTTTTGTTTTAACAAACATAATAGCTTCAGGGGAGCAAGCAAAGAAATAAGCCAAATATCATTGAAAATATTTCTAAAGTAGATAAGGTTTCATAGAAGTATTTTTCATAGCAAAGTAAGATATTCCTGAGGCCAGGGATTCTGTAGAAAATTTAGAAACCAGTTGTCACTTCTTTATACTCTCAGATGTTACCATGCTCTTGTTCTCTGTTTCATCAATTAGGACTTTTGTTTTTCTCCTAAAACTTGATATTTTTATGATGAAAAATACATAAGATGACATTCAAAAAATCTTAAACTCTATTTCAAAAAACACTTTCTGAAAGTAATGTTTTGTTTTGCTTTTTGTTTTGGCTGTGCTGTGCAGCTTTCGGGATCTCAGTTCCTCCAACCAGGAATTGAACCCACACCCTTGGCAGTGAGAATGCAGAGCCCTAACCACTGAATCCCCAGGGAATTCCCTGAAAGTACTGTTTTTATACCACAGATTTTATTAAAAGTGAGTAAATATTTCAGAAAAGCATCAACAGAACTGTATATCATTTATTAACTATATAAACACAGATTTCAGTAAGTTTAAAATATTTATTCATTCATTCAACTAATATTTATTGAGCACCAGTGTGAATAAAAGTAGCATACATTTCATCTGTGTCATCACTTCATGTCTTTCATTAGTAATTATAATTGTTGTAGTTTTAGTAGCACATAGGGTTCCAGCCCTGGAGGAGGGAATGGCAACCCACTCCAGTATTTTTGCCTGGAGAATCTCATGGACAGAGGAGCCTGGAGGGTGCAATCCAGTGGGTCACAAAGAGTCGGACATGACTGAAGTGATTTAGCACGCACACACACGTTTCCAGCATCCTACTTCCTCATTTGCAATAGAGATTTGGTAAACTTATTAAATTTTGGACAATACCAAAAAGAAAATGAAGCCAACCATATAAGCTGAACTCACCTCATATGGCAATTGGAAGTGGCCTCAGCTATTAACGGCACTTAATTATATCCCGATGGATTGGGATGAAGAGATTCCAGACAATTACCAACACCTTTTTCTCTGTCACAAAAGAAGTATGCAGACAAGATCAGGTGCACTCATTTCTGTGGGGATATCAAATCAACTTAGATTTATTAGAAAATAAAGAGTCCAGGACAGGGAAATCTGGTGTGCTGCAATCCATGGGGTTTCATCAGATGCGACTTAACAACTGAACAACAAAAAGGGTCTCAGGGGCTTCCCCGGTGGTTCAGTGGTAAAGAATTCGCCTGCCAAGTAGGAGACATGGGTTTGCTCCCTGGGTCGAGATAATCCCCTGGAGAAGAAAATGGCGACTCACTCCAGTACTCTTGCCTGGGAAAACCCATGGTCAGAGGAGTCTGGCAAGCTACAGTCCACCGGGTCGTAAAAGAGTCAACACAAAAAGTGTCTCAAACTTAAGCACTCTTTTATTGGTCACAAGTTAATTTCCACATGCCTCACACTCTAGTGAGAATAGCTGTGTTGGCTAGCAACCAGTCATCAGCACCTCAATGTGAATGAAAACCTGAAAGGCAAATCTGAGAGATGAGGTGAGGTAGAGCAAAGGCAAGAACAGTGGTACTTGGAGTGGGGAGGAGGCACCCTGGGAAGAAAGTGTCTCAAACTTTCTAATTTTGCACATAAACCCTGATCTCTGGGATAACCTCCACAGGTCCTAGTCCTGCTTTCTCCAAAATCTTAGAACCTGAGCTCCTTGCAATATAATTCCTAGTTTACTTCTCCTAATTGCTATGATTGCCACTAATAATTACCATGATAGAAAAGGGAAGTCTGCTACTCTGATAGTTTTTATATGTTGATAGTCATTAAAGTGACCATTTGTGCTTGAGGTTTTAAATGCCTTAAGATGGCTACAGTGAGGTCAGAGTAAATATTTTTGCTATAGTTTTAAAATATAAATAAATAAAATAATTCCACTAGTTCAAGAGTTAAAATTTGCCATAGAAGAATTGACAATAGCTTTTAATTAGTACCTAACTACTAGTTTTTATAAATTTATACAGTATACTTGAAATTTTGTTTAAATTTCATCAAGATTATATATTTCAAATCTGTGTGAAAAAGGATAGATTATTCAGTAAATGAGGTACTTATATGAAAAGAAAATAAAGGTGGATCTCCCTCTCACCTCTTATGTGAAATATGTGTAAAAGATCTACAATTAAAAATAAAATAAACGAACCATTAAAATTCCAGAAGATAAACTCAGTATGTATTTTTATAATCTTGGAGTAAGGAAAATCTTTTGAAATAGAAATCCTCAGGAAAAGATTGTCAGTTGGGACTTACTTTTCCAAGTCAAATGTCTCCAAATGTCTCCATGGAGAGGATAAAAAGTCTATTCTACAGAAGCAAGGATGAAACAGTAAGATGAACTACACATACAACATTTGCATGCAATGACTATAATAAGTTTTACATATTTAGAACAGATGTGTGCGTGTGCTCAGTCGTGTCCGACTCTTTCTGACCCCACGTATTATAGCCCACCAGGCTTCTCTGTCCATGGAATTTTCCAGGCAAGAATACTGGAGGGGGTTGCCATTTCCTTCTGCAGCGCATCTTCCTGACCCAAGGAAGGAACCCAAGTCTCGTGCATTTCCTGCCTTGGCAGGCGAAATCTTTACTCCTGTGCCACCTGGGAAGCCCTCATTAGCTTGAATAGTCTTTTTTTTTTTTTTTTAAGGTCAGGGGGAGGGGCAAGGACTCGAACACAACTATCCTTGAACTGTTGAACACAGTAAGATGTTACCAGAAGACACTTTTGAGGTCACCAACCCAACCCCCCCATTTTACACAGGAGGAAATGGGCTCAGAGAGGCACAGGGATGTGCCTCATGTCATCCAACCCTTTAGTGCAGAATCCATTCAACTTTATCTTGACGACCTCCTACAGAGATGTTTATGCATCAAATGTGAGCAAAAGAGGATCACGTTGCAGCCCTCCCCATTCAGATCTGTGTGTGTGGCCCCTCGGAAGTCATCACCAAGAGTGCTGGAGAAGCAAAGGGACATCATAAGGTCTCATCTGCCCTCTTGGCTGTAGAATACCGGGAACTCCAGCTCATCTGGCTCGGCTGCTCTTATAGCAGCCTTCAGGAGCTTGGAAAGTGAGGCAGTGAGTTAAAACGACATTTCAAGTCAGGCTCCGTTTGTCTGGATAACACCCTCCAGCTCAGATCCCTTAAAGGCTACTGCTTGCCAAGCCAGGCCTTACCAACAATGGATGCAAAGACCAGACCTGCCATCCAGGAATGAACACTGATACGATCTGAACAGGAATGAAGAGGAGGGCAAAGAAAGCAAAATATGTGTAATCTTAGCTGCTTCTGCTCTCACCCAAGTTAAGGGTCCCCTAAATCTAGCCTGCACACAACTGAGGGCATGGGAAATAGGAAAATTAGGTGGTATACAGATAGATTAAAGTTTTCTAAAGGTGGGAATTCCCGACAGCCCAGTAGTTAGGACTCTATGCTCTCACTACCAACGGCCAGGGTTCAGTCCCTGGCCTGGGAACTAAGATACTGCAAGCCTCACAGAATGGCCAAAAATATTTTTTTTCTAATGGCCTTCTATTTATTATTGAAACAAACATATAAAAATATAACTGAAAAATCAAACTCATGATTTCACATATATTTTTAAGGACAAGCCCAGTAAATGTGTTAAAAAGTGACTTCATTTAAAGAATAATAGTAAGCAATTAATGATGCAGGTATTGTTTGAATATGGCAAAAGTTCTGAATGAGGTATGTGAGTGACTTAAGTTTGAGAATCACTGATATACTCCATTTTTTATAACTTTTTTCACTAGCCCTGGGAAGAATAAGTTCTACAAAACCTACCAATGCACACATAAATACATTTATGCATGTATGTGACAAGGATTTTGAGAAACAATATTTAACTCTTTGTGAGATATACTTTGGACCCTGGATCCACCTTTGACTTCCCTTTTCTCTTTCCATGTAATTGCCTTGAAGTCCTTCCTGTCCGGTCTGCTTCTAAAATCTCTTTCTTCATCCCCTTTTTCGATCTTCAGGGCCTCATTCCTGGTCAGTGTCCTCATTACCTTTCAACTGGACTGTATGCTAACTCATCTCTTTGCCTTCAATCCAATTTTTCTCCTTTAATCCGTCCTTTGCCAAATTCCATACTGCTTGCCAAAAAGATTTTTCAAAAACTCTGATCTAACCCTATCAGGCACTGCACACAGGATGCAAAGTCCAAGCTGCTCAGAAATTTAAAAGCATCTGGTTGTTGGTTCCTACTGACCTTCCAAATTCC
Organism: Bubalus bubalis; assembly: GCF_019923935.1. Taxonomy (NCBI): domain Eukaryota; kingdom Metazoa; phylum Chordata; class Mammalia; order Artiodactyla; family Bovidae; genus Bubalus; species Bubalus bubalis. The sequence continues at coordinate 26,006,173 of NC_059168.1, forward strand.
AATACTGGCCAAATCAGTACTAGAAACCCAGCTTTTTCTCCACCTATCATGCTGCCTTCTCCAAGAATCTCTCCTTGTTTTCATTCCACAGGTGATAACTTTTCAAAAAAATACATTTTATTCTGAATTGGAAACTTTTTCTAATTTCAACCACACAGAGAATGGAAATAAGTCTTCCATTTTAAATATAGCAGTGCTCATGCCCAGTCATGTCTGATTTTTTGCGACCCCATGGGCTGTAGCCCACCAGACTCCTCTGTCCTTGGGATTTTCCAGGCAAGAACAATGGAGTGGGTTGCCATGCCCTCCTCCAGGGGAACATCCTGACCCAGGGATGGAACCCGAGTCTCCTGCCTCTCCTGCACTACAGGTGGATTCTTTACTGCTGAGCCACCAGGGAAGCCCAAACACAGTAGTAACTGGGGCCTTGATAAAAAAAATGGTATCTGGGAAAATTCTGATAAAAGTGAGTATATAAGCCATATGAAACTCAGAGGAAAGTTTTTTTTTTTTTTTAATTACAATTTTTTTTTTTTTTACAATGTTCTGTTAGTTTCTCCTGTACACCAAAGTGAATCAGCCACACGCATACATATAATACCCTTTTCCTTGGATTTCCTTTCCAGAGGTTAAAGCGTCTGCCTCCAATGAGGGAGACCTGGATTCCATCCCTGGGTCAGGAAGATCCCCTGGAGAAGGAAATGGTAACCCACTCCAGTATTCTTGCCTGGAGAATCCCATGGATGGAGAAGCTTGGTAGGCTACAGTCCACGGGGTCGCAAAGAGTTGGACACGACTGAGCAACTTCACTTCACTTAAGGTCACCACAGAGCATCGAGTCGAGTTCCCTGTGCTGTACAGTAGGTTCTCATTAGTTATCTATTTTATACACTATTATGTATATAATAGTCTCAGTCCATCCCACCCACCCCCTTGGTAGCCATATGTCTGTTTTCTATGTCCAGAAGGTGATACTTGCACAGGTAAGTCCTTGCCTTTCTGGCATGGGGAGTTTATGGAAAGCCTACCATGAGACAGACAAAACAACAGAACATCACAAGTAGACAAGACACGCACAAGGGGATCATGTCCCTTGTCCATCATGGACACCTAATGTCGTAAGTGAAAGGCAAAGAGCTAGTCACAGAAGGGAATGAAAAGGAAATTAAGCTATTAGAAAATACTGAATTCATGCTGGAAACCACCAGTACTGTGTAAGGATGATTTTGGCCATCCTCACTTTGTAATTCTCCCAGGATAAGTGGGTGTCTCCAGTGAGCAGACAATGACTCACTGGTTAAATTCTGGTGCGGATCAGTTTACAAGAGTAGAGTTTATCCCCGCCCCCCGCCCCCAGGTGATGTTGGACTTGCCTTACCCAGTGAAATATTAGCTGGCAGGACACAGAGGCACAAGTGTGTTTGTCTATTCTGACTTGGCCTCCTGAACTGGCCACCCTATGCCAGGAAAGGAGCCTGCCTCAGGTAGACGTTGTCCTTCCATCCTGGGTCCAGATATTCCATCAAGTGGAGCAGACCTGCCTTAGATCCTGAGGCTGGAGTCCGGCCTAGCTCAGCCAGCCCAGGTGAGCCCACCTGGGATCAGACCAAGTCTGGCCTGCAGACCTATTAACAAGAAAAATAAATGTATGTTGGTTCTATATACATTTGAGGTGGTTTGGTGATGGTGGTGTAGTTGCTAAGTTGTGTCTGACTCTTGCGACCTCATGGACTGTAACCTGCCAGGTTCTTCTGTCCATGGGATTTACCAGGCAAGAATACTGGAGTGGGTTGTCATTTCCTTCTCCAGGGGATCTTCCCCACCCAGGAATCAAACTGACTTCTCCTGAATTGCAAGTGAATTTTTACTGCTGAACTACCAAGGAAGCCCACAACATAGCAAAACCCAAGTAGGCCAAAAGTAAATCGTGTTTGGTTTTGTTTTTGTATCAAGTTAAAAATCAACCCTGGGACTTCCCTGTCGATCCAGGGAAGATTTCGCCTCCCAATGCAGAGGTGTGCAGGTTCGATCCCTGGTAAAGGAGCTAAGATCCCAACATGCCTTGCCTAGCTGAAAAGCCAAAACACAAAACAGAAACAATGCTGTAACAGATTCAACGAAGAATTTAAAACAAACCAACTCTTCCTTTTCCTTTTGTGGATCATCTACAGGAGGCAAATAATAAGGCCACGGCTGACCTCCTAGCCCCCAGCACATTTCTAGGGCATCTCCCAGCATGCCAGTTGCATAATGTGAAAGCGCTGCAGCCTCATTCTCACATTAGCCTCAGAGAAAGTAAATTAGGACTGTTACCCTGCTCCAGCATCCCTCCCCCACTTAAGTCACGGTGACGCTCAAACTAAACCAGAAAATCCAGTAGCCCTTTGTTATCAGAATGCACATGCCTCTGCCTCTCCTTTCAAAAACGGGGGAGGGGGGGGTGTTTTCAAGGGTCTCCGGCGTTGGAGATCCTGTCCCCAACAGTTTTTAGCCATAATTTTTCCTAGTCCTAGTTCATGATGCCGGCGTCCTTTTATGAAAGGAATGTTCCCAGGAGGAAGCCAGCAGGGTCAACGCCACAACGTCCTACGGCCTGGATTACACAGACCTCGTTTTCCTTCACCTGAAGTTTCGGAGGAACTTCTTTCCGGTCTTTTTTTAGGCCTCTCTGTGTTTTCCCTCCCCTTCCCGCGACTCCCTTGCTCGCTCGGCTTTTCGTCGGTTTCTTCCCCAGCGCCCGGGGACCGCGTCACCGCAGCTCAGAACCTCCGCGCCATTTCGGACGCTGTCCTCCAGGTGGCAGTAGAGAGCCGCTCACTGCCCAGCAGCTTACGTCACCTTGTTTACCCGGCTCCGGGTCATTTTTAGATCTAAGATCACAGGATGTTAATTGGGCCAATGATTTCCCATTCGTTTTGGCAAAAGGCCCTTCTTGTGGGCGTAGGGACAAGGATGATGTCCTTCTTGACAGTGAGATTTTGCTGCGGGGAGTATTTATTTGTAAACACTCGGCACTTCATCTTTAGGACATAGGAAAGCAGCGCAGCACGTGGGTCTGTGCTATGGGCTTGTTTCTGGGTCACTGTAGTTTTGGAGCCGAACAAGGGCGATGTTAACTAGGGACAGAGCCGAGGCATCGCCAGAGCCAGCTGAGAGCCCTCAGAGTCTGCCTTTTTACTTCCCTTTCCTCCTTATAAAATAACTCAGCAGGAAAGCATTTGGACTTTGAAACTTGGAGAAATAAGGAAAACGGCTGATTTGGTCAGTCTGGATCCTGATGCATAGTGGGGAGACGCCTTGAAGCTCAGGGAGGGGTTGGGAGGGTCCTACTCTAGTGGCCCTCACTCTGAAATTGGATCTGAATGTCTCATCGTTATATATCACACATTTCACGGCCTGAAATTTTTCATCCCATAAAAAGCACCACTTAGTATTCCTTGTTTCTGATTCTGCTACCCAGGTACTGGTCAGGAAGGGTGAAGAACAGGGGAGCTGAATGGCCTAGCTCACTCTCCTGTCCCAGTTCTGTGCAGGGCTTGCTTCAGAAGCCCTAGGATTTCTGCTCTTTTGTTACCAGCTTTGGTGGGTAGAGGATGCAAGGAGCTGAGAGTTTATGACTGTTTAAGAAGTAAAATAAACAGAATTCCTCAATCCCTTACAAGAGGAGGGTGGACACATTTTATGCTAAGGGAAAGAAAGCAAATCTATAGATTAATGTTAAAAATAAATGAGCCTCCAAATTTAAATCTTTTTTTCCCAGTCCACCTCCCATCTGACCCTTTTACATGCTCCTGCTGCTGCTACATAAGAACCAGCTGCAGATAGGGCAAAGTTCCTCTCCCCCAAGCAGTGTGCAATCCAGCAGAGTAATCACGCTGGCCTGGAGAAATAGATGGCTTTCATGAAGGCAGGAAGGGAAGGAAAATACACTTCGATTCCAGTCAATGACCGTTTCTTGAGCTGTGTCAACAACTCAGGCAACATAGGTTACAAAGACATGAAAAGATATGGTTCCTGCCACTGTAGAAAACTTTTGTCTAGTAAAGTTTATAGTCATAGGGAGTTTTTGTTTCTTTCTTTCTTTTTGAAAGCACATAATGAAAGAAGGGTTGAAAGAGACAGAACAACAGAAAGGGAGAATGCCAGGTAAATGACTTGGAAAAGCATTCCTCCACTTTGGCGTCTCCTTAAGAGTGGCGCTTCCCTGGTGGCTCAGACAGTAAAGAATCTGCCTGCCTTTTAACTTGATACAAAAACAAATGCAATGCAGGAGATTTGCATTCTCTCCTTAGGTTGGGAAGATCCCTTGGAGAAGGGAATGATCAGCCACTCCAGTATCCTTGCCTGGAAAATTCCACGGACAGAGGAACCTGGCAGGCTACAGTCCATGGAGTTGCAAAGAGTCGGACCCGACTTACCCACTGAACAACAACAACAACATCTTGAGGATACTAATGCATAGAGAGATGAAGTACTGAGTTGGCCAAAAAGGTCATTTGGGTTTTTCCATTAGATGGTACAGGAAAACCTGAAAGAACTTTTTGGCCAACCCAACAATTTGCCCAGAGTCATGAAGTAAGTAGCTGGCCCTTGAACCCAGGCAGCATGACTCCAGAACCATTTTCTCTACCATCTCCCTAAATAGTGTGCTAGAAACTTGTTTGCCCTTTTAGGTCACCTTCCACCATTCTCCACCCTGCTTGGTGCTGCAGATCCTATCAGTGAGCTCTCTGACCCTTAGGCTTCTGGTTGGGATGAGCCAGTGGGTATCCCAGCATGAGAGCAGAGGGAGGGGGAAGCACCACCCGGAGAGCTGTGTCCTCCGATGATTGGTCAGAGCTCTGGTCAGGTGGCTGTGTCCTCTGATGATTGGTCAGAGCTCTGGTCAGGTGGCTCCAAGCACAGGGGGCACTCTCTCCAGCTTCTGGTGACCGTACCTCTCCTCCTCACTTTAGGCCTAGGGGTGGTCAAGTGGCTGTTACTTTTTGCACTGCCTCTGTGGTTTCCCTACATCCTGCCCACACCTTTGTAAATAGTCCCTTTATTCAACTCTCCTCAAATTACCCAATTTGAGTTGCCATCTGTTTCCTGCCCAGGTCTGGCCTGATATAAATAGGAAGGTAGGAAAGCAACCGCTCAGAGGACCCCATTCTTTTGTGTGCAGCATTCCTCAGGGTATAGGATAGTTGCAGATGAATCAAGATGACCTGTCTTTCAAAGGACTTGAATGTTTGAGTGTGTGTGTATGTGTGTGTGTGTGTCCCAATGCTGCAGAGGGAGGTTACCCCCCAAAAGTTAGGGTCTCCTAAGTCAAAACAGGTCCAGGTGGTTATTTTGGTTTAAGCAATCCTAGGCCTTCTGGGAGAAGAGCTAAAGGGAGGAAGGAGAATTGGGGGAAAGTTAAGGGAGAGGACTCCCATTGCCACATTGCTTGGGTTCAAGTCCCAGCTCCTCCTCTTACCAGGTGTGTGACCTCTGGCAGATCATTTAACATTTCCATACCTCAGTTTCCCTGTGTATAAGCTGGATTGGTAATATTAAGGAACTCGATAATTGTAATGTCTGGTCCACATTAAGGATTATATTTGTGTGTGTGTGTGTGTTCTAAGTCGCTTCAGTTGTGTCTGACTCTATTCGACCCTATGGACTGTAGCCCACCAGGCTCCTCTGTCCGTAGAATTTTCTAGGCAAGAATACTGGAGTGGGTTGCATGTCCTCCTCCAGGGGCTCTTTCTGACCCAGGGATCATACCCATGTCTCTCACATCTCCTGCACTGGCAAGCAGTTTCTTTACCACTAGTACCACCTGGGAAGCCCATATGTTTAAGTGGTAGTTGCTCAGTTGTGTTCAACTCTTTGTGACCCCATGGACTGTAGCCAGCCAGGGTCCTCTATCTATGAGATTTCCCAGGCAAGCATACTGGAGTGGGTAGCCATTCCCTTCTCCAAGAGATCTTCCCAACCCAGGGATCAAACCCAGGTCTCCTGCATCACAGGCAGATTTCTTTATTGTCTGAGCCACCAGGAAGCTCAAAAATAACATTTTTGACCCTTGAGAAATGCGGGGCAAATTCATCTGCCCCAGCCCTTGAGGATGCTGCCCTGGGAAATCAGGAAGTGAGCTGTGAAGCAATTGCCACGGTTTGGATCCTGGGAGCAGTATGGAATGCGAAAGGAGACAAAGAGCATGGAACCCTTTCAATCTCTCGGCTCTGTCCAGGATTCGGCTGCTACTTAAGAGCACATGGAGCAGATGGCCATCAGAAGACCCGAGTAGATAAAGTGACTAGAAAGATCTCACTCTAAGAGAATGAAGGACCACTTTCTTCTCCCTTTCCTTCCTAGAGTCTTCCCTTCTCTAAATATCACTTCTCTCTTCTGCATCACCAATTTCTCTGTCTCTAAAGGACTGCTCCCAAAAGCATGTAAAGATGCTCTAATATCTTCTATCTGAAACTCTCCTTTGATTTCATATCCGATTCCATTTCTCTGATCCCATTTACCGCAAAACTTCAAAGAGTTGTCTGTTGATACTGCTTCCCCTCCTCTTCTGTCTTCAACACAATCCGCTGCTATTTCTCACTCCCTACCACTTCTCCCAAACTACTCTTCTCGTGGTCATCCAGTTAGCTCCACTTCACTTCAGATAATGGTCACCTTTCTGTTGTCCTTGGCCTCTAAGCCACATTTGGCCCAGTGGGATGACACGCTTCATGTCGACATATCTTCCTGCCTTGGCTTTCATAGGTTTCCCCTGGATCTCCTCTTTCCTCTTCAAACTTGTTAGCATGCAATGGTTGCAAGATTGCGCTACCTGAGAGCCCTCGGGGTGTGTGGTATACAGGGATTAACTCATTTATTGGTTCTTCACAGTGCCTTGGGTGAAGAAACATCCATCCTCAGTAACCATTAGATCAATCCAATCACCACAATTGGTTGTTTCAGTCAGATTTTATTCCTAAAGCTGGAAGGATGGTTGTTGCCTAGACAATCAGCCAATTACCTGCTTCACTGTTTGTTTAGCAACATCCAAAAAAAAAAAATTTGTCAGCATTCTATTATGTGCACAGGCTTTGGAGGTACTCACAGCATGGTTTTATGTCAACCACCACAAATTTAGAACCTAAATGCTAGAGCCCTTGACTCACAGAAAGGAGGTGTTCAGGAAAAGGCAAGGCTGAGGTGCCCTGGGCCAGGTTCATTCATGGCCAGGAAGCAGCAGTCTTAGAAGTAGAGCTTGCCAAGGAGGTGAGGGAGCTCCCTGAGCTTCAAGCTGGCACTCAGCTCCCAATTACAATTCCAGAATTATTAGCTTTGGTTCTGTGAGAAAGGAACACTTCAAAGCCAGAATCCTATGAATTAAAATGTTGACTAATCGAGCTAATTATAGTTCAGTCATCTGAATTTTCACACAATGAGCCCAGAGTTCTCATGAAAGCCTTCTCTTGGGCAGGAGGCTTTGATGATGAAGCGGGTATTTATGTCCCAGATTCAGTCCTCCTCATTCTGGCCAGGGAATCCTCACTGGAGTGCCTTCTGCCCACAGAAAACCTTGCTGAGTTCTGCCCCAGGTTTATTGAAAGCTGAAGCAAACTCAGTTGAAGCAGAAATTCTGAAGATGTTGGGGGCAAGATGCCCCTCCCAAGGTCAGAGGAAGTTCTGACCAGTGTATCAGGGTGTCCTAATGGGATTCTTTTCATTTTCAGTTTTATTCTGGATTTCAAAATACTTAGGTAATTTACATAGCCTAATTATACTTTAGGGAGAAACGTCTCACTTCACGTCTCGGTTATCAGATGCAGAGTGGTATATTAAATCTTAATCACTGTTTAGATGTTCTTTGCTGCAGAGTTAATAATACAGACTAAGCCTGAATCTTTGATGAGCTACAGAAGACACTTTTTGGTTGTCATGACCAGAAGAGTGGGATGCACACGCATCTAGTGTGTGAGGCCAGGGATACTGCTAAACACGCTGCAGTGCACAGTTTAGACCCTCCAACAAAGACCCATCAGGCCCAAAATGTTAACAGGGCTGAATCTGACACCCTGTGTTAAAGGGTGTAGGTTCACTCAACACTGACTATCCATTCAAGGTGACAGCATCTTTACTGGAATGGCGTTAACCTGCCACCAAGATATATTTGGGCAGATTCATTTATGTTTAGCACTTATGAACAAGTACTAGGAATAAAGAGACAGATTAAATCCATGACAATCACCCTCTCAAGTCTTGGGGACGATGATTAATTCCTCCTAGTCAATATCTTGCTCTTCAAGTAGCTGGTACTTGATGAATAACAATGATGTTTATAGATGCCCAGACCAACTGGTTAGGCATTCTTCATGTGTGAATAGTTAAGGAAGTCGGTATACAGACCATGATCCTGTCCCTGTGACCTGTTTTTAAAGGAAGTTTTAATTAATTCTATCATAAATATAATGTATAAACAATAACAAGGTTTAAAATCATTCAAGATCTAGGAGCAAATTAAGTCCTCTTATTATTAAACTTGGGCTTCCCGGGTGGCTCCGTGGTGAAGAATCCACTTGTAATGCAGAAGACACAGGTTCGATCCCTAGGTCGGGAAGATCCCCTGGAGAAGAAATGGCAACCCTCTCCCTCTTGCCTGGGAAATCGAATGGACAGAGGAACCAGGCAGACTACAGCCCATGGGGTCACAAGAATCAGACACGACTTAGTGACTAAGCCAGCACCACCATTATTAAACTTAACTGTTATCAAACTGTGAAGCGTGCCGTAGCCCTGACTCTTACTTCCTAACTCTTTTCTGTTTTATCCACTGCATTTGGAGCTGGAGGTTAATTTGCTTTTACAACATACTTTTGACTGTAAAGATGCTCTGTTCCGTATTGTCCTTCTGGAGAAAGACCACTTAAAAATTATTTTAAAGAGCACTTCCACATAATTTAAAAAATCAAATTGCCTTAAAAGACCAGTGAAACTCAGTAGTTTCTTTCCTCATTCCTTCCCACTCTTCCTAGTCTTCTTTCTTCTGGCATTCACATGTTGCTATATTTTAAATAATATACATGTGCTGTTCTCTTTTGGTTCAACAATTTTAAATGTATTAACTCCCAGTTATGGTAAATGAGGATTCAGCACTCTTTTCAGCGATTCCCCTCTGTTGTACCTCCTTAGCTCTCCCCACATAATTATATTACAATTTTTTGTTTAATTAGTATTTGACATTTACTTCATTATACACAGGCAAGGAAAGCAGAGCATTATAGTCCACTGTTAGTTTTCTTTATTACTTTTTGCTTTTCCTGATGTTAATAATGACCTCCTTTTTTTTTTTTTATAGTAGTGACTACTTTAAATCTCTTCTTTTATAGTACCTTTGGTCAAAAGTGTTGCACTTATGACCACATTTCTCTGTAAAGGCCAAATTATTTAGCTGACATTCTGAGTTTTTAGCCCCGGAATGCCCTCAACCTCATGATTCATAGAAAGAGACTCCAACCTGCAGGCACAAGCCATTTCCCATCATCACGTTTATTTCCCCAAAACAAGTCGTTCTTCCATCAGAGGTTTTTTATCGCCATTTAAAAGCCTAGCTCCCGGAGAAGGCAATGGCAACCCACTCCAGTACTCTTGCCTGGAAAATCCCAGGGATGGGGGAGCCTGGTGGGCTGCCGTCTATGGGGTCGCACAGAGTTGGACACGACTCAAGCGACTTAGCAGCAGTAGCAGCAGCAGAAGCCTAGCTCCAGCTCATCTTAGGTGGCTTCTTGCCAGAAGCCACGTAAAAGTAAATATTTGAACCCTCATCACTACAGTTTCCTGAGTCACATATCTCAGATCAGTTATTAAACAGCCAACACTGGTTTCTTCAGAATGTCCCAGGGGCATTACTGGTTCCAACATAGGTGAACACAAGTTTAGTAGCTTTTAAAATGACTAGTAGGCAGCATTCACAGATGATGGTCTCTAGGACCTGTTTTCTCATTTTTTTAACTTTTTGTTGTTGCTACCTGCCCTTTGGATCCAGTTAGGTTGCCTGACTGAAATAATCCTGGACTGTGGAGAACCCAGGTGATTATTTAGAATGGCATGGAACAAGCAGCAACCATCTTTTGGCTTCTGCTTTCACTAATCCTGGTCTATCGTTTCCCCAGGATCCATTGCCCCATTCCGAGTTCTCTCTACAAGGGTCTGTGCTGTTGCCAGTGCATGGAACCCTGGTATTCCTGTTCCCAGGGTTGAGTGGGTCTGCCACTGAAAATGAGAACTTCAGCGTTGAGGAGAGCAAACCTCACTAAATATATGCATGGTTCAGTTCATCCAGAAGAGACATCATAAAGCAGAGAGTCTCCATCAGAAAGGCTCCTTTCTTGAAGGATGCTGACCTCTCAAGATGCTGATAGCAGCTTCCTGACTTAGCTAATTCAGTCCTGGTCTGCCTGCTCTCAGAGGATGCTTGATCATGTCAGCTTCCTGGGGATAACCGGCCTGAGTCTACCACGCCTGTGTCTATTCCTATACCCTTTACTGTGGACTTTCTGTATAACTAAAACTGAGCAGTTGTGGAGGGAATTTAGGCAGTATATGCTGTAAAACCCTGAAGCATCCAGATCTCTCCCTGAATATGGTGACCCCTACTTTTTATTTTAATTTAAACTTATAAATTTATATTGGAGTACAGCCAATTAACAATGTTCTGATAGTTTCAGATGCACAGCAAAGTGAACCAGCCATACATATATGTGTATCTGTTCTCCCCCAAACTCTCCTCCCATGCGAGCTGCCATGTGACATTGAGCAAGAGTTCCCTCTGATATACATTAAGACTTTGCTGCTTATCCATTTTTAATATAGCAGTGTGTACATGTCAATCCCTAACTCCCTCAGTATCCCTTCTGTTCCCCCTCCCACCTCCCACCATAAGTTCTTTCTCTAAGGCTGTGAGTCCCTTTCTGTTTTGTAAATAAGTTCATTTGTCAGTCAGTTCAGTTGCTCAGTTGTGTTCGACTCTTTGCGACCCCATGGACTGCAGCATGCCAGGCTTCCCTGTCCATCACCAACTCCCAGAGCTTACTCAAACTCATGTCCATCGAATCGATGATGCCATCCAACCATCTCATCCTCTGTCGTCCCTTTTTCCTCCCGCCTTCAATCTTTCCCAGCATCAGGGTCTTTTCAAATGAGTCAGTTCTTCGCATCAGGTGGCCAAAGTATTGCAGTTTCAGCTTCAGCATCAGTCCTTCCAATGAATATTCAGGACTGATTTCCTTTAGGATTGACTGGTTTGATCTTGCAATCCGAGGGACTCTCAAGAGTCTTCTCCAACACCACAGTTTAAAAGCATCAATTCTTTGGCACTCAGCTTTCTTTATAGCCCAACTCTCACATCCATACATGACTGCAGAAAAAAAAACCATAGCTTTGACTAGACAGACCTTTGTGGGCAAAGTAATGTCTCTGAGTTTTAATATGCTGTCTAGGTTGGTCATAGCTTTTCTTCCAAGGAGCAAGCATCTTTTAATTTCATGGCTACAGTCACCATCTGCAGTGATTTTGGAGCCCAAAAATATAAAGTCTGTCACTGTTTCCATTGTTTCCCATCTATTTACCATGAAGTGATGAGACCAGATGCCATGATCTTAGTTTTCTGAATGTTGAATTTTAAGCCAACTTTTTCACTCTTCTCTTTCACTTTCACATCAAGAGGCTGTTTAGTTCTTTGCTTTCTGCCATCAGGGTGGTGTCATCTGCATATCTGAGGTTACTGATATTTCTCCCAGCAAACTTGATTCCAGCTTGTGCTTCATCCAACCCAGAATTTCTCATGATGTACTCTGCATATAAGTTAAATAAGCAGGGTGACAATATACAGCCTTGATGTACTCCTTTCCTGATTTGGAACCAGTCTGTTGTTCCATGTCCAGTTCTAACTGTTGCTTCTTGACCTGCATACAGATTTCTCAGGAGGCAGGTTAGGTGGTCTGGTATTGCCATCTCTTTAAGAATTTTCCACAGTTTGTTGTGATCCACACAGTCAAATACTTTGGCGTAGTCAATAAAGCAGAAGTAGATGTTTTTCTGAAACTCTCTAGCTTTTTTGATGATCCAACAGATGTTGGCAATTTGATCTCTGGTTCCTCTGCCTTTTCTAAAACCAGCTTGAACATCTGGAATTTCATGGTTCACATACTGCTGAAGCCTGGTTTGGAGAATTTTGAGCATTACTTTACTAGTGTGTGAGATGAGTGCAATTGTGTAGTAGTTTGAACATTCTTTGGCATTGCCTTTCTTAGGGATTGGAATGAAAACTGATCTTTTTAATTCCCGTGCTGAGTTTTCCAGATTTGCTGGCATAGTGAGTGCAGCACTTTCATAGCATCATCTTTCAGGATTTGAAATAGCTCAACTGGAATTCCATCACCTCCACTAGTTTTGTTCACAGTGATGCTTCCAAAGGCCCACTTGACTTCGCATTCCAGGATGTCTGGCTCTAGGTGAGTGATCATACCATCATGGTTATCTGGGTCATAAAGATCTTTTTTGTATAGTTCTTCTGTGTAATCTTGCCATCTCTTCTTAATACCTTCTACTTCTGTTAGGTCCATACCATTTCTGTCCTATATTGTGCTTATCTTTGAATGAAATGTTCCCTCGATATCTCTAATTTTCTTGAAGAGCTCTCTAGACTTTCCCATTCTATTGTTTTCATCTCTTTCTTTGCATTGATTGCTGAGGAAGGCTTTCTTATCTCTCCTTTTTATTCTTTGGAACTCTGCATTCCAATGGATATATCTTTCCTTTTCTCCTTTGCCTTTAGCTTTTCTTCTTTTCTCAGCTATTTGTAAGGCCTCGACAGACAACCATTTTGCCTTTTTGCATTTCTTTTTCTTGGCAATGGTCTTGATTCCTATCTCCTGTACAATGTCATAAACTTCCATCCATAGTTCTTCAGGCACTCTGTCTGTCAGATCTAATCCCTTGAATCTATTTGTCACTTCCACTGTATAATCATAAGGGATTTGATTTAGGTCATACCTGAATGGTCTAGTGGTTTTCCCTACTTTCTTCAGTTTAAGTTTGAATTTGGCAATAAGGAGTTCATGATCTCAGCCAGAGTCAGCTCTTGGGCTCTTTGTGATGACTGTATAGAGCTCCTCCATCTTTTGCTGCAAAAAATATAATTAATCTGATTTTGGTATTGTCCCTCTGGTGATGTCCATGTGTAGAGTCTTCTCTTGTGTTGTTGGAAGAGGGTGTTTGCTATGACCAGTGTGTTCTCTTGGCAAAACTCTGTTAGCCTTTGACCTGCTTTGTTTTGTACTCCAAGGCCAAATTTGAGTGTTACTCCAGGTGTTTCTTGACGTCCCACTTTTGCATCTAGGATGCAAAAGTCCTTATATAGGACTGGGGAAACAGACTCTTGGAGAGCACAAACAAAACCTTGTGTGCACCAGGACCCAGAAGAAAGGAGCAGTTTCCCCACAAGAGACTGACACAGACTTTCCTGTGAATGTCCAGGAGTCTCCGGTGCAGGCGTGGGTCAGCAGTGGCCTGCTGCAGGGTTGGGGGCACTGAGTGTAGCAGTGTGTGCATGGGACCTTTTGAACGAGGTCACCATTATCTTCATTACCTCCACCATAGTTTGGCCCCAGGTCAAACAACAGGGAGGGAACACAGCCCCTCCCATCAACAGAAAATTGGATTAAAGATTTACTGAGCATGGCCCCATCAGAACAAGACTCAGTTTCCCCCTCAGTCTCTCCTATCAGGAAACTTCCAAAAGCCTCTTATCCTTCTCCATCAGAGGGAAGACAGACTGAAAACCACAATCACAGAAAATTAACCAATCTGATCACATGGACCACAGCCTTGTCTAATTCAGTGAAGCTGTGAGCCATGCCATGTAGGGCCACCCAAGACGGATGGGCCATGGTGGAGAGTTCTGACAAAATATGGTCCACTGGAAAAGGGAATGGCAAACCACTTCAGTATTCTTGCCTTGAGAACCCCATGAATAGGATTAAAAGGTAAAAAGATAGGACACTGAAAGATGAACTCCCCAGGTTGGTAGGTGTCCAGTATGCTACTGGAGATCAGTGGAGAAATAACTCCAGAAAAAATGAAGGGATGGAGCCTAAGCAAAAACAACACCCAGTTGCGGATGTGACTGGAAGTAAAGTCTGATGCTCTAAAGAGCAATATTGCATAGAAACCTGGAATTTTAGTTCCATGAATCAAGGCTAATTGGAAGTGGTCAAACAGGAGATGGCAAGAGTGAATGTCAACATTTTAGGAATCAGTGAACTAAAGTGGACTGGAATGGGTGAATTTAACTCAGATGACCTTTATATCTACTACTATGAGCAAGAATCCCTTAGAAGAAATGGAGTAGCCTTCATAGTCAACAAAAGAGTCCAAAATGAAGTACTTGGATGCAATCTCAAAAACGACAGAATGATCTCTGTTAATTTTCAAGGCAAACCATTCAATATCACAGTAATCCAAGTCTATGCCTCGACCAGTCATGCTGAGTAAACTGAAGTTGAACAGTTCTATGACGACCTACAAAACCTTCTAGAACACCCCCAAAATTTCATTTGTATCATTTCTTTTTAGATTCTGCATGGTGACCCCTACTTCTAACACAAAGATGCTCTTGCAGATACTGAAACATTGATGCAGTATCTTTTCCTCAAATTCAACCTCAACTTTATACTTCTGTATTTATTTTTAACCAGAACTACATTTAGAAATATATAAGCGACTAGACCCAAGTTTGATCCTTGTGTCAGGAAGATCCCCTGCAGAAAGAAATGGCTACCCACTCCAGTATCCTTGCCTGGAGAATTCCATGGACAGAGGAGACTGGTGGGCTAAAGTCCATGGGGTGTGTCACAAAGAGTCGGACACAACTGCATGACTAACACTTTCACTTTCATACTAGTAATAATGATGGAAGAAGAGAAGACATGTGTATGGATTCATCTTCTTATATGTGTGTGTGTGTGTCTGCGTGCTCAATAGTGTCCAGCTCTTTTCTCTGTCCATGGAATTTCCCAGGCAAGAATACTAGAGTGGGTAGCCATTTCCTCCTCCAGGGGAATCTTCCCAACCTGGGGATTGAACCTGCATCTCTTCTGTCTCCTGCATTGACAGGTGGATTCTTTACCACTGTGCCACCTGGGAAGACCTGTGGGTCGGGTTAATATTTAAAATGGTCTCGAGTTCTCTGAGCACACGTTGATGTCTAATGGGAGAGGAGACAAAGAGAGAGACAGGTGGCAGTGTGAAAGCTGACCTAAGATTAACAGTTAATTGTACTCAATTTTCAAATTAGATCATTGTCAGCAGATGGCTGTGAATTTTCATATGATTTTATATTTGACTTTTTTGGAGGATATTTAAATTCTTTTATTCACCAACTAGGCAATTTATGAACTCACATTTCAGCTTTAATTCTACCTCATCACAAGGAGAATTACAGGGCTAGAAAAACTCCACCAGGCATCTTCCACTAGAAAAGACCACACCCGAAGCCAGTCAGGGCAGCAGGGATCCCTAACACGTGTTTTGGAGACTTCTAATTTAAGGTATTCTACAGCCAGTTTCCATTGGGTACAGAAAGTGGTGTGTACTTTTCCGTTCTGTTTGCCTTTGCTATGTTTCCTCTTCCTGTGTTCTGCACAGCCGGCTGTTGTTCAGTCACTCACTTGTGTCCAACTCTTTGAGACCCCATGGACTGCAGCATGCCAGGCTTCCCTGTTCCTCACCATCTCCTGGAGCTTGCTCAAACTCATGTGCATTGAGTTGGTGATGCCATCCAACCATCTCATCCTCTGTCATCCCCTTCTCCTCCTGCCCTCAATCTTTCCCAGCATCAGGGTCTTTTCCAATGAATCAGTTCTTTATATCAGGTGGCCAAAGTATTGGAGCTTCAGCTTCAGCATCAGTCCTTCCAATGAGTATTCAGGATTGATTTCCTTTAGGATTGGTTTGATCTTGCAGTCTAAGGGACTCTCAAGAGTCTTCAACACCACAGTTCAGCTGGATAGACTGAGAAACCCCCACCCCCACCTCAGGTTCCATCAGGACTCTCTAGCTGTAGCTTGCAGGTTTAGTTGCTCCTTGGCAGGTGGGATCTTAGTTCCCTGACCAGGGATTGAACCCATATACCCTACACAGAAAGGCAAATTCTTAGCCACTGGACCACCAGAGAAGTCCCTAAATGCAACTTAGATTTTTATCTTTCTTTTGCATAAAATCCTTCACCCATTGTCATCAGGATAAGGTGCAGAATTTACTGTTGCTGCTGCTGCTAAGTCACTTCAGTCATGTCGGACTCTGTGCGACCCCTGAGACAGCAGCCCACCAGGCTCCGCCATCCCTGGGATTCTCCAGGTAAGAACACTGGAGTGGGTTGGATTTCCTTCTCCAATGCGTTAAAGTGAAAAGTGAAAGTGAGTCTCTCAGTCGTGTCCGACTAGTAGCAACCCCATGGCTGCAGCCTACCAGGCTCCTCCATTCATGGGGTTTTCCAGACAAGAGTACTGGAGTGGGGTGCCACTGCCTTCTCCGGCAGAATTTACTAGCATGACTTAAAGGCTCATGACCTGCCCTGCCTGCTTGTCCATCTTCATCTCCTGCTGTTTCCTCCACATCATCCTCCAGCCACATTGAATTTCTTGCCAGTCCTTGAGGAAGCCTTGATTTCTCTGGACTCCACAGCTGTGTAAGAGGGGTTCTCACCCTCTTCATCTGAATAACTTTTATTCATCTTTTAGGGCTCAATTCAAAGTATCATCTTCTCAAGGACTCCTTCTCTGGGTCAGTACACAACCCACATGTACCCATAGCCCAAGTCTCCTTCTACTTTTATGCTTGTCTCCTCTGTGTGTCTTCCTAACGAGACTATGAACACTTCCAGACAGAAACCAGGTCTTTATCAGTGAGGATCATTGCAGCAATGTGGAGACCATGGGTTTTGGAGTCAGTCAGACTTGTACTTGAAAAGCAAGCCTAGAGTAAGACACCCTGGGCAAGGTTTTTTTTTAAATTATTTATTTATTTACTTATTTTGGGCTGTGCTGGGTCTTTGTTGCTGCTCATGGTCTTTCTCTGGTTGTGATGAGCAGGAGCTACTTTTCATTGCAGCACTTGGTCTTCTTATCGTGGTGGCTTCTCTTCTTGTGGAGCAGGGGCTCTGGGCATACCGGCTTCTGTAGTTGTGGCACATGGGCTTAGCTGCTCCTCAATACGTGGAATCTTTCCAGACCAGGGATCAAATCCATGCCCCCTGCATTGGTAGGTGGATTTTTATCCACTGTACCACCAGAGAAGTCCTGGGCAAGATTTTTATCATCTCAAGTTCTCTGTGTCATTACCTGCAAAAATAAGGATACCGCCTCATACACTGTTGTGAGGATTAAATGTGGTAATAATATAAAGCACCTGGCATCGAGCCTGACACAGCATGGATGCTCAATAAATGTTAGGTGAAGAAAGTGCAGGAACAGAAGCTCAAAATAAAGCCGTGGTGAGCTGTGAGAGAGACTTTGTGGGTCACTATGGCCTTAGCCATCTTGGCAGAGATAGGGCAATTGAATGGAATTAAGGCCAGACTCTGTCTCGAAAGGAAGTGCTAACTGAGCAGGAGGGAGGTGACATCCAGGCCTGGTAGAGAGCAAGAGAAAGACTGGAAGTGGACAAGGAAGGCCTCAGATTGCCAACTAGCATTTGACTGTGACACAGCCATTATTCAAGGCCCGGCTCAAAGGTGCAGACTTGACAAGTGCCTGAAGCTGGCATTAGATAGTAGTAAGCACATCCTCACTCTTGCTGGAGCTTTAGGAGTACACTTGCCTGGTCCCTACCTCCAGATATTTGCTAATGGCACCCCACTGCAATACTCTTGCCTGGAAAATCCCATGGACGGAGGAGCCTGGTAGGCTGCAGTCCATGGGGTCGCTAAGGGTCGGACACGGCTAAGCGACTTCACTTTTACTTTTCACGTTCATGCATTGGAGAAGGAAATGGCAACCCACTCCAGTGTTCTTGCCTGGAGAATCCCAGGGATGGGGGAGCCTGGTGGGCTGCCGTCTATGGGGTCACACAGAGTCGGACATGACTGAAGTGATGTAGCAGCAGCAGCAGCTCTAAAGTAGACCCAGGACTGAGCATTTTTAAAATTTATTACTAAAAAAAATTTTTTTTTATTTGGCTGCTCCAGGTCTTAGTTGCAGCCTGTGGGGTATGTAGTTGCAGCATGCAAACTCTTAGCTGTGTTATGTGGGATCTATTCCCTGACCAAGAACTGAACTGGGGCCCCTTATCTTGGGAGCATAGAGTCTTCACCACTAGATCACCAGGGAAGTCCAGGTGTGAGCAATTTTTAAAGCCCTCCAGAGAATTCTGAAGCAGGGAAAGCTGAGAATCACACTGTAGAAAGGAGGTACCAAACTTCACAGGCCATTTAGGGACTAAGTTTGCTTCTAGTCCTCAAGACTGCTGCTGAGCATCACTGAGGGCACGAGTCGTGGTGGGGGCGGCTGCTACTCCCTTACCTGCTCTGGTGAGGACCAGCTCAGCACCTGAGTGAGCCCATCCACAGACCAAGTGGCAGGGAGCAGGGAAAGACAAGGGTAGAAAAAAGTGCAGTTGGTGGACATACTCTTCCTGATCTCAAAATCCCAGCCTGCTTCTCCAGCCCCTCTCTAGAGGGGACCAGTTGCTCTTTGGGAGAGGGTGGTCCTCTGGGAGGAGGTGGGATAGAGGACCACCTTCTCTGCCTTCATATCCACTCTGGTCCTCTGGGAGGTGATGGGGTGGAGGAACACCTTCTCTGCCTTGTTATCCACTCTGATAGCTCAGGTGAATCCTAAGGGGAGCTGCTGTTCACTTTTCCAGGGAAAAGCTCAGAGATGGCAGCTCAGAACTCATGGCCATTCTAAGAATGTAAGGAATTTTTTTAAGATAAGAAATCCCCAGCCAGATGCAGAGCATTGTTAGTTTGAAGAGATCATAAACAAGGAGGAGAGAAACGGAAGGGAGGAACTCTTATGAAACATTAGAATCAGCTGACATTTATTTGAAACCTGCCTAGTTCTCTGCTCTCTGGGTTTCTACAATCTGTATGTAAAAGGTAATCGGGGTGGAGATACCTATTATGGTTCACAAGGACTAGACGCACCAAAAAGAGGCATCATGAAGTTCTAGTAAAAGCCCCTTTATTTTATTGCCCTGGTCCTCACTAGACCCTGCAAATATTTGATCATACAAACCTGGTCAAAAGTTATTGATCATGAGTATGGCTGAGTCCCTTTGCTGTTCATCTGGAACTATCACAATATTGTTAATCGGCTATACCCCAATACAAAATAAAAAGTTTTTAAAAAAAGGTGCATAGTTTAAAAAGTTATTGATCATGATAAAAGAATATATATTCATATATATATGAGAATATATATATATAATTGAATCATTTTGCTGTACACCTAAAACTAACACAACATTGTAAATCAACTATATTTCAAAAAATTTTTTTAGAGTTATTGATCATGAGTTTATATAATGGAAGCACTCTCTCTCTTAGCTTCTTCCTGGAAGGGAATGAAAAAAGATGGCCATAGATCTGTAAGAAGTGAAAGTGGCATCTCCTCTCCTCAACTCTGAGTGCGGAGACACAGCTCAGGGAAGGAGAGCAGTTGGAATAAAAAGTAACAAAGGGTGAGAGGTTTACCTGTTCCTGACATTGATGTGCTTCCATCTCCCTAGCCCCAACCCACCCTCATCACCCTTCACCTATAGACACCTGTATATACACCTGTACTTTGTATCACCTTATCATAAATTCAGTGCTGTACAAAACTTAAGCTTTTGTGTCAACAAAGTATTCCCTCCTTCCCCCACCAAAAGGCAGGAAATTTTGAAAAGTGGTTCATGAACTTCCTGGAACTTACCTAATTGTAGAAAGACCTGGAATTAAAGGGGTTTCCGTTCCCTATGGGCAGACTTGACATAGACTATTTTAGTTCAAGCATCTCTTCCTTTTTGGAAATTAACAGCACAAGTCTCTATTGATTTAACATGCTGTCCCTGTGATGCAGTTGGGGATTTCACACAAGTAATGAGGACAGGCCGTTTTGTGATTACTTAACCCTGCTCGTCCTTTGTTTTTTGAATTTTCTTTACAATGAAAACAACTCAAATATGTGCATCTCTGTGAGGGAATGAGACAGAAATCTGCATTTCCTCTTGTATTTTAAGTGTATATGTTGAAATATACTGTTTAAAAAAGAGAATTTTAATCTGTATCTCTGCAGTTCCTTTTGGAACCTTTCATAAAAGAGCAGACTCCCTGATGCGTTAGGACAAGAAGGAAGTGACTGGGCAGGGAAGGGAGGAAGGAGTGAATATGAGCCTTCATTTTCTTTCTTGAGTCTCCATCTCTCTGCCTTAGAGTAAGTCTGGGCTGTGCTTGCCTATGATGATATCAGCTTGCTGTGGGTAGAAATTATGATGGTGGACTAAATTAGGCACCATGACCTCAGCGTAGAAGGAGGAGGAGGAGAAAGGAAGGGAGGCTGGAGCCACTGTTTAAAGTTCAGTTAATGAAATAGCTGTCAGGATACATCAGGTGCATTATACAAAATTGAATTGTCAGGAAAGATTCTCCCCACTCCCCATTATTATTATTATTATTTTTGAGGAAGAGGCAGAGTCCTTTATACCTCATGGTTTTAAGGACAAGGAAAGTCTTCCAAGTTATGGGAGTGGGGGAGAAATAAAAAAAGAAGTTTTATTACTCAGGCCACTTAGCAAATGTTGAATGAACACCTGATATGAGCAGAAGCCTGAGCTTTACATCCCATTGTCTTTTGTTTGTCTTGTTTCTTTCCTGAGTGGGATGGTGGAAACAGCCCCGGGATGAATTTTGGTGAGTCATTTCATTTCTTAGTCTCAACATTTCTGTAAATAAGAATAGTAGTAACACTAGCCTTGTGAAGATTAAGTGAAATAATGAAAGTGAATTAAACACAGCTGATTTTTATGTTCTGTGTACAACATCCCATTTTATCCTTCCAACAGCCAGTCATGCAGGCATTCTCATCCGCCTTTACAGGCGAGGAAACAGGCTTAGAGAGATTAAGTAACTTGCTCAAGTCACACTGCTAGTTCCTGGAAGTGTTAGGATTTGAATTCAGTTCTGCCTTACTCCAAAGTCCATGCTGCTAATGACAGCGCCCTGCTGCCTCTATAAATATCCCTGAAAAATGTTATGTCACCACAAGATAATTTTATTAGATACAGCTAATACACAATGCTATTTATTATTTGACAGATTTGAAGGTACCAAAGATCACATCATTTGCATATAACAAGTGCAGGACAATTAATTTACATAAAACTGCAGGCTTTTACAGGTGAAAGGGAATTTTGAGATGATCTAGGCTGTATTGCTTAAACTCTGCTTCTTACTGAGCTATGATTTTATCTGTTTTAAAATTTATTATGATTTCTAGATATAGCATTTTGTCTGAGGAATGGGTCTAAGACCTACTTTTATCTAATTCACTCACTATCATTTTACAGTGGACTTTTGGTGGGGCATTAAGAAATAAAGAGATAAAGGCGCTTCCCTGGTGGCTCAGCTAGTAAAGAATTTGCCTGCAATGCAGGAGACCTGGGTTCAATCTCTGTGTTGGGAAGATCCCCTGGAGAAGGGAAAGGCTATCCACTCCCATATTCTGCAGCATGTGGAATCCAGTATCTCTATTATCTCTAAGAGATAGAGACTCAAGAGCTCCTGACTTCTGTGCAGGTCTCTCTTTATTCCTCAGTACTCTCTCTTTTTTTTAAATGTTTATTTATTTATTTGGTTGCACCAGCTCTTAGTTATAGCATGCAAGATCTTTGGTTGCAGCATGTGAGATCTTGTTCCCTGACCATGGATTGAATCTGGGCCTCCTGCATTGGGAGAACAGAGTCTTAGCCCCTGGACCACCAGGGAAGTCCCCTCACTACTAACTCTTTCTTTTTTTTAAATTTTTTAAAATTAATTTATTTTTTATTGAAGGATAATTGCTTTACACACTGCTAACTCTTGACACTCCAATGTAGTAAAGAACTGAGAATATAAAAAATTATAATTAAAAGAGGCTTTTTCAAGAGAATATCTTAAGCCACATAAATCTGGCTGATCTAAACAGAGGCAGTGAAAGTTTCAACAAGTAAAAGTAATTGTGAAAGTCACTCAGTCGTGTCCGACTCTTTGCAACCCCATGGACTATACAGTCCATGGAATTCTCCAGGCCAGAATATTGGAGTGGGTAGCCTTTTCCTTCTCCAAGGGATCTTCCCAACCCAGGGATCGAACCCAGGTCTCCACATTGCAGGCAGCTTCTCTACCAGCTGAGCCACCAGGGAAGCCCAGAAAGTAATTACGCATGGTAACAAAAATGAGAAAAAAAGATTTCAAGGGGGACTTGGAAACTATCTATTATGACGTTGATACCTATGGGAATAAGCAGAGAGACAGCATCTGGTGAGGCCCTTACATGCATTCATTCATTCAACTGTCATTTATGAAGCAGCTACTGTTTGTCAGGCACTGTACTAGGCAGAGGGAACACTCAAGGGACTGAATAAACTGGAGCTGGAGGCGAGGAGGCAGAGGCATTAGCATGATGAGAGATTTGTAAATAGCCCTGGGGATAATTTGAGAAAAGATATCTTACCCTGGCATCAGGTGTGGAGAGGATGGTGGTCAGGAAACCCTTCACAGAGAATGCAATACCCAAGAATTTAAATTAGAGGAAATTGACACCAAAGGATATTGCTCTGGCTTTAGATAGAAAAGAATTGAGTTTTTTTCCCCTACTTTTTCAATGAGACAGAGATGGGCTATCCAGCAAGCCTCCTTGACCATAAGCCACAGACTGATCAAAACCCAAACCGCATTGCCTCAGGACTACTGCTAACTAGAAGTTCTGCTTTCAATTACTGTAAATAAGTTTCTTTTCACAAAGATGAAAACAACTATTGTTTAGTATGAGAGCTGGGTGGCATTTTCTTCAGTGATCACTTGAGTCTCATCTCCTTTGGATGCTGCTGCTGCTGCTAAGTCGCTTCAGTCGTGTCCGACTCTGTGCGACCCCAGAGATGGCAGCCCACCAGGCTCCCCCGTCCCTGGGATTCTCCAGGCAAGAACACTGGAGTGGGTTGCCATTTCCTTCTCCAATGCAGGAAAGTGAAAAGTGAAAGTGAAGTCGCTCAGTTGTGTCCGACTCCCAGCGACCCCATGGACTGCAGCCTACCAGGCTCCTCCGTCCATGGGATTTTCTAGGCAAGAGTACTGGAGTGGGGTGCCATTGCCTTCTCCACTCCTTCGGATGATTTCTATATAAATAAGCGCATCCTATGGGAGCCACATTACGTATCTATTGGATACTTGTGAAAATACAGAAATGAAGTGTGCTAGTTATGGAAGGCTAAACTGTTGAAACAAATGGACCCTAAGATACAGTGGCTAAGATACGGCGGAATTCTATCACTCGTGAGATGGAGAATAGTCCATATCAGCAGCAGCTCTCTTGGACGTGAAAAATCGTGGCCCCAAGCTCCTCCATGTGAGATCCTGCTTCCCTGGGGCCCTGATGTCTATGTTCATTAAAGGATGGGGAAATAATGAGAAAACACTTTCTGAAAGAGCAACATCCATGACGGCACATATCATTTCTTCTCGTATTTTTATTGGCAAAAAATTAGTCACATGACCATATGTAGTTGCAGGAGCTGCTAGGAAATGTGTTTCCAGAACGAGCAGCTGATATCAGGAACAGATGTTGCTAAGGAAGAGGATTTTTGATGAGCAGCTACTGTTTTCATCACATAAACTGAGAAAAATAAAACCGATAATCATAGAAAATCTAAGCTGCCAAGTTATTAATAAGAATGGCTCTCACATATCAGGTTGTACACCTTAAAGTTATACAATGTTATGAGTCAATTATATCTTGGTAGAGCTGGGAAAGAAGAAAAGAATGCTTCTTAGCTCCAGAACATTTTATAGTCATTTGCTTGGTAATATGAAAGGATTTATTGACGCTTTCGAGTGGGATCCTCCTGCCCCGTGTCATCTGAGCCAGTAGAACGAGGCTGAGTTTGGTTCAAAGCAAAGTTGTACTCTTTGATCAAAAACTGGAGAGATGCAAGCTTGGCCCCTAGAGCAACCTGTGAGTAGGGCTGCTTCATAGGGATCTTGGCAGTGGGGCAATGGAAGGGAGTGGAGTTCTCGCGAGAGGAAGGCGGGGTGTGATTGGGCAAGGCACAGTACCGGGTGCAGCATCTCTGCCTATGGCCCACCCACCATCTGGAGTGAGCCTCGTTTACAGCTTTCTGCACATGGTCCCCAGGCTGAAATGTCAGGTGTAGGCACACTGCACCAGGAACTCAGGTCTGATGTTCCTCTCTCAGGGTCTCTGTACACAGCACCCTGCGAGCAAGTGAAGCCAGACTAAGCACAAAGGAAAGGGGGAAAAAAGGTTAGACTTTATTTTATTACCTAGATTCTATTTTAATTTCCCGGGTACTGTGAATGAGTTTTGCTAGTGATAGCTGTTCACGTCTTACAAGCTTAAGACAGAAGCCTCTTCATAAATGAAAAACGTGGGGCCACAACCAGGTGGTTGCTTGTTGGTTTAACTATTTTTTAGTTTAAAAATATTTGAGGAATCTAACTAGATGGATAATGTCAATAGGAGTAAATCAGAGAAATTGTCAGATTTTTCCCATCGGAACAATTTAGTAACGTCTATAAATATTTTTTAGTGCCTTTCCTGCACCGAATACTTTGGAGTAATATAAAAATGACATTGTCATTAAAATTAAAAAAAAATCTATCTATATCTATAAATTAAGATTGACATAGAAGTGATATAGCCCAATGATACTACTGATTGGCGAGTTGGATTGCAGGACAACATGTCAGTATGGAGAAAGCAGGGTTTGAGCAAAGTTTTGAAGTATATATGAGATGCTAATAGGCATAATGCATGGGAAGGCATTACGTTTGTGACAGTTCCAGAAACAAAAGAGAACAAAGCATGTGTGGGGAACAGAGACAAGATTGTGGATTAAGAAATGGATGACGTTGACTCATTACAGGGGTGATTCTCTACGAATGGGGCGAGAGTGGGAAGGAAGCAACTTTCTGCTCCCTATGGAGCAAAATTGAGGCAGAAAGCATGTGCCGCTTTAAAAGCTCCCTGAATAATGCTTTTACATGTCTTCATTGAAACATTTTGAAATACTATTTAAATATATTTTTTTATTGAAAATGTTGTACTTTTGAAAAAACTGGAACAGACTTCAAGTTTTGAAGCACCTGAAAAATCTTTCAAACTAAAATAAATTCCACTTGGTATGAGCATAACTGGTACAATGCACTTAATTTAAGTGGCCAGTTGATTAGTGAATTGATAGACACTTTAAAGTAAATTTACAGAATAATATGTGATAGAATTCTCAAGGTAGCCCCCAAGATTCCTGTCCCTGGTTATTCAATCAAAACTAACACAGTATAAGATGTGTTGTGAAGCAGTGATAATTATAGTCTTAAATTAGTTGCCCTTAAGATACAGAGAGCCCTCTAAAGGCAGAGCTCTTTCTCTGCCGGGTTGCAGAAGCAGCAGGCTGGACGTGTAAGGACTTGATGTGTCATCACTGATTTATGGAATGTGGAGGAGACCGTGTGAGAAGGAATGTGGGTGGTCTCTAAGAGCAGACAGTGGCCCCTGGATCACAACCATCCTTCAGACACTAGATTCTACCAACAAGCCAAATAAAGTTGGATGCAGATTCTTTCTGAAAGCCTTCAGAAAAGAGCCCCACCTGGCCAACATTTTTATTTTGATCTTGTGATATGCTAAGCAGGGAGCCCAGTTGAGCCTGCCCAGAACTAAGAGCTACTAAATAAATATTGTTTTGAGCTGCTAAGTTTGCAGTCATTTATTACAAAGCCGTAGAAAACGAACATAAGCAGACACCTGAATTCAATTTAAGCAGAATTTGTATACTTCAAGACTCAGCTCCTATCCTCAATGAAAACTTACCTGATCGCCCCAGAGTAATCCTTTTCTCCTCTCTAGTCCTACTTGACTTTGTTTTTACCATTTTGGAGTTAGATATTACAGTCTTGCCTGGTACTTTGTGTACTTGAGCTTTTCATGTCCCTAGTTGATAAGCTCCTTGATGGCAAGAATCAAATCTTTAAGGTTTTACTTCTAAGAAGGAGGTGGTGGGCAAGCCTGATTTTCAAGAAGTTTCTACAACAAAAGCAAATGAAATGTTCTTGAGAAAGAGCAAGTAGCTCTCATTCTCTCTCAATAAATAAGAACCTGAGACAACATTCAGTTGCTAAGATCAAGGTTACGGATCTCCTGTGACTGCCAGCCTGACTAGGTCTATCGCTACATAATGGGCAAACCAGAATGACTAGTCTGACTCATAAAGGTATAATTGAGACTCTTCTAGTTATGAGTCTGTTTTATTCTTAGTGCCAGTTATTACTCCATAAATATCGCTTTGTTCAGTCCCTGTCTGCTGTGTTAAGCCCTGACTTAGAAATTACAACGTTCTTTTATTAGGTAATCACGTGAAAGCAGTCTTAACAGCTTCCAGATGCAATATCCTTTATTTCTGAGAAACTCTTTCATGCCTATGTATTTCTAATATGAGTGGATTTTATCCTTTTACCTTTATGTGTGACCCACTAATGTAGATAACTTAAATTTCAGAAGGGCCTAGCACATTTTATGCACCTGGAGACTGATTCTGAAACAAGTTAGCAACGTTCTTACATAGTTCAGGAGGAAAACATCTGCTCCAGAACAGTGATTTAATTTATCCTTCTTTCCCTCATGGGTAGGAAAGAAAGAATGATCCTCTTTGAAGGCATCCTATAAGTGCCAGAGGGATTCCAGGTGGCTCAGTGGTAAAGAATCTGCTTGTCAATGCAGGAAACACAGGAGAGGCGGGTTTGATCCTTGGGTCAGGAAGATCCTCTGGAGGAGGGAATGGCAACTCACTCCAGTATTCTTGCCTGGGAAATCCCGTGGACAGAGGAGCCTGGTGGGCTATAGTCCATGGGGTCACAAAGAGTCGGACATGACTCAGCAACTTAGCATGCACAAATGCCAGAAGGAATGATCAGACTATGCCTGAAATAGAGGAGTTTTGCTTGGGATTAGTGTTTAATGAAGTTAGAATGCCTGGATTTAGGAAATCTCATGACATTCAATGGTAATTTAAGATTCAGAAACTAAATCAAATACAGGTTTAAACTTTTTTTTTTCCCAGATTAAAAAAAAAAAGAACATGTTACTAGCAATACTTTTACTGGATTTTCTCAGCCTCATGCTGAAATTGTCTTTTTTTAAAACTGATCTGTCTACCCATTTTCCAGTTTTGCCATTAATTCAGAAAGTATTCTAAGTTTCTCCTACTTAGAAGGAGGAACCCCCATAAACACACACCCCCATAAACACACACCACATTCAAGTTGAAATCTAGGATATTCTACCTCCAAAATATGTTTTAAAAACATTTCCACTTCTCCATCTTTATCCCCACTGCCTTGGTTAAAGTCCCGTCTCCCAGGCTGTCTTTCCTGCAAACTAGACCTGAAGTGATTTTTCTAAAACATAGATCAAGTCACATCATTCCCTGTTTTGCTTAGAAATTTCTGTCCCCTTGCTAGATTATACTTCAAACTCCTGAGCCAGACTGCCTGTATCTTTTTGCCTGCTTCACCAGCCTTACCCCCTGCCTTCATCCACTTCCTTTACTTCTTGAGTGTTTCTCAAAATGCAGTCCTCATACCATCCTCAAGAAAATCACCACGTACTGGGAATTCCCTGGTAGTCTAGTGGTTGAAATGCCACACTTTGACTGCTGAAATATCAGATTCCATCCCTGGTCAGGAACTAAGATCCTGCAAACCTTGCAGTGTGGCCCCCCAAAATTCTGGGTCCTGTCTGAGGCCTATAGAATCAGAAGCTGTGAGATATGGGGCGAGAAATATGCTTAATAATGGTTAAGCTCTGTGTTGATACTCAGGCAACACGAAGTTTGGTATCTGCCAGGAGCATTTGCAATGCTTCAGATTCTCTCCCTTTTCATGTCTTTACCCTCATGCCACACACACATACATACACACATTACTTTGCCTGGCCGAGTTTGGACTCTGCTTCCAGATTAGTTCTAAATCTTCCTTAAGCGTCATCTATGGCAAGCCTTCCCTGACTCCCTAGGCTGGCCTCTGTATTGCCTTAAAGGCATAGAATTGCAATTTTTTATTGTTGCTACTGTTTACTTATCTATTTCACTGCCAGGCAAGCTGTTTATAAATAAGGACTGTTTCTTTCACCAGAGCCAGAGTGCTGGGAATGTAGTGAGTGGTCCCTAATAAGTGTTTATGAATGTGTGAAAAAACAAATGCACAATTTCCAGATCTTATTAAGAAAACATAAAGACCATTAAAAAGATTAAAAAAAAAATTTTTTTTTAACTGGAAGTGTGATTAATCCAGACTCTCAGGTCTGGGAAAATTGATTTTAAAAAAGTAAAGAAAACCTAATCTAATATAGAAGAAAAAATTAAAAGAGCTTTTCAAACTCAAGGAATTTTGCTTTTCTCTAGTAGATAGTCATTGCTTGTGACCCATAGCATCGGTGGTTCCAATAGCTATAATGATAGATTGCCTTGTTATAGATAAAAATTCCTGCTTCTCTGAACTCTTTATTTCTTCCTGATGATGTTCTGAGCTCAGATGCACTGTGCTGTCAAAAACATTGATAAATCTGGGCACTGTACAGTCCTGGGTTCAAATCCCAGCTCTGTTAAGTACTAGCTGTATAACTTCAGCAAGTTGTTTAATTTCTCTGAGTCTGCTCCTTTATTATGTCAGAGAAGATTTTCTACAGAGGCCCAGAGGCAATAATATGTGTACTCACAGAGGGAAAGTGGGATGTAATGAAATAAAGTGTGTAAGACATGGCAGATAGTGAAGAAAATATTCTCTTTGTAGTAAGAAAGAAAATCTTGATTGTAACTGAGTTTCTATTGTATGTCAAATATTTTATTAGATATTGAGGAAGGAAGAGGAATGCAAAAAATATAGAGTGCATATACCTTCTAATTCAAGAGAAAGTGTTTTGAAAGGGCTTATAATTTATTGAGGATCATAAATAAACTTAAAAAATCAACTTTATTGGAAACATATACATTACCATATGTGAAATAGATAGCCAGTGGGAATTTGCTGTATAACTCAGGGAACTCAAACAGGAGCTCTGTGACAACCTAGAGGAGTGGGATGGGGTGGGAGGTGGGAAGGAGGTTGAAGAGGGAGGGGACATATGTATACCTATGACTGATTTATGTTGATATATGGCAGAAACCAAAACAATATTGTAAAGCAATTATCCTTCAATTAAAAGTAAATTTTAAAAAATCAACTTTATTAATTTTTACAGAAAGAAAAAAGAACTCAGCTACAAAGAGATTGCTAGTTGTTCTCCAGAATCCATTCTCTCCTTATTCTACAGTGGTAGATCCCATAATTTTAAACCAAGTATGTTGCCACCTGAAAAAAGGATTGCATTTCCCAGCCTCCCTCACTGTTGACATGACCATGTACCTGAATTCTGGCTAATAGTATATGCATAAATATAATGTGAGAAAATTCCAAGAAATATTCTTAAAAAAGAGGTAGCCTTCTAGTTCCTTCTGTTTTCTCTTTTCTGCTGATGGACTGAGACTTTGATAATTGGGGGTACTTTGGCCACCTGATGCGATGAGCTGACTCGTTAGAAAAGACCCTGATGCTGGGAAAGATTGAAGGCAGGAGGAGAATTGGATGACAGAGGATGAGATGGTTGGATGGCATCATTGACTCAATGGATATGAGTTTGAGCAAGCTCCAGGAGATGGTGAAGGATAGGGAAGCCTGGCATGCTGCAGTCCATGGGGTTGCAGAGTCGGACACGACTGAGCAACTGACCAGCAAGGCATCTTGGATCATAGTGTAGAAGCTGCATATTGAGGATGGAGGAGAAACAAAATTTAAGGAGTTTGCTTCCTGGTGGTCCCATGATGCCTTCATGCCAACTCTAAACTGCCTATGTTTATTTGAAGTACAAATAAACTTTAATACACTGTTGTTTGTGGGCTTTCCTTCATTCATAGCTGAAGTTAATTCTAACTAATACAAACTAATGCTAACTTGTAAAACTTCAAGCTGTTTTTAAGTTTTTTAATGGAGATAGTTTTATGTTATAGTAAGTGAAAACAGTGTAGAAGACAAAATTATGTATGTGTACAAATAGAAGTTATATAGGAAGGAAGTATGCCAAATTATGAATGTGTTGGTTTAGGATGGTAAAATAATGTGTAGGGTTTTCCCTGTTTTATTTTTTCTGTACTTCCCCAATTTTTTTATCTGAACAATTTTTATTTGTTATTTTATATTGGAGTATAGCTGACATAACATTGTGTTAGTTTCAGATGTACAGCAAAGTGATTCAGCTATACATATATCCATTATTTTTTAGATTCTTTTCCCACATAGGTTATTACAGAATACTGAGTAGAGTTCCCTGTGCTATACATTAGGTCTTGTACTTCACCAATTTTTTAATAAAAAAATCATTTTTTTCATTGGGTATACCTTTGAGCTGAATTGGCAGCAGCTACTATACTTATCTAGTGTTTCTTTATCATCTAGTTTCTGAAATGTTACATTATTCTTTAGAAGAGAGTAGCATTGTGATTGAGTCAGTTCTGGGTTCAATATTCTTTCCTGGCTATTTGAATTTGGCAGATTACCTCCTTGAGACTCGGTGTCTCCATCTGTTAATTGGGCATGATAATTTTTACCTATTTCATAGGATTATGTCTGAATTAAATATAGTAGTGGATATAAAACCACATAAAACCACACATGTAGTAAGATAGTCAATAAACCCTATATAATATTGCTATTTTATCTATTTACATATGTCAATGCGTCTACTTGCTGTCATTTTCATTAGCCACATAATCTTCGTGAGCTATAGCTATGTATCTTAGCTTAGCTATGTATGACCTTATTCAGTTCAGTTCAGTTCAGTTCAGTCACTCAGTCGTGTCCGACTCTTTGCGACCCTATGATTTGCAGCACGCCAGGCCTCCCTGTCTATCACCAACTCCCAGAGTTCACCCAAACTCTTGTCCATCAAGTTGGTGATGCTATCCAGCCATCTCATCCTCTGTCGTCCCCTTCTCCTCCTGCCCCCAATTCCTCCCAGCATCAGAGTCTTTTCCAACGAGTCAACTCTTTGCATGAGGTGGCCAAAGTACTGGAGTTTCAGCTTTAGCATCAGTCCTTCCAAAGAACACCCAGGACTGGTCTCCTTTAGAATGATCTTTATACTAGAAATTTATGTTGTCCTCAATTTTTCATTAGTAGATAAGATCCAAAAGAGGAGGCTCTCCCAGGCAGGATTATCATGGATAAAGCTAAGATGACAATATCTGATCTGATAATAGAAATTTATAGCATTTAAAATCATTACTGTTTCATGAATTGCCAGTCCAGGTTCGATCCATGATACAGGATGCTCGGGGCTGGTGCAGTGGGATGACCCAGAGGGATGGTAAGGGGAGGGAGGTGGGAGGGGGGTTCAGGATGGGGAATACGTATACATCCGTGGCGGATTCATGTTGATGTATGGCAAAACCAATACAATATTGTAAAGTAATAGCCTCCAATTAAAATAAATTTATAATAAAAAAGTTTACTAAAAAATAAATAAAAAATGGATCATTACTGTTTCAGAGAACCTGGAACATTATTGTTGCTAACAATTTATCAAGTGGCTGACAAAAAATGATATAGTGTGTCAATAAATGAGTATTAATTTGTTTTGAATTGAAATTAGTTTTGGTGGAAGCAAGAAAACTTGTTTTTAAAGAAGACAACAAGTTAAAGAAGGGTGTGTTTGTATATACATGTGTATTTTGGAAGGAGTGGGGTGATTCTTGAGGAAAGGTCTTGAAGAGTTGGGATTTGATACCAAAGTGTTCTTGAATAAATATGAATTTAAGTAGTGACTTTTTCAGTTTTCTTTAATATTCCCCTAAGGTTGGTCAAGAGATTATTTTCATTTTAAATTATATTTTAACAGAAGTATAAAGTAATACATACTCAATGATGAAAGCAAAACTATAGAAGAAATCTCAAGAGGGCTAAAAATAACACAAGGAAACAAATCAGCATGTATTTTTTTAAACAATGGAAAGAATTCCCATTTGCTTGTAATTAAATACTAATAAAACCCTGTGTTCCACAGGGGATAAATAGATGTTACTACTCTAAGAGACAATCTGGGGAATTCCCTGGTGGTCTAGGGGTTAGGACTCAGCACTTTCACTGCCATGGCCCAGGTTCAATCCCTGGTTGAGGATCCTGCAAACTGCTCGGTGCTTCCAAAAAAAAAAAAAGAGAGAGAGAGAGAGACAATCTGGATATTTGGGGAACTACATTCTTTGTTTTAACCAGATCCCCAAATGAATCCATTTTGTGGTAGAGAAAATAGTGCTCACCCTATCTGCCATGTGCTTCCTGTATTTCCCAGCTTCCTGTTGTGGCAGGTTATGGCCACGTGATTAGTCCGTCCCAGGAGACAGTGAGTGCAAGAGATACGTATGGGTTCCTTCTGGCCTGTGACTGGGAGTAGTAGGGATGGAACCACATAAAACACTGAGACCGTAATGTCACAAAAGATGTCACCAAGTGGAGGAGAGCTTCACCTCCCTTCTTTGGACTTTCAATGAGTAAGAAATACATTTTTATTAAGTCACTGTATCAGTTTGCTAGGGCTTCCCTGGTGGCTCAGACAGAAAAGAATCCAGCTGCCAATGCAGGAGATGGGTTCAATCCCTGGGTTGGGAAGATCCCCTGGAGAAGAAAATGGCAACCTACTCCAGTATTCTTGCCTGGAAAAGTCCATGGGCAGAGGAGCCTGGTGGGCTACAGTCCATGGGGTCACAAAAGAGTCAGACATGACTTAACAACATGACTAAACGACAACAGCATCAGGTTGCTAAGACTGCCATACAAAATACCATAGATTGGGGGGGCTCATACTACAGAAACTTATTTTTCATGGTTCTGGAGGGTGGAAGTCTAAGCTAAGGTACCTGGCAGGTTTGGTGTCTTCTGGGGCCTCTCTCCCTGGCTTGCAGATGGCCACCTTCTTGCTGAGTTTTCACATAACCTTTTCTCTGTGTGGGAACATCCCTGCTGTCTCTTCACCTTCTAAGGACATCAGTCACACTACATTAGGGCCCCATCCCCAGTCCAGTTTTGACTAAATCACCTCTTTAAAGACCTTAGAATACTGGGCCAAATACTGGGCCTCCAAATACTGGGGTTGGGACTTCAAATAATGAATTTAGGAGGAAAGCACAATTCAGCCTTTAACAGTCACTGAGATTTGGGGATTGATTTTGTCATCACAGCATGGCATAGAAGTATTTTGATCACAGAAGAAAACACTTTTGTTTTTGATCAAAACACTTTTCCTGGGAACACAAACGAAGATGTGTTTGTTTTGAAAATACACATTTATGTTTATATATGAGGATTTGGGGGGTATGAATGGGTGTGTGTAAATGTGATGTGCAGATTGTTACAGCCTTTGAATGAGTTACATGATATGAAGATATTGTTCGCTCATCCTTGGGATAGCTAGGTAGGTCCCGGAAGGCAAGTGTCTCTAGACTATTCTACTTAGATCATGAGCAGCCCCTTCTGTTCACCCACTGTACCATATAAATATAATCTCCTATGTATGTAATGGTTTTTAAAAGATTCCAAATACTTTTACTAATATTCACTGTAAATAATTATATACCATGTCATAAATATTTCATGAATTTTTCCTATTTTATGGAATCTAGGGAAAATTTATTGATAATCTAAATGTCAAGCACTCTTTTAAATTCACTATTCTAATACATAAAACTCTGAGTTATATATATTAAATCACTATTCTCAAAATAACCCTACCAAAAAAGAGTTCTACAAAACTAATAATATCCCAATTTACAGATGAGAAGACTGTGGCACATATGGGTTAAAGACTTGCCCGTTTACAAAGGTGCTTAATAGTAGAGCCATAATTTTAACATAGGCAGCCTGACTCCAGTCTTTCTGGAGCAACACTTAAAACCATTGACAATTTTAAGCCAAAAAAAAAACAAAACAGTGAATGAATTTCATAGTTGGATTTTGAAATTTGCTTACCTCTTATGTACAATAAGCAGTAGTTAAGTCAAATTTACCTCTTTGATGCCTTTTAAGAGTAGCTATGTTGCTCTGTAACAAGATTAAATCTTTGCTTTGAAAAATGATGTACTCTAAAACATGAATGAACACCGTGTGAGCTGAGGATCAGTGCCATAATTACAATCAATTCAATTCAGCAAAGTATTTGTTGAGTAACTACTATGTGCTAGGCTTTGCGTTGTACGCCCAGAACACAGTAAAGACTAAAATGACGCTTTTCCTTTCATAGTAGTAGCCACCGTTACAGAGGGGTTTATGGTTTTTTCCTCAAATTCGTTACTGAAGAAAAAGTTAAGCACCATGGTGGTTTAGATATCTACTGAGCCACTTCAGAGAACTAAGAAATTAAAATAGAGAATTAAAAAACTTCATTCATTCATTTAAAATAGTAACAAACCCATTATATGTTGACAAATATATTTTATGAAAAATAATTATTTCTAAAACAAACAAAAAAATCTGGTGAGAAACATGACATTTGATTTGTTTGGCCAATTTCCATTATGTCATGCTTAATAAAAAACAAATGATCATAGTGCTTCTCATATTTGCATTTCGTTTGTTGAAATATGTTGTTTGGGTTGAAACACACGAAGAAAATCTAGCTTTAAATAGGTAACTGGAAACAGAGGAGGATTTTTAACAGCCTTTTCAGGTAATTATGGATATCCTATGATATTACACCAAAGCTTGACAAGCTGTAGTTTCTTAAAGGTATATACAGATTATACAGTGGAAGTCTCAAATAGATTCAAGGGATTAGATCTGATAGACAGAGTGCCTAAAGAACTATGGACTGAGGTTCATAATATTGTATAGGAGGTGGTGACCAAAACCATCCCCAAGGAAAAGAAATACAAGGCAAAATGGGTGTCTGAGGAGGCCTTACAAATAGCTGAGAAAAGAAGAGAAATGAAAGGGAAAGGAGAAAAGGAAAGATATACCCATCTGAATGCAGAGTTCCAAAGAATAGCAAGGAGAGACAAGAAAGCCTTAAGTGAACAATGCAAAGAAATAGAGGGAAACAGTAGAATGGGAAAGACTAGATACGTCTTCAAGAAAATTAGAGATACCAAGGGAATATTTCATGCAAGTTTAGTTTAGTTCAGTTGCTCAGTCGTGTCCGACTCTGCAACCCCATGGACTGCAGCACGCCAGGCCTCCCTGTTCATCACCAGCTCCTGGAGTTTACCCAAATTCATGTCCATTGAGTTGGTGACGCCATCCAACGTTCTCATCCTCTATCATCCCCTTCTCCTCCCTCCTTCAATCTTTCCCAGCATCAGGGTCTTTTCAAACGAGTCAGCTCTTCGTATAAGGTAGCCAAAGTATTGGAGTTTCAACTTCAACATCAGTCCTTCCCATGAACACTCAGGACTGATCTCCTTTAGAATGGACTGGTTGGATCTTCTTGCAGTCCAAGGGACTCTCAAGAGTCTTCTCCAACACCACAGTTCAAAAGCTTCAATTCTTCGGCGCTCAGCTTTCTTTATAGTCCAACTCTCAAAACCATACATGACTACTGGAAAAACCGTAGCCTTGACTAGATGGACCTTTGTTGGCAAAGTAATGTCTCTGCTTTTGAATATGCTGTCTAGGTTGGTCATAGCTTTCCTTCCAAGGAGTAAGCGTCTTTTAATTTCATGGCTGCAATCACCATCTGCAGTGATTTTGGAGCCCAAAAATATAAAGCCAGCCACTGTTTCCACTGTTTCCCCATCTATTTGCCATGAAGTGATGGGACCGGATGCCATGATCTTAGTTTTTTGAACATTAAGCTTTAAGCCAACTTGTTCACTCTCTTCTTTCACTTTCATCAAGAGGCTCTTTAGTTCTTCTTCACTTTCTGCCGTAAGGGTGGTGTCATCTGCATATCTGAAGTTATTGATATTTCTCCCAGCAAGGCTGATTCCAGATTGTGCTTCATCTAGCCCAGCATTTCTCATGATGTACTCTGCATTTAAGTTAAATAAGCAGGGTAACAATATACAGCCTTGACATACTCCTTTTCCTATTTGGAACCAGTCTTTTATTCCATGTCCAGTTCTAACCGTTGCTTCCTGACCTGCATACAGATTTCTCAAGAGGCAGGTAAGGTGGTCTGGTATTCCCATCTCTTTTTAAGAATTTTCCACAGTTTGTTGTGATCCACACAGTCAAAAGTCTTTGGCGTAGTCAATAAGCAGAAGTAGATGTTTTTTTAGAACTCTCTTGCTTTTTTCATGATCCAGCGGATGTTGGGAATTTGATCTCTGGTTCCTCTGCCTTTTCTAAAACCAGCTTGAACATCAGGAAGTTCACGGTTCATGT
The DNA here is from genome assembly GCF_019923935.1 of Bubalus bubalis. Taxonomy (NCBI): domain Eukaryota; kingdom Metazoa; phylum Chordata; class Mammalia; order Artiodactyla; family Bovidae; genus Bubalus; species Bubalus bubalis. Next base: position 26,042,858 of record NC_059168.1, read on the forward strand.
ATTGCTGAAGCCTGGCTTGGAGAATTTTGAGCATTACTTTACTAGCGTGTAAGATGAGTGTGGTAGTTTGAGCATTCTTTGGCATTGCCTTTCTTTGGGATTGGAATGAAAACTGACCTTTTCCAGTCCTGTGGCAAGATGGGCACAATAAAGGACAGAAATGGTATGGACCTAACAGAAGCGGAAGAGATTAATAAGACATGGCAAGGATATACAAAAGAACTGTACAAAAAAGGTATTAATGACCGGGATAATCACGATGGTGTGGTCACTCACCCAGAGCCAGATTTTCTAATCAGTTCAGTTCAGTTCAATCACTCAGTCGTGTCCAACTCTTTGTGACCCCATAAACTGTAGCACGCCAGGCCTCCCTGTCCATCATCAACTCCCAAACTCATGTCCACCCAAACTCATGTCCATTGAGTCGGTGATGCCATCCAGCCATCTCATCCTCTGTTGTCCACTTCTCCTCCTGCCCCCAATCCCTTACAGCATCAGAGTCTTTTCCAATGGGTCAATTCTTCATATGAGGTAGCCAAAGTATTGGATTTTCTAATAAATGTGCTTAAAAACAAACTTAGGGTCAAAAGTTTACAGACTTAAAGTTAGCTTAGTTGATTATATTTTTGTTTTCAAACATTAAAAGATCTGTCAATGAAATAGTTTTCTCTCTCCAGTTACTTATTCTCTAAAAGTAATTATATTAATTGGAAATATTTGAAAAGACATTTCTCCAAATGGCCAATAAGAATATGAAAAGATACTCAGCATCATTAGTCATCAGGGATATGTAAGTCAAAACCACAATGAGATACCACTGCATACCCACTAAGATGGCTAGAAATCAAAAAGCCATTAATAACAAGTATTGGTGAAGATGATGAGAAAGTAGAATCCTCATAAACTTTCATGGGAATGTAAAATGGCTCATCTACTTTGGAAAACAGTCTAGCAGTTTACTCAAAGAATTAAACATAGAGTTAACATATGATCCAGCAATTCCACCCAAAAGAAACAAAAACATGCCCGTACAGAAACTTGTATATAAGTTATGGCAGCTTTCACCAAAAGGTGAAAACAACCTAAATGTCCATCAACAGACAAATGAATAAATAAATGGTATATCTGTACAATGAAATATTATTCATTGTTCATATATTCAGTATATTCAAATATTATTCATATATCTGTACAATGAAATATTATATTATTCCATAAAAAAGGAATGAGGTACTGATATACTAGACAATATGGATGAACCTTGAAAACATTGCGCTAGCTGAAAGAAGCCAATCACAAAAGACCACATATTATGTGATTCCACTTACATGAAATCTCAGAATAGGGAAATCTATGGAGACAGAATGTTGATTAGTGGTTACTTGGGGTATAGGGGTGAGACGTTTGCAGAGGCAGATGAGTGATAGGAGTTTCTCCTTGAGATTACGAAAATGTTCTAAATTTGACTATGGTAATGGTTGTACATATCAGTGAATATCCTAAAAACCATTGAAGTGTACATATTAAATGGGTGAATTGTATGGTATGTAAATCATATCTCAGTAGAGCTATTCCCACCCCGCCCCCCCCCACCCCGGCCACAAATCAGTTACATCCTAGACAAAAAAATTAACCATGTGAAAATTTTTTAGAGAGAGAATTTTTTAGAGGGGGAAACTAAAGCCCCAGAGAGAGGGGTGTTGACCTAAACTCACTCAAAACCTGGGACAAGAACCTGGGTTTCTGGTTTCTGCAGTAGAGTGCGTTTCATCCCCCAGAATAGTATTACAATACCCCTCTCACTTTTGGGAAGACAATTGCAATGATCATACCAAATGCCTTCGACCTGGAGTCAGCCTGAGAGGTAAATGAAAGTATCTACAAGAAAAGTACTCTACCTGCAATTCTGCTGTGAACAATGTCACCCTTTGTGGAAAGAAATAGGAAACTGAGCAGAATGAGAGAGGAGAAATAGAATTCACTTTCTTGGTTTAAACACTAGACTGTTTATGGGCAGTCCTATAAGTAGTCACTCTAGTTGCATAGGCTTTTGCCATCTCCTTTAAAAATAGCTATTCATAAAAACAGTGAACACAAAATGTAGCACAAAAGTTTTTGTAGGTCCACAGACTAGTAAATATCATACCCCTTCATGGCCAAACATATTGTAATGGACAGCTTGGTGCTTGTCTCACAAATTATTTGGTTCCAGTGGTAAGCAGAGCTATAGAGATGTCTCTGATTTGTGTAATACTTTTTTGGGTTTTTGTTGTTGTTTTTGGCCATGCCACTCAGCTTGTTAGTTCTCCCAACCAGGGATCGAACCTCAACCCCCAGCAGTGGAAGGAAGTGCAGATCTTAACTATTGGATAACCAGGGAATTTCCCTGATTTGTAGAATACTTTGAATTTCAGCCTGCTTTTACATAGTATCATGTCTGATGCTCAGCACAACCCTGTGGAATCAATAGGGTAGATATTATTAGCCCCATTTTGCAGATAGGAAACTATTTTTAGGTAAGTAGGACAAGGTTGTGTTATCATCCTGTTTTATGAATGAGGAGTCTTATTTTACACACAAGCAGCATGATATAAATAGCTGCAAGAGGGAACTTAAACTTGTGGCTCGTACATGAAAATTTGGGAACTATTTAAAGCTAGAGAACAAGGGAACAGAGTGTACCAGCTGGAATACTCATGGAAACAACAAATTTATTGCTGCTTTGTATTTATTACTTCCATAAACTGCTTTTAGACAGATCAGACCCTGAATTTGCAAACCCCGCTATGTTATAGAATGCCAAACGATTCTGCCTCCTTGCACGGCTCCAGGGGATACCATTCACATGGAGGCGACACCATCCCCATAGCATCAGACACAAGTGGTAGGTGTCCCGTGGAATTAAAACAGATTCCTGGCCCTGGATCAGAGATGCTATATAGATATCACAGTCAAATCTCAAGATCCAGCAGAAACCCCCAATCTTCCATGAAATCTGACCCAAAGTCTTCTATCCTAACGGTCTATTATATGCACTGTATATTTTGGTATTTCTTTACACTTAATTTTATTAATTTTTTCATTTTTAATGACATTTATTGTTTTCTTTCTAATTTTACAAGCAATGCATGTTTATTGCAGACAATTAGGAATACAGAAAGACATAAAGTAAGTAATAATTATCATCCATCATCTCCATCCCCTAGAAATAACCACCAGTTTCCCATTTCGCCTCATTTTAACTATAATTTATCTTTGTACGTTACTCTTCCAAGTTTCATCTTCAAGGATTTGACTCCTATAAGTTTTATCTCTTTCAAAATATGGTGTCACTGAAGGTAGAGACCATATTATTTTCTACTTCTCTAGGCTCTAAGCTTTCTTAAACATAGTATAAATACAGTAGTCAACAATTCAATTGAATAAGTCAGTTTATCTTCAATAATTTGCATCATGTGGTATTATAAGAACAATAAAGAATGTAAGTAAATCTACAAACATATCAGTTATGCTGTGAATAATAGTTTCCTTTCAATTTACTAAGTTACTTACATTTTATGATGTAATTTTTTTATTGTTTGCTAGTTAGTTTTGGTTAAGTTTGGGAGATCTGTATTTACTTCCCCACATCACCAGTCATAGACTGGATAAGGCTTTTGTCTCTTCAGGAAAACACAGCACAACTGAGAGACTGTCACATTCTTTGGAGAACTTCAGTCTTTGGTCACGGCATTTAAACCCCTGGTGGTGATCCCACAAGTGACCCACATATTTTGTGTTTTGATGGTGGGATTATTATCTTAAATCTTTTTGCTTCTATTCGATGAGTCATGTGGATACCACATTTGAATTCTGTTTATTAATACTAGTAAGTTTCAAGTGTCAACTGGTGGTAGAACAAATAGCCAACCATTTGAACTGCTAAAAGAGAAACTGAGGCATATTAAAAATGTTAAGAGTTTATTTGAGCAAAAGTCAGTTTAGATCAAAGCACCAACTGAAAAGCGCTCCAACAGGAGCTAGGAGAAAGATTTTATGGAGAAGAAGGAAGCAAAGCAAGGAGATTATTTGATGGGCTATAGCTTAAGCATTTGCCTTATTTGGAAAAAAATCTTATTGGCTGTTTGTGATCAGTGTTCTTAGGTTTTAATTTCTTAACCATGAGGCATTTACAGGATTGGATTTGGTTTGTTTAGGTAATGCCAGTAAGGCATTAGAACCATCTCAGTTTAATGACCTCTTTTTAAATTAACAATCGCTATATCCGGATTGCATTTTCAAAGAAAAAAAGATATTTTGTAGCTCATAATTCCAAATAGTTAATCTAAAAGTCACTGCTTTAAGGAGAATCCTGCGTGCATATGTGCTAAGTCATTTCAGTCATGTCTGACTCTTTGAGACGCTGTGGGCTGTAGCCTGTCAGGCTCCTCTGTCCATGAGATTCTCTAGGCAAGAATGCTGGAGTGGGTTACCATGACCTCCTCTAGGGAATCTTCCCAACCCAGGGATCGAACCCTCGTCTCTCATGTCTCTGACATTGGCAGGCAGGTTCTTTACTATTAGCGCCACCTGGGAAGCCCAAGGAAAAGTCTAAATTAATTTAAAACAAATAAGTATTTTTTTTTTAATATTAGTATTAGTGTCTCATGGGTCAGTTGTAATTGGACAACATGCATTTTATTTGGCAGTCATAGAAGCAGGCTGTGTAGGGCTGGGGCAGCTGCTCAAGGCTGTTAGCAAGCTCCTTCTAACATTCTACTCTATTATCCTTTCTTCATGGCTTTTGTCCTCATGGTTGCAAGATGGATGCTCTTCCTCCAGGCATCTAATCCATGTTCTAGGCAGGAAGACTGAGGGAAAGAAAAATGGAGAATACAATAGTTTTAAATCAATTGAGTCTGATCTTTTGAGTCAGGGAAACAATAGCCTTTCTGGAAATTCCATCTCACAGACTTTCTTATGTTTTATCTGCCAGAACTGGGTTGCCTGCAGAGATGGGGAGTGAATATTTTTAATTGGGTACTCTGCCACTGTAAACAAATTGGATTCCATTAGGAAGGAAGAAGAGAAGGGTAGACATGGGATAAGGAACATGTGATATCTGCGGTGGAAGGTAAAAGTAAGTTTCAACATCTACTTTGAATTTTATTTTGACCACACAAATATGCTTAGTGAATTTGGAAGGTGAAAGAAACTCTAAAGATAGAATTTCCCACTGATAGTCTTAACTAGTCTTAGAGTCCTCTACCTTCCTGAGAAAGTATTGCCCATAAATTTAAGAATAGCCTTAACTCTAGAAAATTAGTGGGGAAAGCTAAAGAGACTGTTGGTAGGTTTGCCTCAAAAATGGAAATAGGGTCCCTGGAGCCACACCCCAAATACTATAGCAAAGAAAGTGGGTCTCTTGCTATAAGATGCATACAGATTATGCATACTGATTTACTCAAGTCCGTTAAAAGAAATTCATCTAAAATATTAGCAATAGTGAATTCTATCTCCATAGGCCAAAAACTCGTAAACCCGATAAAACAACTGTCCTTCCATCCAATACAATTTTACAGTAAGGTTTTCTCCCTAATCTAAGGTATTATGTGTGTGATTTACCAAGAGATAATTAACTAACACCAGACATTAACACTTCTCTCAACCTCTTCAAGCAATTAGCATCCAATTATTTCTTGTGAAAACTGAAAAGAAAATCATTAATAAATTGTACCAAATTACAAGACTTTTTTTCTACTTAGTATTTCTATTTTGCAGTGGTTTTACAAACACTACTGGTTCTTTTTTTCAGCAGGAGTTTCACATTTGTGATGAGACATTTTCTGCCAATATCAAAACCAGTGGCTCATCTAATTTGGGACTATCAAAAGCTGTATCATGTGATGTCTGTGGCCGGTTTCATTTTTCTGTACCAGTAGAGAAGTATATGTAAAATTAGAATATAATTTTCACCATGACTAATGCATTTCCAGTAATTATTACTATGAAGATAAATTCTCAAATAAAAATAGACATTTAATTGTACTACACTTTTTTTCATTTTGTTTTGTTTTTACAGCATGGTGCCTGTCTGTCTTTATTAAGGTAATACTTATTTGATTTCTAGTTAAAATAAAAGATTTTTATCCAGCTGAATAAGCAGCATAATTATCTTGTCAGGGAATAACGAAAATGAATATTTCCTCCATTTTTTGGACTGGTATAGTTTTTACAAGCTCTACAGAAGATATCATTCAGATAAGGTCACACCAAATAGAAGTTTTGCTCACTGGATTAAAAATAGATCAGCTCAATGACTCAGCAGGTAGCTTATTGCAGTTGCCTACTAAGAACACCCTAATTCTTCCTTGTACTACATCGCAGTCAAGTACTCATGTGGCTTTATCAGGATTAGCGTATTCAGCTACTAGAAATAAGATCACAGTATATCTAGGACATTCTGTGAGATGCAACAGCACTGAGAGTATTATGGGTCAAATTCTGATTAGGTATAAGCAAGCACATATTCAAAGATTTAAGTTCCTTTTAATAATTTACAGTAATGTGGCTAAATTGAAAGTGAATGGTGAAATCAGATTACAGAGAGCACATGATTGTGCTTAGATTTTTAGAGCAGCACCTGTTTCATTATTCCGTGAATCTTCCTACCTGACTTCCCCTACTCCTGCCATATGGGAAACCTCAGGGGGGCCTTTAATGGTTCCCTTTTTTCTTACTCACATTCAGGCAGTGGCCAAGTCACTACCTTCAGTCCCTGAACATTCGAGGATGGTCTAACAAATAGAGTTGATATTTCTCTTAAAAGGAGACATAGATAGGACTACCTTCCTCAAAAATATCTCCCTCCAAATTATTGGCTATTCATTGGGAAACACTTTCAGCCAGTATTATCCATTAACATATAATAATATATCCAGAAACTATTTGAAAATCATCCTTGTACAGCCTCCAGATATTAGGTCCCTGAGTAACACAGATGTATAAAATTAGACCATGACCCCTACAGGCTCCATTTAGCTCTTGATTTATCAGACCCCTGAGTAAATAGATAGGTAAATTACAATGTGAGGAAAGAGAAAGTAGGAAGGTGGGAGAGTCAGATTTTGCAAGGCGCTGTACTAAGGTAGCAGGCCAATGAGAAGGAGCACAGTGAGGACTTTGTAGGGGTTTGAAGGGAGGAAAAAAAATCAATGTAGAGGCTCTGAGAGGTACAAAAACAAGTCTCATTGTCATAAAAAGTTGACCTTAGTCCCACCTTGGAAACACTGCCTGGTTCACCCCATTCCTTTCTTAGGTCTGGCCCTCAACAAAACAGGTAGCTGCAATTTGTCTTTGGCAGACAGTCCATTTTCCATTCAGGTGGCTCTTTCCTCTGGAATCACTAGATTCACTGCCATCTCCCTACACTCCCATGTGGAGACCTATTCTAAAGCTACTGATTGATAAGAAAAAGTTAAGGAAGACATTGATAAAGGTTAAAAGTGAGATCCCTCCTGGTAATGTTTGCATTTTTACATAGGAGTTTGCTGCTGCTGCTAAGTCACTTCAGTCATGTCTGACTCTGTGTGACCCCATAGACGGCAGCCCACGAGGCTCCCCCGTCCCTGGGATTCTCCAGGCAAGAACACTGGAGTGGGTTGCCATTTTCTTCTCCAATGCATGAAAGTGAAAAGTGAAAGTGAAGTCATTCAGTCGTGTCCAACTCTTCACGACCCCATGGACTACAGCCCACCAGGCCCTCCGTCCATAGAATTTTCCAGGCAAGATACTGGAGTGGGGTGCCATTGCCTTCTCCAACATAGGAGTTTGGGAAGCTCTTAATAGTATTCAAAGCAGACCACTGATCTCCAATTTAATGCCAACTTATAAAGTTAACTTAAAAGCTGTTATATTAATTCAACAAAGGAGGGCATTAGACTGAAGCGGCTCTGATGCCCTGGCAGCCTATGTAAGCAAAACAAAATCTAAGCTTGCAAATGCTGAGAAGTTAGGAAATTGAAACTTAAGGACAACCAATCACAAACTGCCATCTAGGCTTTAGCTATAGACAATCCATAATCTATAATCAACTTATGCGTGCTTAGTCACTCAGTTGTGTCCAACTTTTTGCGACTTCATGGACTGTAGCCCGCCAGGCTCTTCTGTCCATGGGGATTCTCCAGGCAAGAACACTGGGGTGTGTTGCCATGCTCTCCTCTAGGGGATTTTCCCATCCCAGGGATCGAACCCAGGTCTCCTGCATGGCAGGCAGATTTTTTACCATCTGAGGCACCAGGGAAACCCAGTGTTTCATATGCCTCAGCTTATCTTTGAACAGCATCCCAAGTCTCTGTCCTAGACCTTATAGTTTTACTTATTTTCGTTGTGCATTGGTTATCCTTGTAAATGGCTTTCCTTTCATTTGTTCACAGTGAATGCTATTTTTGTTGTCAATTATTAATCCTAATGAGAACATTAAATAAAAGAAAAATTATACTTCCTTTAAGAGTAAACTTGACTGTAAAAATAGATAGATAGATGAGTAGATAGGTGGACTGATGATTTACTAAGCATTATTTCAAGGTTCATTGATCTGGCTTGCTCAGGAGTCAATAATAAGGCAAACGAATATATCCTCTACTCATGTATTTCTTAGAAACATGATTATTTATAACCTCCAAGAGGGCAGAGTCTCATCTATTGTCTTTGGTTCCCCAGCACATGGCTCTTGCCTGACACTGGTCTGGAATCAATGGATTGAATTACAACAACTTCACAGTTGTTCCCAGGTTCTTGGAGCTAAAAATTGTCACAAGATTTTGTGTATCTTTTTCTTGGCAAAGGAATTGTGAGTTTATATAGAGTTTACATCAGTCTAAGAAAATGACTTGAAAAAATGTACAAAGCAATATAAAATTGAGTATAAATAAATGGAGTGAAAATATAGTGTTTAAAGTTAATCTCTGAGAATATTGTGTGTGTTAGTCATTCAGTTGTGTCCCACTCTTTGTCACCCCATTGACTGCAGCCTGCCAGACTCCTATGTCCATAGGATTTTCCAGGCAAGTATACTGGAGTGGATTGCCATTTCTTCTCCAGGGGATCTTCCTGACCCAGGGATTGAATCTGGGTATCCTGCATTGCAGGTAGACTCTTTACTATCTGAGCCACCAGGGAAGCCCTTGTTCATTCTTCAGTGTTGGAACAAATGTAAGGGCAAATACAAATTTTCTCTCCTCTGAAAACAAGCAGAAAGATTTTCCCCTTCTCCTTTTTTTCCTGAATTTCTTTCTCTGTCCTTTTCAAATGTATGTAAATCTTCATGGTAGTTAAATAAACCTCTGGCCTGTCTCAGGAATGTTTCCTCAAGGACCTGGGAGCCATCTCTTTGAAGTACAATCATCAGGGAAAGTAATTCCAATCTCCCAGTTTCCTGGGAAGAGATGGGTCTAATTTGTCACCTGACTGCAAATGATAAAACCTACCCAAGTATTGAATGGTTTGTCCACTTAGCTGTATAAAAGGAGGTTGATTCCCTTCTGTCTTTGTAATCCCTCTAACAGATGATGTGTGTGGCATATCACGTTCTAGTTTAATCTTATTCAAAGTAAAATTTTTTATTTCTTTCTACTTTTGTGGAGAGTTTTTTCCGGGCTTCAGCAGTTGTGACTCATGAGCTCTAGGGCGCTCAGGCTCCGTAATTGCAGCACATGGGCTTTGTTACCCTGAAGCACGTGAAATCTTCCCGGACCGGGAATGGAACCTCTGTCCCCTGCATTGGCAGGCAGATTCCTAACCACTGGACCCCCAGGGAAATCCAAGATTTTGTTTTGATTATATTTCTCCAACACAAACATGGGCTGAGCTTCCTGGCAGCTGAGATATTGATGTTTGGTAGATTTCAATCATGACACTAATTTTATTTTCTTAAGTAATGGAGAATCCATGCAATGAGCATGGTGGTCAAAAATGTGAACTCTGGAGTTAAAACGCTTGCCTTTTAAATCCTGGCTCAGTGATTCACCAGAAGAGTGACCTTGTATAAGTTAATCGGAAATCATACTGATTTTCCTCCAAGTCAAAATTTCCTCATCCTCATCTAAATTTCCTTAATAAAGCATCAGTTTCCTCACCTTAAATGGTAAATGATGAATCAGCTCTGCCTGAAGCTCATGAGAAGCGTCCTGCACAACAAAGAGAGGCTCTAGTGTTGGTGTTAGCATAATTCATGTGCCCAATGCAGAGTGAAGTCAGATTCACCAAACTGTTGGAGTTTGGAGCAGACAAAGGTTTATTGCAGGGCCATGCAAGGAGACAGGTGGGTCAAGCCCTAAAAGGCCTGAGTTCCCCGAGGGTTTCAGTAAAGCCAGGTAAGGAAGGAGGGTGCAGGGTAAGTGATCAGTTTGTGCACAAGTCTCTGATTGGCTGATGGTGAGGGAAAGAGGGTGGTGTCACAGGGGTGAACATTATCAGTCCTTAGACTCCAGGAGGCTTGGGGCTATGTGCACATGGCCCCAAGTAGTAACATCTTCCATTTGGTGGTGAGTTTTCACATCTGTAAAACAACTCAGGGGAAAAATGTGAAAGTCGCTCAGTTGTGTCCGACTCTTTGTGACCCCATGAACTGTATAGTCTATGGAATTCTCCAGGCCAGAATACGGGACTGGGTAGCCTTTCCCTTCTCCGGGGGATCTTCCCAACCCAGGGATCAAACCCAGGTCTCCCGCATTGCAGGTGAATTCTTTACCAGCTGAACCACAAGGGAAGCCCGGGGTTTTCAAATCTGTAAAACAACTCAGATTGGAATGTGCATCAAATACTGTTTTTTAGGTACTTCAGAGAAGAGCTAAAGCAGAGGATATTGGGGGAAGGCCTATCACAGGAAGGCCCCAGAGGGTCCTGCTCAGTTACACTGGGAGAAGTGGAAGGGAAAGCTAGGCCGGCCATGACCACTGCGGTGCAGCCAACAGCTAATTTACCGATTGATGCTAAGACTCTATGAAGGATGGGGCTGTGTCTCACTTTAGAGCTATATACCCCTATATAGGTGTGGGCTGTGTCTAGTACTTTGAAAAGTACAGTAGTACCAGCTACATCACCCCTGCTTTTATGTTTCCTTCTGAACATCCTGGGCTTGAAATAAATATACTGTACCACTGTACTCTACAGTACTGTATAATAAAGTACGTAAATCACAGCCACTTGTAGAGGATGCATGCATGTGACAGTGTACGCCAGACATGTGAACTGACTTGTGTGTTAGGGCACGCAAATACCCATTGACATATTTGAAAGTTCACGACTTGAAGGTTTCTGTGTAGGCGACTTACTGTAGTCAGTCAGTCAGTTCAGTCACTCAGTCATGTCTGACTCTTTGCGACCCCATGAATCACAGCACGCCAGGCCTCCCTGTCCATCACCAACTCCCGGAGTTCACCCAAACTCACGTCCATTGAGTCAGTGATGCCATCCAGCCATCTCATCCTCTGTCGTCCCCTTCTCCTCCTGCCCCCAATCCCTCCCAGCATTAGAGTCTTTTCCAATGTGTCAACTCTTCGCATGAGGTGGTCAAAGTATTGGAGTTTCAGCTTCAGCATCAGTCCTTCCAAAGAACACCCAGGACTGATCTCCTTTGGAATGGACTGGTTGGATCTCCTTGCAGTCCAAGGGACTCTCAAGAGCCTTCTCCAACACCACAGTTCAAACGCATCAATTCTTTGGCACTCAGCTTTCTTCACAGCCCAACTCTCACATCCATACATGACCACAGGAAAAACCATAGCCTTGACTAGATGGACCTTTGTTGGCAAAGTAATGTCTCTGCTTTTCAATACGCTATCTAGGTTGGTCATAACTTTCCTTCCAAGGAGTAAGCGTCTTCTAATTTCATGGCTGAAATCACCATCTGCAGTGATTTTGGACCCCCCAAAAATGAAGTCTGTCACTGTTTCCCCATCTATTTCCCATGAAGTGGTGGGACCAGATGCCATGATCTTAGTTTTTTGAATGTTGAGCTTTAAGCCAACTTTTTCACTCTCCTCTTTCACTTTCATCAAGAGGCTTTTGAGTTCCTCTTCACTTTCTGCCATCAGGGTGGTGTCATCTGCATATCTGAGGTTATTGATATTTCTCCCGGCAATCTTGATTCCAGCTTGTGCTTCTTCTAGCCCAGCGTTTCTCATGATGTACTCTGCATAGAAATTAAATAAGTAGGGTGACAATATACAGCCTTGACGAACTCCTTTTCCTATTTGGAACCAGTCTGTTGTTCCATGTCCAGTTCTAACTGTTGCTTCCTGACCTGCATACAGATTTCTCAAGAGGCAGGTCAGATGGTCTAGTGTTCTCATCTCTTTCAGAATTTTCCACAGTTTATTGTGATCCACACAGTCAAAGGCTTTGGCATAGTCAATGAAGCAGAAATAGATGTTTTTCTGGAACTCTCTTGCTTTTTCCATGATCCAGCGGATGTTGGCAATTTGATCTCTGGTTCCTCTGCGTTTTCTAAAACCAGCTTGAACATCTGGAAGTTCATGGTTCACATATTGCTGAAGCCTGGGTTGGAGAATTTTGAGCATTACTTTACTAGCGTGTGAGATGAGTGCAATTGTGCGGTAGTTTGAGCATTCTTTGGCATTGCCTTTCTTTGAGGCTTAAATGCTAAGCTGAGTTATTTGTGCATGCTTTCCTGTGGCTCAGTCAGTGAAGAGTCTGCCTGCAATGCAGGAGACCTGGGTTCATTCCCTGGGTTGGGAAGATCCCCTGGAGAAGGAAATGGCAACCCACTCCAGTATTCTTGCCTGGAGAATTCCATGGACAGAAGAGCCTGGTGGGCTACAGTCCATGGGATCACAAAGAGTCGGACATGACTGAATGACTAACACTTTCACTTTCACTTCATACTGTAGGCAGTGGGGAACCACTAAAAGTCTTTGAGCAGGGAAATGATATGATCAGAGCTAAACCTTATGAAGAAAGAACCAGTAGCAACGTCTAGAATGAATGGGTGGTGGACTGTTAGTAGATGGGAAGGTGTTACTAACTAAAAGCAATCATTCAAGCTAGAGCAGTGGTTCTCAATCAGGAGTGATTTTGCCTCTCAGGGGACATTGGGAACTGTCTGGAGACATATTTGACTTTCATAAGTAAGGAGGATACTATAGGCATCTAGTGGGTAGAGGTCAGGGATGTTGCTAAATATCCTATAGTACATCCTGTTCAAAATGTGAATTTTATTCCATTTAAGGAACTCTGGGCTAGACATCATTAGAATGGATAACGAGAAGAGAACAAATGGGGCAGCCATGAGTGGCCCTGTGGAAGCGGATTGTACAGAATTTTGCAAATGACTGTATCTACAGATCAGAAGAGAATTCAGGATTTAAAAAAGAAAAAGAAAAAAAAATTCCAAGATTTAAAACAGATAACTGAGAAGACGATATCAAGAACAGAAACAGAGAAGTCAGAAGGAGGGCCAGATTCTAAAGGGGAATGATAAATTTGTTTTGAGTTTGAGATTTAACTGGATACCTTAGCACAATTTTGGAGGCAACTAAAAATGTACTTGTGGAACCTCATAAGAGGCTAAGACCAGGCATGTAGATTTTAGGAGATGTTTGAAGTGAGTTATTGGTTAAAGGAAGGGGAGCAGATAAGGGTACTGAAAAAGGGCAAAGAGGAGATGAAGTCTGAGAACAGAATTTTGAAAGACTATGAGAAAACACAAAGGTCATATTACTATAAGACTGTGACGTTTATTAAATCATGTTATTTTTCAGAATATTTCTCTATTTTAGCAATTTTCTCCCACAAATCCAACATATTAATTAGACTACCTGGAAGTGAGTTGTTCCTAACTGTTCCTAAACTCTCGTTAAACCTGTATCAAAGAACCTCTTGTTCTCTTGTTTTTAAATAATAGTTTTATTAAATTCCTCAAATCCTCTTATAAATCCCAAACATATTCTCAAGCTTGGCTCAATAAAATAGCATTTTTAAAGCATTCTTTTCCTTTTATTCTGTGACTGTCTTTTGCATTTAAGATTTATTTAGAAATTATTTTCAAGACTGGCCTTCTGCAAAATTGAGGTGTTATTTGATTTCAGACCATAGCAAGCCTCTGGCTTATCTGCTGTCCATAGAGGAAAAAAGTGTGAGCATAAGTTTATATCTCAACTCTGCCACAAGTAAGCTATATGATCTTTGGTAATATTCTTTCTCTCACTCATTTAGAAAATTTAATTATATATACAAAAAGTTACATGAGTTTTATTAAAGACTAGTGTAATGTTTAATGTGGTAGTTACCCACAGACCCATCCCAGGGTAATGTATAATATTACCCATACCTTCAGTGTAAATTCCTAGGCACAATTCAGAGGCATTACAAATTTTTAAAAGCTTCTTAAAGTTTTTATTTTTAAAAATATCAAACCTATAAAAAGTTGAAAAAATATTACAATGAGCAGCCATATACCCTTCACCTAGATTCACCTATCTTTAACTTCTGTGACATTTGCTTGTTCTGTCTGTCTGTGTCTGTTATCTATCTACCTACCTATGTTTATTTTTTGCTAAATGACTTGAAAGTAAATTATAGATATTATGAAACTGTATCCATAAATACTTAGTAGACCTCTGCTACAAACAAGGACATTTACCTGTAAAACCACAATATTATTATCTCACTCTAAAAATTTAACTTTGATACAGTGTACTATCTAATATGGGCTTCCCTGGTAGCTCAAACAGTAAAAATTCCATCTGCAGAGCAGGAGACCAGCGTTCAGTCCCTGGGTAGAGATATTTGGTTCCCCAATTTTGTTTGTTTTTCTCAAGATAGGATTTAATCAAGGTTCATGTTTTTCTAATCTGCTTTAATTTATAAAAGTCTTTTGCATTCTTTGGTCTTTTATGACACTAATGATTTTGAAGATAACAAGCAAGCAGTCCCGCAATCTGCAAATGTCTGACTTTCTCCCCTGATTAGCTTCAGGTTATGCATTTCTATAAGTACACTACAGAGATGATGCTGTACCTTCTCATTGTATCACTTCAGGAGACATGTCAATCAGTTCTTCCCAGTTTTAGCAATATTAAGTTAGACCACTAAATTAAGTCTGTCAGTTCCCTCCTTTGTAAAAGTGACTGTTCCCTATTTTAGTTAATAAGTAATCCATGGGGTGATATTTTAAGACATGTAACTAGCCTATGTTGTGGTCTTGGGATTCTCATCTGACCTATATTCTTAGTAGTTTTTGCCAGTTTGTTCAGTATGGTTCTTCAGAAAACACTTTTTTAGTATGTAAACTATCCTATATAATTTGTTTTCACTTGAGTTAGCCAGAATTGGCTTCTGTTATTTTCCACCAAATACCCTGAACCTTACATAAATTGTGTAAAATGCCCACTGCAGTAGGGGAGAGATCAACTTTATCTTCAGGGTTGCAAATGGGATTGATACCACACACAGGCCAATCCATATGGGACCTCCAGATTTATTCAGGTTACATGTAGAAAAACATTTTTTTATCAGATTTGTAACTGATGGGCCTGACCAGACTTGCTTAGACCTGTCCCTGCTAGGCCTCAGATAAATGATACACAAGCCTATGGACTGCTCATTGTTACCTAGTTGCAATGAGACTGTGCTGTTCCTGATGCTTAGTCATTGCCATAAGTCTGGACAGTGTAGCATGATGAGTCTAGTGACAGACATTATACCCAAATCCTAGTTGCTAAATACAGATGACCTGACTTGATCAAGGCAGATTTTATAACTGTATTAGGTAATTTCACTGGAATTTCAGGGTGACATGGGTTGTATTTGTTAATATAATAGCCGTAGTCATAGAAAAACTAAAATCTCAACAACAATTTAATAGAAATTTAATTTATTTCTTAATCAAAGTCCAATTGGTGTTTGGCAAATGATCTTCTACACAACAACTCAGACTCTCTGACTTCTTCCATCTCATTTCTTCCATCTACTGTTTCCTGAAGCCTTGGAGTCTTTTGCTTCTAGTAGCAGACAGGAAAGATCATGTAGGTTTTTGTTTGGGTTTTGGAAGTGTGTGGTTTACAGAATCAATTTTAAACATAGAACAAGAGTAAAGAGAAGGAGATAAATAACCAAAGTTAAAATAAGGTACCAGGCGGTTGAAGGATCATGGAACTCTGTGTGATGCAGTGTTCACAAATGATTGAACAAAGAGCTTCAACATATGGAAAGAGTCAACACAGGCTGCTTCCACTGGGGAAAAGCAAGGGCAAGGACACCTGGCCAGAAGCTATAGTTCACCAACCACTATGCAGGGGGGTTTAACAGGCCAGGCTGAAAGTGCTACATATCACTTCTGCCCACATTGACCTTCTATCAGCCAAAACTCAGACCATATGTATCTATAAGGAAGGCTAGGAAATATGGTCTAGGAGCAAAATGATAACAGCTTTGGAAAGGGCCAATCATTTTGTGCCACAGAAGCTGGAGGCGCTGGGTGACCTGTGAAGCTGAGAGGGACTATGGATGCTAGAGAAGTTACAGTCACTCAACACCCCAAGCCTGATGGTCTCTGTTGCTTTTGGCTGGTTTGACCTCACTACTGCAAATGTTTACTTGTATTAAATATTTGTCAATTGAGTGCTACATTTCACTAAGGCCTCAAACTCACTCCTCTGCAGGATTACTTCAGTAGCTGAGAAGCACTCCTACTACTTTCTTAATGTTTCTTTAGAAAAATTAAAAGCACTTCTAGCTAG
The DNA here is from genome assembly GCF_019923935.1 of Bubalus bubalis. Classification (NCBI taxonomy): domain Eukaryota; kingdom Metazoa; phylum Chordata; class Mammalia; order Artiodactyla; family Bovidae; genus Bubalus; species Bubalus bubalis. The sequence goes on from NC_059168.1 coordinate 26,059,597, forward strand.
TCACCTAATTGCAGAGTTGTGTGATCAGTTTTAGATAGAAGCTGAGTTCAGCAACGTGCAAGTATGAAAATTGCCCTATTCATCACCACTAGTTTTAGTTAAACATCCCTGCCTGGGGGGAAAACTCAGACATACATCCAGTTACTCTCCAGATAACAAATCCTTTGGTCTCTTTCAAACATGAGGGGTTTTTGTCTAGATTTCCAGAAGTATGTGCATCAGGAGGAAAGTGACACAGATTTGATGAGCAGCTAAAAGGCTATAAAAGATTTGGTAAACCCTAACTTGTGCTTTACCTGGAATACGTTATTGAAAAAAATATTTTAAAATGCTGACTGTTGTGATACAATGAGACCTACCACGGCCTAAAATGACGTTAAAGCAGGAATTCGAAGACATAAAGTGAGCACCAAAGTTTCTAAGGAACTCAGGTGACCTTGGGATTTCCACTGCACAGAATTTGGGGGACCGGAGACCAAGATTAGGACCTACTCAAGTAGAGAGATCTGCATAAAACCAGAATCCCAAAACTCCCAAAGAAAATTTAACTTATTGCTCAGGGGTAAGCAAAAAACTTGCATCTTGAACTTGATCCTGGTTGAAGACAATAAGACATAACAATGCCCTGTGCATTTATAACACAAGCTGACCTCCAAGTAGATTCTCATTCCCAAAACTTGTTCCCTGTGAGGCTTGAAAACCTTGAATGATCATTGAACTTAAAGTGGTCTCAGGTTGGTAGTCCCCTCAGGCAATAGGCAGGACTGCAATTTCAACCTGGACCTCAAAGAAATTCCACAGATGAAATGCCAAGGCCAATCATTCAGCTCACAGTAAAAAAAAGAAAAAAAAAATCTCAGAACATAAGGAAATAAGGCACTCCAGGCTAGGACTAGCAGAAACAAAACAGAAGAATCAGATCTGCAAAGACTTCAGAAATTGCAATCATCAGGCCCAACATAAAAGTACTAGGTTTAAAGAAATAAGAGTGGCTTGAAAATACAAGCAAAGAACAAAAGACTATAAAAATGGTTGAGCATATATGACAAAGAGCTAAACAGAATTTCTGGAGATGAAAATTTTAATAAATAAAGATGAAAACTCAATAGTCAAATTAAGCATCAAAGTACTCTACCTAGTAAAGTTATCATTCAGAACTGAAGGAGAGAGAAAGAGTTCTCTAGACAAGCAAAAGCTAAAGGAGTTTACCACCACTAAACTGGTCTAACAAGAAATGGTAAAAGGTCTTTTTTAAGATGAAAAGGAAGAGTGCTACTTAGTAATAAGAACGCATATGAAAGAGTAAAGCTTACTGGAATAGTAAATATATAATCAGGGTAGTATGTTAATTACTTATAAAGCTAATATAAAGGCTAAAAGACAGAAGTAGTTAAAACAAGTATGATAATAATAATTAGTTAAGGGATACACAAGATGTGCATGTGATCACATCTTGTGTGTAGTGTAGTGTAGTATGTAGTGTGGTGTCCGACTCTTTGCGACCCTATGAACCATAGCCCACCAGGCCCTGCTGTGCAATTTTCCAGGCAGGAGTACTGGAACAGGTTGTCATTTCCTTCTCCAGGGGATCTTCTTGACCCAGGGTTGAATCTGCCTGTCTTATGCCTCCTGTATTGGCAGGTGGGTCCTTTACCAGCTGAGCCACCAGGGAAACCCAGGTACCCAACATAGGAGTACCTAAATATTAAAGTAAATATTAACAGGCCTAAAGGGAGAAATAGGCAGCAGTGCAATAATAGTATGGGGATATCACTTACATTAGTAGATAGGTCATTTAGACAGAAGATCAATAAGGAAGCATCAGTCCTAAGAAACATGTTAGAGCAGATTGACTTAACAAATATTGACCAAACATTCCATCCAAAAGCAACAGAATACACATTGTGCTCAAGTGCATATGGAATATTTTCCAAGATAGATTATATATTAGATCACAAGATAAGTCAATAAATACAAGAGAACTGAAATCATATCGAGAATCTTTTCCAACCACAATAGTATGAAACTAGAAACTAATTACACAAACAAGACAGGAAAATTCACAAATATGTAGAGCTTAAACAACATGCTACTGAATAACCAATGGGTCAAAGAAGAGAAAAAAAATACCTTGAGACAACTGAAAACGGAAATGAAACATAACATATCAAAATGTATGGAATGCAGCAAAAGCACCTTCTAAGAGAGAAGTTCTGAGTGATAAATGCATACCTCAAGAAACAAAAAAAGTCTCAAGTAAATAACATAACTTTACACCTTAAGGACCTTGAAAAATAAGAACAAAATGTAGACCAAAGTTAGTAGAAGGAATGATGTAAAGATTACCGAAGAATTAAATGAAGCAGAAAATAAAAAGAAAATTAAAAGGATAATGAAACTAATAGCTGGTTCTTTGAAATGACAAACAATATTGCTAAACCTTCAGCTTGAATCACCAAGAAAAAAAGAAAGAGGATTCAAATAGGAGATATTACAACTAATAACAGAAATATAAAGGATCGTAATAGAAAAAGTATTTGCTGATAAATTGGACAACCTAGAAGAAACGTATAAATTTCTAGAAACACACAGTCTACCAAGATGGAATCATTATGAAATATAAAATTTGAACAGATCAGTTAATGGCAAGGAGTTTGAATCAGTAATCAAAAGCCTTCCAACAAACAAAAGTCCATGACCAGAGAACTTCACTGGTGAATTCTACCAAACATTCAAAGGACTAATACCAATTCTCAAACTCTTTCAAAAACTAGAAAAGGGAGGAAATCCTCCAAACACATTTTATGAAGCCAGCATTTCCCTGATACCAAAGCCAGGCAAGAATACTATTTAAAAAGAAAATTATAGGCCAATATCCCTGATGAACATAGATGCAAAAATCCTCAACACAGTATTAGCAAACCACATTAAACAATACAGTAAAAGGATAATACATCATGATTATGTGGGATTTATTCCAGAGGTGCCAGGCATAAAAACATACACACAGATCAGTGGAACAGAATGGAGAGCCCAGAAATTAAACCCACACATTTGTGGTCAATTAATTTATGACAAATGAGCTAACAATATACAATGGTGAAAGGATAATGCCTTCAATAAATGCTATTGGGAAAATTGGACTGCCAAATGCAAAAATTAAACTGGGCCACTATCTTACACTATATACAAAAATTAAGTCAAAATAGATAAAAATTTTGGAAGTAAGAACCTGAAGCCATAAAACTAGAGGAAAACATAGGCAGCAAACTCCTTGACATAGGTCTTGGCAGTGATTATTAAAGTCTTACACTGAGAGCAAAAGCAAAAAAGCAAAAATAGCAAGTTGGGACTACATGAAAATAAAAAGCTTTTGCATAGCAGAAGAAACCAACAGCAAAATGAGAAGGTAACCTACTGAATGGGAGAAAATAATTGTAAATCATATATATGCTAAGGGGTTAATATCCAAAACACACAATGAATTCATACAAATCAATAGTGAAAAAAAATCTAATTAAAAACAAACAAAACATCTGAACAGACATTTTGCCAAAGAAGACATACAGATAACCAACAGGTACATGAAAAGGTGTTCCACATCATTAATCATCAGGGAAATGCAAATAAAAACCACAATGAGATACCACATCTGTTAAAATGGCTGTTATCAAAAAGACAAGAAATAACAAGTGTTGGCACAAATATGGAGAGAAAAAAAACCTTCTGCACCATTGCTAGGAATGTAAATTGGCACAACCACTATGGAAAACAGTATGGAAGTTCCTCAGAAAAATTAAATATGATCCAACTATCCCACTTGTGGCTATTTATCTGAGAAAAGCAAAAACACTAATTCGAAAAATATATATTTTTTCATGTTCATTGAGGTATTGTATACAATAGCCAAGACATGGAGACAACCTGTGTCCATTAATGGATGAATGAATCAAGAAATTGGGTATACAAATGCAATGAAATATTATTCAGCTATAAGAAAGAATGAAAACTTGCCGTTTTCTATAACATGGGTGGACCTTAAGGGCATTATGCTAAACGAAGTATGTTAGAAAAGACAAAGGCTTCATACTTCTCTTATATGTGGAATCTAAAAACAAAACAAGCTCATCGCTACTGAGAACAGATTGGCGGTTGCAAGAGGTAAAGGCTAGGGAGTGGAAGACATGGGAGAACATTTTTTTTTAGTTTAAATTAATTGAATACAATTTATAAAAAATAATTTAAGTTGGAAACTCAGTAGATGAACTAAGCTTTAGAGTAGAAACAGCTGAGAAGAGAATTTGTAGACGAGTCCAGTTCAAGCTTTTAATCTTGAAACTTCAGTTTGGTTGAGGGCAATTTCAAAATTCCAAATTTGTTCAAAGCTGAATTTTCTCTGCTTCTTCAGCTCAGACCTGCTTCAGGCCTCTGAGCCTGAGGTAGGGAAGGTGGCCTTATTAGCTGCTTCTTTTCTCCCAAAATACCTCCCACACTTCTAAGGGCCATTTCTGACCTCGCCATTCCAGTGTCAGAAGAAAAAGGATTAGGGAGAAAGGGAAGCGGTTTCATTTGCCTGGTACTGTGTCATCTGGTGTCCATGCCCTCTGGGAATGAAGACTACCCAAAGATGACACTTTCTCTCCAGATTGTTTCTCAGAAGTACATCTGCTTCCATGTACCCTGGTTGCAGCTCCTTGTTGCAGACAACACTTCTCTGACTGGGAGCTTTTAATAACTCCCTCCAAGCTGGGCTTTGGGCACTTCTTAGGGAGCAAGAAGGCAAGATTCCTTTTCAGATGATCAGAGGCCAGTGCTTTTTGTGGATTCCACTTTGTTCCCTGAAACATACTACCCTTTGCCTCCTATATGTGAAAGGCCATTAGATTCCCTAGTGGCTCAGACAGTAAAGAATCTGCCTGTAATGCAGGAGACCCACGTTTGATCCCTGGGTCAGGAAGGTCCCCTGGAGAAGGGAATGGCTACCCACTCCAATATTCTTGCCTGGAAAATCCCATGGACAGAGGAGCCTGGTGGGCTACATTCCATGGGCTTGCAGAGTTCAACGCGACCTAGTGACTAACACTTTCACTTTCACAGCCCTGCAAACAGGTGAAGCTTCAGCTATGTCCCCAACCTTCACACTTGGCAAGGATCACACCCAAGTCTTTCTTGCTGAAACTCCTGGGGACAGTTCTGGGAGGTTTCCTTGAGGTACTTCCCATTTGTCTTGAAGTGACCGGGGTGGGGCACACTCCTCCCTGACCACATGTGAAGGTGAAGGGAAAAGAAAGCCCTTTCCAAAGAAATCGTCACCTTTCTACCTTCCCTACCTCCATCTCTTTACTCTGTCAAGGTCAATGGTGGGTTCATGAAAGGCAGAGTATTTACACACTTAGCAGGTCCAGAATGGTCCTCACCCATTGTATTGATTTCAGTTTTGGAAGCCTGGCCAAAAGGAAGAGAGAAGTGCCATTTGAATATTTTGTTTCATTGGATTTTAATTAATAATTAAAATCCAAATAATTAAAATCAGTACATTTTTTAATGAAGCAAGAAAATGCAAATAACATGCTATAATTTCTTTGATGTCAAAAATTCAAGACTGAGAATGCAAACCACATAGGGGCAGAAGATATTTACAATGCATATTACAAAGGTTAATACATATTACTCAGACTACACAAAAAATTTGTACAAAGTAATAGAAAAATTGGCAAAAATTTGAACAGGCCCTTTACAAAAGAAGATATCCAAATAACCAGTGAACAAAAAAATGTACTCAAGCTCAGCAGTTATCAGAGAAAAGCAAATCTAAAATATAATAATATATACCATCATATACTCACTAGAACAGTACTCATAAGAAACAGAAAATACCAAGTGCTGATGAGAATAAGGAGCAACTAAATTTTTCCTTTACCAGTGGAGTGGGAGTATAAATTAATACACCCACATTGCAAAACTGCCTATTGCTAGCTAATTAAATCTGAACCTTTGACCCAGCAATTTCATTCCTTTGTTATTTACTCAATAGAGCATATATGTGCTATTAGAGCACATATTAGAGCTATAATAGTACATATATGTGCTATTAGAGCTAATAGAACATATATATGCCACCAAAAGACATTCTCATGAATGCTCATGACGGCATCATTCATGATAGCCCCAAACTGAAAACAATTCAAGGGTCTATAGATAATATAATGGATACATAAATTGTGATATATTCATAAAATGGAATATCATGCAGGAATAGAAATATATGAACTATGGTTACACACAATGAAGTATGCTGCTGCTACTGCTAAGTCACTTCAGTCGTGTCCGACTCTGTGTGACCCCATAGACGGCAGCCACCAGGATCCCCTGTCCCTGGGATTCTCCAGGCAAGAACACTGGAGTGGGTTGCCATTTCCTCCTCCAACAATGAAGTATATGAATCTTATTTATGTTTAAGAAGTTAAGCACAAAAGTATTCATACTGCACAATTTCATTTATATAAAGGTTTGGAAAAAAAGGCAAATCTATAGTATTGAGTCAGGAAAGTGATTTCCTTTTGGGAAGAAGGAGGAAATAGTGACTGGGAGAAAATAGAAATGACATATCCAATTTCACACCCTATTGGTTATTACATGGTGTATTCATTTTGTGATGATTCATTGAACTGTACACTTAATGATTTTTATACTTTTCTGTACCCATTTTATACTTCAGAAGAAAAGCAAGTTTTTTAAGTGAGGGTGGGAGGAAACATGCTCTAAGTAAACAAAGATCAGGGACTTCCCTGCTGGTCCAATAGCTAAGAATCCACAATCCAATGCAGGGGATCTGGGTTTGATACGTCTTGAGGGAAATAGATCCTACATGCCACAATTAAAGATCTTGTATGACTCAAGAAGATTAAAAAAAAAAAAAGCCCCATGTGCTGCCACTGAGACCTGGTGCAGCCAAAGAATTAAATAAACACTGATTTTTATTCTTTTTTATTTCCTTCCTAGATTAATGATACCAAAGAAATCCCTTGATCTCTTTGAGCCTCAGTTTCTTCATTTATGAAATAGGAATGATGTAATTAATCCTTCCCTGGAGGATTGTTGTGAATGTCAAATGAGAGGATATGTAGAAACATGCTTTGAAAACTGTAACAAGCGTCAGTTATAATAGCAGATATATCTAGAAATGACAAAAAATTTCAAGGCCAATTTTTTTTCATTAATTGTTCTCCTTCCAAAAAATCATATAATACCCAGCTCAGATAATGGAGCTCTCCCATACTGTTTAACTCTCATGAGTCATGAATAGATGTACTATATAGCCACACAGATATGTGAGTCTACAAGATAAATTTAGAAGTTTTCATGGTAGCAAAATATTGGCATCTTAACACAACTGACATTTCAATGGACAAGTGTAGGAAAAACTCTTAATCTGGATATCTCAACTATTTGGTTGCAAATAACAGAAACCATCTCAAGCTAACTTAAGGAAAAAAGAATGTGGAGATGTCTCAAAGAACTCAAGGGCAGTAAAACAGTTGGGCTTCTGGAATCAGAAACTATTCAGCCTTGAAGAACGTGGCAGAACTTGCTCTCTGTCTCAGCGGTGCGTCTTTAAGGATGCCTGCTTCATTCTTCTCTCACCACTGGATCTCTTTCCTTCCCTGCACACAGAATGGGGAAGGATGGTCTGAAAACAGTTCTGAGCTGACAGCCTTTCCTCTTAAAAGACCAGTAGAGCTTGAGGGCAAATTTCTTGGCCTTAAAGAAAATTTCCTGGGAGAAAATCAGTTTAATCTGGTTTGGGATGAAAGATCACTCTGGTTTGGTCAGCTGGCCGGAAGTCCAGGGTCATTTAGTACAAATAGGCAAGGCATACATTTTCAGAAAAGGGAGATAATGACCTGGAAAGACACCCATAAAATCTTCTGTTGTAATTTCCTACAGATTTTAACTGTAGTAGTTGCATCACGCAAATTGCCTGCTTTCTATCCTTTTTCTTCTTTGAGAGTTGTTCCCACAACCTTGCTGGGAATGGATATCAAACTACTTGTCACTTGCTATCCAGGTAACAGCTGATTGGGCCAGGGATTAAGATCTGATACGTTACTGGCCACTCATAGTTTTTCTGTATGAAGTTTGGAAATGGGATGTGAAAGCTGGATCACTTACTCATGGATCCTGTACTTGTAAAACCATGGAAGATTGATGTTGGAGTAGCCATGCTAAAACACATTCAGGTAAAGAAAACTGACCTACAGATACACAGTACAGGGAGACAGAAGCAGCTGGCTGGAGAAATGGAAGAAAGACCATGCATGCTGTCTTTTAGAAAAGACACTGACTTGTTTCTGACCTTCTGATTCCCAGTCTTGGTGCAGTTTTAACCACCAATGTGCAGTTGGGTTCCATGAAATTATCTTATCTGTTTTTTATAGGTACCTAACTCCCTCAATCAACTTGAGTAGATTTGTGTTGACTATAACCAGATGAATCTGAATGAATTTGAAAACATCAGGGCTCAGTGAGTGTCCTTTCTACCCCACACAGGTGTGAGATTTTTTTTTTTTTGCTTTGAACTCTGGCCACAGTTGTACAAAATCAATAACTATTTTTAGATTTTCTAACAAGATGTTACTTCACGCCTACTGTGTTTAGCATAAAAAGCATTAACAAAGAAATAAGACACATGGTCCTAGCCTCAGGGGTTGCAGTCTAGTTGAGAAGAGAATACAAAACACACCTAAAACAATTAGAAATGAGCACACAACAGTTTATAATTAAGTATTAAATTGCAGGGCACAGAATCAGCACTACCATATAGGAGACAGAGCAAGATCCTTGTGGTTGGAACCGGCTGAGCTGAGAGAGGCAGGGGAAGGGTTCCACAGTGAGCACACCAGCAGGACTGGAGAAAAGTGTTCACGTGGCTAATTGGTAGGAAATTTGCTTAAAAAATAGTTCTTGTATTTTTGATTACTAGCTTCTGGTTGTTGGAGAGTTCTCTTGTAATGTTGGGAAATTATAAAAGCATACCGCTTTAATTGAACTTGTTCTTCTCTATAATCTTATAGCATTTTCAACACACAATCTGCTTTCACTCACTTCAGCTTAATATAAGGAGATTAAATTTCCTGGGGCTAGTCAGTTCTTTGTCCTACTCAGTGAAGTATTTTGCAACAAACATTAACAATTGTGTCTAAAACCTCACTTTTTTTATTGTATGTTGTCCTGTGTGATGGTGATTAATAGCAAATGAATCATAGTACAGTTGTCTAAATATGAACAAACATGTGCATATTCATATAGCAATTGAAATTCACAAAGCACTTTACCTTATAATATAATCACCCTACAGTGAGTATATAGAACTAATACAAAGAAGTTATAATAAAAGAAAATTGTTATAGTCATTATATATAATCCACTAGGACACACGAAAATATATCCTGGAGAATGAAACAAAAATATATGTACATTCTTTAATGACTTATTATTACAAAATTATTATTAGAATTCCAGAACTGACCTTTGTAATGAATGAACAATGACCTTTATTTGGTGTTAAACTTGCCATAGATTGCATGAACCCTGTGTTAATAAAACTACCAAAATAGTTGTCCTAGTGGTTAGATGACTACTATGATACAGTCTGAAAATTATATTTACTTCATTGTTGATGATGAATCATGTTCCAAAATAATACAATGAAAACTTTGTTTTAAAAGATGGTTCATTTTTTCTCTCTCTATAGCTATTTACAGTGTCAAATTTAACCTTATAGTGATGAACACAAAAGAATTCTGAATAGAGAATTTTCACAATCCTTCTGTCCTTTCTATATCTTTGTTTAAAATGATTTTCTGACAAGGATAATTTTCATTTAATCTTTAAATATTTAAATATTTATTCTTTGTACTTCATAAATAATTAATTAGTATTTATTTTAATTATTTTTTAGAAAATTACAATTTTGTGAATTATGTATCTCTTGAATTTTATTTGGAATCAATACTTATAAAAATTTATTGATTCATTAGTAAGAGAACCAGCAAGATGGTAAAACTCGTCTAAAATATATCTCTTTAATCTTAAAAGTAGTTCTATTAGAATTGGGTACATACATTTATGTGAGTAATTGGAAATTGTATTTTGTTACTTTTTAAGTGTCCTGTTTTAAAGAAATAGTATCTAAATAAAACTAAAAACATATTTACATTAAAATGTTAATTTATAATAGTAAAGATTTTGCCTTAAATTGTTTTTAGAAGTACTTTTTAGAAACCATTTTACATAATAAACTCAAAATGGAGGTGCACAGATATTACCTCCAAAACATAACCCCAAAGCAAGCAAGGTAAAATGTAGTGTAAAACTCCAGTTTGGACTTTTATCTTTGCAATTGACTTGACAACAAAATGTTCAAAGAAAGAATCATACTCAAGAAGTTTACCAATCTGGAAATACCCTATTAGACAAAAAAATAGGGAACTTAGGTGAAAGAAACCAGCATTCAGTAAGCCACGATGCTATGCTAGGCATTCACATAATTATCTCGTAGTAATCCTTACTTTACAAGGCAGATATGATCTCTCTTTTATGCAGCAGAAAATGAACCTCATAGCAGCTAAATAACTTCCTCAAGGAGTCCTGGCTAGTGATTGCTTATCTTGTAAAGTCAGTGTTTTCTCTTCTCTATTCAGTGGATATTTTATCTGAAACCATATCAGCCAATGATCAAGTTAAATGTCAAAAATCCCAGAAACTCAGAACAGCAACTTTTTCTTGAAAAGGTGAAACTAAAAAATGTCTTTCTTATAGAATTATTTGACATTATTAAAACTGTTTCTGCCTATCTCTTTTCAGAGTAAAAAAGAAAAAGGAGAACTCTTTTGGATCAAAGCATGTAAAGAAACTGATGGGGTCCACGTGGACAGAGGAGCCTGGCAGGTTACAGTCCATGGAGTCACAAAGAATCGGACACAACTTAGTGACTAAACCACCACCAGGGCACACTACCCTCAAAATATGGAACATTTTTTCTCCCTCTACAAAATGTAACAACCAAATCTGATGTGTAAAACTTTACTAAATCCCATTTAGGAAAAAAAAAAAAAAAGATATAAGACATATTCCTGGGATAGTTGGAGGAAAATTGAATAAGAGCTGGATTTTGAATGATATTATTAAACTGATTATTAGTTTTGCTGGGTATGAAAATGTTATTATAATCATGTAGGAGAAATTTCCTTTTCTCAGGGATGCATACTGAAATATTTAAGAGTTAAGTGTTATGATACCTGCAACTTATTTTTAAATCATTCAGCAATAATATAAAATATTTATAGATAGATCATTGCAAGGTGATGAAATATGGTAAAATGATAAAAATTGTTGAATCTAGGTGGAGAGTATACAGATATTCATTATAATTTTCTCTAAATTTCTCTTCAGGTATGAATATGTACATAATGAAAAGGTTGGAGTGATAAAAATCTAGCCTGTAAATTTCTGCTTAACCTCACCTCAGTTTTTTTTTCTTTCTTTTTTTCATGGACACCACAAATTACATAAATTAAACAGATGAACTTCAATCAACTGTCCTACAAATTCAAATCAGTTTGATTCAAAAAGTGTTTCATTCATTTGTTGAATGTCTATCCAATTGAAAACATTCCATTTGTGAAATGCTGATTCAAAAGTGATGAAGAAGATAAGAATACAGTTTTTGAGATTAGGATTAGCACACGTTAGGAAATTAGGATAATAAAATAATCAAGAGTGCTGGAGAGTTTAAGAGTAATGGAGAATCTCAGCTGCTGCTGCTAAGTCGCTTCAGTCGTGTCCGACTCTGAGACCCCATAGATAGCAGCCCACCAGGTTCCCCCGTCCCTGGGATTCTCCAGGCAAGAACACTGGAGTGGGTTGCCATTTCCTTCTCCAACGCATGAAAGTGAAAAGTGAAAGTGAAGTCGCTCAGTCTTGTCCGACTCTTAGTGACCCCATGGACTGCAGCCTACCAGGCTCCTCCGTCCATGGGATTTTCCAGGCAAGAGTACTGGAGTGGGGTGCCGTGGGATCTTCACCCTAATTCTTTAGAAATGTGGAAGATTTGAATACAAAGAATTAAAAGATTACAGTTGAATGAATCAAAATGAGCAAAAACATAGAAGTGAAGAAGAGTTTACATGTCTTATGAATCAAAGATATAAAATTGCTATTCTAAACTTCAGATCACTTGAAGATAACTGGTATTTCTTCACTGAGTTGACATAGTTCCAGACTGAAAGTAAGAAACATGGCCAATTCAGCCATATTATAAGCATATGCATCATTTCCTTTAGGTTTTTTGAAATATTGAAAATAGCCATGTTAACTGAAATTTCAGCAATGGAAACCTAATTGAAATTAAAAGCTTACTTATTTGGGGTTTGTTAGGAGAAGGCAATGGCACCCCACTCCAGTATTCTTGCCTGGAAAATCCCATGGACGGAGGAGCCTGGTGGGCTAAAGTCCATGGGGTCGCTAAGAGTCGGAAATGGCTGAGCGACTTCACTTTCACTTTTCACTTTCATGTGTTGGAGAAGGAAATGGCAACCCACTCCAGTGTTCTTGCCTGGAGAATCCCAGGGACGGGGGAGCCTGGTGGGCTACCGTCTATGGGGTCGCACAGAGTCGGACACGACTGAAGCAACTTAGCAGCAGCAGCAGCAGGACTGCAGCCTAGGTAACACAGATTCAAAAAAAAAAAACACTTGAACTGTGTTTCACCAGCTACAAAGTGGGGGAGGCTTATAAAGGTGGAAAGAGCAACGGTACATTAGTTACATGAGTTGTTTATCAAGAATTATAATTGGAGCTGGCAAGAAGTAAAGGTGCTTGTTAAGTAAGGATTGGTCAGGGTCCAAAATGGCTGCAGTGTTATAAGGGGAGACTTTGAGACCCATGAGGTTGCAGTTGGCAAGTGCTGTTCAGAATATGGCTTGTGGTGTCCTTGGGACTGTTACAGTTCAAAGAAAGGTCAAGTCCTCAGTGGTGCAGAGATGTATCCTCAATGGCAGCCCAGTGCATTTTTGTGTGCCTGAACTGTGAGGTCTTAGGTTCCTCTAATTACTTTGTGCATCCATTGGAGGTGCTAGCTAGTAATTTAAGGCCCGGTAACTTTCACTGCCAGTAGCTGTTAGGCTCTTTAGGTGTAATGAAATGATTGTCTGGAGTAAAATGGTAGGCGATAACTAGTGGCAGCTAGTAAAATAGACCCCATGTGAAAGCTCATCTGAGTTCCCCACACACCACACACAAGGGGCTCCAAGATACGAGGGAGATGAACAGTTAATCTCTCTGCACATTGTATCAAGAAGTCATATTCAAAAGTATAGCCCCTGGTTCTTATAAGCATTATCTCAGCCAATTCTAAGAACATTCATTTTCACATAAAACTAAGGCCTGCTTGAAACCTACCAAGTTATGGAGGGTTATGAGTTTCTGATATTCATAAATGAAAATTAGTGATTTGTTAGAATTTAGTGAGGACTAATGCAGTGTTCTAGGAAGATAGGATGCATGCAAAGCTATCAATTCAGTTCAGTTTAGTCTCTCAGTTGTGTCCAACTCTCTGTGACCCCATGGACTGCAGCACGCCAGGCCTCCCTGTCCATCACCAACTTCTGGAGCCTACTCAAACTCATGTCCATCGCGATGGTGATGCCATCCAACCATTTCATCCTCTGTTGTCTCCTTCTCCTCCTGCCTTCAATCTTTCCCAGCATCAGGGTTTTTTTCAATGAGTCAGTTCTTTGCATCAGGTGGCCAAAGTATTGCAGTTTTGGCTTCAGCATCAGTCCTTCCAATGAATATTCAGGACTGATTTCCTTTAGGATGAACTGGTTGGATCTCCTTGCAGTCCAAGGGATTCTCAAGAGTCTTCTCCAATGCCACAGTTCAAAAGCATCAGTTCTTCGACATTCAGCTTTCTTTATAGTCCAACTCTCACATCCATACATGACTACTGGAAAAACCATAGCTTTGACTAGATGGACCTTTGTTGGTAAAGTAATGTTTCTGTGTTTTAATATGCTGTCTAGGTTGGTCATAGCTTTTCTTCCAAGGAACAAGCGTCTTTTAATTTCATGGCTGCAGTCACTATCTGCAGTGATTTTGGAGCCGCAAAATATAAAGTCTGTCACTGTTTCCTTTGTTTCCCCATCTATTTGCTATAGCATTTGTCTATATATGGTTGGCAGAAATTCCCATGATTTTCAGAAAGGATGCTCTTGTTATCAGTACTTCATCAGTACTGTTTTATGTTGCTTATGGTTTTTAAAAGTTGCTATTCTTCCATTCCACATTTGGTTTAGCTTCATCAGGGGTTTTGATTAACTGACAACATGCAGTCGTGTATGTTTGCCTCAATAGTGTTTTAGCCTGGAATTTTACAGTATTAGACTTCAGGATATGTACACATTGTTCAAATAAGTCAAACTAGAATTACAAAAGCAGGTGTATACCTGGTGTTCCCCACTTTTCCCATAGAGTGGCACTGCACTCGTATCCCCAACTCTGTTTCCACTGGGAAATGAGAATGAGTATATAGGAAAGCAAATATAGGGTGTAGTTTGTTCTAGAGTTTTCTCTACTGCCTAAAGCTGTCATTGGCAAAAACTGTTTGAGATCAACAATTCTATTCCTATTACCTGCTCTTAAGTGCTGGAGCTTTCTCTTTTTTGGAACAAAACAGCAGTCTAAACCATACAGGGTAAATTTGACAAATACTGTGATCTTTTAAGCAGCTTCCCTGATAGCTAGTTGGTAAAGAATCTGCCTGCAACACAGGAGACCCAGGTTCGATTCCTGGGTCGGTAAGATCCCCTGGAAAAAGGATAGGCTATCTACTCCAGTATTCTTGGGCTTCCCTTGTGGCTCAGTTGATAAAGAATCCTCCTGTAATGCAAGTAGACCTGGGTTTGATCCCTGGGTTGAGAAGATCCCCTGGAGAAGGGAAAGGCTACCCACTCCAGTATTCTGGCCTGGAGAATTCCATGGACTATCTAGTCCATGGGTTGCAAAGAGTCAGACACAACTGAGAGACTTTCACTTATGATCTTTTAAAATATCTGTCTGTTTACACTTCTTCACTAGAGCATAAAATTGCTAATCTGAGAAGCAAGCCACTGATGGCATTCAGACAAACAGAATTTTTCTAAAAAGATTGTCTTAATGTTCAACCATTAAAAAAAAAATCAACTCAATAAAGTAATGTAAGAATTATTTGCTGTAATAGTAGTTAGAAGTGACAGTATAATCTACTTAGATACAAATGATGGTTTAATTTTTCTGAGTAACAACTGTTTCAAAGTATTAAATTGCAGTTTTATTTCTGCACATGTTACATGAATATATAAAATGTATATGAATATTAGCTTATAATAGATAAAATGGTCAAATATGTTTTTTTTTTCTTTTACTTTTTTAGGTGTATTTTAAGACAACTAAACCACAAAAAATTCTTTGCCCTGGAAAAGGTTAGGCCACAGAAATTCAGCATGAGTGATTGCTCACTCTTCTGTGTAATCTGAGTTTATAAGTATTTATCGAGTTGTGAGCTTGGACCTTAAAAGATGTTGTTGGTAGACTGATTGGTCTAAAGCTGGCAAAGGTGTGTTTGGCCCATGAAATTTTTTAAAACATAATTTAATCAATTTTTAATATTGAAAAGCAGGGAAATTTACATAAAAATCCAGATGTGAGGTTTCTCTTGGAAAAAGAAGAAAGAGAAATGCTTTAGCCACTGGGCTTTTATTCAGTACTCAGCCAGAGTGGTGAATTGGCTGGCCCTTTAGCTGAGTATCTGTTATTCCCTGACACTAATACTGAGGACCAGCTGCCATTTAATATCCTCCTAGTGTTGCTCAGTTGTGACCAACTCTTTGCAACCCCATGGACAAGTAGCCTGGCTGGCTCCTCTGTCCATGGAATTCTCCAGGCAACAATACTGGAGTGGGTTGCCATTCCCTTCTCCAGAGGATCTTCCCAACCCAGGGATCGAACCCAGGTGTCTCCTGCATTGCAGGCAGATTCTTTACCATCTGAGCCACCAGGGAAACATAACTTAAATAACTTAACTTAGCTGAGTACCTGTTATTCCTAACACTGATACTGAGAACCAACTTCCATTTAATAGCATGCTAGTGCTGTATGTTTTTTTATACTCACCTGCTTCACTCATCTACTTCCTGGCCTCTGTAGAGATTTGAGTGTAGGATATTTGAGTTAACTTACAGAGGCCTTGGGATATTTATGGAATTTCTCCTACTGTGTTACTCTGTAGGCTCAGTCCCATAAAAGTGGGAGGGGGTTCCAATTTCAGCATGCTGCCCATATATTTTTAAGAAAAATACAAATTAGTTGATTTCTATTCAGGTATGATTTCATTTGTTAATGATATCGTGTTCTTTTAAAAATGCACTGCCTTAACATTTCCAATTATGTTCTGTAAAATTCCAGAAAATGGTGACTGGAAAACAAATGCCTGTCTAGTCAATTAAGTTAGAGAAACACTGAACAGTGGTGTCCCTTCTTGATTCATAATGCATGGAAATTTACAGAAGGCTCTGAGAAGTCCTGGAGCAACTTCAATGAATGCTTAATCAAATAAACGTATTTGGCAGAGGAAGATTTCTCTGAAAAAGTATTCCTTAAAAAATCTTCACTTGGAAAATGTCTCATCCATCCATCCAATCCCCTGTTCACTTACTCAACAAATAGATATTGAGTACCCATTAGACTAGAGTCTGTGAATAGGACAGAGATGGCCATGACCAGTACTTTTACTTTATATGAGCCCCTCGTTTCTCATGAAGGCTATCTCAGGCATTAACCGCACTAATTTTTGTTTGCCACCAACAGTAACTTTGTCAATAGAGAGAAAGAAAAAGTTGTAAAGAAATATTGACAAATCTGGCTGCTGCTGCTGCTAAGTCGCTTCAGTCGTGTCCGACTCTGTGCGACACCATAGACGGCAGTCCACCAGGCTCCCCCGTCCCTGGGATTCTCCAGGCAAGAACACTGGAGTGGGTTGCCATTTCCTTCTCCAGTGCATGAAAGTGAAAAGTGAAAGTGAAGTCGCTCAGTCGTGTCCGACTCCTAGCGACCCCATGGACTGCAAGCCTACCAGACTCCTCCATCCATGGGATTTTCCAGGCAAGAGTACTGGAGTAGGGTGCCAGATATGGGGTATTATAAAGAAGACTGAATGGGGAAATTGCAATGCCTTGACTGATGAAAAAATGTGAGCAAGCTTTGGGACAAAGGAAACTTATTTGAGGCATATGTATCAATTAGGATGCTTGGGGCTATGAATAGAAGAAAATTCAACCAAAGAGACACATTTAATAAGGAAAATTATCTTCCTTATTGAGAAATTCAAGGGTAGAGTAATTCCAAGCTTGCTTAATTCAGTAGCTTGAAATCAATGATTAAGCTTCTTTCCACATTTTCTCTCTTTCATGCACAGTGGGCAGGTCTTTCTCCTCAAGCTTGCCTCTCCATGGGCATAAGACAGCTGCCACAGCTCCAAGCATCACATCCTTACATAATAATAATCATAGCTAAAATTTAATTTGTACTTTTGATAGGCCAGATACTGTTCTAAGCACTTTACATATATTAATTCCTTTGTTCCTTACAACAACCCCATGAGTTGGTTCTATCATCCTATTCCACAGATAAGAACATGAAGGTACAATAAAGTTACGTAACTTGTTCAGAGTCACCTAGTTAGTGAGTGACATCACTAAGATACAGCTGTAGGAAGACTGGCTCCAACAAATGAAGAGGGTACTTTTTCCTGTTCCCTTATAACAGCAAGGAAAAGTCTTTAGAACCTTCTGCTACTGCTACTGCTGCTAAGTCACTTCAGTTGTGTCCGACTCTGTGCGACCCCATAGACCGCAGCCCACCAGACTCCCCCGTCCCTGGGATTCTCCAGGCAAGAACACTGGAGTGGGTTGCCATTTCCTTCTCCAATGCGTGAAAGTGAAAAGTGAAAGTGAAGTCGCTCAGTCATGTCTGACTCTAGCAACCCCAAGGACTGCAGCCTACCAGGCTCCTCCGTCCATGGGATTTTCTAGGCAAAAGTACTGGAGTGAGGTGCCATTGCCTTCTCCGAACCAATCACCCTAAGGGGAATGAAATTATCAAGGATAGTTTAGAATAACCAAGATTAATCATACACCAACTAAATGTGGTTTATTAAAGGATGGGGCTGGTGTTTCACACTTGGAGCTCAGATTCACTGAGGCAGTAGTTGGAGTCATGAGAGCATGAAACAAATTTCCAAGGAAGACGGTATAAAGACCAGAGGGCTAAAAACCAAACCTTAAAAAAGCTGAGGGGAAGGATGGTTGAAGCAATATAGTCCAAATGTTAAGAATTGTATAAGCTATGTGGTAGGTACATGGGGTTCATTATTTAATATCATTGTCTATTTTCATGTGTGACTGAAAATTGCCCTAATAAAAATTTTTTGAAAAACAACAAAAACCAACCATGGAGACTTTGGAAACTCTCTCTCACTATGAAGGCACTTCCTATAGTTGCTTTTCCAACCCTTCTGCAGCCTTGTACTTTCCTTATCCCTTGTCTAGGGTTTGAACCCACTCTTGTGCTTTGAGACAATTTCAGGTCCCAGGCTGGGAGAATATAAGAAGCCCTAGGACTTCCCAGGTGGTCCACGGTTAAGAATCTGCCTCCCAATGCAGGGGAAATGGGTTTGATCCCTGGTCCAGGAGGATTCCACATGCCATGGGGCAACTCAACCCTTGAGCCATAACTACTGAGCCCACACACAGCAACAACTGAGCACCTAGAGCCCATGCTCCAGAGAACAGCCCCCACTTGCCACAACTAGAGGGGCCTCCTGGGCAGCGCTAGTGGTAAAGAGCCCGCCTGCTAATGCAGGAGATGGAAGGGACGCCCGGTTCAATCCCTGGGTCCGTAAGATCCCCTACAGGAGGAAATGGCAAATCCACTCCAGTATTCTTGTCTGGAGAATCCCCATGGACAGAGGAGCCTGGTAGGGTACAGTCCATAGGGTTGTAAAGAGTCAGACCCAACTGAAGTGACTTAGCACGCACATATGCAGCAATGAAGACCCAGGGTGGCCAAAAATAAATAAATAAAACTAAAAACTACAAAATAATAAAAAAAGAAGCTCTAGTTTGGTCTTTCACTGGTTCAGTTTCTAGTCATTTCTGCCACTGATCTCCTCTGGCTAGTCTCTGACTTCCTTTCCTATCACCATTACCACTTGTCTTAGAACCTAAATTTCTCAACCTTGATCCTCAATTTTTCTATGGCCTGGTCCTGATAAGATACCTGCCTGTAGACAAGTCATCTAACTGCTGAGGCCTGTTATTTTCCAGAAACATAAGGCTTTTCTTAAAGGACAGTAATTGTGGGCCTTATTATGAAACCTTTTAAACTAATAGCATTCAAGTCTGGCATGTCCCTTTCACCATGAATATGTCATCTGAGAGTTTTCTTACAACTACATCCCCGTGTGCTTATTGATAATATAACCTGTGACTTGACTCCTGTGCTCATCTCCTTCATATTTGCTTGATTATGAAATTCTGCTTAGATTCTCAAGATCAGTATTCATACCCAGCTTTTTTTTTTTTAAAATGCAGTTCCTGATGTTTTTAGGGCTTCCTTTGTGGCTCAGCTGGTAAAGAATCTGCCTGCAATGCAGGAGACCTGGGTTTGATCCCTGGGCTGGGAATATCCCCTAGAGAAGGGAACTGCTATCCACTCCAGTATTCTGGCCTGGAGAATTCCTTGGGGTCGCAAAGAGCAACTTTCACTTTCACATGCTTTTATTTATTTATGACTGCATTGGGTCTTAGTTGCAGCTAACGAGCTTCTCTCTACCTGTGGCACTCAGGGTTTGTTGCCCTGAGGCATGTGAGATTTTAGTTCTCCAACAAGGGATCCAACCAAATCAAACCCACATCCCCTGCATTGGAAGGTGAATTCTTAACCACTGGACTGCCAGGGAAGTCCCCGTGCACAGCTTTAATAGCAGGAAATAAAGAGCTTTCAGAGAAGGTAAACTGGAAAGGAGTCCTTGCAGATGTGGAAGAAAAATAAGGGAAAGGGAGCTCAATGTTACCATTTAGATTTTTGAAACATGAGCACCCCACCATATTGCACAAGCAAAGGACAGTGCTAGCAAGAAGCAAAAGATGAAGTTGGCAGAAATGTATAGTTTATTGTAAAAAGAAAACAAAGCATAACAAAGCAAATGAATAATGTAAATGAATTTGGGCACGAATGCTCAATTGCTTACATAAATGGCTGATATTAGCATTTTCCACAGCCAAGCATGTTTAAACATTTTGTAGTTTTGCAGAATTTATATCACTGGGCTCCAAGTAAAAAGTGTTTCTGATACCACCCACTGTGTTGTAACCATAATCTCAATCATCTCTTGTGCATGACACTCACTTTAAAACACAAAAGCGCATCTGGCTCTGAGGCAGCTTTGGCCTCCAAGGCTGTGGGGATTGCATGCAGGATGGTGATAGCGTGATCAACTTCCTCTCTTAAGAGGAAGTGGGGCGGGGGGTTGGGGAGAGGGGAGCTGGGCCAACCTCTGCAGAGTGGTGCCAAGGAAAGGGAAAACATCCAGTGAACTACTTGAGATGCCCCAAATTTAATACTGAGTATCTACAGTGTACAATGTATAACCAAAGAAATAAATCTCCTTGCTGAACTGGAGATTAGTATCTCAGCAGGGGTTATTATTCCCCATACCATTTTTTTTTGGACACAGCATTCCTTTGGTGAATCCTGTGGGATCCCTTCCCAGGACAATGTTCTAAAATATGTAAAATAAAGTTCATAAGATTTCAAAGGAAACAATTATATTGAAATAGTCATCAAAGTATTAAAGAAACTAAATTTGTAATACAGTAATATGTATGCTCTTACTTTAACAAGATCTAGTGGTGAGTCTAATAATTCCTGTAATTTTAAAATAACATTGATTGTATATGTTGAGAGTTTTGTAACAACTTAAATGTGATATTAAAATATCAGCAATCTCTGATGACTACAAACTCACAGGTATCACTGCTGCTCCTCTGGTTTGTTGTCTACATTCATTAAGAAAGAAATGTTAAATTTCAGCTCAGCTCAGATCAGATCAGATCAGTAGCTCAGTTGTGTCCGACTCTTTGCGGCCCCATGAATCGCAGCACGCCAGGCCTCCCTGTCCATCACCAACTCCCGGAGTTCACTGAGACTCATGTCCATCGAGTCAGTGATGCCATCCAGCCATCTCATCCTCTGTCGTCCCCTTCTCCTCTTGCCCCCAATCCCTCCCAGCATCAGAGTCTTTTCCAATGAGTTAACTCTTCACATGAGGTGGCCAAAGTACTGGAGTTTCAGCTTTAGCATCATTCCTTCCAAAGAAATCCCAGGGCTGATCTCCTTCAGAATGGACTGGTTGGATCTCCTTGCAGTCCAAGGGACTCTCAAGAGTCTTCTCCAACACCACAGTTCAAAAGCATCAATTCTTTGGCGCTCAGCCTTCTTCACAGTCCAACTCTCACATTCATACACGACCACAGGAAAAACCATAGCCTTGACTAGACGAACCTTTGTTGGCAAAGTAATGTCTCTGCTTTTGAATATGCTATCTACGTTGGTCATAATTTTCCTTCCAAGGAGTAAGTGTCTTTTAATTTCATGGCTGCAGTCACCATCTGTAGTGATTTTGGAGCCCAGAGGTTAATAAAAATAACTAATTTTCCCCCCTCCAGGTTCATAAACTTGTGAATTGAATCTCCTTGGACTTTGTGGACCTCAGATTAAGAACTTCTCATTGGGTGGGTGTGTGTGTGTGCGTGTGCGTGCGCACATGTGCTCAAACACGCCCTTCAGACAGAGTAGCATGTTGGAACAATAAATTACCTAAATAATTAAAATATGAGATAGAATAGGATAAGTAGTCTAGGATTGCAGGAGCAAAGCACTACGGGGAATCAATAGGGAGAGGAAATCTGAAAAGGCCTAAAAATAGGTGAAGGGGAAGAAAAGAGAGGGGAGATAAGGGAGGAAGGCATTTTACCTTCTTGGTCATCTTTTTCGTCTTCCCATCCTCTTCCTTAGCTCATTATACTGACTAAAGTTGAACTGGCTTTTGGAGTTAGCCCTAGGTGGAATATGACTTAGAGTAGCTCTCAGTTTGGTCTCACTATCTCTTGGCCCTCATAAATTATTGAGTACCCAAAGAGCTTTGTCTCTGTGGGTTATATCTATGAACATTTATTGTACAGAAATTAAAATTGAGAAATTTAAAAATATTTATCAATTTATATGTTCACATAAATAGCACTTTTGGTGACACATCACTTTTATTTTCACTGTTATTATTCCTATAATAACAAAAATATTAGTGAGGAAGGGGACATTGTCTTATATTTTTGCAAATCTTTTTCAACTCTGGCTTAATAAAAGCGGGTTGGAGTCTGCCTTTGCTTTTGCATTCACTGTGTTGCAATAGCACCTGTCATATAGCCCCTGGAAAGCTCCACTGTATTCTTGTGAAAGAATGAGTAAAACAAGCAGATAATATCTTAATATCATTGTGAAAATGGTTTTGACTGTGTTGATCCTCAGGGGCCTGAGACCTTACTTTGAGATCTTTGAGTTAAGGATTTCTTCTGACATTTTTCTTCTTTGTTTTACGATTTGAATTTTCTTCAACTATGGAAAAAGACAAGTTCTATAACTAGAAATAAATGATATGCATGTACTTGTTGTGTTTAAATATATGTGTTGGATATCTCTTGTTGCCCCTCCAGATGTCCAGCTGTCCCTCCATTTCTCCATCTTGTTCTGTGACCTACAAGGATAATGTCAAGAGGCTCCAGTTGGGCTTGGCCCATGGGTAGCACCTGTGGGAGATCAAAGGGTGGGAGGAGAATGGGGTTGGGGTACTCGAAGAGGGCTCACTTGGTCCTTCACCACAGGTCAGACCCTCTGCATACAATGCTTTCCAGGTTCCTACTTTTATCCCTTCAGGCACAGAGGTGCTGCCATGTTTCCCTATTACTAGCCTGAGGGGATTAGATTTTATGATTTATCTCTACCCTGCCTGCACCTTTGAAAACATTCCCTTTATTACACTCTCCTCAAAATTCCTAATTTGGGTGCACCATCTGTTTCTTGCCAGACTCTGACTAATGCAAGCTATGAGAGTTACATGACCTTAAGGATAAACTTCAGTTCAAGTATTACCCATGGCATCCAACCCACCTGATTTTTAATGGAAATTAGAAAGCTCTGAAGCCCTGGTGTCTCAGAGCCTAAGGTCTTTCATGGCTTGGGAAAGAGAGGACTGGGTGCCTTGACAACCTACTGACTTCTGCAGAGATTTCTTGGTTTTGTCTCTGCTTGATTTTACTTTCATCTGTGCATAGATAAAACAGAAACATAGCTGCAAAACTATTTATAAATGCTCTGGGCAGCAGTGTGCCCATGCCAGGCAATAGATCATGATTAGCCTGAATCAGTGGTTCTCAAGAATGTGGTCCCTGGATCGGCAGCAGTGGCATCTCAGGGGCTCTTGTTAGAAAGGCATATTCTGAGGCCCTACCTGGGACCTACTGTGTCAGAAGCTTTAGGGGTCGGGCCAAACAATCTGTATTTTAACAAGTCCTCCAAGGGATTTAGATACTTGTAAAGTTTAAGAACCTCTACTCTAATCAACTGTGACATCACAGTTCTCTAATTTCCTGGCCTCCCTTGCACTTGGGGGTGGTCATGTAACTCCCTCACACTCTACTGCCTTCAACTTGGGCATCTTACTCTGAAGACATGGGAACCATCTTGTGATCTTGGGGCGATAAGATCATTGTAGAAAAACTGACCCTGACATCACTGCTCACCTCCAAAGTTCTTCTGTGAAAAAAATGCCACCCCACACCCTCCAGTCATTTAAGCCTCTGTTTAAGTTTTCTGATAGTTGTAGTTAAACATTTCTAACCAACACAATATGGTTTTTGGAAAAGACTTTTTCCCCTCATGATGATAAGAATTGTAAACAATATTTTAATATTAAAATAAGTGTTAAGTATGGGGTAGAGGGCAAAATTCTCTGGATTTTAAAGATAATTTTTAGCACATGTAGCCCAATTCTTGCTAAATTCCCAGATACCTTGGGATAAAAGAGCCTCAGTATTAAGAAGTCCTTCTCTGAAATTGTTTGAGAAACACTTTCAACAGAAACAATATTGTGGATTCATGAAAGTCAGGGTTGAACATTTCTAAGAAAGTGGCAGTGGTCAATAAAAGGGAAAACTTGTTTTCCTACTCTTACTCACCACACTTCTGACACCAAATGTGTGGGTTGTTTTCCTTATGTTATACAATTCTGACACTAACTACCCGGAGTTAGCACAGATCCCACAGGTTTCAAGGTTTTGTACCACAGGTTTCAAGGTTTAGTCCCACAAGAACAACCCCGACTTAAGGGGCTGTCATCAGTTCCAGGTTGTGACCTGTACTTCTAACCGATTAGGTATAAATCAGGGGTTCCCACAACCCCCTCCTTGGGTTTGATACTTTTCTAGAGGAGCTCACAGAACTCAGCTCACAGGGAAACACTATCACCTGCTTTTTATAAAGGATAAAACTCAGAAACAGCCAGAGGCTTCCCTGGTGGTCCAGTGCTTCAGATTCTGTGCTTCCAATGCAGGGCACATGGATTCTATTCCTGGTGAGGGAACTAAGATGTCACATGCTTCTTGGCGAGGCTAAAAAAAAAACAAAACAAAAAAACAAACCAGAAACAAAACTCAGGAAGCCAAACGGAAGAGATTCATAGGACAAGCTATGTGAGAAGGGTGTGAACTTCCATGCCCTCGCGGGGCTCACCACCCTCCTAGCACCTTGATGTGTTCACCAACCCAGAAGCTCGCCAAAACTTGTCATTGAGGGTTTTTATGGGGGCTTCATTATGTAGGCAGGATTGATTAATTCATTAGCCACTGGTGATTAAGCCCATTTCCAGCTCCTCTCCCCTCACCAGAGGCCAAGTCGAAAGTTCTAACCTTCTCATTACATGGTTGATTCCTCCAGCAACCAGCCCCCATTCTCCAGGAACTACCTCATTAGCTTAAATTCAGGTAGGGTTCAAAGGGGCTTATTATGAATCACAAAAAATCCTCTTGACACCCGTATCAAGAAACTACAAAAGTGTTAGAAGTGCTGTGCCAGAAACCAGGGATAAAGACCGAATATATAATTATTATAACCACAATATCAGTTAATAAATTCCATAAGCAGCAATATGCATCATCTACCATAGCACATGATTCACAGTGAATGGTTAGTAAATATTTGTAGAGCAGAGCTGGTGAATTTTTTCTTAAGTGAAGAAAACAGGTTTATTAGTGGAACATTTATTTTCAGTGGTTAAGAAGGGAGTGGGTCAGATGAGACTACTTGAAGTATGACACTGATGCTTGTCAGAGACTACAGTATCTGCATATAAGAGGCACATAAATATGCTGAGTGAATATATGAAATTTCTTCTAAATTTCTCCTAAAAATTCTTTATAGAGAATTTCTTTCTCTATAAAGATTCTTATTCAACTGTGACAAGCATTACCTTAGGTGCTATTATGTACCATATCCCATTTAATCTTTAAAAGTCATGTGGAGTAGGCAGCACTGGATTACCAAGGGTGGGCTTAGTGTACCAGTAAAACTGGGGCATATCCAATTTGTTTGGAGAAAATTGATACCTGATGTCTTATTTAGAAAAGAACTTGAGAGTACTACAGTCAACATTGGAAAAATCGGGACCTTTTCTACATTACGTTTAGCATTATTTCTATTTAAAATTATGTACTGGGGAGTGCTTTGTATTACTAAGAGTGCCCAAAACTCTTCATCTGACTCTGGAAGAAGATGTTATGATTCCTATTTTACAGAAAAATAAACCGAGGCTTGTTTACTAGCTGAAGAGCTCAGTTACTAGCCGAAGCCACATAGCTAGTTTTTAACAGAGCCCATTGTGATGATACTCAATGACACATTATATGTTAACGATAATACACACCAATTTTGTGAATCTTCTTGGACCTTCCCTATTGGTTTAGTTTTTTAACTAAATAAAGTACGTAACAAAGTAAACTTAAAATCTTTTTGATCCTTGTTGTACTCTCAGCACCTAGAAGAGTATTCAGTACATCCTTATTTTTAAAGTACATCCTTATTCCTGATTGAAAGAAGGAATGATGGACAATCATCAGCCCACCTAAATGACTGTGCTTTGTATTAATTTCTAGGCCAACCAAGGGAAAGTGAGAAGGAAATCAAGCAGACCAAGAAAATTCTCTGATGACCTTGCTTGGATTCTCAAGACAAGGGTCCCGAGATGTCTCCATTTGTAGGATCTTTAGCATGATTCCTATTTTGGAAGCTGGGATCCTAGATTCCCTTACCCCTATATAAGGCATGTCAGGCAAAGGAGTATGATCTAAAGAAATAGATTCTATAAATCATTTAAGAAATATTTCCTGAGAACCCATACTGATCCCATACTGATAATGAGGGGGACAAGAGAAAGGCAAAATCTAAATGGGCTACTTCTTTGTTTATTATTTTTCTTCCCAACATGCAAACATAGGGAAACTGAGTTTTAACTTAGTGTTTCCATTACCTATGATACCTCAATCACTGGAGTGCATAAAAACTACGTGTGAGAATTGTCTAAAAATTCACTTGTCTTATCCCCTGGGTCCCTGCTATCAGAGATGTGAGTGGACCCAGGAATCTGCTCCCCAGGTGATTCTGATGCTGGTGGTCTAGCCATCATGCTATATGAAACACTATCCTTACACAAACTTGAGTAGATTAAGAAATCTGAATGGCAATCAAGCCTTTATTTCTGCTCTCCTCACATCGGCCAGAACAATCACCCTATTCTTAAATCTGCCCTTCTCCCCAAAACACTGACAGCACCTGAGTAACATTGTTTTGGGTCTTAGCTTAACTGTCTGCCCAAACCAATTTACACCAAAGTATGAACGAAGGTTAAATTCTCTCAGGGCATTTTCATTGGAAAAAAAAAAAAAAGGCAACTAAAGGTATTAGAATGTCTTCATTACATTTTAATTTTCTTTTTGTTGGGCGTGGGGAAGGAGCAGAGAATCCCATGGACAGAATCCCATAGACAGGTGAAAAGGGACCTGGAGAATCCCATGGACAGAGGCGCCTGGTGGGCTACGGTTCATAGTGTCATAAAGAGTCAGACATAACTGAAGTGACTTAGCACGCACGAATGCACCTTTTAGTCTAATTCAGTTGCTGGAAGAATTATGTCCACTTCTCTCATCCTCTTATTGAATCATTCATTCTAGATTAATCCTGCATTAAGCCTTGTCAGGTAAATTTACAGGAAAGATCCTTTAGGTCATCACCGTCTCTATCATGTTTCAGTTACAGCAAGCATCATCTTATAATTTATTTTTGTACTTCAGCTCTACGTACAGGGCCTGACAAATAGCAGGCGTTCAATAACCGTGGAGCAAACGAATGTCAAAGACTAGGCCAAGAGTTTCTAAAATCAATGTTGACTAAGAAACAAAACAAGGAAATGCTAAGGGCTGAATGCCAGGTAGTGCGGAAGGAATAAAAATAACCCCTAACAGCACAGAGGGAGAAGGCGATGGCACCCCACTCCAGTACTCTTGCCTGGAAAATCCCATGGACGGAGGAGCCAGGTAGGCTGCAGTCCATGGGGTCGCTAAGAGTTGGACACGACTGAGCGACTTCCCTTTCACTTTTCACTTTCATGCATTGGAGAAGGAAATGGCAACCCACTCCAGTGTTCTTGCCTGGAGAATCCCAGGGACGGGGGAGACTGGTGGGCTGCCGTCTATGGTGTCGCACAGAGTCGGACACGACTGAAGCGACTTAGCAGCAGCAGCAGCAACAGCACAAAATCCTTCCGAAAGAATCACCTGTCTCATTTTCTTACATCGCTTTTTGGCCTCTCCAGACACCCCAATTTCCCGCTCTCTAACTCCTTTTCTTTCCTTATGGGGACAGGTCAGGCAGGTTGTCCAGTGCAGCTGCTTTGATTGGTCGGCGATGATTTCATTGTTAGGGAACATCCGGGCCTTTCTCCTTCCCGCACCACCTCCCTCAAAGCCCTGCCTTCTGAGTTTCCCTCTCCCGCGTGCGCCCCACCCGCTGGCTAAAGCAAAACAACCGCCTCTCCTTTGATCGCTTCTTGTCCTCGCCTGCGCCATCCCTCTCGTCTCTACGTCTAAGAGAGGCGTTTATATCTTCCAATGAGGGCCTAGTAGGACTTTGTTTGCCAATCAGCAGCGAACCCCCTGCAAATCCGGGTGGGACTAGGCCTCCACACCTATAATTGGACAGCCCATTGGCTCCTTTATGGCGTTTGGTTTTACGCAAGGCTTAGAGGTCAAAAATAAAGGGGCACGGTCCTCACAGAACGAAAAGGCTCCGCACAGACTTTCTGGGTTTGACCGTTTTGGAGGACTAGCCAATCGCTTTTCGAATACTTCCCCGCCTTTTGCGCGTTTATTTAAAAAAAGCCGGTGTGACGGACTTGGAAATTGGTTTCGTGACAGACATGTAAAGAAAGCCAATGATTGAAAGTTCGGGCCACCATTTGGACCAATAAGAAAAGTGAATCGCTAGGGTCTGGGCTCTGAGAGGCAGAGCGCAGGTGAGCGTTACTTGATTGACGACGGTCTCTACTTATGGCTGTTAGGGTGGGTTGGTCCCTTGCATCTGGGCGGCATAGCAGAGGCGGGGCTGAATGAAGTAAAGGGTAATGAAGGGTTGGGTCTCACTCAGTGGGCGGTGTTTGATGGATAGCTGACCTTGCCAATTGAAGATGGTCACTTGTGTCCAATGGGAAACTAAGAACCCAGGGGCGGGGCCCTGTGGGCGGGGAAAACTAAGGACGGAGGTACTGGGGCTGCCGGACTGGGTGGGCTGTGATTGACGGACCGGCCAGCTAACCGACTTCAGTGAGAGGCCGCGTGGCGTCCCAATGGGTGGGAATGGGGGCGGGGCTCTCCGAGGGGCGGGGAAGGACAGGGTGCGGGGAGGGGGTTGCAGAAGGAGCGGAGCGGCTGCTGCTCAATGGCGGAAAAGCCGCCGGTGCTCTGACCGCCTCGTCCCCCTAGCAGTTGCGGGGGAGTTTCCTGCCGGCGCGGCTGGAGTCTCTGTTTCTCAGGGTTTGGTGGCTAGAAGATGCTCCAGAGAGACGAGGCTGCGGCGGAGGAGGTGGCGGCGGCCGAATCGGCAGCGGCGCTAGGGTGGAGAGAAGGCGGCAGCAGCGGCGGCGGCGGCGGCGTGCGGGGCCCGAGGGTGTAAACAGCCCCGGAGGCGGCGGAGGCGGTGGCCTAGACCCCGAGCGGGAAGCGGCGGCTGAGGCAGGGTCGCGCCTCCGTTGGAAGCCTGGGCTGAGTGCAGCAGGGGGGCTCTGCGGCGGTCGCGAGCGGACGCCCTAGACCTCGCCTCCCTCCCTCGCCCCAGGTAAGGCCGCTGGGCGACCCGCCGAAGGGGAAACGGCTCGCGGGCACCGCGGAGGCCCCGGACGGTTTTCGGGGTGCCGCCGAGCCTCGGCTGGGATCTCTGCCCGCCTAATCCTCGCCTCTTTTCTTGGGCCGCGGAGCCCGGAGGAGCGGTATGCCGGGCCTGGCTCCTGGCTAGGCCCCTTCCCCAGCCGCCGCCTCCGCTCTTGGCCGAGGTTGGGAGAGGCTCGGGGCCGGGAATTTTAGTTTGTTTCAACGTCTGAAAGTAAACTGCTTGTTCCTGTTCTCTGCGAGCATCTCTATCATCTGAAAGCACTGGGGCTACTCCAGGCCTTAACTCGTTCCTTCCTGGTGCATGCCTATATGAAAACACTACCTTTTCCCATTTGTTTCCTCATTAGCTTCTGCCCTCTGCGCTCCACTTCACTTCCTTGTTAAATCTTTCTCGCTCTTCTGTCTCTGCGTCCTAACACCTTCTTTTTCCTTAGTGACTTTAAATCGTTTCTCTTTCTCTTCTCAGCCGACTCCGGGCTTCCTTCCCTGCCCTTCCCAGCAGTCCTTTTCGGATGTCTCTT
Source organism: Bubalus bubalis (assembly GCF_019923935.1). Lineage (NCBI taxonomy): Eukaryota > Metazoa > Chordata > Mammalia > Artiodactyla > Bovidae > Bubalus > Bubalus bubalis. The sequence goes on from NC_059168.1 coordinate 26,089,763, forward strand.
TTTACCAGTAAAGCTACTATCATCAGTATTCCAAATCCACCAGAGGCCCATTAAGAATAGACTGACCAGTTTTAAGCGGCAGATCAGTTTTTTAATTAACTGAGCCAATATTCTTTTTAAAAAATTGTGTTATTAAATGCAGAGTGTGGAAATAGCCTTGAAGTTATTTTAAAAATGAAGAGCTCAGTGAGTGTTGTAAGAGTTATTTCATTTTTCAAGTTGCATGACCTCCAATGTCAGATTGACTAGCTCTAGAACATTTGCCCATTTTAAGCCTTTAATAGCGACTCACATTCATCAGTATTCAAGTTGGCTTAAAAACAACTTGGAAACTTTAGAGAGAAGACATAACAACAACTAGGAAGCTGTTTTGATGAAGGCACTGCTAACTACCTTTTAAAATAGGCTCTACATGTTTAACGTATCAAAATAAAGTTGGCGGGAGTCTTGTAAAAAGGATTATTTAGGAATTTGAGTAGTCTCAGTGTTATGTAGCTATTTTAGGAGAAACATTCTTTTTCGGTTAACAATCGTTTACAACTCCTGTGATGTGAGAATTACCGAGGTTTATTGCGGGATTAACACAGGAACTCATTTTATTTGCGCTACTGCGTGGATGTAGAAGTGGTAAATTGTTCAGGGTAGATAGTGCAAGCCAGTATGTTCCAGTGGATGGAAAAGTATGCCACCAACACTGAATGTTAATAGACATTATTTCATTTACTTTTTCTGTTGGGCAATAGCAAAGTTACTATTGTTGGCCTACTTTTAAATAGTGCATTTCTAAATAAATAGGCAGGTTATTCTAATTATTATTATAGTAGTCTTTTCCAAGTGTACAGCCTTCTAAAAAAATACAGCTAAAATTACACTATTGAATAGTGGTAATTTATTAAAGGAATGATTTTGTAGGCTTCTTGAATGGACAATGGTTTCAATAGCACTTTTATTTAGTATTTTAACAGATTTTGTTAGTCCACAGATTTTCAGGGATAATTCTGATTTTTACTGTGCTGCTTTCTCTCAGTGGCTTCTTTGTCTATTTTTTTTAAATGGTCGTTTGTATTTTCTCATCATTTATTTTTGCTCTCATAAAGTCTTACACAATTTCTGCAGTGTTTCTTTATGTTGCATTGTCAATATGGAATAGTATTTTTATTTGATCTTTCATAACCATTAAGATTTCCCCAGTTTCTTGGACATTATCCTTTCGATTTGTTCATGTTGTGATTCTTCTCTTAGATGTGACCAACAGAGCTTTAAACACCTGTTTTTTTATACTGGGTGTCTGATTTTCTGTAAAGACTTGAGGAATAAGTGAAAGCCTTTTCAGTTTGTCTGCTAGGTCAGTAAATACTATTTTATGTTAGTAATTCACATATAATTATCAAATCCCTTAAGAATACATCATTTAAAGAAGTGGGATAGTGTCTAAAATAAGAACACCTCGTTCACAATTTGACAAGGTCAGAAAAAGTGGCTCTCATTGACAGTTTATTTTCTTACACAATTTTTTTTATGGAGTCCTTTGAATTAAAATGTTGTGTGGATAGACTCTTGGCATTTGTGGAAGAGTAGAATTTGCCATTGGATTGTTTAGCAATCATAGTGTTTCATTAAAAATTGGCTGAGCCTATAATGGAAGAATTGCACACATGTCCTTGTTAGGTGGATTGGTAAACATTTATTACACATGATGCTGGGAGTGAATGTTCCCCCTTAACACAGACACACACACACATTGGTGTTAGTTACACATTTTGTCTACATTAAATGAATATTTGTATACTATGTGTAATTATTTAGAAATATTTTTTGACATCTAACGTAGAAAGTAATAAAATAGTATGATCCTAACTCTACAGTAGTCCTTCATAAGATATTAATAGCATGAGTAAAATTAATTTATTAAAATAAAACTCATAGTATTTTACTTTTTTGTGAAATATGACTTTCACAGTTCACTGATTTTAAGAAGAAATTAGTTGACAAAAAACTGACAGTTTCAGAGTTCTAAGAGTTACAAGTTTCTCAAATTACAAAATTTTCAAGTAATACTTGGTTGAAAATTACAGGGAGCAGTAAGGATTTGGGAGAATATGGATTTTCAATGATTTTTTCACATTATAACTGATTCTTTTAATTTTTCCTTAGTGAGCTAATTTCAGAATTTGGATTGAAACTAAATACTGAATTTATTTTAGCAACTTTAAAGTTTTATTTTAGAATATATTATATATTCTATCAGAATTTTGAATTAGGAGGATGGATTAATTGGGGATTTGAGATAAGATTCCTGGAAATTGAGAAAACCCCAGAAGTGTAATCTAGATTACCGTCCATCTTGCTGTCCTGTACTCAAACTCAACAGTCAAGGTAAAATATTGTAGATTAGGAAGTATTGATTTTTATAGTTTTTGCTTAATCATAAAATTTATAGAATGACAGAGGTTGTCATCAGCTTCTAGCAGCTGACCTCACAAGTATAGGTGAAGAAAAAGATACGTGGAGTTCAATATCCATTTTATTTTATTCTTGTTTTAGGTGGTGATACTTTTTTATATCAAAACATTGATTTAAAATAAAATAAATTTCAGTGTTTTAAACTAATTTAAGTATGCTAATATCTCTGATTAGCCATTTTGGAATCTTTTTTCAAGTGAAATATTTCTAAGGTGATTTAACCTCCTTGTGTATATTTGACTTGAGTTACACTTTTCAGCGTTTTCTCTGGTTTGTCCCCAAACCACCACCGTTTAGAATGATTTGATCAAGTAGTCAAATCAGTGTTATAAAAATAAGTCTTCACTGAATTCTTGCTAAAATTACAAGACTTTCAGAAGTGTAGTCTGTCTACTGTAGTTTCATTTATCAGACTTTATGATTTTGAGATTTAGTTTTTAATATCATCTAGCAACCTAGGAAACAAGTACATATGGTTGCTTATACCTTTTTTTTTTTCAGGTTTTCAGAGTGTTTTATTTGTACCCGTAATGTTAATAACAGACATAAACATTTTGCTCTGAATTATGGTTAAGTCATGATACAGAGTTTCTCAAGTTTTTTTCTTTTTCTGCAGCTAGCTTCTGACCACACCTTCTATACCATAACAGATGTGCACTTCATAATAACTTATTTAACTTTGAAACCCAGTAGTTTTAACAGTCAAGTGTAGCATTTAACTTCTTATAATTAAACATTTAATTGGTTTGTAACATTTAAAGCATAGTTTGCTAATTTAAAGCTTTTATGACTTAATAAGTGTGATGGTAAACTAATGTGAAAATGGATTCAGAGTTTTCTTTTGGAGTATGTTGAAATATCAAGATTATGTTTATTGGCTTTAAATTGATTTCTTGAAAATTAAAGATCTTAAAGTTAAGAGACATAATACTAGTTGGAATATGTGCTTTGCATCCTTTTGAACAAAAGATCTATTAAAACACGGTCTGAGGTTTAGAGAAGAGAGAAACATTGGAAGACTTCTATTTAATATTAAGGAACTTGTCTCACTTTGAGAGATGGGACCAATAACTGGTGGTCATTTAGGAAGGGTCAGATCTGTGTCTGTCTGGCTCTGTTTTTAATCTCTGTAGAATGACCTTCACTTCAAAATAGGTGGTAAGTGAAAAGTACATTTGTATGAAAAACATGAAAAACCTTTTCATGGAAAACTTCTCAAATGTGGTTATGTCATTAGGTATAATTGAATTTGTTATAAAAGAAAAAAGCCAGGTGTATAGATTTTGTTTGATAAGTAGTACATACCTGAGAAGTAGGTTTGATGAATTTGTGAAGTTCTGAAGGATTTCAAAGCACTTTTGAAAGCTTGAGAGTAATGTTACTGATTCTTAAGTATAATGGCATTTTCTTGATGTAGGTATGTATAAGTGTACTCCTAACCTTGAAAAGGGATGGTTAATAGATACTCTTATGAGTAGGAGAATCTAAAAGTGTTCATATAACTCATAGGTGCTTAAACTTGTCTTGGCAAAGAGTTTTTCCTTCTTCAGATTAAAACAGTACTTGAGTTAACGAACTGGCGTTATCTGTTGAACACAGGTGGCCCTTCTTAGTCTCTTACAAAGAGGAAATAAACTTAAAGCGACTCTAAAAAGATAGAATGTAAGGGAGATAAAATTTAGATATGAGGAGCTTCCTGTTACTTTTGCTTACTTTAGGTTACCAACCCAGTGAGAAGTAAAAAATTGGTAGAACTTAATAGTATTTAGTCTGTAGGCTGCCCTGCTCCCCTGTGTGTGCTCTGTGCTCAGTGTTGTCTGACTATGCGACCCCGTGGACTGCAGCCTGCCAGTCTGCTCTGTCCATGGAGGTTTCCAGGCAAGAATACTGGAGTGGGTTGCCATTTTCTACTTTCCAGGCAGGAGGCCCAACAAAACAGACAAAATCCTTGTCCACAGAGATCTTATGTTCTGATAACAGACTCTTCCTTAGTTTACAACTGTGCTCCTTTCATGGATGACTTGAATTATGAGTGGGATTTGGCATGTGTGATGTTTTCTACACTTTGCTTAGAAGCTGTGATTAGAGCTTTCCTATTTTTAACAAGAGAGAAGGAAGAGGAGGTTTTCTATAACTGGACAAAAACTGGAATATGAAAAGAGGAAGTAGGAAGGGGGAAATAGTGTTGTACCTAAGATTAAAATGTGAGCCAAAGATTAAAAAAAAAGAGAGATTCCTACATTAGGCATGTGGGAAGCTGGGGAAAACACCATTTACTGTCCAGTCTAGGATAGAGGAGTTCTTGGACAGGAGAATGGGAGAAAAGATGGAATAGTGGGAGAAGGGTAAACAGGGCTTTTAACAAGTCTGGTTTAAGTAACGGGATGTTCCTATAAAATATATGTTATTTGTGTTTGGAAAAGACCCTTTTCCTTTTGTGAACATAGTTGAAAGATTAGTGGTTGGCCAGTACTGTCTGAAATACTGTCACTGATTTGTGACTGCTGATCTGTCTCTGGTTAGTTGACAGTTCTGTTGAGGTTAGCTGATGGAGTCAATCCATCTCTTAGTTTATTGTCCTCAAATTGCCCTGTATATCGAACTGCATCCCTTAGTTCCATAGCTGTTTATGTATTATTTGAAGTTGTGCCTTTGTTTTCCTGCCTTGTAAGTTTCTGCATGATGTCCTGTTGTACTTAAGAGACAAAGCAGGTGCTTAGTTTTCTACTTTCTGTTCATAGCTTTTTTTAGTGACCATCCAGTTTGGTAAAGAAGTCTCTTCTTGAGTTTACACAATACATTGCACACTTTTAAAGATAAGCATGAGAGATCTTTGATGTTTGTTTTTGTTTTAATGCATAATTGTTTTTTGCTTTCATTTATGAGTCATTCCGTCAGAGTCTCGTGATCTTGCTTGCTGCAGTGAATTGAGATAGATTTTTTTATTTTAAAGCAAATCAACTTCTGTTTATTTCAGTGCTCCAATATGAAAATGAACTCTAGTTCCATTCATGACCTAAGAGATTCCCTTTATAACACCTGAATAAGCCTTCAGAGTACTCGTTTCACTTTTAATGTATTTCTGTAACTGTATTTATCACTTTTATCAAAACTCTGATGTGCAGAACTTGAACTTTTGAATATATTAAAGACTGTAATTCAGACAAGGTTCATTAAGCTGTTCAACATCTGGACATCTTTGAGTGCCTATATTTTAGACTGAAAAATGAAGCAAAAAGAACCTTACTTGATTTCTAAAATTATCTTTCATAAAGTGTTGGTGATTCTAGGTCCTAAATGTAAGGAAATTGAGTTTAGCTTCTTTCTGTTCAACTGTTCTGGAGTGTTTTGAATCAGAATGTAAAAGTGAAATAGTAACTTTTAGCTTAAGACATAATAGATTCAGTTATACTTTCATTTTGTTTTTGTTTTATAAAATCCGACTCTAGTTTGTAAGGGAAGTAGAGGCGTCTAAGGAATTAGTGATAATTTAGGATGTTATTACTCTTAACATCTTGAGTCTTTTTCTCAGTGATAGGTTTGTATTTTAGCTCAGTTTATTTGCTGTTGGGCTTTTGATTTATGTTACTCTTTCTGCCTCTGTCTCTGCTTACTTGCTTTTTTTTAAGTACAGGGTGGCCACCAAATCTGGAAACAACAATAAAAAACCATACACAATAAATGGTTTATTGATGTTATAGAATATGTTAACATAATACCTATGTTTTCAGACTTTATGACCATCCTATAGAGTGGAATTCATGTAAGTAGGTCTTCTGTTTTTGTTTGGATATATATTAATTACATGGCTATTATGGAGTCAGGTATAAGGTATTGAATATAAAGGAGTAGAGATGCATAGTTAATGATAGAGAGCTGGCTAGAATAAGATTGATCCTGGGATTTAAGGGGACTGAAAACTATCTAACAAGGTAAAAATAAGTGTGATGGTTAGTTGGTTTGTAATATTTGGCTAATAAAGTTTGGGAGATGCTGGATAAGCAGTAGCTTCAGGACTATATTTGAGAGATGGTCTCGCGAAGAGTCAGACATGACTGAGCGACTTAACTTACACTTTTCACTTTCATGCATTGGAGAAGGAAATGGCAACCCACCCCAGTGTTCTTGCCTGGAGAATCCCAGGGACGGTGGAGCCTGGTGGGCTGCCGTCTCTGGGGTCGCACAGAGTCGGACACGACTGAAGCAACTTAGCAGCAGCAGAGGTGCTGACCAAACAGTGATGCAATTAAGAGTGTTTTTAGGCCTTAACCCTATTATTTGAGAGTAATCCCTTTGGTAATGGTAAAATTCTTACGTCACTTAAGAATGAAAACTGGTCTACATCCACAGAGCTAGATGAGAATGACTTTCACAAATGTGTGTGAAGCATCTTTTCCAAAGATTTAGATGCATATTTCTGAATTTTTGCTACTCTTTGCTTTTAGGTAATGCTGTCCGATGCTTGACACTGTTAACTTGTGTATGTTTGTAGGTGTATATTAAGTCTAAGAAACCTTTGTACTAATAGGGGTTTATGTTTCTTGGAAACATTTCCAAAGGAAGGAAGGTGATAGGAAGCATAGACTCTATAAAGTCAGAATGCTTATATCCGAGTCCCTCTTCCATCATGCTATAGATGGGATAACTTAAAACAATTACTTAACGTTTCTAAGCCTCAGTTTTCTCTTTTGTACAGTGAGGCTATTTCATAAAATTGTTGAGTTGGACTATTCCATGTGAAGTCGTTACCATAGAGCCTTGGAATGTGATAATTTGAGTGCGTTCTCTTATTGCTGTAACTGCTGTGACTACAGCTTCTAAATGATATTGGGAAATCAGAAGGCGGAAGGCCCTGTTTGAGATTCCCACTGAACCTTTTAATGATTCTGTGATTTCCTGAGGTATATATTCTTTCTTGGATTTAGTGGCCTTAATCTGTAATGTAATGTTTTTGAGTTAGGACAGAGAGCTGGACCATATGATGTCTTGAGGTCCTTTTGATTCTTAAATTTAGAGCTCAGTTTTAAGATTATAATTTTCTTCCAAAGTATAAGCTACATAAGGATAACAACTATGTTTTGTGTGGAGATTATCCATTTATCTCTATTATGTAAACATTTGTTGAATACATTTTCCCATAAAAAACTATCTTTTAGGGGGAGGAGAATAGAGAGTAAGAAGAGGAAAGGAAGGTTTGTATTCCTTCTCAAGAACTTGATGCTTATTGTGTTAAACGTATGAACACAGATTCCTGCTCTTCAGTTTTTATTTAGTACATAAATAGTGTCTGCTAGCGTTAGCTACTTTGGGGGACAAAGATTATCAGTCTGCCATGTGTGGGATGAGGAAGGGAGTAATCGTGTATATGAATTGTCATACATGGTAAAAAGTAAAGATGCTATAAAGGAACTATAAGTGCATTTTATTGGAAGGATTGATGCTGAAGCTGAAACTCCAATACTTTGGCCACCTGATACAAAGAAGTGACTCACTGGAAAAGACCCTGATGCTGGGAAAGATTGAAGGTGGGAGGAGAAGGGGATGACAGAGGATGAGATGGTTGGATGGCATCACCGACTCAATGGATGTGAGTTTGAGTAAACTCCAGGAGTTGGTGATGGACAGGGAGGCCTGGTGTGCTGCAGTCCATGGGGTCGCAAAGAGTCGGACACGACTGAGCGACTGAACTGAACTGAAGCGTACTTTATATATTAAGAATCCTTATAAAATGTACAAAAAATCAAACGGCAGTATAATTAGATTGTCTTACCTTGTAATTTGCTTTGTTCTCACTTTTAGAAATCAGATGCTTAAAAGGGAAAGCATCAGGGTTGTGAACTTCAGGAAAGTTTATGACCTTAAGAACTATTACTTAAACTTAAGACTAATATTTGTGGAGGAGATCGATGAAAAAATAAATATATAATCCCATCGCATTTTGGCCTTTGTATTATGAAAATTTTTAATCCTATGGAATATTGTTAACAGTACACTGAGTTCCCATGTGAAAGTGAAAGTTGTTCAGTCGTGTCCGACTCTTTTCGACCCCATGGGACTGTAACCTGCCAGGCTCCTCTGTCCATGGAATTCTCCAGGCAAGAATACTGGAGTGGGTAGCCATTCCCTTTTCCAGGGGATCTTCCCAACCCAGGGATCAAACCTGGGTCTCCCGCACTGCAGGTGGTTTCTTTACTGTCTGAGCCACCAGAGAAGCCCCTATATACCACCACCTAAATTCAGTGGTATTTTATATTTTTGCCATATTTGCTTCATCCATAATCTTGTTGAACCATGTGAAAATATATTAGAAACATCATGTCATTTCACCCCTAAATACTTAAGTATGAATCTCCAAAAAATGACATTTCCTTTATACTTAAAATACTTATGTCATGCGTAGTATAGTTATCTAATTCCTAGAAGGCATGTAATCCTCAATCAGAATGTCTTCTATCGGTTTTTTCCTCTCCATACCAAGGTTTAGTGAAGGATCTTGCATTACATTGCATTTGCTGTTGTATCTCAATTCTCTTTTAAATTTAAGCGCTAGTTTTAAAAAATGAGTTTCTGAAGAGACCAATTATTTTGTAAAATGTCCTGTATTCAGAATTTCTCTGATTAACTTCACTGAAGACTGTTAAATTCAGGTGAAACATTTGGCCATGATACTTCCTCATAGGTGACGCTGCTTCGTGTTACGTCACATCAGGAGGTGTTACAGAAGGACTGGTTGCACTGTTTGTGGTGCTGCTTCATGGCTGGGTTAAGGTGGTGATTGTTCAATGTCTCCCTGGACAAGAAACATTTTCTCTTTTGAGATTACCAGGTAATTCATGGCATATTTTGTTACTACAGAAATCTTTCTCCTTCAGACTTTGACTTAATGGGTTTATTGATATCTTTTTAAAAGATAGATCTGGACAGGAGTTATCAAACCATAGCTTACTGGCCACATTTGGTCTGCTGCCTGATTCCATAAATAAAGTTTTATTGGAACACAGCCATGCTCATTTGTTTACATACTGTTTCACTGCTTTCCCACTACAGCGGCAGAGTTAAGTAGCGGTGACACAAACCATATGGCCCTGCAGAGCTCCAGATATGTACTGTTTGGTGCTGTATAGAATGTTTGCTGACCGCCCCCCCCACCCCCGTTTGTATTCTCCTTTTTCTCATCATATTTTTAGTAGTGGTATAAAACTGGTGTTTATATGTTGCCTCTCCTGTGTCCTGATGTATTATTCAAGGTATAATTGCTTTTCACATGGTTGAAATTGTGAAGTTTTGCTTATGTCCCCCCAAAGCATAAAATATATCTGGTTATAGTCCTATACATAGTGTATAAAATCACATGTTAAAAAACGAATATTTCAGACATAAAAAGAATAAAGAACCCCAGAGTACCCACTGTGCAGCTTTAGTTTAGACCATTACTGATACAGTTGAAGCCCTTCTATAGTCTTCCCTGGATACCATCCTTCTTTCCCACTGTCTTGAATGTTGTGCCTTCTGTTGCATATACAATCTCCATGTATATATATGAATCTGTGTGTAACATATAGAACTGTCTTAGATTTTGTAGTTTCTGTACATAATTATATATGGAATGTCTTTTTATACAATTAACCTTTTTTAACTTAACATTTCTGCAGAGTTCTTCCTTGTTGACCTGTTCCTCTTTTTAAATAGTGTTGCATTGTATCCCATTGTGTAATATTTTTCTTTTTTTTAAAAATATATTTATTTTAATTGGAGCCTAATTACTTTACAATATTGTATTGGTTTTGCTATACAGCAACATGAATCCGCCACAGGTATACATGTGTTCCCCAGCCTGAACCCCACTCCGACCTCCCTCCGCATACCAACCCTCTGGGTCATCCCAGTGCACCAGCCCCAAGCATCCTGTATCATGCATCGAACCTGGACTGGCGATTCATTTCTTACATGATATTTTACATGTTTCAATGCCATTCTCCCAAATCATCCCACCCTCTCCCTCTCCCACAGAGCTCAAAAGACTGTTCTATACATCTGTGTCTCTTTTGCTGTCTCGCATACAGGGTTATCATTACCATCTCTCTAAATTCCATATATATGCATTAGTATACTGTATTGGTGTTTTTCTTTTTGGCTTACTTCACTCTGTATAACGGAGAAGGCAATGGCAACCCACTCCAGCACTCTTGCCTGGAAAATCCCATGGACAGAGGAGCCTGATAGGCTGCAGTCCATGGGGTTGCTAAGAGTCAGATACGACTGAGCGTCTTCACTTTCATGCATTGGAGAAGGAAATGTCAACCCACTCCAGTTTTCTTGCCTGGAGAATCCCAGGGACGGGGGAGCCTGGTGGGCTGACGTCTGTGGGGTCACACAGAGTCAGACACAACTGAAGCGACTTAGCAGCAGCAGCAGCACTCTGTATAAAAGGCTCCAGTTTCATCTACCTCATTAGAACTGATTCAAATGTATTTCTTTTTAATGGCTGAGTAATACTCCATTGTGTATATGTACCATAGCTTTCTTATCCATTCATCTGCTGATGGACATCTAGGTTGCTTCCGTGTCCTGGCTATTATAAACAGTGCTGTGATGAACATTGGGGTACATGTGTCTCTTTAAATTCTGGTTTCCTCGTTGTGTATGCCCAGTAGTGGGATTGCTGGGTCATAAGGCAGCTCTATTTCCAGTTTTTTAAGGAATCTCCACACTGTTCTCCATAGTGGCTGTACTAGTTTGCATTCCCACCAACAGTGTAAGAGGGTTCCCTTTTCTCCACACCCTCTCCAGCATTTATTGCTTGTAGACTTTTGGATAACACCCATTCTGACTGGCATGAAATGGTACCTCATTGTGGTTTTGATTTGCATTTCTCTGATAATGAGTGATGTTGAGCATGTTTTCATGTGTTTGTTAGCCATCTGTATGTCTTCTTTGGAGAAATGTCTATTTAGTTCTTTGGCCCATTTTTTGATTGGGTCCTTTATTTTTCTGGAATTGAGCTGCAGGAGTTGCTTGTATATTTTTGAGATTAGTTCTTTGTCACTTGCTTCATTTGCTATTATTTTTTCCTATTCTGAAGGCTGTCTTTTCACCTTGCTTATAGTTTCCTTTGTTGTGCAGAAGCTTTTAATTTTAATTAGGTCCCATTTGTTTATTTTTGCTTTTATTTCCAATATTCTGGGAGGTGGGTCATAGAGGATCCTGCCTGTTGTGTGATTATAACACATTTGTCTAATGTCTTCCGATGAACATTTGGGATTACTTTGCATATATATACAATTGTGCCAAAACATAAATTACATCTTTTTATATATGTGTGTTAAAGTTTCTCTAGAACACAAAGTTAGGAGTATAATTGCTAAATTGTAGGTTATTCTTATCTTATAACCTACCTAGATAATTCCAAAATTCTCTCCAAAGTGACTGTACCAATTTATACTCTGGCCAGTGGTATATAAAACTATTGTTTCTGTTACTCAGAGAAGGCGATGGGCACCCCACTCCAGTACTCTTGCCTGGAAAATCCCATGGATGGAGGAGCCTGTTAGGCTGCAGTCCATGGGGTCGCTAAGAGTCGGACACGACTGAGCGACTTCACTTTCACTTTTCACTTTCCTGGATTGGAGAAGGAAATGGCAACCCACTCCAGTGTTCTTGCCTGGAGAATCCCAGGAATGGGGGAGCCTGATGGGCTGCTGTCTCTGGGGTCGCACAGAGTCGGACACGACTGAAGCGACTTAGCAGCAGCAGCAACAGGGCTTCCTTGGTGGCTCAGCTGGTGAAGAATCTGCCTGTAACGCAGGAGACCTGGGTTCGATCCCTGGACTCTAATGGGGTCACAAAGAGTCGGACATGACTGAGCGACTTTCACTTCACTTCGTGTTAGTATCAGTGCTGTCTTATATAAATATAATGTTGGTCATACATGTAACTTAAAATTTTCTAGTCATTAACAAAAAAGGTGAAGTCAATTTTAGTAATGTATTTTATTTAATCATTATATAAAAAATACCATTTCAGTATATAAACAATAAAATTAATGAGATTTTTGCATTCTCTTTTCTATTAAATCATCAAAATGTGGCATGTATTTTATATTTAACAGCAAGTCTCAATTTGGGTTAGCCATACTTGAGATTCTTACTAGTCATCAGTGGTTAGCTGTTAGCACAGCTCTATATCGTTGTCTCCATTCAGTACTAAGATTCTCCCCCCCTCCATATTTCATTGTAACTTTAATTTTGTATTTCGTGTTATTTGTGAGGGTGAACATTCTCATGTTTATTGGCCATTTAAATTTCCCCTTTTGTGTATTTACTGTTTTCCTTTGGCCTATTTTCTGTTTTCCTCGTTTTTTTCTTAATGAAAAAATTTTATAGGTGTAAATATGGGCATACTTTGCCACTAGAATGCTGGTTTGTCAATTGTTTTTTAAGAGTTTTTACAGATTAATAGATAAGTGTCTCTATAAATGACACATTAAACAGTTTAACCTAAAGCTAGTTTTAAAATGACTCCAGAAATATTTGGATTGAAGTGAGGTATTTGAACTCTTATCAGGTGGTGCTAGTGTTAAAGAACCCACCTGCCAATGTGGGAGATATAAAAGATGCAAGTTTGATCCCTGGGTTGGGAAGATCCTTTGGAGGAGGGCATGGCTACCCACTCCAGTATTCTTGCCTGGAGAATCCCATGGTCAGAGGAGCCTGGCGCAGTCTACAGTCAATAGGGTTGCAAAGAGTTGGATACGACTGAAGTGACTTAGGACTGAAGTGACTTAGGACTGAAGTGGCTTAGCACGTATGCATACACTTGAGGGAGAAAAGGGGGATGGGGGATTGCTTTACACTTAAATAATCCTTTGTGTGTGTTTCTTTTCCTTCCTTTTGTTCAGCTTAATCTTTTAGTCTTGCTTCTTTCCTTAACTGTAACCTCAAGGACTCTAGGAAGAACTATCCTGAATGGATTCTGGCCTAGAGTTAAAGATGTTCTCAAAAAAGGCTATAGGGCTCCACTGAGGTAGGGATTTGGGGCTTTATATGCTGCATCTGAAAAAAAAACAGGTGACAAATTCATTATTGTGCCCTCTGTCTGCAGTTAAGTGGGTGTAACTGACTAGGTGCTTTAAATGTGAAGATCCCCTGGAGAAGGAAATGGTAACCCACACCAGTATTCTTGCCTGGAGAATCCCAGGGACAGTGGAGTCTGACCGGCTACATACAGTCCATGGGGTCGCAAAGAGTCGGACATGACTGAGCGACTAACACCTTATATGGAATACGAAAAGTAAATTTGCTGAAAATCCAGAACTGCTTTTATTTAATAAATGCTCCAGTAGATGACAGGGTTAGTCAGTCTTTTGATATAATATTTTTTTTGAATGTTAGAATTGCTACCTTGGAATCTTTTCTTACAGGAGTATCTTTTAATGCATTTTTTACTCAACCCCTGTTAGTTGCCAGGGTCACAAGTTAGGATGTGAGAAGAGGTAAGAAAGGCAAAAATGTTAAAAGGAATTTGGATGATTGTATAACAATGGTGAGATGGTGGGATAAGGGTTGGAGAAGGCATCAAGGAAGTATTATTTCATAGTTACCCCGAATGATCTGGTTATCTTAAAGAAGGTAGGGCAAATTGACCTTGAGGTAGGAGTAAGCATGATGTACTTGGTCTGTGTAAGTCCTCAGCAGGCAGATTAGAGAAGGTTCCAGACTGGATATTTCATACTTAATTTTAGTTGGGGAGTGGGAAGCAAATATGTTTTTTTGGGACAGTTAAGGTATGTTTTAAGGAAATCAACTTGGTAGTAATATGGAAAGTGGATGGAAGGAAGGGGAAATTGAAGTCAGGGAGACCAATCAGGAAGCTGTGAGATAATCCAGAGAACAGGTTATATTAAAGGCTTAAGATTGATTGGAGGGTAAGTGATACACTTAAATGGAAAATGTGGTGGGATGTGGTGTTGAAGTAGTTGGATTTATATAAATGGTTTATAGTTCCTGAAAGTGAAGTGAAAGTGAAGTCGCTCAGTCGTGTCGGACTCTTAGCGACCCCATGGACTGCAGCCCTACCAGGCTCCTCTGTTCATGGGATTTTCTAGGCGAGAGTACCGGAGTGGGGTGCCATTGCCATTGCCATTATAGTTTCTAGCCCCAGTTAATAAAAGGATTACAAATAGGTAGATTAACAGGTAGTTAGTACAGATAGTAGTTTGGGATATGAGGGTGTTTTGGTGGCAGAGATGAAGATTTTGGTTGTTTGAAGAAATATGTACAAACATATTTTAATGATTAAAATCTGCACTAAAATGCACCTGAGAAGTCAACCTACAAGTGATAGCTAAAGCAGTGAGTTGGATCAGAGGACAGATACTGTGTTTTGGGTTGAAGGCTACTTGTTTTGGGGGGCCCAATTCCCTCTTGAATTTAGGAAGCTGAAGGAAAAAGAATGAACATGAATGGTTGTGTTTTGAATTTGAGTGTTTTCACAGTCAGCAGAAATGTCAAGAGTTTCAGGAAGGGAGGCATTTTCAGTAGCGTGACGTGTCACAAAGTAGCTTATCTTGCGAAGCCTCCTTTTTAGGACCAGTCGTTGTTCAGTCGCCCAGTCGTGTCCAACTCTTTGTGATCCCATGAACTTATGTATGCCAGGCCTCCCTGTCCCTCCTCATCTCCTAAAGTTTGCCCAAGTTCACATCCGTTGCGTCAGTGATGCCATCTAACCATCTCAACTTCTGATGCCCTCTTCTCCCTCTGCCTTCAGTCTTTCCCAGCATCAGGGACATTTCCAGTTTGTCAGCTATTCATATCAGATGACCAAAATACTGGAGTTTCAGCTTCAGCATAAGTCCTTCCTATGAGTATTCAGGGTTGATTTCCCTTAAGATTGACTGGTTTGATTTCCTTGCTGTCCAAGGGACTCCCAGGAGTCTTCTCCAGCACCACAGTTTGAAGGCATTAATTCTTCAGCACTCTCCCTTCTTTACAGTCCAGTGCTCTCAACCTTACATGACCACTGGGAAGACCATAGCCTTGACTTCCACAGACCTTTGTCGGCAGAGTAGTGTCTCTGCTTTTCAACACACTGTCTAGGTTTGTCATGGCTTTCCTGCCAAGCAAACGTCCTCTGAGTTCATGGTTGCGGTCACCATCCACAGAGATTTTAGAGCCCAAGAAAAGGAAATCTGTCACTACGTCTATCTTTCCCCCCTCTATTTGCCATGAAGTAATGGGGCCGAATGCCATGATCTTACTTTTTTTTTTTTTAGTATTTAGTATTAAGCCAGCTCTTTCAGTCTCCTCCTTCACCTTCATCAAGAGGCTCTTTAGTTCCTCTTGGTTTTCTGCCTTTAGAGTGGTATCCACATATCTGAGGTTGTTGATGTTTCTCCAGCCTGTCTTGATTCCAGCTGGTAACTCATCCAGCGTGGCATTTCTCATTATGCACTCAGCATATAGATTAAACAGACAGGGTGACAGCAGACAGCTCTGTTGTACTCCTTTGTCAGTCTGGAATCTCTATACAGGGTTCTTAGGAGACAGGCAAGATGGTTTGGTATTCCCATCTCTTTAAGAGCTTTCCAGTTTATTAGGACCAGACTGTTGTATGTATGAACTAGTAAGTCTTTTAAGCGGGAGCTGATTCTACCAAGCAAAAACATCAGTGTTTGAGTTGTTTTTGCCAGGAATATTATGTGAAACATTCTAGATAAGTTATTCATAATCTAACCATGCTCCAGGGTAAAGTAAATTCACTTTGGTGGATATTAGGACTATGACTGTACTTCTATTTCACCTCAATAACTTCTCATAAATAGATCACTAAAAGGATTATATAATCAAACCTACAAATGAAAATTTCTCCAAAAACTTCTTGAAACCTTTGTTGTCTGGTTTTTTTCTTCTTCTACTTTTATAGCCTGAAATCATTTATTTAGGATAGAGGAGAAGACAGAGAACAACTGGAAGTTAAATCACGTAGCCCTGAACTTACTTTATTGTCATTGCTAATTGAAAGACCTTTGGAATTAGGAAGAGCAGTTATGTTATTCCTGAGCTGCTTTGCTGAAGTTAGGAAAAGTCATTTCTGTCAGTATGTTTGAAGTCAGTCATGGAGTAAAAAGAACAAGTATAAAATCATGACAAAGTCCAAGCTACCTTTAGCCCTTGTTTCATTATTCAGGTAGTCAAATACAGGTAGGACATGAGCTACGTCTGATTTTAGCAACATGAGCCGAAAATTATAGTCTTAGGGTCCAAAGGGAAAATGCTTTTACCTTATAATATCAAGCTTTTAATGGACATATGCAGGTACCTGATAGTGTGTTCTTTACACTGGCCTAAACTACTTTCTTTGGGCTTTGCCTCAGCCTTTTTTCAAGTCTGTTAGGGCTGAAAATTTTCAAAAGCCGAGGAAGCAATAAAAAGAAACAAACTAATGATAACCACAACATGGATGGATCTCTGAAACATGCTAAGTGGAAGAGGCCAGATGCAAAGAAGTATGTACTGTGATTTTGTGTACATGAAATTTTAGAAAAAGCAAAAGTACGCTGACTGCAGATGAGTGTTTGCCTAAGTCTAGAGGTGATGGGGAGATTATTCTCAAAGGGGCACAGAGGAACTTTTTGGTGAGTTAAAAATGTTCTGTATCTTTATTGTGTGTAGTGGTGGTTACTCAAGTGTATACGTTTGTCACAGGTCATCAAACTGGATATGTAAAATGGGTACATTTTATTATACATAAAACAGCAGCAGCCAGAGGTCTTCAGCATCAAGGATAAGTTGGCCAACAGAATGGAACTTTATGGATTGGACTTTAATCCCAGGTTTTCATAGTGAAGTGACCTTGACCTGCTTTTTGACAGTAAAGCTAACACTGATGTTACCTCTTCATGTGTGCTGACAGGGAGTTATTCATATGAGAAGGTAATTCAGATAAATGCAGTGGTTGTTACTACATCAGAAATATAAGTAAATGTGTGTGTATACATATCAACTGAAATGTTCTGATAATATCTAGTTGATTAAAATTTTTTTTTCTGGTTTACTGGTTTCAGAAGTCATTGAAAGGATTTCAGAAATGAAAAAAGCATTTAAAGAATATTTAAATAGTATAGTTCAGCCTAGTTGGAAAAATTTGAGACTTCAGTATATTAGGGCAATCCTTCTCTTATATCAGATAGTTTCTCATGTCAATTTATAGATTATTAATCTGGATATAAACTATACTTTTTTTTATTTGAATATATCTGATTTTATTTATGTACTAGATTGCTTATGGTAGACTAAAGTATGATTTGTGGATTGTGATGGTAATAATAGCTAATACTTTTAAAGCACTTACTTTATGCCAGGGACTGACCATGCAGTTAACCTGCAGTACCTCATTCAGTTATTGCAGCTGCTCTGTGATACAGATGCTTTTATTACTCTTCATCTGTTAGATGAATACATCACAGCTCTGAGGAAATTAAATAATTAGGTCAGGGTGGCACAGAAAGTGGTTGAGCTGGCATTTGAATTTGTTTACTTTGTGTTAACGCCCATACTGTTTTTTTTTTTTTTGTTTTTTAATGTAAACTCTTGAGAGGGAGAGTGATGATTTAACAGAGAGGGCATAACTGCAGATGCTCTGACCCATAATTGTACCTTTGATAACAAAGAATCTGGCATTTCTAGCTTTGGGGAGCCCGTCATGGCAGGCAGTACTTCATGGATCTGGTCATGATGGCCATTGGGAATGATGTTTCTGTCATTCCTAAGGACTTTGATGCAACAGTTTGGCTATTTGCCTTCAGGAAGCCTTTTCACATATTACTTTTCCTCATCCTCACATGCTTATGTCATTGTCTTAAATCAGGTTCCCCTGGAAGGCCTCATGGGAACAATATTTTGTGAGTGCCTGTGTGTTCATGCAGGTTTATCTATACTCTTCTGTACTTGAAAATTAGTTTTGCTGTATATAAAATCCATGAGAAACATTTTCTTTCTTTGCATATCTGAAAATATCACTGTTTTCTGGCATAGAACATTGCTATCAAAGTTTGATGACAATCTGACATAGCCGGACTGTATATTCTTCACAGTTCAGATGCATGTGTGGTCTGATTTTTAGAGGACACTATACATACTCAGAAAAGGAAGATCATGGCATCTGGTCCCATCACGTCATGGGATATAGATGGGGAAACAGTAGAAACAGGGTCAGACTTTATTTTTTGGGCTCCAAAATCACTGCAGATGGTGACTGCAGCCATGAAATTAAAAGACTCTTACTCTTTGAAAGGAAAGTTATGACCAACCTAGATAGCATATTCAAAAGCAGAGACATTACTTTGCCAACAAAGGTTCGTATAGTCAAGGTTATGGTTTTTCCAGTGGTTATGTATGGATGCGAGAGTTGGACTGTGAAGAAAGCTGAGCACCGAAGAATTGATGCTTTTGAACTGTGGTATTGGAGAAGACTCTTGAGAGTCCCTTGGACTGCAAGGAGATCCAACCAGTCCATTCTAAAGGAGATCAGCCCTGGGTGTTCTTTAGAAAGAATGATGCTAAAGCTGAAACTCCAGTACTTTGGCCACCTCATGCGAAGAGTTGACTCATTGGAAAGGACACTGATGCTGGGAGGGATTGGGGGCAGGAGGAAAAGGGGACGACAGAGGATGAGATGGCTGGATGGCATTGCCAACTCGATGGACGTGAGTCTGAGTGAACTCTGGGAGTTGGTGATGGACAGGGAGGACTGGCGTGCTGCGATTCATGGGGTCACAAAGAGTTGGACACAACTGAACGACTGAACTGAACTTATACATATCCAGAGGATTGGGAAAATCCCCTGGAGGAGGGCATGGCAACCCACTATTCTTGCCTGAGTATTCTTGCTCCTTATTGACAGAGGAGCCTGGCAGGCTATAGTCTGTAGGGTCACGTAGAGTTGGACATGACTGAAGCGACTTAGCACAGCAGCACATATGTATCCAAACAGTGATGGGTTTTTGTTGTCTCATTAAATTGGCAGCTAAAGTGAAATGTCACTGTCAAGAAAGCGTTTGCATTTTTTTACCTACTTTTTCTTTATTGAAGGACTGTGGAAAGGACTAAAAACTGGTTCTGTTGCCGTAAATTTGACATCTCTCTGCTTTTGAGTTTGAACAAGAAAATATGTTATTCTCATATATGATGAACTTCATTTATCATATATTAATTTCACAAAATCTGACTTACTGAATTATTTTCATAATCTAATATAAAGCTGTAGTTTCCAAATTTGGGGGAATTCTTAAAACTGCTCAGCATGGTCTCATAATGACATCTCTTTATTACTGGAGCTGGGTGTGGTCAAGGCTAGTTGGTCCTTAGTCATGTCCGACTCTTTGTGATCCCTTGATGGACTGTAGCCCGCCAGGCTTCTCTGTCCATGGGATTTCCCAAGAATAGTGGAATGGGTTGCCATTTCTTATTCTGAGGGATCTTCCCGACCCACGGATTGAACCCATGTCTCCTTCATTGGCAGGTGGATTCTTTACCACTGAGCCACCTGGGAAGCCCCAATGCCTAGTTACCCAGCTGTTATTTTAAAAACTGTTAAAAGTATCAATTTAACAGCTACTCAGACCCTTTTGAACTTTCCATATCATTTTTTATAAAAATCTTAAATGCCATCCATAAAACAATTCACCAAAGTTGATTTGGAAGCAGGGACAACTTTGAATTTAGTTATAAAAGTATTAAAAATTGGAAGGAAGGATAAGGAATAAGAAACAAATGTTGTCTTTAGTGAATGAGAAAAGCGTTCTTCCTTTGCTTCTTATTCAGACACTAGTATTTAGGATTTAATGCTGATATTTCTGAAAAATAATGCTTTTTAAGGCTCTGGATTGGTATTAGTACTGTGTGACTCTTCATGCCTCATTTCAAGCATGAGGGATTTTATTACTACTGTCATTAACTTAAGTGAGGTATTCTAGTAAAAAGTAGTCATTGTGTCTAACAGTAGGCTGGTAGTGAAGAATATTTGGCTACATCTTAGAAACATTTCTTGATAACCCATAGAGAATACTGAATATAGAAAGAGACACTGTTCAATGTATTTCATGTGCTTGATAACTTCTGTTACACTCAGGGGATAGGTATTATTCCCTGCATTTTATAGAAACTGAGGCAGAGTTAAGGTTAAGTTGGTGATGGACAGGGAGGCCTAGTGTGCTGCGATTCATGGGGTCTCAAGAGTTGGACACGACTGAGCGACTGAACTGAACTGAACTTGACCAAGATTACCTGTTTTGTAGGAAATAAATGGAAATCCAGACAGCTTGGCTCTAGGTCCTTGCTTTTAACTGCAAGTAAATAGAACCATGAATTATATTGAGGAAGAATACATTATATTAAGAGCTGAGAATTTTCCAGACTTGATGAAACTGGATTATTTCAGAAGGGTTATCAGTTCTCAATCTCAAAGTAGTATTTAAAAGTTTAGACTGCTTAGTCAGTGATCTAGGTCTGTAGTCTACAGCATAAAGTTAATCAACTTGTATGCTGTTTCTGCTTCTTTTTGTCCTATTGAATTACAGATTTTTAGTCTTATGGCTGCTGCTGCTGCTAAGTCATGCCAGTCTTGTCCAACTCTGTGCGACCCCACAGACGGCAGCCCAACAGGCTCCTCTGTCCATGGGATTCTCCAGGCAAGAATACTGGAGTGGCTAATTTAAACATAACTTTGGTCAGTCAGTTCAGTCACTTAGTTGTGACTCTTTGAGACTCCATGGACTATAGCATGCCAGGCTTCCCTGTCCATCCCCAACTCCTGGAGCTTGCTCAGACTTGTGACTATCGAGTCGGTGATGCCATCCAACCATGTTCTCCTCTTGTTGTCCTCTTCTCCCACCTTCAATCTTTCCCAGCATCAGGGTCTTTTCCTGTGAATCAGTTTTTCGCATCAGGTGGCCAAAGTATTGGAGCTTCAGCATCAGTCCTCTCAGTGAATAATCAAGACTGATTTCCTTTAGAATTGACTGGATTGATCTCCTTGCAGTCCAAGAGTCTTCTCCAACACCACAGTTCAAAAACATCAGCTTTCTTTATAGTCTAACTCACATCCATACATGACTACTCGAAAAACCATAGCTTTGACTAGACGGACCTTTGTTGGCAAAGTAATGTCTCTGCTTTTTAATATGCTGTCTAGGTTGGTCATAGCTTTTCTTCCAAGGAGCAAGTGTCTTAATTTCATGGCTTCAGCCACCACCTGCAGTGATATTGAAGCCCATAAAAATAAAGTCACTGTTTCCATTGTTGCCCCACCTATTTGCCATTAAGTGATAAGACCAGATGCCATGACTTAGTTTTCTGAATGTTGACCTTTAAGCTAACTTTTTCACTCTCCTCTTTCACTTTCATCAAGAGGCACTTGAGTTCTTCATCACCTTCTGCCATAAAGGTGGTGTCATTTGCGTATCTGAGGTTATTGATATTTCTCCCAGCAATCTTGATTCCAGCTTGTGCTTCGTCCAGCCCGGCATTTCGCATGATGTATTCTGCATATAAGTTAAATAAGGAGGGTGACAATATACAGCCTTGATGTACTCCTTTCCCGATTTGGAAGCAGTCTATTGTTCCATGTCTGGTTCTGACTTGCTTCTTGACTTGCCTACAGGTATCTCAGAAGGCAAATAAGGTGGTCTGGTATTCCCATCTCTTTTTAAGAATTTTCCACAGTTTGTTGTGATCACACAGGCAAAGGCTTTGTTGTAGTCAATAAAGCAGAAGTAGATGTTTTTCTGGAACTCTCTTGCTTTTTCGATGACTCAATGCATGTTGGCAATTTGATCTTTGGTTCTTCTGCCTTTCCTGAATCCAGCTTGAACATCTGGAAGTTCACGGTTCACGTACTGTTGAAACCTGGATTGGAGAATTTTGAGCATTACTTTGCTAGCGTGTGAGATGAGTGCAATTATGCGGTAGTTTGAACATTCTTTGGCATTTCCTTTCTTTGGGACTGGAATGAAAACTGACCTTTTCCAGTTCTGTGGCCACCGCTGAGTTTTCCAAATTTGCTGGCATATGGAGAGCAGCACTTTAACACTATCATCTTTTAAGATTTGAAGTAGCTCAACTGGAATTCCATTACCTCCACTAGCTTTGTTCATAGTGATGCTTCCTAAGGCCCACTTGATTTCGCACTCCAGGATGTCTGGCTCTAGGTGAGTGATCACACCATCGTGGTTATCTGGGTCGTGAAGATCTTTTTTGTATAGTTCTTCTGTGTATTCTTGCCACCTCTTCTTAATTATCTTCTGCTTCTGTTAGGTTCATACCATTTCTGTCCTTTATTGTGCCCATCTTTGCATGAAATGTTCCTTGGTATCTCTAATTTTCTTAACTTAAACATAACTTGCCAGTATGCTATTATGAATACTATAATTATAATTACTATCTGTTATAAGCAAGTATGTTTCCATTAGGTTTTTTTTTGCCTTAGATTTCTTCATTTTTAAATGTCATTATTACCTTATAACTGACTTTTTAAATTCAGAGAAATATGTTTCATATTTTATAGTGGAAAGCAAAAAAGAAAAGGTAAATTTCAGTTTATTTTGGTGATTTATTAAGTGAGTAGTCTATCAGCTCAGTAAGGGTACTTTTATACTTAATAGTTTTAAAAAATCAAAGTAGTAAGTTAAAAAAAAAATTATATAGTAGGCTTGTAACAAAGAAAATCCTGCTTTACAGAAACAGCATTTTTGATAGTCTGTGGGTTCTTCTGGTAATTACTTCCATTATCTTTAACTAAAATGTTTATACAACTATTTAGTGATTTATGTTTTAGTTAGGTAGTAGTATTTGATTTTTGCTGTGGAACTTGAAAGGAATTTTCTGTCACGTAGTTTTGATGATAAAACGTCCCATGCCATCTGGATTCTTGTTTTTATGTAGATGACTTACTTGCCCTATTTTTACCCCCAAAAGCTTAAAAAAACAATTAAAAAACAATTTTTTAAAATCGTGGTTGAAAAACAGAAGTTACCATTTTAACCGTTTAAAAATGTACAGTAATGACAAGTATACTCATTATTTTGAAATAGATCTCTAGAACTTTTTCATCTTACAAAGCTGAAACTATTCCCATTAAACAACTGTATCCCTTCCCCCCATTCCTTGGTACCCACCATTCTGCTTTCTGTTTCTGTGAATTTGACTGCTTTACATACTTCATATAACTGGAACCATACATTTATGTATTTGTCTCTTTGTGACTGCTTGTTTCGCTTAGCATAATGTTGTCAAGGTACATCCATATTATAACATATGACAGAATTTCCTTTGTAAAGCTGAATAATTATTCATTGTATGTATATACCACATTTTAAAAAGTCCATTCATCTGTCTTTGAATACTTGGGTTGCGCCTTCCTCTGGACTGTTGTGAGTTACGCTGCCATGAACACTGAAGGGTGTGCAAATATCTTTTTGAGATTCAGCTTTCAGATCTTTCGGATTATATACACAGAAGTGGGATTGCTGGATCCTTTAGTAGTTCCATGTTTAATTTTCTGAGATCCACCATATTGTTCCCAAAAGCTTTAAAGACATCTTAATTTTTGGCCACGTGAAAGTTCACAAGAATCTGTCTACACATGTGTCTTTCCCCATACTCCACTTATCCCTCAAGCAATACATTCTGAGTATTTGTATCTTCCCTCAGCCTTGAGAGATTGTTTTTCTTTTATTCTTTCCCTGATAATAATACTCTTGTTCTGTTTCTGGAATACTTACTTTGTCCTTTGTTGCACTCCTAGATTGAACCACCATGATGTTCATTTTTTTTGTTTTACAGTCTGGGAGTTTGCTGTGACCTACTTAAACTCCCAAAAACTCTCCAATGAGAGTTTTTTGGGGGTGGTTGTGAGAATGGTAGAGTAGTCATAAGTTTAAATCTATTTCTCATCCTGTATTCCATTTTCATAGCATCCTTTTCTTGCTTTATGGAAGCAAGAGCCAGTATCTTTTTCACTTTCTAAGGATTCGGAATTCTGATTTTTTAAAAGTCCCTTTTCTTGTTGAAATTCCCTTTAACAGTGATGCCTTTGTCCCTTCTCCCACTATTTTTCATGGTCTTTGCATTTGATGCTGGTGGGTTTCCTTATATATCTGATTATCCTAGGCTGTCTTTCCACTCTTACTCTTAAATATGAGTAGAACATTCATCTTAAGTTTCTTGAGAAAAAAATACTTCTGATTTTTGTTTGAAAGTAAGGCTGATAGAAGCTTTTCTGGATCTGGCCTTCAGTATGAGGAGAGGGTGAGGTTCATGGTTCTCTGTTACTTCTGCTAGCCCCCTCTGTTTTCATTTGTGTGTAGTCTCCCATTTTACTGTGCCCACACGCAGTCAGTGTCTGAATTCTGTCTAGGAGTCTCTCATCACTTCTGATTTGTTACTTGCATATTCTAAACTGCCAATCCTTTCATTCTGTTTTGTTAATTACCATACTTGCACCTGCTTAACACCTTCCAAAGATTTTTAATATCTCTACCCATGGTTGGAGGGGGCTTCACAGGTGGGGCGGTGGTAAATACTCCACCTGCCCGAAATTCAAGAGACACGAGAGACACAGGTTTGATCCCTGTGTTGGGACGATCCCCTGGAGTAGGAAATGGCAACTCACTCCAGTGTTCTGGCCTGGAAAATTCCATAGACAGAGGAGCTTGGTGGGCTACAGTCCATGGGGTGGCAGAGAGTCAGACACAGCTGAGCACACATACCACCACCACTGCCCTCCGTGGATGGTGTACACCTTGCTTCCATCTTCTCCCTTCTAAGTTGTCTTCGTTTATTATGTACTTTAAAAAATTGCTTTACTAACGTTTTGATGGTGTATTGGGAGGGATTAGGGATAATGATTGTGTTTTATGTCCTGAACTAGAAAATCCTTTATTGCGTAAGTTAGTATATCAATATGAGTGATTATTTTTGTTACAACAATATTTTGCTGAAGATTAAGCTACCATGGGGCATTTGTTTGTGCACAGATCATTATTTGATAATAGTATAGAGAAATTTAAAAACAACAGGATTTTGAAAAAATATTGAAACTTTAAGTTGCATGTCTTCTTTCCTATAGCACTCTGAAGCTTTAATCCCATTTCCTTGTTCTCATTAAAAAAAATTTTTTTTTTATTTTCTTTTTAAAATAGTTTTAAAGAACACTTAAAATTTAGTAGGCTGATAAAGTTAAGTGAGTTGATCTTTTATTTGTAAGTGTTAGACTAGACGTCTGATAAAACAGTGACATTTATTTTGGCTAAACAGTTTCTGTTCTACATATATGTTTACGTACCTTTTTCACACTCCATATTGAGCAAAGCAAGTACTCATATTTTGGGGTTTAGTAAATTTTATTGTAACATTTGTCCAGGAAATGGGTATTGATGACCATTTAATAATAACAGAAATTGTTGCAGAATTATTGTGTTGCAGTGAAACTGTACTGAGATGTGAATTTATTAAATCAAAGTATGCAGCTTTTTGAACAGCATGAAAATTTTCTTGCAGTGTGAAAATTGGATTCTTGACATAATTCATGTGCCCATCATCAAGATTTCATGGACATTAAATTTTGCTCTTTGCTTCAAACTGCTCTCATAAGGAAAATGTTATCAGCTTTGTCTGAATATTATCTCATTCCATCTCCTCTTCTTAGAAGTTGAGTATTATCAAGTTAGTCTTGATAGTAATTTTAGTTTTTATACTACTTTGGTGTGTTTTTAATACCTTTGCTGTATATTCATGCATCTAAACTATTTATTGGTTTGTAAATTTTATAATTTTACATAAATAGCATCACGCTGTATGTATTTTATTCCAGCTAGCTTTCTTTTTGAGATTGGTTCATGGTGGTACATGTGGTATGATCCATACATTTAACTTCTGCAGAATGTTTTTAATACATTGCATCAGTACATGCTTCCCTCTAGGGTGAGTATTCTGTAACCCAGCAATTCCACGGGAAGGTACATGCTCTTTACTTGATCAGATACTGCTCTGAGATTTCTGGTGCTGCCGGTTCCTGATTCTCGGTGTGACCTGTTTTTCCCACTGGGGATTTTCAGGTTTTATCTTACAGTGCTTTGGAGTTCAGTTACCTTTTTTCTTGTGGTTGTGGTTGTGCTGTCATCAGTTATTATGCACTTTCAGTCCTGACATTTTATACTTTTTAGTGTTGGGAAACTTTTCTGAATCATTTCTTTGGTAAGTTTCTTCTCTTTGTTTTTCATGTTCTTTCTAGAATATTTGTTAGTCGGATAGATCCCAACAATTTCTTAGTTTTATTCTGTCCTGTTTTAAGTCTTTGTTGTTGGATTTGACTGGGGATGGGGGTTAGGTGCAGAGACATCCTTTTTAGGTTGTTTTTCCTACTTGATTTTGTTATCTTTTTATTATTATTATTATTATATACTTTTTGGCTGTACCCCATGGCAAGTTGGATCTTAGTTCCCCAGTCAAGGATCGGACACACACCCCCCTGCATTCCAAGGCAGGATCTTAACCACTGGACTGCTGGGAAAGTCCCTGTGACCTTTTATTGAAAAACATCTGTCCTCATTTTAGTTTCTAGGAGTACTTTCTTTTTCTCTGGAAAAAAAAAATTTTTTTTTTCTTTTGGTAGCATCTCATTCTTGTTTCATGAATACAATACACTTTATTTCTCTTGATTTTTTTGTTTCTCTCTCTTCTCTCTGATTTGTTTATGTTCTTGCTTTGATTCTGTTTTGCATATTGTATCTTTTCCTTCAGTGTCTGGTTATCTTTGAATGCCTATTGATATTTAATTTTGTAAGTCTTGTGTGAATGGACAGGGACTGTCTTAGATAGACTTAGTAGGATGACCTGATGATTTGGTTGAGTATTCATTAAGTAGTCTGTAAGGGACTACTGAATTTCCAGTTTTACTGTTGCCTTCCTGAGGTTTGTAACATTTCTGGAAGTTGAGTTGGGAAAGAAGGAGGATTTCAGTAATGCTTTTTACCTGACTCAACTGAGTTCAGTTGTTCAGTCGTGTCCCACTCTTTGCGAACCCATGGACTGCAGCACGCCAGGCTTCCCTGTCCATCACCAACTCTGGGAGCCTGCTCAAACTCATGCCCATCGAGGCGGTGATGCCATCCAACCATCTCATCGTCTGTCGGCCTCTTCTCCTCTTGCCTTCAGTCTTCCCCAGCATCAGGGTCTTTTCCAGTGAGTCAGTTCTTCGCATCGGGTGGCCAAAGTATTGGAGCTTCAGCTTCATCATCAGTCCTTCCAATGAATATTCAGGACTGATTTCCTTTAGGATGGACTGGTTTGATCTCCTTGCAGTCCACGAAACTCAAAAGTGTTCTCCAACACCACAGTTCAAAAGCATCAAGTCTCAACTGAGTTTGTTTCTAAATCCAGAATCTTTGTAGTTCAACCTTGTCAAAGTAAGGGTCCAGTCTTTTCCCAGATGTAGTAGTTTTAGTACATCTGCAAGTTTTTAAATCATCCTAGGTGGGAGGTTGGAGAAGGCAATGGCACCCCACTCCAGTACTCTTGCCTGGAAAATCCCATGGACGGAGGAGCCTGGTAGGCTGTAGTCCATGGGGTCGCTAGGAGTGGGACACGACTGAGCGACTTCACTTTCACTTTTCACTTCCATGCATTGGAGAAGGAAATGGCAGCCCACTCCAGTGTTCTTGCCTGGAGAATCCCAGGGACGGGGGAGCCTGGTGGGCTGCTGTCTCTGGGGTCGCAGAATCAGACACGACTGAAGCGACCTAGCAGCAGCAGGTGGGAGGTAGTATACATGTCCTTCCGAACTGTCCTTCGTAACTTGCTTTTAACCTGCAGCATGTAGCAGTGGTGACAGTCAGAAAAGGCCGTGGAGCTTCTGCTTGGTTCTCTTGGGACATTCTCTCTGGGGAAAGCCAGGTGCCATGTAAGAAGTCTGACTACCCTGAGATAGTCAAAACTGGAGAGACTACTCACAGGCTCTCCAGGGGACAGTTCAGTTCAGTCGCTCAGTCGTGTCTGACTCTTTGCGACCCCATGAACTGCAGCACGCCAGGCCTCCCTGTCTATCACCAGCTCCTGGAGTCTACCCAAACCCATGTCCATCGAGTCAGTGATGCCATCCAACCGTCTCATCCTCTGTCATCCCCTTCTCCTCCTGCCCTCAATCTTTCCCAGCATCACGTTCTTTTCAAATGAGTCAGCTCTTTGCATGAGGTGGCCAAAGTATTGGAGTTTCAGCTTCAACATCAGTCCTTCCAATGAACACTCAGGACTGATCTCCTTTAGGATGGACTGGTTGGATCTCCTTGCAGTCCAAGGGACCCTCAAGAGTCTTCTCCAACACCACAGTTCAAAAGCATCAATTCTTCAGTGCAGTCACAGCTGAATTCTAGCTAACTGCTTCCAGCAATTGCTAATTAAATAAAGGAGTTTTCAAGTGACTACTGTCATCCCTTGGTAATAGTTCCAGGACTCCCCACATAAAATCAAATTCCACAATTGCTCAAATCCCTTCAATAAAATGGCAAACTATTTACATACGCACATCCTACTGTATACTTTAAATCATCTCTAGATTACTTGTAATACGTGCTTCTGCTGCTGCTAAGTCGCTTCAGTTGTGTCCGACTCTGTGCGACCCCAGAGACGGCAGCCCACCAGGCTTCCCCGTCCCTGGGATTCTCCAGGCAAGAACACTGGAGTGGGTTGCCATTTCCTTCTCCAATGCATGAAAGTGAAAAGTGAAAGTGAAGTCGCTCAGTCGTGTCCGACTCTAGCGACCCCATGGACTGCAGCCCACCAGGCTCCTCCATCCACGGGATTTTCCAGGCAAGAGTACTGGAGTGGGGTGCCATTGCCTTCTCCACTTGTAATACCTGCTATAATGTAAATGATATGTAAATAGCTGCCAAAGCAGGGCAAATTCAAGTTTTGCTTTTTGGGACTTTCTGGAATTTTTTTTCCCCAAATACTTTCAATCTGTAGTTGGTTGATTGCACAGATCCAGAATCTGTGGGCATGGAGGGCTGACTGTACCTCCCCAGGCTTTATGTGTGTGCAGTAATATGACAAGCCCTAAGGGGGAACTGCCCAGTTGAGCCCTTACGATTAATGAGCGAGCCAGTATTGGTTATTGTTAGCTAAAGCTCCCATCTCTTTAAAAATTTTCCACCTTACCTACCTCCTGAGAAATCTGTATGCAGGTCAAGAAGCAACAGTTAGAACTGGACATGGAACAACAGACTGATTTCAAATAGGGAAAGGAGTAGGTGACGGTTGTATATTGTCACCCTGCTTATTTAACTTACATGCAGAGTATTTCATGCAAAATGCTGGGCTAGATGAAGGACAAACTGGAATCAAGATTGGTGGGAGAAATGTCAGTAACCACAGGTACGCAGATGACACGACTGTTATGGCATAAGGCAAGGAAGAACTAAAGAGCCTCTTGATGAAAGTGAAAGAGGAGAGTGAAAAAGTTGGCTTAAAACTCAACATTCAGAAAACTAAGATCATGGCATCTGGTCCCATCACTTCATGGCAAATAAATGGGGAAACAATGGAAACAGTGAGAAACTTTATTTTGGGGGGCTCCAAAATAACTGCAGATAGTGACTGCAGCCGTGAAATTAAAATACGCCTGATCCTAAGAAGTAAAGTTATGACCAATCTAGATAGCTTTTTAAAAAGCAGAGACATTACTTTGCCAACAAAGGTCCGTCTAGTCAAAGCCAAGGTTTTTCCAGTAGTGATGTATGGGTGTGAGAGTTGGACTATAAAGCTGAGCACCGAAGAATTGATGCTTTTGAAATGTGGTGTTGGAGAAAACTCTTGAGAGTCTCTTGGGATGCAAGGAGATGAATCCAGTCTATCCTAAAGGAAATCAGTCCTGAATAGTCATTGGAAGGACTGATGCTGAAGCTGAAACTGCAATAATTTGGCTGCCTGATGCGAAGAGCTGATTCATTGGAAAAGACCCTGATGCTGGGCAAGATTGAAGGCAGGAGGAGAAGGGGACGACAGAGGAAGAGAGGGTTGGATGGCATCACCAACTTGATGGACATGAGTTTGAGGAAGCTCCAGGAGTTGGTGATGGACAGGGAAGCCTGGCGTGCTGCAGTCCATGGGGTTGCAAAGAGTTGGACACGACTGAGCAGCTGAACTGAATACTGAACTAAAGCTTGTACTTATTCAGGGTCCCATTTAGGATATAACCACATTCTTTTTAATCATATGTCTCCTTAGGCCCCTCTTGGCTATGTGTGTTGCTCAGACTTCTTTGACCTTGACAGTTTTGAGGAGTACTAGTCAGGTATTTTGTCGAATGTCTCTGCTGAAATTTGACTAGTTCTTTCTCATGATTAGATTGGAGTAATGGAGTTTGTGGCAGAAGACTACAGAGATCAAGTGCTATTTTCATCATATTGTTTCAGGAAAACATACAATGAATATGATTATGACTATTGATGTTGACCTTGCTCACCTTAGTAGTATATGTCAGGTTTCTTCACTGTAAAGTTACTCTTTTTACCCGCCTTTCCATGTTGTGCTCTTTGAAAAGGAAGTCCCCATGCTCAGTCTACACTTATAAGGGTGGAAAGTTTCTACTTATTTGTATAGTCTATCTACATAAAATACTTGGAATTTGCACTGGAGGTTTGTCGGTTCTTTCATTTTTTTCAATCACTGATTTTTATCAGTATGGACTTGAGTATTTATACTTTGTTTTATAATCCAATACCACTTTATTTTATTGCTCAGATTATTCCAGCTTTGTCCAGAAAAAAAAAATTTGATCTACCGTAGACAAAGAGTGGTGAATTAATTTTGTTCTGTTGTTTCTGGTTCTTTACCTTTGTGTTACTGGTAGGTTTTACTTATGTGCTGTGGTGTTGTGTTATTCCACTTACAAAACAAAAGACTTTTAGGAAAGACAAATACCTCTTTAGGAAAGTAGATGGCAGTTATGATAGTTTTGTGACTATTGATTTCTCATCTCAGGTGATAGGCGTTAGTCTACTCTGTTATTGGAAATCTCCCTTGAAAGAAGCATTTTTGTCTAGATAATTCTTTTAGACTCTGCTCTTTAGATAGATATGGGGAATGGGGTTTAGACAAATCCTTTTTCTGCATCTGTTGATTTTCAAATGTCTCAAAATAATTTTTATGCCACTGGGATGAAATTTGCATCCCTTCACATGTTTGAAAGAACAACAGTTTAGTTAAGGATAAAACACTTCTGTCATGCCTGCTTCCTTGAAATCTGACACAGTGCCACTTCCCTGTGCGTTGCGCTTTGGAAGACTGAAACTAGCCTGATATATCTACTCCTCTCCTGCTTCAGGTGGCTTTATTTAGAAGGGTGTGGGAGAGAGTGAAGGATTGAGTTCTTATGGGATTCTTTAATTGCCTTTAAAATCAAATAGCTTAAATATAGTGTGCTGTTTTTTCCTTAAATTGTAAATATGTTGCCCCCCAGTCCTTTGCTGATGCGACTGTATGGTACTTCGTCCTGTAGATGAGGGCCTGTTAGCCTCAGCACCGTTGACATCTGAGCTGTTCTTTGCTGCAAGGCTTTCTGCAGCACAGGACGTTTTGCAGCCTTCCTGGCCTCTTCTAACTAGATGCCAGGCTTGTCTTCTCCCCACATCAGTTGTGACGACCGAAAATGTCTCTAGACGTTGCCAGATGTCTTTCTCTTCCTGGTTGAGAACCACTGCTATAGATTTGTTCCATTTCTCTGTTGTTGGATATACAGATTGTTTTTATATTCAGTATAAATAACACCATAATGAGGCTTATACACAAAGATTTTTCTCTCTTGATCTTCTATTTTGGAGAATTATATTATTTCCAAATACATAACTTTTTCTGTTCCTACTATAGAGGATTATTTTTTAACATACTGATCCTATTTGTTAGTATTTTTAATCTTTTAAAATAATATTTTTGTACAGTTGGGCTTATTTCTTTAAGATAACTTCTCAGAAACAGAACCACTAGGTCAGAGTTTCCAGGTTTATATACTCTGGGTATTTTTAGGATACATTTATAAGCCACCCTGGCATGATTGGCCAAATCACAGGTAGAAAGATTTTCCATAGCCAATTTATAATCCTTGCTTTAGCCAACACTTTGGTTGGTAGGGGTGTTCTACTTAATTTTGGTAGAAACCTGAGACTGACTTGTTACTCTTAAATTTTTTAAAAGAAATTTTAAATTTTGAAGTAATTTTAGTTTTATAGGAAAGTTCCAAAGATAGTACAGAGAGTGTTCCTGCATACCCCTTGACCAGTTTCCTCTCTGTCAACTTCTTATGTTACTGTGGTCTAAACTAAGAAACCAACATTGGTGCTGTTCTACCAGCTAAGCTCCAGACTTGATTTAGATTTCACCAGCTTTCCTAGTAATTGCGTTTTTCTTTGCCAGGATCCTGTCTGGGTACCACATTACATTTAGTACCCTTGCCTTTTGGGTCCCCATACAGTTATAGGAATATCGTTGATTTTAAAAAGGAAGGAAAAGGTTTTTTAATGCATTAAGCACTTAAGCCTTAAATTTAAGAAGCTGCTCTCTAGTCTGCTTTGGTTTGAATCCTGATTGCCACCTAAGTTGTATTGTTATTGCCGTTTAGTTTTTTAGTCAGAACACCTGGAGAAGGAAATGGCAACCCACTCCAGTATTCTTGCCTAGAGAATCCTGTGGACAGAGGAGCCTGGTGGGCTGCTGTCCATAGGGTTGCACAGAGTCGGACATGACTGAAGTGACTTAGCAGCAGCAGTCAAAACACCATACTTGTCTTTAGAAACCCTTGAGGAAAATCTTGTCTATGGGCCTGAGGCCTCCCTGACACATCTTCTGTTTGGTAGGAAGCAGATGGGATTGACAGATTATGCTGTTGTTGAATAGACTCACCAAGATCCACATGCCCCCTCTAAGAAAACTGTGCCAAATGTAGAAAGGAGAGGGGGAATTTTGCAGTATACGAATGTCCTTTGTTGAAATTTTATGACTTGCTTTCTTTAAAGATTTTTGACTAGAGGTCGCTTTGAAAATTGTTTGCCTTTTTGATATTTGTTATTTTTGAGAGTAGAATTTCAATGAGTTAATATTTATGAAGCATTTGAAACAGTGCCTGTCACAGAATGAGTGTTATGGAAGTATTTACTTATTCTTCAGTGCCTCAAATAAGATAAAAACGTTATGATTGCTTGTTATAAGAAGCCTCTGTATCTAAAGTTAACTTTATATATAATAAGAGGTGAGAGGACCATTAACCCTCTTAGATTAGTCACCTGGTTGTCCCTGAGAGGGTTTTGTTGCTGACCAAAGAAAGTGCTCTGCAGTCTGCCCCCTCAAACTGTTGAGACAGCAAAAGATTCTTACCTTTGGCCATGAGGCTGATAAAAGTGTGAGTGATATTTAGCATTTGTAATCATGAAGGAGTAAAGGCAAAATGAAATGGCTCAGGAATTTTTTTTTTTCTACATGTCTTGCAATTTAAATATCATTATGATAAAAAAATATAAATTTAGTTGCTCTTAATTTTGATAGAACACAGAGAGAGACAGCATTGTTAGTTTTAAAACATTTTGGTGATGGAAATTTTCAGACATACAGAAAAGTAGAAATAAAGTGTAAATTGAGCATCCATGTATCAGGTTGGCCAGAAAGTTTGTTCGGTTATGGGATATGTTGTTCAATAAAGTTCTTGGTGAAAATGAAAAATAGGTTTTTTATTTTTACTTAAAACTGAACAAACTTTTTGGCCAACCCAATACCTGTTATGCTCCTTCAATAAATATTGACATAGAGCCAATTAAATGTAGTGTTCTTAGATTGCTGTGGACTGGCATAACATCATCAGTCTGACAACAACTATATTCATTTTGGGATATTTTCCCTTATATGTACAGATTTTATGCTATTCCGTGTACAATTTTTTTATTGTTTATGTCTCTAAATAGTAATCATCATTTTAGTGGGGAATTACATTTTGTCTTTTATCCCTCTCAAATTCCCCTTCTTCTTTGTTTATTTGCTCTTCTTTCCATATTCTGTTTTGACTTTAGCTTAGGAAGGGCACTCGGTTTTTCTGTTGCAGTAGACGCCAAGATAATGATGCATCTTGGGTTTTGTGTATTTATAAACAGTAGACATCCTCTAATACAGAGTTGTCTTTCCCTCTTTAATTTTGGTGGTGAGTAGTGCATGTAAACTGTTAAATGACTGAAGGACAGCTGCACTCCAGTTTTTAATTTAATTTCATCCTTTCTTTCAGCTTCTGTAATGAATAACAATTTTTAAAGAAATATTTTAATGTTAACTAGACACCTGGTAGGTCTACCCTCAGGAATAGATAAACATGCCATTTCTTCTTTTACAAGGACTCAGGATTCACTATCAGCCCTGATCAGACTTAATGTGTGTGTGTGTGTGTGTGTGTGTGTGTCACTTCAGTTCAGTTCAGTTGCTCAGTAGTGTCCGACTCTTTGTGACCCCCATGAACTGCAGCACACCAGGCCTCCCTGTCCATCACCAAGTCCCAAACTCATGTCCATTGAGTTGGTGATGCCATCCAACCATCTCATCCTCTGTCGTCCGCTTCTCCTCCTGCCCTCAATCTTTCCCAACATCACGGTCTTTTCAAATGAGTCAACTCTTCGCATGAGGTGGCCAAAGTACTGGAGTTTCAGCTTCAACATCAGTCCTTCGAGTGAACACCCAGGACTGATCTCCTTTAGGATGGACTGGTTGGATCTCCTTGCAGTCCAAGGGACTCTCAAGAGTCTTCTCCAGTGTCACAGTTCAAAAGCGTCAATTCTTCTGCACTCAGCTTTCTTTATAGTCCAACTCTCACATCCACGCATGACTATTGGAAAAACCATAGCCTTGACTAGATGGACCTTTGTTGACAAAGTAATGTCTCTGCTTTTTAATATGCTATCTAGGTTGGTCATAACTTTCCTTTCAAAGAATAAGCGTCTTTTAATTTCATGGCTGCAGTCACCATCTGCAGTGATTTTGGAGCCCAGAAAAATACAGTCAGCCACTGTTTCTACTGTTTCCCCATCTATTTGCCACAAAGTGATGGGACTGGATGCCATGATATTAGTTTTCTGAATGTTGAGTTTTAAGCCAACTTTTTCACTCTCCTCTTTCACTTTCATCAAGGCTCTTTAGTTCTTTTTCCCTTTCTGCCATAAGGGTGGTGTCATCTGCATACCTGAGGTTATTGATATTTCTCCTGGCAAGCTTGATTCCAGCTTGTGCCTCTTCAGCCCAACATTTCTCATGATGTACTCTGCATATAAGTTATATAAGCAGGATGACAATATACAGCCTTGACGTATTCCTTTTCCTATTTGGAACCAGTCTGTTGTTCCATGTCCAATTCTAACTGTTGCTTCCTGACCTGCATATAGTCACTGCTGCTGCTGCTGCTAAGTCGCTTCAGTCGTGTCCAACTCTGTGCGACCCCATAGACAGCAGCCCACCAGGCTCTCCCGTCCCTGGGATTCTCCAGGCAAGAACACTGGAGTGGGTTGCCAATTCCTTCTCCGATGCAGAAAGTCACTTCACTCAGTTGCTAGTCATGTCCAATTCTTTGCGACCCCATGGACTGTGGCCGGCCTGGCTCCTTTGTCCAAGGAATTCTCTAGGCAGGAATACTAGAGTAGGTTGTCTTTCCCTTCTCCAGGGGATCTTTCCAACCCAGGGATAGAACCCAAGTCCCCCACATTGCAGGCCGATTCTTTACCGTCTGAACCACCAGGGAAGCCCTGGGACTTAATTCCTCCTCTCTAGTCTAAGCAGTCCCAGCTTCTTCAGATGTTTGTTACCTGATGTATTTTTTCCAGTTGCCTGCTGTTCTCATCTTTTACTTGGGGTATATTTTAATTTTGTCAATGTTCCTCTCAAAGTGTGGTCCTTAGAATGAAATTTGTTGCTGTATACGTTTGATAAATCACAGTGCTGAACCTTATATCAATCTAGACTATTGTATTTTTTAGCTTTACTGAGCTTGAGTTGGAAACTGTGGTTCAGCCATTTTCAGTTGCAGTAGGCCTCCCATAATGTGAGCATTATCCAATGCAGATTATTTCTGGTAAGTCAGCTACTTCATTTGGTGCTCACTTGCTCATTCATTCCATACATATTTATGGGCTTCCCTAGTGGCTCAGTTGGTAAAGAATTGGCCTGCAGTGCAGGAGGTCTGGGTTCAATCCCTGGGTTGGGAAGATCCCTTGGAGAAGGAAATGGCAACCCACTCCAGTACTCTTGTTTGGAGAATTCCATGGACAGAGGCATGGTACAGGCTGCAGTCCATGGAGCTGCAAAGAGTTGGACACGACTGTGCACCTAACTTTCACTTTTTTCCGTACATATTTATGGAGTGCTTACTGTGTACCATGCGTAGTTGTAGTCATTTTGGCATTGTGTAAGACAGATGTGTTTCTTTTCTCTTGGATCTTACATTCTGGTTGATATCAATAAAGTAAAGAATTGGATGAAAAACCGTTTCAGCAAGCTGTGAGTAAAAGAAAACTGAAAAATGAACTGTGATAGTATTCGGGGTTCTCAGGAAAGGTCTCTTTGAGTTAACTGTTGGGCTGAGATCTAAATGTCAAGGAGCCAGCCATGCAGGTATGCGGGTGGAGAAATAAGGGTTATTCCAGAAAGAGGAAGAAGTAAAAACAAAAGTCCAGAGATAGGGAACAAGCTTGACATGTTGAGTGAAAAGATAAGTCCACAGTGGCTAGAGAGCTTAAGTGATGGAGGAAGAGTTATAGGAAGTAAGATTGAAGAACTAAACAGGAGTCAGATCATAGAGGACTGTGGTAAGTTTTTCTTTAAATTTTCTTTAAATTCAGTGGGAAGTCAAGAGTGAAATGATTTCATCATATGGAAGAAAGATCACTCTGGAGAATGAATTAGAGGCAAAAATGGAAGAAGGACCACTGGTTATTGCAGTAGTCTACGCAGTGGACAGTGATCACTTTGCGATGGTGCAGCTGCAGATGAGAGATGTGGGATGGATTCAGGATATATTTGGAGATAAAATTGATAGGATTTACTAGTGAATTAAATAGTGTGTTTGAGAGAAAGCAGAGTCAAGGTTCTGACAAACAGGTTTTTTTATTCATGTGAGGAAGTGGAGATTTGTTTAAACTCTGGAAGAAAAAAACCTCACATATTTTAAGTATTTACTATGGTGTGTGTTGTTGATGGTTAAGAGAATGGACTCTGGAGTTAGACTGCTTGGTAACAATAGCTCTGCTACCTACCTTGGACAAGTTACTCAGCCATTCTTTGACTCAGTGCTCTCATCTATAAAGTGAGGACAGTAATAATATCCATCTTAAAAGTGTGTTGCAAAGACTAAGTGACTTGATTGATGTAGGTGTAGATAATACAGGCTCCAGCGCCTATTCATATAAAGAATCTATATAAATGTTAGCTTTTATTATCTTAAAGGTCTTTGCAAGGGTAATATTGAGTCTACATAACGATAGCCATATGCTGACTTTTTTTTTTTTTGATAAAAACAGTCCCACAGCATTTATTGTAATCTGGTAATAACATAAGGGTGAGCAGAACAATATGAATACATGTTTTAGAACTACATCTCTAACAGAGGACACCTGAAAAAACCAACGGTATTGCCAAACAATTTCTCACTTCATCTGTCACTTCTAGTTGGAGACACTTTGGAGCAGAGTAATGTTATCTCCTTTTAGCATGATCCGACCCAGTTGTTTTCTTCACTTTGTTTTAGAATGAATCTCTTCTGCGTCACCTAATACGAGGTTCGTATACTCATCAAAACCAATGATGCAGCCCTCTATCGGCATATTCACTGGCTCATAAAGCCACACCTGAATCCGTGATCTATTTTGCAAGTATCTGAAGATGAGACTGATGGGCTGCACCATCACCTTCTGACCTTCTGGCCCTGGCCCTGGTACGCCATGCTGGACGCTCACAAGCACCACAGTGCTCCACACTCTCCCATATGCTGACTGTATATACTAATAGCTATATAAGATATAATTTTTCTCTTTAATTGAAGCTTTATATTTTTTGCCTTTCCCCAGGGACATCTGTAATTTTTTGTTTACTGCCATTGTGAAAATATGATAAAGATTATTTTGTGTTTTCCTGTAGCTCTGTGTTGCTAGCTAAAATCTGCTTAGGACTGCGTTTGTATCAAATCTCTTTCAGAGTATGCTATACTAGAGTATCTTACACTGAAGAAATGTCTTGCAAGAGGTACCAGAAATGCTGGGGTTTTGCTAACATGCCTCATAATACAGCTTTTATATTCCTTTTTGGGAAGTATCTATTAATCCTATTTCTGTAAAATTAGAAAATGCACCATGAGAATTTTTTCACCTTGTTTCTTACAGAAGTACAGTTCATTTAACTAGAATTTGATATTTTGATTTATAGCATAGTAAATAATACTAAATATTTAGTCTTATTCTAAATTCTTTCCAGAAAGGAACTTTTCTGTTAGTGGTATATACATCTGTTTATGAATTTTTGATGTGTTTTGCCCTAGATTGGTGCTAACTTTTAGAGATTATTAATTACATCCCAATTTTTTTAAAATCTTGCATCAAGTGTAGAATCCATGCTTTTTATTTATTCTTTTTAATAGTAGGATTTACCAGTGGGTTTACTACTTCAAAGAAGTGCCAGTGTATTGAAACAAGCAGGATGTGTCTGCTGGGTGTTAATGGTTCTCTCACCATGTCACTATGAGTGATTGTTTTTTTGTTTGCAGAGAGGAAAACCTTTGGGTATCACTATATTGATATTTCTAGCCAAAATTTATTTACATTTTTATAGATTATAGCTTTGATTACTAAAGGATTCATTATAAAGGGATTTTCATAGTTGAAATAACATTCATGAAATGGTATTAAATTTAAGTATTTAATGTTCATTACATTTACATGGTTTAAAACGGAAAAGATACAGCATGGTATATAATGGAGATTCTCTCTTTAATTCCTGTCTTCCAGCCTGTTGATTTCTCTTCCCCACAGGTAATCAGTTCTGTGTATGCTTCCAGGAAATGAATATAAACATTTATGCAGGAATATATACATCTGTGCACTTGCCCACATGTGTATATATTCTTTTTTAAAAGTTGTAGGGTATTATGGTTTATATTTTGTCTTTAAGTGTATATCATAATTCATCCCTATTAAATAAAATTTGCTGTTGTTCAGTTGCTCAGAAAATATTTCATTTTGTAGGCACTGTAAGTTTCTTGGTTCTTTTAAAGTCTAGATTGATATGTATACTCAGATGTGTAGTTTTCTAGAGTTTCTGTTACATAAGGATCTCATAGATCTTTTCAGTAAAATATGGCACATGGTTCTGATGTTGTTGTTCAGTCACTCAGTCATGTCCAGCTCTTTGCGACCCCATGGACTGCAGCATGCCAAGCTTCCCTGTCCTTCACCATCTTCTGTAGCTTGCTCAAACTCAGGTCCATTGAGTCAGTGATGCCATCCAACCATCTCGTCCTCTGTTGTCCCCTTCTCCTGCCTTCAGTCTTTCCCAGCATCAGAGTCTTTTCTAATGAGTCAGCTCTTTGCATCAAGTGGCCAAAGTATTGGAGCTTCAGAGTATTAGAACTGATAATAAAATTATCAGTTGCCAAATGAGTGATATTAAAATTGTTTTGTCTATTTTACCATTGCCACTCATATGTCTGTCCGTCTACCTACCATCCAGTTAACTATTCATCTGTCCATCCACCATCTACCATTTGTACATTTAGGAGTAAACCTGTAGGTAAATTTTTAGAATGTGGTTGAAGAGTATGTGCAACTGTAATTTTTGGTAGACTTTGTTAAATTGCCTTCCAGTGAGGTTGTACCACTCTGTTGGTACCAGCAATGTATGTTCCTGCATCATGTCGTCAAGAGAATGATTATCAAACCTTTGATCTTTGCCAGTCTGACACGTGAAAAATTATCTTAGTGTAGTCTTAATTTTCATTTCTTTTATGAATGTGAAGTTGGACATAGTTTAAGATCCATTTCTGGGAGGTTTTTTGGTCCATTTATTTATCATGGTGTTCATCTTCTTACTGATTTATGGGACCCTTTTAATATTAGGGAAATTAGTTCATGATATGTAATATAATTTTTTATTTCTTATCCATGTAGTGTGCTATTGTTTTACTTTGTTTCTTTAATATATTTTCTTTTCTTTTTTAATTAAAATAACTAGTTTACCTATAATCAAATAGTTCTAAAAGCTCCTCTCGAAGAAGATTCCCTGGAACCAACCATTTTGAACTCTTGTAGCTGATTCCTTTGGAATTTATCTTCAAATTTCTAAACAGCTGTGCTGCTTGATTTTGCTTTTTTCTTTTTTTTTCAGTTTTAGGAATTATCTGTCCCATTACAGAAGAAGAGATTTAACCACTGTACTACCCCAAAAACACATATTCCCTACACACCCTTCTCCCTTCACCTCCTGTTCTTCCTCATCTCTTCCAGATAGGATTACTTATTTCCAGGACAATTTCTTGTTTTCCTTGGAGTTCTTAAATTCCGTTTGGTGTGCTAATCATTAATTTAACCCCCCGGCTTTCCCCCAGTTGAGACCGACACCATTCTAATTCTTGGGATTTTGTATGAAAACTTTTTTCTCACTGAAAGCACAAAGGCTCTACCTACCAATCTTGCATAATGTGCCTTTGTAAGCCTTCTATTTTCATCCTTTGTGCTTGGCACAGAGTAGACCCCTTCAGTCTTGAAAATCATGCCATTCAGTTTGGAAATTTTCTTAGATTATTTTTAAAAATTATTTCCTCTCTTCAATTTTCTGTTTTCTCTTACTCCTGTTTTTGACTACTAAACCTCCTGGACTGATCCTGTACTGTTTTACCATGTCTGCCTTGTGCTGTAATTTCTGGGAGTTTCCTTCAACATTTATCTTTCCAACTTTCTCTTTTATGATTATGTTTTTACTTTACAGGAGCTCTTTGTTCCTCTGAATGTTCTGTTTTTCCTTTTAATAACATCTTGTTATTTCATGGATTCAAAAATCTTATCTTTCTGAAAGGAGTTTGCTCACTTGTTTCCTTCCTCTCGTCTTTCCTTAAATTTTCTCTCCCTAACCTCATCCTTTTTTCTTCCAAGCTGCCCTTTTCTGCTTGTTTTGCTTGCAAACCCCCTACCCCCCACCCCCACCCCCACCCCCACCCCCTGCCACCCTTCTATTAGGGGACTTCTGTGTTTGGCCGTTGGGCTTTCGGCTTATATTTTAAAGTGGGCATTGAATAGCTGATTGGAAGCTCTGTGCTTGTCCATGGAACTTACTGGCTGTGGACTTCACTCCAGGGTAATCTGACTGACCTGTTTGTGTGAGTAACCTCCAATATTAGCACCTTTTGGTCTTCCTTTAGGGCTGGTGATATTATAAAGAGTAGAAAAACTCTTCTCATCTTTTTAAGAGGGTATAAATTTGATTGCCATCACTTTGAAAATCAGGTGACTGGAAAAGATTTTCAGTTCAGTCACTCAGTTGTGTATTATGTCAAATAAAACTTTCACTTAATTTTATGTTTTTTAAATCTCACTTCCAACCTTCATCTCTCTGCCTGGTTTTCTTCAATACCAAAAGTCCTGTTTACTTTCTTCAGAAATATTATTATTTAATACAAGTGAAGTGAAGTGAAAGTCTCCCAGTCGTGTCTGACTCTTTGCGACCCTATGAACTATACAGTCCATGGAATTCTCCAGGCCAGAATACTGGAGTGGGTAGCCTTTCCCTTCTCCAGGGGATCTTCCCAACCCAGGAATCAAACCCAGCTCTCCCGCTTTGCAGGCGGATTCTTTACCAGCTGAGCCACAAGGGAAGCCTTTAATATAAGGCCTATCATAAAAATTATGTAGTTAATTGTCTTGTGTGAGAGACGCTGCTTCCAGGAGTTCAGAAGGATGATAAGTGATTTGGAGAGTTTTATAAAATTTCATTTAAGGGGATATGCTTGACTTGAAGGTTGTTTCTTTTCCAAGTTGGAGTAGACAATATGGTGGCTGTTACTTTGGGAACCTTGGGGAAGTTACAAGTTTTGTAACTTTCATTCAGAAATCAAGAAATCTGGTCAAAATTCTTAAATCTTTTTTCTTCTTTCTTTTCATGAATCATTTGCTGTGTATGAGATACGAACTTGGCTGGTGGTACTGTTCTTTTATGAACTATACTTTGATCTTACTGTGTCATATTTAATCTTTTAGCTGTTAGTAGCTGGTAATTCACTTACTAATCAGACTTCAATAACAGAGTTTCAGAGCAGGAGGAGATGCTCAATATTATTGTATATACCTTTTTTCCTAAGAAAACAGATAAGTGGAAGAGCCAGAAATCAAACCCAATGTTCAGGCATTCTTTTTCTTGTTTCCTATA
Organism: Bubalus bubalis; assembly: GCF_019923935.1. NCBI lineage: Eukaryota > Metazoa > Chordata > Mammalia > Artiodactyla > Bovidae > Bubalus > Bubalus bubalis. The sequence goes on from NC_059168.1 coordinate 26,132,695, forward strand.
GTTCATTGTCTTGATATGTTTATTGCATGTGTATGTATCTTGAGTACAAGTTCAGTTCAGTTCAGTCACTCAGTTGTGTCTCACTCTTTGCGACCCCATGGACTGCAGCACGTCAGGCCTCCCTGTCCATCACCAACTCTGAGTTTACTCAAACTCATGCCCATTGAGTCTGTGATGCCATCCAACTATCTCATCCTCTGTTGTCCCCTTCTCCTCCCACCTTCAACCTTTCCCAGCACCAGGGTCTTTTCCAGTGAGTCAGTTCTTCGCAGCAGGTGGCCAAAGTATTGGAGTTTCAGCTTCAACATCAGTCCTTCCAATGAATATTCAGGACTGATTTCCTTTAGTAGAAGCTCATATGCTTTTATTTATTAGCAGAAAATATTTCATTTTTCAGGCACTGTAAGTTTCTTGGTTCTTTTAAAGTCTAGATTGATGTGTATGCTCAGATGTGTAGTTTTCTAGAATTTCTGTTGCATGAGGATTTCATAGATCATTTCAATAAAATGTGGCACTTGGTTCTAATGTTGTCATTCAGTCACTCAGTCATGCCCAACTTTTTGAGACCCCATGGACAGCAGCATGCCAGGCTTCCCTGTCCTTCACCATCTCCTGAAGCTTGCTCAAACCCATGTCCACTGATGGGAGTCAGTGATGCTATCCAACCATCTCGTTCTCTGTCATCCCCTTCTCCTCCTGCCTACAATCTTTCTGAGCATCCGAGTCTTTTCAAATGAGTTGGTTCTTCGCATCATGTGGCCAAAATATTGGAACTTCAGTTTCGGCATCAGTCCTTCCAGTGAATATTCAGGACTGATTTCCTGTAGGATTGATTGGTTTTATCTCCTTGCAGTCCACAGGACTCTCAATAGCCTTCTCTAACACCACAGTTTGAAAGCATCAATTCCTCGGCGCTCAGCCTTCTTTCTGGTCCAACTCTCACATCCATATACGACTACTGGAAAAGCTATAGCTTTGACTAGACGGACCTTTGCTGGCAAAGTAATGGCTTTTTAATACTTTGTCTAGGTCCTAATAATCTCTAACAGATATTTTTGTAATTCATATGAGAAACTTTTCATGGCCAAGCCTTGTAGATGATCCTATTAAATGAACCTTAATTAAAATGACTATGAGTATGTGTGAGTAAACTGTTACTTCTTAAAAAAAAAAAAAAAAAAAAAGTCTATGCAGGTAGTGGCCAGTGTTCTCATTTGCAGTTCTTTTTCTTAAACCAAAATTCCTTTCCCCTTTGGGAGACTATCCATTTTTATTATTGCCCCTCAATAATAACTTAAGGGAGACAGAGATCATTCAGCTTATCTTTAACGCCCTCTATAGAACATGAGCTTGAGACTTTCTGCCCTTAATTTGACATGAGATAATTGAGGTAAAACAGTCAGCAAAAACAAGACCAGCTGACTGTGGCTCAGATCATGAATTCCTTATTGCCAAATTTAGACTTAAGTTGAAGTAAGTGGGGAAAACCACTAGACCATTCAGGTATGACCTAAATAAAATCCCTTATGATTATACAGTGGAAGTGAGAAATAGATTTAAGGCACTAGATCTGATAGATAGAGTGCCTGATGAACTATGAGCAGAGGTTGGTGACATTGTACAGGAGATAGGGATCAAGACCATCCCCAAGAAAAAGAAATGCAAAAAGGCAAAATGGCTGTCTGAGGAGGCCTTAATAGCTGTGAAAAGAAGAGAAGCAAAAAGCACAGGAGAAAAGGAACGGTGTACCCATTTGAATGCAAAGTTCCAAAGAATAGCAAGGAGAGATAAGAAAGCCTTCCTCAGTGATCAATGCAAAGAAATAGAGGAAAACAATAGAATGGGAAAGACTAGAGATCGCTTCAAGAGAATTAGAGATAGCAAGGGAACATTTCATGCAAAGATGGGCTCGATAAAGAACAGAAATGGTATGGACCTAACAGAACCAGAAGATACTAAGAAGAGGTGGCAAGAATACACAGACTGTACAGAAGATCTTCACAACCCAGGTAATCACAATGGGGTGATCACTCACCTAGAGCCAGACATCCTGGAATGTGAAGTCAAGTGGGCCTTAGAAAGCATCACTGCGAAGAAAGCTAGTGGAGGTGATGGAATTCCAGTTGAGCTATTTCAAATCCCGAAAGATGATGCTGTGAAAGTGCTGCACCCAATATGCCAGCAAATTTGGAAAACTCAGCAGTGGCCACAGGACTGGAAAAGGTCAGTTTTCATTCCAATCCCAAAGAAAGGCAATGCCAAAGAATGCTCAAACTACCGCACAATTGCACTCATGTCACATGCTACTAAAGTAATGCTCAAAATTCTCCAAGCCAGGCTTCAGCAGTACGTGAACCGCGAACTTCCTGATGTTCAAGCTGGTTTTAGAAAAGGCAGAGGAACCAGAGGTCAAATTGCAAATGTCCACTGGATGATCGAAAAAGCAAGAGTTCAGAAAAACATCTATTTCTGCTTTATTGACTATGCCAAAGCCTTTGACTGTGTGGATCACAATAAACTGTGGAAAATTCTGAAATAGACAGGAATACCAGACCACCTGACTTGCCTCTTGTATGCAGGTCAAGAAGCAACAGTTAGAGCTGGACATGGAACAACAGACTGGTTCCAAATAGGAAAAGGAGTACGTCAAGGCTGTATATTGTCACCCTGCTTATTTAACTTCTATGCAGAGTACATCATGAGAAACGCTGGGCTGGATGAAGCACAAGCTGGAATCCAGACCACTGGGAGAAATATCAATAACCTCAGATACTCATATGACACCACCCTTAGGGCAGAAAGTGAAGAAGAACTAAAGAGCCTCTTGATGAAAGTGAAAGAGGAGAGTGAAGAAGTTGGCTTAAAGCTCAACATTCAGAAAACTAAGATCATGGCATCCAGTCCCATCACTTAGTGGCAAATAGATGGGGAACTGGGCTTTATTTTTTGGCTTTATTTTTCTGGGCTCCAAAATCACTGCAGATGGTGATTGCAGCCATGAAATTAAAAGACACTTGGGCTTCCCTTGTGGCTCAGCTGGTAAAGAATCTGCCTGCAATGTGGGAGACCTCCTGTGTTCGATCCCTGGGTTGGGAAGATCCCCTGGAGAAGGGAAAGGCTACCCACTCCAGTATTCTGGCCTAGAGAATTCCATGGACGGTACAGTCCATGAGGTCACAAAGAGTCGGACACGACTGAGTGACTTTCGCTTTACTCCTTGGAAGGAAAGTTATGATCAACGTGCTCCTGCTGCTAAGTCACTTCAGTCGTGTCTGACTCTGTGTGACTCCAGAGACGGCAGCCCACCAGGCTCCCCCATCCCTGGGATTCTCCAGGCAAGAACACTGGAGTGGGTTGCCATTTCCTTCTCCAATGCGTGAAAGTGAAGTAGCTCAGTCGTGTCCGACCCTCAGCAACCCCGTGGACTGCAGCCTTCCAGGCTCCTCTGTCCATGGGATTTTCCAGGCAACCTAGACAGCATATTAAAAAGCAGAGACATTACTTTGTCAACAAAAGTCCGTCTAGTCAAGGCTATGGTTTTTCCAGTAGTCATGTATGGATGTGAGAGTGGGCCTATAAAGAAAGCTGAGCACCGAAGCATTGATGCTTTTGAACTGTGGTGCTGGAGAAGACTCTTGAGAGTCCCTTGGACTGCAAGGAGATCCAACCAGTCCATCCTAAAGGAGATCAGTCCTGGGTGTTCATTGGAAGGACCGATGTTGAAGCTGAAACTCCAATACTTTGGCCACCTCATGCGAAGAGCTGACTCATTTGAAAAGACCCTGATACTGGGAAGGATTGAGGGCAGAAGGAGAAAGGGAGGACAGAGAATGAGATGGTTGGATGGCATCACCATTGGGATGGACGTGAGTTTGAGTAGGCTCCAGCAGTTGGTGATGCACGGGGAGGCCTGGCGTGCTGCAGTCTGTGGGGTTGCAAAGAGTCAGACGCAACTGAGCAACTGAACTGAATTGAGGTAAGAACTTTCAAACTTTATTAAAGGTTGAGGAAATCTGAAGGGAAACAAGCATAGAGCACAGTGTGTGTGTGTGTGTGTGTGTGTGTGTGTGTGTGTGTGTGTGAGTTGCTCATTTGTGTCCAACTCTTGTGACCCCATGGACTGTAGCATTCCAGGCTCCTCTGTTCATGGAGTTCTCCAGGCAAGAAAACTGGAGTGAGTTTCCATGCCTTCCTCAAGGGGATCTTCCCAACCCAGGAATCAAACCCAGGTTTCCGGCATTGCAGGCAGATTCTTTACCGTCTGAGCCAGGGAAGCCGAAGGGCTATTGATTATGCAAAATAGATTGTGCTAAGTGCTGTGTATGGTAAGGAACTTAGTATTAATAAGGTTTAGTAGAGCACCACGGGGAAAGGATTTCTGGAAAAGATAGGACTGAAATCTGAGTTTTTAGGAAGGATGGGAGGTAATGAAGGAGGGCACAATTTTAAAAATAATTCATTGTCTAAATTAAGGTAGACTAAATAGTCCTGCTTTTGAATTTACACTACATTAGAATCAGTACACATGTTCAGTTTAATAATTTCTTCTTCACTTTTACATTACTAAGGTACTTTTTATTTGAAAAAATGAAGCTATATGCTTCGATGACCTATTATTGTTTCTTATTGTGCCGTCACTTTTGTTTATAAATATGTAATCTGGTCGGACTTGATTGTAAACTGAGGGCAGCTCCAATGTAAGTAGATCCCTCTCACTTTATTGATGAGAACAAGTCAGCCTCAGTCTACCAGGAAAGGCAAGGGAGCTGGAGTACTAAATTCAAAATAATTTTTAGAACATAATGCTTCAGTTTTTCTTGTTCTTTGTCAGAGTTTATCATCAAAATAGGTTAGTAGCCAAGTGCATTATATTTACTGTTCTTGGGAGTAGTAGAGAATTTTATACAGGGAACCTTACATGGTTTATAATTGGAAATTAACTTTTTTTCTTCTGTAGCAACTATGAATTCATTTCTTTAGATGAAGTTATATTCCCTAGGTATGTTTAGGGCAAAAGGGAGAAAAGAACCTCTATTATATTGGATCAGTTGACTTAAGGAATAGAGATGACTTTGAGTGAGCTAAAGGGGTGTTTCGAAAACAGGAATCTAATACTCAGTTTTGAAAGTGTTTTATCTGGTCATGAGTAGTATTAATATCTTCTTAGTATGTATCTTTACCTGCATTTGACCTTACTTTATAGTAGTAATATTTTAGTTTGAATATTTAAACAGCCCATTAGGTTTCTTTCAACTGAATTTTGGCTTGTTACATACAAAGATTGCCCACCCTATGCCCTCAGCCCTTTCAGTGTTGATTTGTAAGCAGACTCAAAGGTATCAGAGTTTTTTAATGTGGAGGCTTATTCTAGAAAATAATGTCAGCTCTAGATCTGCTTGTCTAAATTTTAGGCCTCTAGGATTTTTGTCCAGATTTTTTGTTCTCAGTGGAAAGCATTTTCAGTCTGGTTTGCTGTTTGCCTAGGCAAGAAGGACAAGGACATCCTTGAATTCCCATATCTGTGATTCTAAGTAGGCAATAGATATCTCAGTAGGAAATAATGTTATTATTAGGATTTTTGTGCTTCTACTTTACTCTGTGAAATACTCGTGTACACACACATGCACATCAGTTCTGCTCTTACTCTTTGGTTTTTGTATATGCTGGCTAATTCCTTCTCCCACTTCTACCTTTTACTTCTCATCTTAGGCTTCTTCCTTTGCAAAAATTTTAAGTACATGTAACTTTTGATGCCTGTTCTTGACATACCTATACTTATCCCCTTAGACCCCCTGTATCACCACATGCCTTCATTACATGTGCACTGGCCTTTATCTTCCACCAGACTATACTTTCCTTTAGGGAAGAGGTCATCATATTCCTACTACCCAGAACAGTGCCTAGCTTGTAGTAGGCACTTAGGAAATGCTTGAATGAGTGACTATTGGGTTGGCCAGAAAGTTCGCTTGACTTTTTCTGTATCCAGTACTACTGTTAAAGTACTTTTAAAGTATTCAATACATCATGAATATGTATTATTTATTGCTGCATTTTATGCGTTGACTGTGAATGAAAAATTTTAGAATCAGTCCAGAATTGAATGCTATATAATATATATAAACACATGTGAAACCTTTTAAGTGATTTTTAAAATGTGGTTAAAGTGATTTAAGGGCTTCCCTGGTGGCTCAGAGGTTAAAGCATCTGCCTGCAATGTGGTAGACCTGGGTTCGATCCCTGGGTCGGGAAGATCCCCTGGAGAAGAAAGTGGCAACCCACTCCAGTATTCTTGCCTGGAGAATCCCATGGACGGAGCAGCCTGGTGGGCTACAGTCCATGGGGTTGCAAAGAGTCAGACACGACTGAGCGACTTCACTTCACTTTTAAAGTGATTTAAGGAAATTACTTAAATAAAAAAGATAGCCAGTAGTTCCATCTTCCGTGTATGAGAACTCTTTAAAATACTGTTTCTCAGGTGCCTACTTTATAGTACAGTTACTCTGTACCATTGGTTAAGCAAGTAAATAATAACATTATGCTGCTTTGGGTTCAGTAGTGTATTTTTCCTCAAAGAAGGCAATGGAAAAAGACAGATGTGCAGAGAACATTGTTTATTCAGTCTTCAGACGATGCTTGCTGTACGTATATTCTCAGTCTTGTAAAAACTTAGGCTTGCAGAATGGTATAGACCAAGTGATCTCTATAAGGACTATACAGGACCATCCATCAGTATTAATTTTTAAAGATTGAACCTCAATTGTCTTTCACCCTGAGAAAGGCAAATTACGTTTAATATAGTGATAATACAGTGATTGACATTGGCTTCCCTATGCTGTTATTATTTCACATGGGATGGTGAGGGAACCTAAGGAATGGTAAAATTTTCACTTCCTCGGTTGTATTCGTCGTTGTACCACGTTGAGGTTTACATGTGATTACATTGATATCACGGATCTAGTTTTAGCTAAACTGTCTTCCAGAAATAAGCAAGTGATTGTAAAAGATACCTATCAAGAAATTAGATTGATTGTGATTATGATAAAGCACAAGCAAGCACACAACATAAAAAAATGTTAAAACTCTTAATCCCAATATGGGCTCTTAATATGGGGTAAAAAATATAATATCATCCGATCTCAAATATCAATTTCTCAAAATTTGAGATTGTCCAAGATTATTTGAAATAGGTGACTCTGTTTACTGTTGTTGAAACTGTAGCTTGTGTAAGTGTACATACAATGTGCTTGATAGGTGGCTAAGTGATAGCATAAAATCAGCAAATTAGCAAGACGTTTTAAAAAATATGTATTGAGGATAAAAACTAAGCTTTATGAAGTTTTCCCCCAGAAGTGTTTGATCGAGCCATACAACTTTCAATACAGTCCTACAGAATTTCTCTAAATTTAACTGTAGATGTTTACAAGGCCCTTTGAGGTTTCTTGTTCAGTAGGAAAAGATAGAAAGCGTGCCACTGGGGAAACACTAGGTTTTCAGGCCTTGGTCAAAATGACTGAAATAATGCATAGAATATATGGCCAAAAATTAAAATACATTCCTTTGTTATCAGATGTCTTTGAAACATGTAGTAAACAGTGCCAAGTTGATGAAACCAGTATGAGACCAATTATATGTGGGAGCTCTACTTTAAGATTGACTAAAATAAAACATTTTCCCTTACTCTTTGCTAAGTTTTGTCTTTTGGTGGGGAGTGAAGAGTTACAGCAAAGAGATGCTGGACAAAAGTATATTCTCAACAGTAAATATTTCTTTCATAAAAATTAGCCTTTTATGGAAGAAAAATCATAGGCACTTAAGGTGAAAATGGTTCACTGCATCCTTCCTAGGAAAATTACTGCAGCAGAGAAATTGAACCAGGAGTTCAGAGCTGCTAGTGTCATCAGTGTAGTTAATTTTATGAAAACAAGACTTTTAACTTTAAAATCCAGGGAGCTGTTTACAGCGGTGATACCAAAATATGCAGATGCTCAAGTCCCTTATATAAAATGGTGTGGTATTTGCATATAACCTATGCACAACCTCCCCTTCCCGTATACTTTAAATCAGCTCTAGATTACCTAATACAATATAAATGCCATGTAAAAGTTGCTGGTGCTTGGCATATTCGAGTTTGCTGTTTGGAACTTCCTGGAATTCCACCCCCTCTCCACTAGTATTTTCAACTTGTGGTTGGTTGAACCTGAAGACGTGGAAGCAGCTGATACTGAGGGCTTACTGTGAATGAATGAAATGAGAAATGACCAAGAAGTTACAGTCTGCCACATACAGTTTTGTATGATGATTATCTCATAGCAAAGACTTTTGCTTTTGAAGAGTTAGAAAACTTAAAATAGTTAATTGCTATGCAGATATTTTTGGATAAAAGAAAATACGCACTCTTAATACACATGCTATTTCAGGATGAAGTTTGCTTACTAAGAAAGTAAACTTTTTTTTAGAGAGAGAGTACTGTTAGCAAAAGAACAGTTAAGAAACAAATGTTTGGAGACGGTTTGTTTTGTGATTTTTGTTGAGGGGGGGAAAAGATAATATATATTAAGTGAACTTTAAGAACTTTGAAATTTAGGTATATCTTCTAGGAAAACTCACATATTTGCACCATGATTTTTCTTTTTTTTAAACAGCACTGTTTCATACTTTTAAATGAGAAATAACTCCAATAGTCGTTGACAGTGGAAGGGGTGGAATAAGCATACAGAGGCATATCGGTTCAGTTCAGTTGCTCAGTCGTGTCCGACTCTTTGCGACCCCATGAATCGCAGCACACCAGGTCTCCCTGTCCATCACCAACTCCAGGAGTTCATCCAAACTCATGTCCATAGAGTCGATGATGCCATCCAGCCATCTCATCCTCTGTCGTCCCCTTCTCCTCCTGCCCCCAGTCCCTCCCAGCATCAGAGTCTTTTCCAATGAGTCAACTCTTCGCATGAGGTGGCCAAAGTACTGGAGTTTCAGCTTTAGCATCATTCCTTCCAAAGAAATCCCAGACCCAAATAAAAGTACATTGGGTTGATCAGTTGGGGTTGTCATACGCTGCTAAGCTAAGGAAAAACAGTGTGGACCTTGGAACGCTGGGTCAGCGCAAGTTCAGAACATTGCTTGTGCACACACTGAGATGTTTTCCCAAGGCATATGCGGGTCTATGACCTCCAGCTAGGTGATAGCCCTTGTACAAGAAAATAACAGACAGTTTAAAGTAATCAATAAAATGGGAGATGTGACTGGGGACACAGGAGGCTGACTTCATCGTAGCACAACAGATACTTTGTGCTTGCCAAGACACTAAATAAGAGTGATGTGGCTCCGAGGAACAGGGCACTTGACCCAAGAGGTCTTGAGTCCCTGGCCTCATCTTTAAAACTTTAATTCTGTCTCTAGTTTCTTTTTTCCAAACTGTGCGTTGACCACTTTCCATCCCTACCTGCTGTGCCGGCTGCAGCAGTGGTGCCCAACATGGGGCATGAAAGTGATGGATTGAAGCGGTGCATGATCCTGAAGAACAGTAGGCTGAGGCCTCTGAAAATCCCCCTTTGTGGTAAATAACACTCTCTTAGGCATTGAAACCAGGATTATATATGGGAAATTCAGAAAGCTCAAAACTGTACTGGCTGTATATATGCCTCTTAAGGCACCTTTTTAAAGAGGAGTGGGGGGTACAAAAATAAGCGAGGGCCAGCTGTTGGAGCTTTTACAAACCATTGAGAAACATTGCTTATGGTTCCTTTCTCTCGGTACTTTTAGATTTAGGAACTTGGGAGAAGGTATTAGAGAAACTTCTTTGCAAGGGAGTGCCCTTGCCTGTATCTGTCGGGTCAATTCGGACACTGATAATTGACCCTGATAAAACTATTTTAGAACCTCTTCAGACCCCAGAAAGCTCAGAGGGAGTGAGGATGAAGGTGAAACCCCATTAAAGGGAAAACCTGAATATGCAAAGCCTGAGGGGAGAGAGCAAAAAACACGGGAGGCTCTTAAAGCTACAGTTCCTTCTGCACTTTTGGGCAGGACGAATTTCCTTTACCTCCGCTTCCTCCTCCTGTCTTAAAAGCTGGAGTGACTCAAGCTTTTCCTTCCTTGCCATGGACAACGGTTCTGTCACCTCTCCAGAAAGGTGTTTGGTGGGCTCGACAGGAGGGTGACTTGGAGGCTATGACTATGACATTTCCAATGACAGTACATGAATGAGTAGCTCCTGGGGAAGATCCTAATAATTCTAATGGGGTGTATGAGGCTGTACACAGATTCCCTTCAAAATACTAAAGGAACTTAGGCAAGCTGTTCAGAGTTATGGAGTAAATTCTCCTTTTACCTTGGGAATAGTGTGGGGACTAGCTGAGGGTCCCTGTTTGATTATGGTCGCTCATGACCAAGTCAGATAGATCCCCATCTCTTTAGATCAGTTGATAGGCAGTGGGAATTGGGGGACAACTCAAGATCAAGTGCTTATGGAAGATCAGGCCATAGAACAGGTGAGGTGATACTGCAGAAGAGCCTGGGAGAAAACAGGGGTTAAAGGACAGGCTTTCTTTAAGAGCTCTCACCTCCCCAAAGAGACAGTCCCTACTGGGACAACATTACCCCTGTTAGCAGAGCCAATTTGAACACTGTCTGGTTTAAATTTTAGATAAGAAACTATGACTACAAAAAGGAGAGATCACGTTTTTGATACTGAATGGCCATGATATTCTTTAGACTCCAGAGAAAACTGGTTAAAGTGAAGTCTTTTTAGAAATTGCAAAACTGGTTCTTCTTGCATGTGGAATTAAAAAAAATGTTGGCTTGTTAAAATACTTTTTTTGGAGCTCCAGTTCTGCCTGAGAAACAAAAACAGGCCTGGGAAAAAACCTCAAGTTAACTCTTATCGTGTCCTTGGGATACGCAGCCCACTGTCTGGGACTCCAGCCATGAACAAATCGGTAGAACTCAAACCAAGAAGAAAAAGAAGGGGCAAAGAGACATTTTAAATATTAAGCAGAAAACTATGAGATCTCTGCCTGTATGTCTGTCTAAATTTATGTGTCTGCCTTCATCCTTGAACAGAATTGCTTAAGGCTGATTGGACAATGAGCTCTATTTAATTGGCCTAAAGAGAAGTAAGTGCTTATGAATCAAACAATTATAAATTCAAAAAATTAAAATGAATTTCAGGCTTGTGTGAATTGGGAAATATTCACTATTAAATTGATACCTGGTATTAATGTTTATTTATTGACTTTGTGAAGATACTTTTGCAGATGACATAGCTTTGGGTGAATTATACTTACCAATCTACAGAATGATGATATAAAGTACAGTTCGTGGTTACTAAAGGAAAGTAAGACGTGTTTTTAATAGAAAGGTATAAGGAATGGCATTACGTTCTATTAAGGAAAAAGGAAGTACATTTGAACTTACAGGTGCTATTCTCTGAATGGGCAAATAGAGTGATAAATACAGAAGTATAAAAAAGGTATGTGACAGTGGAAGGGAGTTTTGTACATGATACAAGTTTCTTAAAGACATTAAACTGCCTTTGAAATCTTATATTGTTACTTTGACTAAGTGAATAACCATTGTTTCACAATGAATATAATCTGGTACCAATCTGAAATTTTATTTTCTCTTCCTGTTAAAAAAAAAACAAAGTCTTCTTGGAATATGGCTTTTGATAACAGACTATGTAAATTTCTTTGTCTTTAAGTGATTCATACTTGCTTTTAAAATCTTTTGTTACTTTGATAAAATAAATGAATGTTATATCACAATGATCTATGGAAATTATGGCACACATAGACAAAGCTCATTCTGCTTCTACAAAATTAACCCCTCATCAGAAAATTTAAAATGGATAAAAAATGGCTATAAACCAGATAGTCGGGGCTATGGGAAATCCAAGGCGGCCTCTTGGCTTTTCCCGGCTCCCTAACAAATCGCACTTTTATTTGATAGGATAAAACCTTTCCTGGCTACAGGGTTAATATCTTGCAATTAAAAAAAAAGATTAAAATACATTTTCTGCAATCTCCAGTGATCAGGGCACCCACTTTGCTGGACAGGTTATACAGACACTGGCAAAAATTTCATGAGCTTCTTAGAGACTGTCACGTTCACTGACGTCCTTTGTCGTCAGGCAGGGACCACAAAACAAAAGGATTGGTTACACGAGATTGAACAGACTGCTAAATATGACTGCAATTTTCATGACTTTTTGTCTGACATATTACTGGCGTCTAATCTTTGTTTTCAGGTATAAAAAACCTCTTCTCCTCAAGTCACTGACGGTTTAAACAATTTAGTGATTTACACCTGTGGGTAAAATTAAAACATTTTTCTTTTCTCTCTGTCTCACCAGAAATTGGAGACATTGGGGTTCAAAACAGCCTCATCAAGGTACAAAAAAGACTGTCTCCAGACATACACAAAAATCTCGGCGTATACTGGGGAGCCCAAACTCATATAGATGAGGATTTTAACAGTTTGGTGAATTTAGAAAATTCAGTGCTACTCTTAGGAAAAGAAGCACAAAATCTTAAATTACAAATACATTTAATGTGTGACTGGAACATTACTACTTTTTGTGTGACCGCCCCCCCCCCCCCCCACCTCCCCAGGAATATAACCAATCTAAACACTCCTGGGAAAAGGTTAGATGGCACTTGAAGGGCCATGTGCTGACAACCTTACACTAGATATTAAAAAGCTACAAGCAAAAATCATTGGCATGCAACACGCTTCTTTCAGACTATTACCAGATACAGATACACTTCTTGGACTAAGCAGAGGGCCTTAAGCTCATTGAGTCCTCAAAGGCATCAGAGGTGGTCTCATTGAAACACCAGCTATGTTTTGCTGTTTCACTATATAATCATCTGTTTAGTCCTCAGATGCGTGCGAAAAACCCTCTGAGAACTAATGAAGAAAGAAGTTGCGAGATCAACATATCTTCTGCTACAAAAACAAAAAGGGGGATATGCAGGGGTGAATAGTTAGCTGCCTGTTGCTCTGGCTAAGCCATGAGAAAACCACTATGGGAAAAGAATAAAAGCAAAATATAGCAATACAGCATAACCCAAATAAAAGTACATTGAGTTGATCAGTTGGGGTTGTCATACGCTGCTAAGCTAAGGAAAAACAGTGTGGACCTTGGAACGCTGGGTCAGCGCAAGTTCAGAACATTGCTTGTGCACACACTGAGATGTTTTCCCAAGGCATATGCGGGTCTATGACCTCCAGCTAGGTGATAGCCCTTGTACAAGAAAATAACAGACAGTTTAAAGTAATCAATAAAATGGGAGATGTGACTGGGGACACAGGAGGCTGACTTCATCGTAGCACAACAGATACTTTGTGCTTGCCAAGACACTAAATAAGAGTGATGTGGCTCCGAGGAACAGGGCTCTTGACCCAAGAGGTCTTGAGTCCCTGGTCCCATCTTTAAAACTTTAATTCTGTCTCTAGTTTCTTTTTTCCAAACTGTGCGTTGACCACTTTCCATCCCTACCTGCTGTGCCGGCTGCAGCAGTGGTGCATATTGTATTTTACATCAGCGTAAAGTGTCAAACATAAAACGAAACAACCAACATAAATACAGTTAGACTAGAAGGAACACTCATTATGAAGTTCAGAAATAATAAGAGGCTTCAGTGGTCTTGATAATGTTGTATTTTTAAAACTATATGGAAGGTATGTGGGTATTTAGTACTCTTTAGCTGTGTGTAACATTGTATAAAATATGTATTTCATGATTAAATAATTAAATCATTATGGGACAACACTAACTTTAAAATGAGATCAATTTTAAGCTTTAAAACAAATTACTAATTTGTAAAAGAATACGATCCCCGTTACAGCCAGTGAGTGTGGCGGTGACCAAAGCTCAGTCAAGTAGTTAATAGTTTACTGAACTTTGAATCTTGAGTAAGTGACTTTGAGAAAGGAATCAAATCCTTTGAGAAAGGAAGGTAGAAATCACCGCAGCCCCAGGCAAGGCTGTAATTTTCAAAGTGTTTGGCTGCCCAGCCTTAGGGGCTCTTTTGTTTCCTGATGGTTTTCCAAACTGTCCTTCCAGGCTCCCTTTGATTTTTAGAGTCTACTACAGTTTCTATTAAAGATCCCTCCTCCCTTTTCTCCTTTCTTTATTCCTAAATTAAAAACAAATTTGACGATAGAAACTTTAAAACTTATTTTTAAAACTCTTCTAAATGAGGAGTTCTGGTGACTTTTGAGCCCATTTGTTGAATTTGAAACAGCAGCACCTTAATTTGAAGAACATCAAGATAATGGAAATGACAAAAAAGTTCTTTTTTTGTAATTGGTAGTTGGGACTGAAGAGTGGGTGATAAATACAGTTATCAATTTAGTTTCACTTGCATTTAGCTATCTTTATAAGGTGGTGATGTTTTCTCAGGTGAAATAGGCATTAAAAACAATCTAAAATATACTTAGAACTAGGCTTTCAAATCATTGTGTCAAAATATTAAACCAGTGTGTTAAAAAATAAGCACATTCTGTTATATTGTTCTCAATACTTGTGTATTATACTTGAATGAAAGTTATTTTTAGGTAAGAGTAAAACTTTGCCTTTTGAAAATTCATTTTAATAAACATTTGTATTTATATTAATAATTAGTACAGTATTATATATAATGAAAAGTTACAAGATTGCTACAGTTTACAAATATTATATGTGGTGGTTCATTGGGTTTTTAGGAATATATAGTTTTATTATAGTTAGGTAACAGTTACAGCTGAAAAAGAGCTCTCTCAAAGATACCTAGAGCCAAATAAAAGTAAGTTGATCTAGACTAGTATGTCTCAAAATGTGATTCTTAAGTCACCAGCATGCTTTTTAGAAAGCCCCATATAAAGTCTGCTGGGGGGCAGGGAAATGGGGGTGTGGAAATCTGCATTTTGAGCAAATACTAACAGCAAACATTTTGTGGTGTTTACTGTGTCTCAGGAACTATTCTAAGCACTGCATATTAATGCTTTCTTCCCTGTCAGGTGTAGTGAGTGAGTGTCTCTCAGTCGTGTCTGACTCTTTGCGACCCCATGGACTGTAGCCTACCAGGCTCCTCCATCCATGGGATTTTCCAGGCACTAGTACTGGAGTGGGTTGTCATTTCCTTCTCCAGGGTATCTTCCCAACCCAGGGATCGAACCCAGGTCTCCCGCATTGTAGGTAGATGCTTTACCGTCTGAGCCACCACGGAAGTCAGGTGTAGATAATATTGTTATTATTCCCATTGACAGAGGAGGAATTTAAGGTATAACAGACTAAGAACCTTACTAAGGTCACACAACTCAGGAATCTTAGGGCCAGGCTTGTATATGGAAAACATATCAAGGCATTCGCATTCCCACTGCTCTACTCCAGGCCATTTAAAATTGAAAAGATTTTATCCTAAAAGTGAAGTTGGGAGGATGGTGATGTGTAGTGGATTTCACAGTTCTCTCATGGGTAAAAGCAAAAGCACGTTTACTTTTTCACTCAGTAAAAGCACTGAGTAAAAGCTGTCCTAATGCCACTTCATGGATTGTAAACTCGGCAGTATTAAGTAGTTTGCTCTTCAGCACATCATTAAAGTTATATTTGTTTTTATGGGTTAATGGATTTCCGTTAGTCCAAGTAAAGTTCTTTATTTGATGTGCAGTACAACCTAGATGGGATCACATATTTGTAAAACTGAGATTTTGTTTTAATTAATTTTGGGGGTTGTCTTCAACATCTCTGGTGGGGGAATATACTTGATTATAACACTTACTTTTGGAAATCTTTCTAAAATGTATTAGCATACTTTTCTACATTAATGAGCAAGATGTTGCCAAGTTTTGAATATTCTCATTGTTCCATCTTACATATTGAACTCTCAAATTATAAATTGAATTAAAAAAAAACAGGTTTGTTTCTTGGTTTTCCTTTCTCCAACAACAGTGAGTGGTTTTCAGCTTGCTGCACATGCAGATCACTAGAGAGGCATTTTAAAAAAGATAATTTATTGGGTCCCACCCCTGGAGACTCAAGTGTGTAAGGATTGAGAAACCACTGTTATAGAAGAAGTATGTGTGGGGCAGTTTTCTTGGTTTCTTTTTGTTGTGGTTCCTGTAAGTTTTGATAATAATGAAAAATACACTTGAGATTAGGAGTTAACTAGAAAATAGATGAACTATTGTTGATAAATGCTCTTAATTTAAATATGTAACATCTACATTTTTTCCCCCCTTTCAGATTTATTACTAAACATGGGTGCATTTTTGGACAAACCCAAAACTGAGAAACATAATGCTCATGGTGCTGGGAATGGTTTACGTTACGGCCTGAGCAGCATGCAAGGATGGAGAGTGGAAATGGAAGATGCGCACACAGCTGTTGTAGGTATTCCGCACGGCTTGGAAGACTGGTCGTTTTTTGCAGTTTATGATGGTCACGCCGGATCCCGAGTAGCAAATTACTGCTCAACACACTTATTAGAACACATCACGAACAACGAAGACTTCAGGGCAGCTGGAAAGTCAGGATCTGCTCTTGAGCCTTCAGTGGAAAATGTCAAGAATGGTATCAGAACTGGCTTTTTGAAAATTGATGAATACATGCGTAACTTTTCAGACCTCAGAAATGGCATGGACAGGAGCGGTTCAACTGCAGTGGGAGTTATGATTTCACCTAAGCACATCTACTTCATCAACTGTGGCGATTCACGGGCTGTTCTGTATAGGAGTGGACAAGTCTGCTTTTCTACCCAAGATCACAAACCTTGCAACCCAAGGGAGAAAGAGCGAATCCAAAATGCAGGAGGCAGCGTAATGATACAGCGTGTTAATGGTTCATTAGCAGTGTCTCGTGCTCTGGGGGACTATGATTACAAGTGTGTTGATGGCAAGGGCCCAACAGAACAACTTGTTTCTCCAGAGCCTGAGGTTTATGAAATTTTAAGAGCAGAAGAGGATGAATTTATCATCTTGGCTTGTGATGGGATCTGGGATGTTATGAGTAATGAGGAGCTCTGTGAATTTGTTAAATCTAGGCTTGAGGTATCTGATGACCTGGAAAATGTGTGCAATTGGGTAGTGGACACTTGTTTACATAAGGTATGTAAGTCTTTTTTTGTTACAATTAAAATGCCCTATTAATATTTAAAAGGCATGGTAAGTAAGATTAAGCAAACTTTTTAAGTTTTAAAGCTTTTAATATTTTCATTAGGGAAGTCCTAACTAAGTCCTATGTATTTTAAAGTTATTCTCTTCCCCAGAAATGAAAATTTTTTTTTTTGCCATCCTCATTTGTCTAAACCTTCTAATTTGAAAATTAAGTTTAAAAAATTTATGACATTTATTGTCATTTAAGTGTTTTATGACTTGTTGTTGTGGCAGAGGCATCTATACACAATTGTGACTTGATTAAAATTCTCAACATTGGCAGTACCTGTCTTTTTTGGTTTGTTTAGGCCACTCGGCTTGTGGGATCTCAGTTTCCTAAGCAGGGATTGAACCCTGAGCCCAGGCATTGAAAGCCTGGAATCCTGATACTCTGCCATCAGGGAACTCCCATCAATAGCTGTCTTATGCCTGATTATGTAGCAGTTTCATAAAAAAAAAAAGAGAGCATGATTGTATATTAGATACACAAAAGATCAAGAACCACATAAAATATTGGAAGATATAACAGAAGCCTTAAACTAAGTAAAGTTTTATAATTTAGCTATGAGCCAACTAGCCTTACTAGCAGCTAAGACAGAAACTGAAGTGAGAGTTGTATATTTCTTATTCTATAGTAGTAAAAGAAGCTTTTTCTAGCCATAAAACCTAAAAGGAATTTATTTATGTGTGACTCTGTGTAAATATGACATGGTGGATAATATCTTTTATAGGAGATAATCAAAATTCTTTCCATAGAGATGCCTTTATCATCCCCAATTAGAGAACCAAAGACTAGTATAAAATGCAATCTTGTTAAGAATTCCTGTGGAACACTAAAGTTTAATTTACATTTGCAATATTATATGAATCTTATTTCGATAGAGTAATAGAGAGGAGCATCCAAACTAACAGATAATTAGCAATTTCCTTTAATGTCTTTAAAATATTCAGTAATTTCAAGTGGGCTTTTGACAGCATCTATATAGCAGTCAATTAGAATTTGAGTTATCTGACCAGAACCTAAAATATGTAAGTATTCTGTGACTCTGATTGAAGAAGGTATCAGGACAAAACTAACCTTTGGTTATGTGATGTAAAGATTTTGACTGACTGACTCTGTCTAGATTAGAGCCACTCTATTTCCTCACCGTGTAAGTTGCTGTGAAAGATACAAGCATAGCCAGAAGTTTCTCTAAAGGTCTCTGGGTCTATGGAAATACTCAGGTTTTGTTGAAGTATCTATTACTTTTCCATAGGGTGGGAAGAGGCACCTTCAAAAAGAGAAAAGGGCTGGTGTTTCCAGCTTTTTTCTTGATGGTATCTCTAGTACTCTGCTGTTTGTGTGTTTGGTTTTAAAGCATGTTGTATCTTTTTTGCTTCTCTGGATGAATTAAGTACAGAAATATTGATGGTTGTCAATGATCAAATAGTAAGTTGTTCTAAAATTGTCTCTCTCCTTGGACTCTATATGGAGAAATTCTGACGTGGCTTTTTGAGACGAAAGCAGGCATGTGTTTTTTTTTTTTTTTTTTTTTTTTTTTTGCCTAACTGGGAACTGAAAACTGTGTTTTCCCCAATTATTTAAAACAAAAAGTTTATTGAAAAAAAGGCCAGATAATATAGGGTGTATATGTATATTTTAAGGTGATACAGAATATGTAAAGGAACGCTTGAAAATTTTGCCACCGACCTAAGTAGGCTATTGTCTTAATTGTGGTATTTATTTTTTTCATCTTTTTTGCCTGCCTTGAATGTGTATATTTTTATAAAAAGGAATTCATTATACTTGTTATTCTGCAGTCTGCTTTTTAATTCAACAGTGTATTGTAGAGAGATCTCCATGTCTGTATCTATTGATCAAAATCATTTTTCATGGTTGTGTAGCAGAATGACACGTAGTTTTGAGGGGATAGCCAGAAATCTATTATGTCTGTAATTTAGAGTAAGGAGAGAAGTTTGTATTCTGGAGAAACTGCACAGTCTCTTTCCTATAAATGACATTAGTTTTCAGGAATTTTGACCCAGCCATTTTGAATGGGGTTTAAATGATTCTGGTGGTGTATCTTCCTTTGATGGTTTTTATTGGTTTAAAGTGATTAAATATTTTTGTTGATGGTGTTAAACGATTCTAGGCAGAATCTTAGAAATGATAAATGATAGTAAAGAGGGACAGGGGTTGGAATGCCAAATCTCTGTTTTGAATTTAGTTGAATGAAGTTGACCGTCTAGTGCCTTTGAATGAAGTTACATTTACATTGAAATCAGTTTTGAGATGCCTATCTAGCTCTTTTGTGTTGAAATGGAATAGAGGTGAATTTTTTGAATCACCACATGCGACTTAAGGAATTAAATAAAGCTCTTATCCATTCCTGTTTTTCTGACTCCATAATACTGTCCTTCTACTAGTTTATATTGTAAAGCCACCAGTTAGCAATGTTTAAAACACTAGGATTAAAATAGAACATATAATTGCTTTTAATTTAGTCTGAAAGATTGAATCTAAATTTTAAAATCCATGGAAAGCGTGTTGGCCAGTGCTTGCCCTGAGCAATTGCTCAGTAGGTATTAGCTGATTTTTTGTGTGTGTGTGGTAGAATAAATTTTAAAACATTTTTTTAAATTAATTTTTTACTGGAGTAGAGTTCATTTACAGTGTTCTGTTAGTTTCTGCTGTATAACAAAGTGAATCTAGTTGCCTGTTTTATATATGCTGCTGCTAAGTCGCTTCAGTCGTGTCCAACTCTGTGCGGCCCCATGGACTGAAGCCTACCAGGCTCCTCCGTCCATGGCATTTTCCAGGCAAGAGTACTGGAGTGGGGTGCCATCGCCTTCTCCTTGTTTTATATATAGTAGTGTGTATATGGAGAAGGCGATGGCACCCCAGTCCAGTACTCTTGTCTGGAAAATCGCATGGACGGAGGAGCCTGATGCGCTGCAGTCCATAGGGTCTCGAAGAGTCAGACACGACTGAGTTGACTTCACTTTCACTTTTCACTTTCATGCATTGGAGAAGGAAATGGCAACCCACTCCAGTGTTCTTGCCTGGAGAATCCCAGGGACGGGGGAGCCTGGTGGGCTGCCTTCTGTGGGGTCGCACAGAGTCGGACATGACTGAAGCGACTTAGCAGCAGCAGCAGTGTGTATATGTCAATCCCAGTCTCCTAGTTTATCCCTCCCCCCTTCCCTTAACAAGCTCTAAGTTTGTTTTCTGTGGCTCAATTTCTGTTTTGTGAATAGTTTCATTTGTACTTTTTTTTTTTTTTTGATTCCACATATAAGCAATTGTTGATATGTCTTTCTGTCTGACTTATTTCACTTAGTATGAAATAAGTATACTCTAGGTCCAGGTGTTAGCTGCTTTAGGAGAAAGTGTGAATGGAGTAGATTGAATTTTTAACTAGATGCTTTTAAGATTTTTTCTGATAATAGATTTAAGTTAAGTGTTGGGAATTTCTTGATGATCCACTGCTTATAACTTGGCATTTTCATTGCCAGGGCCTGGGTTTGATTCCTGGTCAGGGAACTTAAGATCCTGCAAGCCTTGGGGCTCAGCTATATATAAATAAATAAATGTTAAAATTTTCTAACACTTTTAACATTTGTCATTCCCTAATAGTTTACAGGGATTTTTATATGTTAACTCACGAAATGTTGGGATATTATGATAACCATCGTAATCACAGTAGTATCAATAAATTGCTTTTTATGAGCCATATGCTATTTTAAGCACTTTTTACACATTTTAATTTATTTAATTTTCACAACAACTGTAACAGGTAGCTAGCATTATTGTTTATGATGGTCATTTTTCAGAATTGCTATTCAGCAATATGAAGCTACAAGAGTTGGATGATTCTGGTCAGGTATTACCCTATTTAGATAATTAACTCTAGGGGAAAATGGTCCCTAAGGAAGCAGCTTTTCCATTTTATTGCCAGTGCTGGTAGCATTTCTGGTGTTTATGCTAACTAATTTCCAGTTGCATAGAATAAGTGAAAGTGTCAGTCGTTCGGTTGTGTCTGACTCTGTGACACGTGGACTGTAGCCCACTAGGCTCCTCTGTCATGGGATTCTCCAGGTAAGAATACTGGAGTGGGTTGCCATTCTCTTCTCCAGGGAATCTTCCCAACCCAGGGATCAAACCCAGGTCTCCTACATTGCAGGCAGATTCTTTACTGTCTGAGCCACCAGGGAAGCCCGTGGAATAGAATATGTAATAGCCATTTGCATGGCCTTTATAATAATTTTATAGATCACATTCATTTTATTCATCCTCATAGTAACCTTCTGAGGGGAACAAAGGAAAAATTTTTATTTCCAATTTGTAAGTAAGGAAATGGAGGTTTGTCATAAAAGACTTTTTTTAATAAAGAAAGCTGTAAGTCAGATATTTGATGAATTTTGAAGCAGAGTCTACAATTCAAGCTTTCTGAGTTAAGCTTTTCATGTATGTTACCAAAGTTTCCCACTAGATTTGATGAAAAAAATTTTTCCCAAGGGAAACTTTTAAGACCTTTCTTTTCTTTTTTCAGTAATTACAAAATAAAAAAATTTTTAAACAAAATGATATTTGAAGTGAAGTTATTAATCTTTATGTCTCTCCTTGTCAGTCTCATTCCCTTTAGGTAGCCACTGTTTACAGTTTGTTATATATCCTGCCAAATAATTCTCTGTGTTTATTCATAAAAATAGAAGTATAAAAAGTAGGGTCATGTATGCATGTTACTTTGCTAGCTCTTTGTTTTTCTTAATCATAAAAGTCAATATTTGTTCAAGTTTTTAAAAAATATAATTTGATTTCCTTTAATCAAAAATCTATATACCACCTATTAGAAGCTTATTTATTTTAAAGAATGAGATATAATACCTGATAATTGGATTATGTTGAGGGAAATTAATAACATTTTCCAAAGGCAATATCAATCTAAGTCATTGATAAAACATGGAAAAATGTACTTCTGTACCCCTTAAAATAGTTGTTTAACCCTAAACTTGGGAGCTTTTTGAGTATAGTTTTCAGAAAATGTAATCATAAACAATGCAAAAGTAGACATAGATAATATTAGAGTGGAGTGTGGCTGGGTTTTTTGAAGTATGGAAGATAAGGATGTAAAAATACAGTATATGTAATGTAGAAATTCCGAAACTTTCTTTGTTGATGGTGTCTGAATATCTCAGTAAGTTTTTTTGTAGTGCTACTTAACCATATTAATATCTAACAGTTATAAGTATTAAGTAGTTAGATCCAAACTTAATGAGTGTACAAATAATATTTAACAAAATAATACACATACATGGAAAAACATTTATTCCATTCTTTTAAAAACAATAATCGCATAATATGATATGCTTGCACCTGTTGGATATGGCACAACTTCTCAAGCCTTGGAATCATTGGATAGTGCCACCCTTGGAGGACTTGACTTTAATCACAATAACTCCTAGAACCTCCGCTTTGGGAAAAGAGAATGTCATTGAGAGGACTATAGCGCTATCTAATGTTAAAAGTGTGAACTACCTCAAACTAGTTTGGAGTGTTCACAGATACTGAATATTGCTATGTCCTTCCCTCCCTCATTTAGAGTATCTCTGAGGACATTTGGCTTCCTGGGGCTTTTTGGTACCGTGTTTAGAACCACAGTTTCAGTATTAGAACATAGGCTCTTTGGAACCAGACAGCTTGGTTTTGAGTTGTGCTCTGCCACTTGGTGCAAAGCATGGGTTTCTTCATTTTATAAAATAGAGATAGTAATATCTTCTTCATGGAATTGCTAAGAATATAGCTTTTGGAAAGTGCATGAACAGTATCTGGTTTACAGTCCTCAATAAATTTTAGTTCTGTTATGACAATTATGAAATGAAGAGGTAAATTTGTGCAAAGGGAAATATAGGTTCAAGAGAAGGGAATGGTGGGAGAGTTGAGTGTTTTAGAAAGGAAGTAATGATAGCCTTCATCTTTCTTGGGTAGGTGGAAATTTGGGCTATTCCTTAAAATTGGCTGTTTTGAACACTGTAAATGTAATAACTACAGTGAGTGGCAGATTTTAAAAAATTTATTTAAAGAATTACAACTTTGTAGTATAAGATTCTGTTCACAGACCATTTCATATGCTGTGTTCAGGACTTGATCCAGAATGCTTCAGAAGCATGCAACATTCAACTTTAAAACTAACAGCATCAAATTATTTTCTGATTAATTTTAGATACCCTTACTTATGGCAGGGGCACTGGTTATTTTGATCTGTTGTTGTTCAGTCGCTTAGTCATGTCTGTTCTTTGCAGCTCCATGAACTGCAGCACGCCAAGCTTTTGACCCATAACTAGCTATTAAAATAGTTCTGATTCCTTTAAGTATTGCTGCTGTGCTGTTGTCATAAAAATGAAAAGGAGCTGAAGTCATCAGTTTTTAAACAGCAGGCTGATTGCTGTAATTGTTCAAGTTGATTTTTGCATATTTCATTAGTGGACTTTACAAAAAAATGTATACTGATTATGCAAGGATGATTTATCTCTAGAAAACTAAAGAGTCATAAAAGAAAGGCTCTTTTTCAATTGCTATATAAATTGCTATATAAAAATTAATGAAGTACACCCATACTTTGTATTTAGGGGAAGATCATCTTTATGTACGGAGAAGGCAATGGCACCCCACTCCAGTACTCTTGCCTGAAAAATCCAAGGGACGGGGGAGCCTGGTGGGCTGCCGTCTGTGGGGTCGCACAGAGTCAGACACAACTGAAGCAACTTAGCACAGTAGTAGCGTCTTTATGTAGAAATAGAAATACCATCGTTGAAATGACACATGCTGAGATGTTTATGTAAATTATTTTCTTTAAATATCTTCAGGTACTTAAACTTCTTGAAATTATCTTTTAGTTAATTTTCCAAATAATAGGACGTATGTTTTATAACTTATAAAAATCTAATGGAAATTATATATATATGATAGATTAAGAATGGGTAAACAACGCTCATACTGTTGTTAACAAAATAGAGAGTAGAAGAAACTGGATTTCTAAAAATGTAAGGTGTTAATTCTGTTTATTCATAAAATTGCTTTAAAAAGTCATTGGTATTCATGTGATGCTTGATTCTTGAATATCTATGGTATAAAGAGTTTTCCTGACCCGAATTTACATGGTAAATCCTGATTCCTATTCCTATGGGATGTATTGCTGTTTGGAATCATAGGATGTATATGTGGGATGTGTGTGTGTATATCTTCATATATATATGTGTGTGTGTGCACGTGATGATATATATATTCATATAGCCATTGTAGTTTTTTTTTTTTTTTTGCCACACCACATGGCATGTGGATCTTAGTTCCCCAACCAAGGATTGAATCCATACCCCCTGCATTGGAAACGCAGAATCTTAACCACTGGACCATCAGGAAGTGCCCGCCAGTGTATACTAGGTCATTATGAAAGTTTTGGTGGGTTTCATTAAGTGATAAAATTCATTTGGGCCAGTTTGGAAATCCTGATTTTTTCCCCCCAGATATTAAGAATTTATATATTCATGATGATTCTTTCTATTAAAGCATAAGAATTTGTACAGAGAATTACTGTTTTCGAAGTCTTCTTGAGACAACCTATACTGCCTTCAAACTTTGCTCCATTGAGGTTTAGCAGAAGTTTTTCAAGGCCTACCTGTGTTTGACTGTGTCATGTGGGTCCCCAAAAGGTGGCAAGTCTTAACCAAAGAGTGCTCACCTAGATTCTGACCATGATGACTGAAAAGAGTAGAATGGGTATGTTTTTGGCTCTCTTCATTTGGGTTGGCAAATCCCACCTCCATTGACTTAATTTTTGAGAGTGGTAAATAGAAAAAAAAAAAGAAGTTAAAAAAAGATCACTATTCTAAGAACAGTTTCATTTGGTTTTAAGAAATTCAGTAAAAGTAATATACCTTTAAGAAACTGTTTTAACTTTATTGCTTGTAGTCTTGTAATAGAGTAGTATATATCCCGTGTTTCCTTTTTGATATAGATCTTTTGTGATGGTGTGATTAAAAAGGTAGCAGTAAAATTTGTCCTTCAATTAGTAGTTTTAGCTGCTCTCTCCAAATCCTGACACTGTCTGATGTCATTTCTTCAAAAGTTATTTCATCTGACTGCAGTGTATCTGTTTGATCATTGGTACTATACCCTTAGAACAGTTTCCAGTTTAACTTTTTTCTCTGCTTGTTTAGTTTAGTGTCTTGGGTATCCTAATAATCCCCAGTTTTCATCCATGTCAGTTTAGTAGAGTTTCAATAGCATTGCTCCAATGCAGGTTAATTAGCTAGGGGGGAAAAATGCGTATTTTCTTTGGGAGGATGCATTTTGGGCTTAAGTCACTTTGGGAATATGCAGTCTTGAGTGGGAAACAGAGTTTTTAGAAGATTTAATATGCATGAAGATACCTTCATTTCTCAAGTAGTGGAATGGACGTAGATAAGAAGAGGTGCATAGATTCAGAAATCATAAAATAATTACGATCTACCCATACCTAAGAGTCCTTGTTTCTTCAGGGTGCACTTCAAATAGTTCTTTGAAAATGAATGTGTTGAAGGTGTACATTCTGGATGATTAAATAATTGCTTAAAGTAAATAATAGTTGATAGACTGTAGAAGTATAATTTTTATTTTCTTTTTTTTAATATACAGGGAAGTCGAGATAACATGAGTATTGTACTAGTTTGCTTTTCAAATGCTCCCAAGGTCTCAGATGAAGCAATGAGAAAAGACTCAGAGTTGGATAAGTACTTGGAATCACGGGTGGAAGGTAAGAAAGATGCTTTTTTTTTTTTTTAGAAGAAGCAAAAGTATTATTCCTTGTTTGTCAAATCTTTTAAAACTTCCTATAGATTTTGGACTAAAAGTCCATTATTCAGGAATGAGAGAGGGGAAAGCTAGTCTCCTTAACTTCAACATAATTTGCTAATTGTTTGGGTTTATATCTGTTGTTTACATATGTTCCACCTATTCTTTTCCCTTTTTTCTTCCCTTTTGGGGTTAATCAGTATTTTTTATTTGAGTTAATCCCTGCATTTGCTCATTAGTTATACTTTCTTTGAAATATTCATTTAGTGGTTACCCTGATAGAGAATACATTTTAGAGTCTATGGCAGGATCTCTGGTTTAATACTTTAGTTTTATATGTGCTACTTTTCAGATATAAAATTATTTTACATGAAGTTACACATGTTGGTCTTATTTATTTTGCCTCAATGTCATTCTTACAAAGTTCTTTCCTCAATTCAGGGTTACTTTTTTCTTTTTTTTTTAACAAAATACAAAATTTTATTTTATATTTTTTAAACTGTTTTATATTGGAGTAAAGTTGATTAACAATATTGTGATATTTTCAGATACACAGCAGAGTGTACTTATACATGTATCTATTCTTTTTCAATTCTTTTCCCATTTTAAGTTGTTACATAATATTGAGTAGCAAGTTCAGGGTTACATATTTACCTATATTTTTTCCTAACACCTTATGGCTTGATCATTATTACTTTTCAATAGTAAATTTGAATGATATAATTATGGTGTGGTCAGCTTGTTGAATTTGGCCTATTTATGAGTCATGTTTTAGATGTATAGAAGCTATAGTAATTGGTAAAAGTTTTGAAATGCAAAGATTGGTGATTTCAAATGTGTAATTAGCAAAAGAAAACTACATTCTTTTGCAGATTTGGTGGCGAGGGACTGATTCATCTTTTCTAGCTTTACAGTTGTCTGCACATCCTAAACATTTTTTTGTTGTTGGTCTGCAATTTCTTCAACCCTGAACTGTCAGTGAAGTTGTGTTTTCAGCGAAGCGGAGAGATAAGGAACATGTGAAAACACTTGGAAGACCATGTCAGAAGCATTCATTCCTGTTGATAATGTCATAATTATGAAGAGGAGCTGTTTATAGGAGTTTTTAGTAACATATATTTTCTGAAAGGTCGAGTGTGTTGGGGTGGGAGGTTGCTGGCTCAAATTTGTCAGAAGACGAGGAAGAGTTTCTTATTGTCCAATTTCCTTGTTGACAAAAAAGAAGCTAGATAGTTTTCATTTGGGGAAGAACTCTAAAATTTGGTCGATTACATGTTATATGATCTTGACCAACTTGCCTAATCTCTCTTAAGGCTCCAGTTTCTTTATTGTGAACTAAGGGTGAAAACACCAACCACACAGTTTGTTTTAAATAAATGAGATAACTTTGTTAAATACTTGGTGATGTGCCTAGCACACAAGTCTGCAGCAAACTGTAGCTTTTATTAACTCTTATGTAACAGCTAAATTTTAATTTCTTAAATGTGTGGTCAGTTCAGCTCAATGTGGGTTGTTAAATTTTAATATTAATTTTATTTTGTATGATTTTAAACTATCCAAAAGATATGTTATATGGCAGATATAACAAATATGTATTAATATGATGTGATCTTGGGGCCTGTGGCACACACTTGATTATAATCACTCAATCAAAAAACTCTTTAAAATCCTTGAAAAAGCAGCCACTACAGATCAATATGCCTTGGTACCTAACTTCTTTTTTTAGAAGCAGTTGTTCTTCAAGAGCACTATATTTCTGTTAGGGTTTAAAGTCATGTAATCTGATATTAGAATTTTGAGGTGAAAGCGTTTTGGTATATTGGCAAGTCTGTGTATGTGTTTTTATTGGGTGTGCAGAGGAGAGGTATAATGTTAAATAGTCTTTAACCTAAATTGATTAGATATCTGGTGAATGCCTTCTGTATGTATTCATTACTTCAGCAATCCTTGAGCATGTGAGTCACTGGGAAGGTAGCAGAAAACAAAGCAAATGTGTTCCTGATCTCATGGAGTTTATAATCTAGTGGAGACCAGTATGTGTGTGTGTGTGTGTGTGTGTGTGTGTGTGTGTGTATTTTTTTTAATAGGAGAAAACAGAACAGTAGGCAGACAGTAGCAAGGAATATTGGTTAGGAAGGTCTTTTTGAGGAAAAACATTTAAGCAGATGACTGTATATGGGAAAGAGTGGCTATTTGGGGAAAGAACATTCCAGCAAAGGGAGCAATAAGAACTGAGGAGTGAATGTGCTTAGAGTGTATGACTGGACTAGAAAGAGCTGGTAGAAAAGTGAAAGACTAGGAGAAATTGCTAACGAGCAGATCATGTACTACTCTGCAGACGCAAATGAGGACTTTGGACTTTATTTAAATAGTGTTGGGAAGTCATGGAAGATGTTGCGTGCAAGAGTAACATGATCTGACTTTTTAAAGGACCTCTCTCTGTTGCTCTGTGAAGAAGAGATTGTAAAGAGAGACAGGAGAGAGGAAACCAAGAGACCAGTTAGAAATCATGCGTTGAAGCAGGTGACAGGTGGTGGGGGAGGATTGGATTGCAGAGGTACCAGTGGTATGTGAAAGTTAGTTGGTGAAGTGCTAGACTGCAGTGGGTTTGGGTTAGGGGAGATTGTCCCTCATGCCACATATGGCAATGTCTGGAGACAGATTTGGTCTCATAAAAGAGAGGGTGCCACTGACATCCAGTGAGTGAGGCCAGAATGTTCCTTAACATTCTGCAGTGCACAGGACAACCTTCACAGCAAAAAATTGTCTAAAACATCTGTAGTGCTGAAGTTGAGAATTCTTGGACTACAGAGATAGAGTGTAAGGTAGAAATACACAGTCATGCCTTCATGAAGTTTACAGTATGTAATCTACTAAATATCATGTATAGTGGGAGTATCTAGCAACACTCCTATCCAGGCATGGGTCAGAGAAGGATCTGAGAAAGTTACACATGAGGTTGAAACATGAAGGATGAATACACTTTAACCATGCAAAAGTGTTAGTTGAATAGGTTTAAAAAGTGTTTCAGACCAAGGGAGGAAATACATGTGAAAATCTAGACTTCTTTGACTAGCTCCTTTGGCAATATAGCTAGGGGTTCGGGGCAGAGTTGAATAGGAGCAGAGTTGAATAAAAAGTTAAGGTCATGGTCCTTGTGAGGGATGCATGGTAAACCGTTTGTATTTAGCCTCTTGAGGGCTGCTTAGGACACTGCTTTGTTGTTGATTTAAAAGTAAGTTTGCCGTTGTCTGATTTTTCAAGAAGTTTATTGTCTTGATACTGGCCAGATAAATCATGCCTTAAGAATCTGTTTTCTGGAAATTGTAAATATAAATGAAACATATAAATGTTTTATTTTGTTAGAGTATTAGCAAATTCTGAGATTTATTTTCCTTTTTTGTTTTAAATAAATTGTACCTGGTGAAAATAATAAAGCAATGGATTCATAAAGGCAAAAATAAATAGATTATAGAATATACTGTTTAGACAAAAACCTATAAAGCAAATTTTAATCTTCCCTTATAATCCTTATCCTTCTATTGCTTTTCTTTTCCTGTAATTATAGCATATAATATATGATATATTATATTTATATATAATATATATATAAATATATATATATAAATAATGTATTTTCATATAAAAAATGTGTTTCCATGTGGCTGTGCCTTGTTCATAGGGATCATTGTAGTGATTATAAGCCATTTCACTCAGTGGCTATTCTGAAGTTTTCTTAACTGTTCCTTTATTGGACATTTAATGTTCCAGTTTTTGCTTTTATGAATAATGCTAGAATGAGTATATATATATGCAAGTAACTTTTTATCTTACCTTTTTTTGTTCCTTGTGTGATAGTATTGCCAAGTAGTACCTCTTGTTTCACTTTGTGAATTCTGAGTTATCACATTAATTCAGGAACTCTTCTTAAAAACCTGCAGAAATTATGGAGAAGTCTGGTGAGGAAGGGATGCCTGATCTTGCCCACGTCATGCGCATCTTGTCTGCAGAAAATATCCCAAATTTGCCTCCTGGGGGAGGTCTTGCTGGCAAGTAAGTAGAACAAAAAGAACTAATTTTGACTTCATTTATAATTAGTAATTAAATAATTTGGGGTTAGAAGTACATCAATTATCTAAAGATGAAATGGGTTGACAATTCTTATACTAGAAAAGAACATTTAAATTTCATCCAAAAGATTTTCTTTTTAAGACATTATTTATTATATTCTTTGGGGCTGAGTATCCTTCTTCCCTTAGTAAATGAGAACAGATGGATTGTGCAGGATCAAATTCTGAGTGAAATGCAGAAACTGTTCTTGGCAGGTATTTATTGGGGCGGTTAATTTTTGACTGTAGTCAAGATATATGAAGTATTATTTTAAATATGCAGAAGCTTAATAACTATGTAATTTAATAAAACTAAAGCATAATTTTTTTTAGGCGCCATGTTATTGAAGCTGTTTATAGTAGGCTGAATCCACATAGAGAAAGTGATGGGGTAAGTTTTGTTTTATTTCTTAAGTATTTTAAATAATCTTATTATATAAACAGTGGCTATAAATATACATATATACAATGACTGTTTTTCATTTTAAAGAGTCAGTTAAAGTTTAAGGAGATGTATTGAAGTGGAAGATAGAGCTAAAGTTCTGTTTTGTAGATAGGTCTGTTGTCATTTAATGGGCATCAAATACCTCTTTGTGTGGGCTGTACTTATTTCTTCCCTGTGTGTCTTGCCTTTCCTTCTCCTTCTCCCTTAAATCTTAATTTTGAGGCAAACAAAGAATGTGCTTTTAAATGTGTCCATTTCTCCTCCAGCAGGCTGCTGCCATCACTGCAAGTTAGTGATCGTGATCAGACTAGACCTTTCAGACTCTTATTTTATAGACTAGACCTTTCAGTGCCTCTTTTGTGCCCAGTTGAACACCTGAGAATAATTGCATTCTAGCCTTCTTGTTGTGCTCTGGGTATATATGTTGAACTGGGATGACCATTTTTTGTTGTACTCTGCTGTGCTTCATCAGAGCAAAACTCTTTGTCCCTTTGCCTCCCTTAGAAAAAATACTGATGAACTGCTCCTCTGTAGGTTTTTGATTTTATTTTAATACTAGTACTAGGAGGCCAAACAGTAGCCTTTAAAAAAAAAATAACTGCCCTAAATTTCAAAGTTAGTAATTCAAATAATGTTTTCTCATAGAGTTTTCAAGTTTTCAGACATCTAAAACGGAACAATTTAATTTTAACATGTATGCCTCAAAGATTTAGGAGAGCCAAACTTAGTACTAAAACTTATTGAGAGGAAATAGCCTCTATGCTCCAGCTCCTCTTGGCAGGTCTTGAGAGACCACTATCGGCCACTGGTAGTAATTATGTGTCATTTTAATTGCATTATTTTCCAGGCTTCATTATTGCACAGCAATATCATATAATTTCTTTTTTCTTAGCAATAAAAGTTACATTGACTAAAAGGGAAATTTTTACAACTAATGCATTTTAGTTACCTGAATAAAATTATACTGTATATTGCTAATAACAGAATTTATACCTGGGTTTAGAGCAGTGATTCTGAGACTTTCTTTTGTGTCAGGTACCTCTAAAGTATTCAGAATTGTGTCCAAAGCTGTGGAAATTAATATAAGAATAAAGATAACATCATCTGATGCATTTAGACAACTCCAAACCAAACAAGTGAGGATAGGATGTCAAGAAAATGGTGGTAGTTGGGAGGTAAAGAGAGCCTTACCTCTTCAGCTAGATTATAGGTTCCACGTAGCAGCCACTACCAAGGTTGGAGGAACTAAGCCCTCAAGTAGTTATTGATTCATTATTAGCCACATAATTACTTTGTTCCCTCACATGTTTGAAAATGCAGCCCCAGTGTGTAATCTGAAAAATTATTTCATAATATACTTGCTAGGTTTCTTAGTCTCTCAAGAAAGTTCGCAGCTTTTATTCCAAACAAAAAAGTTTATAACCCAGAATTTCTGTTAAACATACACCAAGGATGAACAACAACAATGAAAGGATGAATTTTAAACTTTCTTTAAAAATAGAAAATATGTATTATACATAGTAGCTATGTAAACAGTGAATAAATAGGCAACAGAACCATGAAACTGAGGAGAGCTGCTCTGGATATAAAACTGGCCTTAAAGATGATTATTTACATTGAAATTGAAAGTGTTAGTTGCCCAGTCATGTCCAACTCTTTCCAACCACACGGACTGCAGCCCACCAGTCTCTGTCCATGGAATTCTCCAGGCAAGAATACTAGGGTGGGTGGCCTTTCCCTTCTCCAGGGGATCTTTCCAACCCAGGGATTGCACCCAGATCTGCCACATTGCAGGTAGATTCTTTACTGTCTGAGCCACCAGGGAAGCCCTGGTGATTATTATATGATTATAAATCAAGGAAATGTATAGTTAATCATCTTTATATATAAACACTGATAATCCACCATGTAATGAATTGATGTGGGAGGAGATTATGAAACAAAAGGCAAGGTCCCCCATCCCTGCTCTGAATGCAGCCGGCAGTGTTGATACAAGCACAGAAGTTAAGTAATAAAAAGGTTTCACATCATTTACCAAAGAACAAAAAGAAATGCAAAATATAGACTGATTGCCATGTGAATTGTAGAGTGACTGCTTGGAAAGTCAGATTTTCAGAGATAAGATTAGATTTGAAGAATGGTTTGAATGGCAGAAATTAAAAGAAGATTATAGTTAATGTGGATTGGGAGAGGCAAGAACAAAGTTTAAGCTATCTTTGAAAGAGCGGATGTCATTTTGGCTAGAGCAGGAAACTGCTATGGTGAAAAATAAGAATTCAAGATGCCAGAAGTATTTTTGAAGAGACTGGAGATACCTTTTGACTTTATATTTTAGAGTGAGGAGCCACTGTGTGTTTACAGCGTAAGAATGGCAGACTCAAAGGAGTATCTGGTATTCTCATCTGTTAGAAACATATGCAGTATTAGATGAAAGAGATGCTAGAAGTCAAGTAGTTGTGAATGATCACAGAGATACTAAGTGTAAACTCATTAATAGATAGATGTGTGAATTAGAGAAACTTCCTGTTTACTATAAAAACAGGCTTTGAAGCCCAGAATCCTATGTTGGGAAACATTACTTTACCCTTTCAGAATAATCACAACCTTAGAAAAATGTTGAACCATAATCAAAAGTAGAAGTATACTAAAACATACAAAAGAAACAGAAAACTGAAGAAATGATAATGTTTGATTAAATTCTTAGGCGTTAACTTGAAGCACGGAAGTGCCCCATGAATGCTTCTCAGCTTGGTCAGATCTGTGCCAAGTGGAAGTTGCTGCCAGGAAGTACAGAGTGGCAGGGGCTGATACAATTAACTTGCAGAATGGAGAAGACAGGAGTGTGCTAGAAAGACAGAATAGGAGACAGTTGTATGGGGAGTAGGGTAGCTCATTTTAAAAATATTTTTTAAATAAAAATAATTATTCATTCAGGTATTTAAAAATACAAATGCTAGTCACAGTAAATCAAAGATTATTTAGAATCCTAAAACATCTGCTTTATATCAAAGATAGAACAGAATTGTTCTGCTATAAATGCTTATCAGCAGTACCAGAAATGGGCATTTATTCATTTTTCTTACATTAAAAAAAGTCTTTTGGTTAATAAAAGTATTTTTAAAAAACCTGAGTTGAATATAAGTCAGAATATATTTAAAATATATTCAGAAA
Organism: Bubalus bubalis; assembly: GCF_019923935.1. Taxonomy (NCBI): domain Eukaryota; kingdom Metazoa; phylum Chordata; class Mammalia; order Artiodactyla; family Bovidae; genus Bubalus; species Bubalus bubalis. Next base: position 26,166,362 of record NC_059168.1, read on the forward strand.
AGTCATTATTTAGGGGAATTTTATAGTATTTTACTTAACTTTTTTTTTTCTGTTCAACTTTCTGGAATATGTTCAGTCTTCTTAATGTAAGCAATATTGATACTTTCCCAGCTTTAAAATCAGTATCTGGAAAAGAATCAAGCTTGAAATTTTAATAAAGGGGTTTGTGAATCCTCCAAAAGTTTTTGCAGATATATTTATGTGTGTGCATAAATACTATTTAATGATTAGAGTATGTCTGATTTTCATTAGTTCCTCAAAGGAGTCTGTGACCCCCAAAAGAATAATAACCTAGGGGACCAGAAAAAGTAAAAAATTACATTTTGCTCTAAGTTATTGTTATATTATGTAGGGCTCGGGGATAACCCCCACTCTTTCTTCTTTTAAAATGCTAGTTTGTTTTTAATTCAAGTATAGTTGATTTACAGAGTTGTGTTAAAGTGTACAGCACAGTGATACACAGTTTTCAGTTTTTTCAGATTCTTTTTCATTACAGGTTATTACAAGATATTGAATATAGTTCTCTGTGCTATACAGTAGGTCCTTGTTGTTTATCTAAAAAATGCTAGTCTAGTTTTATAACTCGAATTTAAATTCTTTTGAGATCTGGGACTTCATTCAATTTGTTTATGGCTGTTCCCCAGCACCTTTAGCAGTGTCTGGTAAATGTTGAGAGCTCAGTAAATACTAGTTAAATAAGGAACATTTCTGTTTCTTTCTCTATAGTTGTTTGCTAAGACTATTTTTAAGTCATATATTTTAAAAACTAATTTGAGGTTGCTCGTGAGTAGGAAAGTTTATTATTTGAGCTTTATATTTTTCACGCCAAAAGGTTAAGTTCTTCCCTCAAAGGAGACTTAAAATACTTTTGAATTACTATACCAGTGATCAAATAGCTATATAAGTTGATGATTCTTCAGTGATAAAGAGGAACTTGTATTTTCCCAACTCCTACTTGTGCTAAGCCATATCTGCATAACTGTATCTACATACTATGTAGGTAACTCAGCATCCTTACTTTACAGAGAGGACTAAGAATTGGTGCAAAGGAGTAGCTTGCCCAGGCTGCAGAGCTAGATCAATCGAGTAGCTAGAATTGGAGTGTAAGTCAGAGTGCCTCCATCTGTTCCCTTTATACCTTTCCATGCAGCCTCTCTGATATTTAGAGGTTACATATGTGTCTATACCCCACCTCTCTCATGTAAGAAAAATCATTTCCAATTCTCATGTTTAGTTGTCTTAAAATATTCCATTTTTGATGAGGAATAGTTTATAAACTTGTTGAGATTAAGCAGTCAAGCCCAGTGTCTTATTAGTTATTTTTCATTTAAATACACACTTTTATTCTAATTTAAAAAAACTAAGGTATTTGGATTTTGAAAATGGAAGGAAAGAAAACGAAAGCCCCCCAAAATCTTCCTTTTCTGTTTTCACATTACTAAATTTTATAGACAAATCCTTTTAATTTTATTTCAAATAGATCAATTATATTTTTATATCACAGTTTTAGGACTTTGTGAATACTGTTTTTTTATAAATTGTTTCTCATTTACTTTTTCACTTGTCAAAGCATTTTTTATGGAGAAGATCTACCTACACTGTTTGAAAACACACTAACTTTAGTCACTATTTTTTAAGGTGTCATTTGACATACTCCTCCTCATAGCTTTGGTCTTTACCATTTTAAGTGACTCTTTAAAATTATTTCAGATTGACTGAAGTTTACATGATACTTGCAGATGATATATAATTTATTAGATTCTTTATTAGTCACTCTTAATTGTATCTCATGAAGTCATATTTGAGAATCTTCTAAAGATTATTTTTACCTGACAAGCAGGGATGAGGACTCCAAAAAAAAGAAAAAACCACACAGTAAATATCTATACTAGCATTCCTTAAGTTTTCTCCACTGTTGGAAGAGTTTCACTTATGGCGACTATGTTTTTAAAAAATTGCTGCAGATGAATTTTAGCTAATTAAATTCTATTTTTAAAATGTGCTTAGATTTCCCTACCCGCCTTTTGCTGTCTTTTTTGATTTATCTATTTATCTGGGTCTTACTTTGTGTAAGGCAATGTTTTCATAATGAGAAATTTGATTCTCAAGCTGAGTTAGTCTAGGTGACAGTAAAACCTTAAAAACAGAATCTGAGGGAAGAGTCCTAAATCCCCATGTCTGTAATTGTCTTAAATTTGTTTTGCAGACTAATTTAAACTGTCCCATGTAATATGATTTTTTTTGTCCTGTAATTTCATTAATTTTTCTATTATAATAAAATACATTATAGACTTCAATATGAAATAATTTGTGGTCCAACTCAACAATAATTTTAATTATTTATTTAGTAAGCATCTATTTATATGAGGCGCTTTACTCTGCAAAACTCTTACCGTAATGTAGCCAGAAGAACATTCAGAGGGACATTGATGTTGATTACACTTGCGCACAAATCTGAGCTCTGTCACTTCTAGCATCGTCCTCCTGACAAATAACTTAAATCTCTCTGTGCCTTAGTTTCTTCGCTTATAAAAACTAGAGTTACAGTATCTATTATAATAGAGTACCTATAAGGATTAAATGAAATTATGTATATTAAGTTCTTAGCACAAGCATTAATTTTTCATCCCTAGGTGGTTGGGAGGATACAGAAAGGAATAGAAATTATCTTTGTCTAAAAGATTTTACAGTGCAATTGGAGAGACTTGTCAACAGTTGCAAGGTGAAATGAATTGCTCTAATAGAGGTGTAAACCTGAGGTACCTTTTGTGTGAGTTCGGGTAAAGAAGGTGCAGCTAAACAATAGATTCATTTTCTGATATTAATGAAAATCCATAACTGTTGTATAACAGTATTTTGAAACATCAGATGAAATGGAGAGGTTTCACCTATCTACTGTCTAGCACAATAGGAAAATATAATTTGCTATAATATAGAATGACTTAAATGTGGTCATTAACTCAAATTCTTTTCAATTGGCTCTTGTAAATCCATTCCTATTGAATTTAGAGTTTGGGTTTTAGTGTGCTTTTTATAAAGCAACTACGTCTCTCTCCCCAGCTACCACTACTGTAGCATTTCACAGAAATATAGATGATTACTGTGATGATATAGATGTCAGATGGACTGTGAGATACAGCCACGTATAACAGCTTTGATCCAACCTTATCAATAAGCTCAGGGAAGTAAGACAGTTTATCACTCGTTTTCAACCTTTGCTGTGTATCGGAGTCACCTGTCAGGCTTTAAGAAAATCATCCCAGCTCACTGAATCTGAATACCATGGCTTGGAGTTTGGCATCTGTATAATTTTAGAAACTCTACAGGTGATTCTAATGTGAAACCAGGGTTGAGTTCTCTGTTGTCCACTTGATTTTGTTTCAGTGTCCAAGGGAGTTGTCAAAGGTAGTTGTTGGTTTGAAGGCTTTTTATTTGGAGGGCAGAGAGGAGTCTTATACCTTCCACTAAAAGTTCTTTGTGATACACTCTCAAATAGAAAATTTCCTTTTGGAAGACCTGATTAAAAATTGATAAGGTTTATGATCAGCAAGCATTTAACTCATTGTTCCATCTTAACCTTTCCTGAATTGATTCAAATTAGAAACTGTATTTAGGGAAATAATGTTTATTTAGTACAGAAAGAAAGGTAAATGGGGGGAGAAAAATCTTAACAGACCATATTTTATTATGTTCTCTCCACACACCAAATTTTGCAAATTAAAAAAAAAAAGTTATTTTGATAGTTAATATGCTTGCTGTAGAAAATTGGAGTAGTCAAAGCATCTGAAACTTCACCCATTATTATCATTTCTATATTGTTGTGTTTCCTTTCTTCCTAGGCATTTTACATGTAATATCCTAAAGAATATGGGCACACATATGCCTACACATAAAACATATGCTGTACACAGTATTATCTCTTGCTTTTTGCACTTAAAAAAAATAGTCACGTGCTCTCATTTTTCTAATAATAAGCATTGCCATTTACTATATGGCTATAGTCATATTACCTTTGTTGTAGAATTACGGAGTAACAACTTCCAAAGATGGTTAAGAGTTTGTATCAGATCTATATCAGTAGCCTTTTTGTATTTTATTTTCCCAACATTTTATGGTGAAAACTTCCAAACGTATAGAAAAATTGAAATGGTCATAGTGGACATCTTCATTTTACCATATTTGTTCTCTTTGCTCTATGTGTACATTCCTGGCCTTTTTTTTTTTTTTTAAACTGACTGAACTTTTGACAGCAAAGCGCTGATAAAATATTTTACCTCTAAATATTTTGGCACACAGCTCTTGAGAATGAGGACATTTGTTTACATAATCATAATTATTATATTATTATACCTAAGAAAATTGGTAATAAATTTAATATCATCTAATGTAAAGTCCACATATTCTCAGTTGTCCATAGAAAGACTGTTAAAATTGTTACATGGTCTAGTCCAGTTGTTACCAGTCAAGCATGTTAAGCAAGCCTTTAACTAAGCTCCCAGTTTGTTTTTCCCCTTAACACTGAAAATAAGTCTAAGCCAGCTTTTAATAGGATGTCCTACATTCTGGATCATATGATAGTTTCCTTGTGGTGTTTTTTCACATAATTCTGTGTTCCCTGTTTTCTTATTATATTGGGGATTAGCTTAATTAAACATTTTTTGGCAAGATCACAAGACATAGCTTTGTCCTCCCTAGCACATCACGTCAGGAGGCACATGTAAGGTTGAGTTGTATCTGTCAGCGTATGAGTATGATCAGCTTGGATATTAGAGTTTGTTCTGCAAACAAGGTTAAGTAGCTACTATAGGAGAAATCTGTCAGTTTTACAAAATTCAGTAAAATATAAAAAAATTGAGTAGTTTAATATTCATATTTTATTATAATGTTTAAAATGATTTTAATCTAGAGATTTTTAGTAAAATATTTAATGACAAAAAATAAGTAAAATTTTTATCCACAGAAATTTTACAATTCCCCCAAATTTAGTTTATATAATACTGCATTTTGTTTCTCCTCTCCTTCCTGTCATTCAGCAGAAATGAAGAAACTAATGTTCTAATGGCCTGCTTTCTGTCCTTTCCTATTGCTTTAAACACTAATTTCCTTTAGTTACTAAATAATTATAGCCTATTATTTTCTTTTGAAGTCAGTTGCTTTTAGGAGATGCTGTGTTGCTGTTGAATTTTGCTAGCAAGTAAATTTCAGATTAAGCTTCAAATATCAATGTAAAATAAGACGTTAATAGTTCATGATGCTCATTTGCTAAAAATAACTAGAGGTATTTCAATTGGAAATTTTTGTTAATTGACACAGTAACACTTGATTCTTAATGAAATGTTCTCATGCTTAGACTATATTACTCATGGTAGAGAAATGAGTGTTTTGCTGTGATATGTTGTGAAATACGTGTGATATCCTAGTTTGTCTACTGACACTGGGGTCTTGAATCTTAAAAAAAGGCCTCCGATGAAGCAGAGGAAAGTGGATCACAGGGGAAATTGGTGGAAGCTCTCAGGCAAATGAGAATTAATCATAGGGGAAACTACCGACAACTTCTGGAGGAGATGCTGACTAGTTACAGGCTAGCTAAAGTAGAGGGCGAAGAAAATCCTGCTGAACAAGCTGCTACAGCTGCTTCTTCGAACAGTGATGCTGGAAACACAGTGGCAATGCAGGAAAGCCATACTGAATCAAAAAGCGATCTTGCTGAATTAGACAGCTGTACCGAAGATGCAGGGACAAAGATGAGTGGTGAAAAGTTATGACTTTACTTTGTGGTAATATTTTTGTGATCTTTGATTTGATGGTTTTTTTCTTAGGAAGTATAATGTATGCATTTATATAACCATTTTGTTATTTGAAATCTTGGTAAACTAGTTTTATTATATTCATATATTATAGCCTTGTTTTTTAAGAAGGCCTTTGCATACATCTTTATCAGATAGTTTAAAATTGGCTATATTCTAGTACTTTGAATTTAATAAAATTACATGTCATTTCATATTGTATGCCAGAAATGAGGCTACCAGTTATTAAAGTCAGTAGTTAAATTCATACTAGGAAAGGATTAGAAATTACCGATTAGCAAGATTACTTTATATTGTGGAAAAAATTGTTAATGTAGAATTATACTGCTTCACATATTAGTACGTTCATAGTTAGCTTTGTAATGAATTTGTGTTTTCTTTAGTAATTTTAGTTCTTCAAGAATGGCAGATGCTGTCCTGTAATTTCTTTTTTCAAGGATGATAATTTGTGTGTTCTTGGAATTGTTTATATTTTGCCTTTCTGTAGTTTTATTTTTCAGTAGTTCTGAGATTCCAGATGTGTGGTTATTTTTCCTTTTTCTGTATCCTTTATGAAACATCATTTTTGAAAAACCTATGTATTATTCATCCAGCTTTGGTTTGTATATTCTGTATAGCCTAACTACATACATCCAAATGTATGTCAACCAAGTGTTTAGAATGAAATTATAAATGTTTAAGTCCAAATAAAGCATGTGATGTGGAATAACCTATGCATGTTGTACTTATTTTTAATTTTTTTAAAAAACAACCAGGTTTGGTATATTGGAAACATAATTGGAATTTCATTTGTCTCTATATAAAACTTAGAAAACTTTTGGTTTGGTGCATTTTTAATTAATTAAAAAAATTTTTGAGAAGTCTAGGTTACTCACAGTAAATCTGTTCTGTTTCTTAACCCCCTTGTGACACAAAATATTAATCTTTGGACAGTATGAACACATGTAAACATGTCAGAAGGTTGTCATGATGAGCTTTTTAAAGATTGCAAGACTTTGAGTTTTGCTAGAAGTATTCATCAGAGATTAGTAATGCAAGAAGTATAAGATATTTTAAATAGTGGTGGCAGATATGAGTTTGACTTTGCTAAAATGAATTTTTAAAATACAAACAACTAAGTCACATTAGAGTATTTCTTAAAACAATTGTGTATGTAGAACATTTTAACTTTGCTTTTTCATGTTTTATATTTATCGTGTGTCTAAAGTTGCTTAAGGTACCATAAGTTCAAGCTTTGGAATCTTTGTATATAGCTGATGTTTTGATCTGTTTTTCCAATGCCAGAATATTTTTAAGTGGTTTGAGAAAGAGGAAGTCATTTGGTGGAAAGGGGAGGAAAAAACCCAACCAGTTTTCTATCTATATTAGATAGATCCATGTGTGTATACACACAGTATACAATACACACAACTCTCTCTGTAAAAGTACCTTTTCAGACAAAGAAAGGAAGGTAACTTGTTCATCTGATTTTGTTTTCTTTTGAAATTCAGTCCAGCCTGGAAGTGGTGTAGGTAAATAGTAATAATATTCTTCCTTTTCTCTTCCTGTAGGGTGCTGGAGATCTAGAAGACCCATGGTAGCCTTATAAACCTTCTAAAATGCTTTTGATTCTGAAAATTGGGGGAAAAAACTTTTAATCACAATTTTCTTCAATACAAGGGAAAAATATTCTTGTGGATTCCCAGCGTTTTGTGATATGAGCAGAAAATCATTAGCATTTCCCATCATTTGTTCATATTTGTGTTTTCTGGTAATTGCCACTTGTAGCATTGCCTGTACTACAGTATTTTTGCCAGCCTCAGACATACTGGTTACATCTGTATTGAACTTTTGACCCTAGAAACCAATGGAGTTATTTCACCACAAATAACGAATATGCCTGAGGTGCATGGGAATATAGTTAGCTGTACTCTGAAGATACATTTTTTTTTTTAACTAAGGCACACAACATATAAGCATGTAAGAGTAAAGAACTGTATGAGATGTTCCTTTTTTCAGTTCACCAAGTTGGAAGCCTTTTGCAGCTCTGTGGCTTAAAATTTCATTTGAGCAATTTACTATAGGATTTATATTTATTATTAATTGTTATTTAATTTTTTTTCCAATTTTACCTGTATTACCAAACTGGGTTCTCCAATAATGTCCAAATTGTAATGTTGCCTGCTTCAACATAAAGTGTATTTGGCAATAATATTATAAACCCTTACAAATTTTATGCATGTATCTACTACATCCTTCAATTCTCACTAGAAAAATCTCTTGAAACCAAATGGATTAATTTATGGCTATTTATAATTTGCTTTGACATCTCACTGCTGCAAATTTTTTTAAATGATGAAATTTGCCTTTATAATGTAAATTGTGATTTTTGTTTTACATGTGGGTTTCTATAGTTTTAATTTTTCAGCTTTTAAGATACAACAGGTTTTGTGTAATTTGGTATAATTTTTAATTGTTTACGTTATTTTAAAAGCTCAGAATATCACATTGAAATGACTATAAATACATTTAAAATTATCTATTTTAGATCTAAGGAAATATTACAGAGATATTTTCATGGGTTCAGTAACCTTTCATTTTATAACATTGGGCACGGTACGGAGTGGCTGTCACATAAGGTACTTGAAGATTATTAGTTTAATTCTATTTTTACAATAACCTTGAATTCTTGAATTCTTTTGAGTTTTGCATGTATCCAGTTAATGCTGAACGTGAAGAGTGAAATATTTATCTAAAAGGAGCGTGGGGGTAGGAGAAGCAATGAATGTATCCATTTGTACATGGTGTACATGTTGTGGATGCTTTGTAACATTTTCCTATCTGTTCAAATTGTGTTTCAGCAGGATGTAATTGCCCTTGTGTGTAGTTGAAATGAGTCATCATCTGGTCCTGTGTGAAATGGAATTCATGGTATTTTCTGTAACATTTTCCTGAAGCTGTTTCTGGAGAGCCACACATTTAAATACAGCTTTCTTGATCATTTCGATTTATTGTGCACCTGATTTTTTGGTCTAAAAGGAATTATTGCCACAACATATTTTATTTATTCTTTAGATTTTAGCCTTGTAAGTTAAAGTGCTTTACATGATGATGTTAAAAGCTATTTGTCCCTTGACCGGGTTTGGGGGGGTTGTTAAAAGATAGGGAATGAAGAATGTAAAATGGTTGTTGTTCAAACTGTCCACTCTGATCCAACCCTGTACTGATAGTACCTTTCCAGTATGATATTGTGATGTTTCATACAATGCAGTGAACATAACCAACTTGTTACCTAAATAAAGACTTGATAAAAACAGTGTGACATATTACTATTTTGTATGCTATTTAAAAATAAAAGTTCAGCTTTGTATGTTATCATAAACATCTGATATAGTTAGAATATTTGTTATAAAAAATTTCATACAAAACCATGTAGAGGAGTTACAATTAAATCCAAGGAGGTATTAACCAAACTCTGTAGGACAATACTAGTTAACTCCTTATCCACTCCAAAAACATTTTTATACTGTTTTAAGAAATCTTTTTCAGGGGACTTTGTGGCCATGGAAATAAAAATTTTGTGTGAGTTAGCAAAAGAAACACCCATATTCAGTATTTACTAATCTAAATTCCATAGTCTAGCTGTTCTCAGCTGTTTTTGTTATCAGGACCCATTTATATATCTAAAAATTCAAGATCCCAAAGGACTTTTTGCTTTTGTGGGTTTTGTGTGTTGTATAGAAGTTAAAACCAAGAAATTTTGCATATCATTTTAATTCGTTAAAGATAAAACCATTACCTGTTAAATAGCATGTTCTATTAAAATAATTATTTTCCAAATCTAAACAATTTAGTGTGAAAAAAATAGCACTAGCTTTCATTCTTGTAAATCCTTGAATGTTGGCTGGATTCTCTTATTTACTTTTGCATTCAATCTGTTGCCGTGTGGCACTGTGTTCGCAGTATATAATGAACTCTGGCCTCACACAAATAAGTATTGGAAAAGAGTATTTTATTTTAATATCTTCAGATAATTATGGATATTCCTCTTTGATACATTATCAGAACATCAGAGCAGGTAGCTTCTTAAAGATTCGTTGTAATATGAAATCTGAAACTGTATTGTCAGCTTTGTTACGTTAAAATCCATTTGATCTGTCTTGCCTTGTAAATAGTGGATCTTTGACATTTGCATGGTTTTATAACATGCCTTGGTCATTTGGAAAATACTGGTTCATTAAGTTAATGCAGTTCTTTCTAGAATATTGACATCTGATTATGGTGTGTTTATAATTTTTTTTTTAATATAACTGATCTCATCAGAAAAATCTTTTTTAAGTATTAGAAAGCTGTCAAGCTCATGATGATGGATACAGATTTTTCAAAATTTTAATTTTCATTTGAAAGGTGAAATGTTATCATTGGCAACAAATATTGTCAGTTGTTTTCTGTATATAACAGGCTTTCTTCATTTCAGAGAAAATGCTGAATTACCACTGTCTGTCATTCTTTCAAGTAAAAATGGTGTTCATGTAAAGTGGCCACTAGTTCAGCACATGCCTCACACTCCAGCATGCTGTAGAGCCAGCACTTCTCATTTCACCACAGTAGGATATTAAAAAGATGTATACTCAAGGGTAGAGGTGTAATGAAATTTTTAGGACTTTCTTTGTTAACTGGAATTTGTACCCCCCCCCTCCATTTTTTTCCCTTCTGTGAGTACAAGGAAAATAGTGACTAGCTTGGTGCTAGTGTCGTGATTCATGCTGAGGTGCCTGCAGCTTTGCCCACCATTTCTCTTGCCCAGTCAGTGCAAATTTTGATACTTTGAGAAAGAATAACTACTAGTATTATTAAGAAAACAGTTTTGATTTCTTGGACTTCCTTGAAAGAGTCTCTGGGACCCGCAGACTAAGATTTGCTGCCCTCATCCTGTTGGACAGCTTGACAGTATTCCCAACATTACAGTGTAATAGTAGATGAATCCGAAGACATACAGATTTGATGAAATTTATTTGGGGGAAAAGATGATGTTTATGTAGTTACCATTACACTGATCTTTAGCAAGATAAAGTGGAATCTTTATATTGTGGCATTTTTTTCTCCCAGAAGTTTCCTGTAATGGGCTTCAACTTGGAAAACTTGTGATGTTTGTATAGCATAGATTTGGATCATTTTAATCTTTTAAGATGACTTCTGTTATAGATTTGTGTTACTTCTTTTGAGACGGTCTCAGTTCTATATTGAATTTTTAAATTCATATTTTGAATAAAATTATTTACCATGACTGAGATGTCATTTAAGGTTGGCCCAATAAAGACAGGGCTTTTCTTGTTTAATGTTGATTAAGTGGATCGTGGTTTTATGCTGAATTTTTGTTGTTAGATTTTTTGACTTTCGCAACATTCAGCAAGGTTGGGGAAAGTTACCATGGAGATTGTTTTTTAAAAAGCACGCTTGGGAATTTCCCTTGTGGTCCAGTAGTTAGGACTCTGTGCATAGGTTTGATCCCTGATCAGGGAACTAAGATCCTATGAGCTGCCCGGCACTGCCCCTCCTACCCGCCCCCACAAAAAAACCCTCTTGATTTCTGTTTTACATTTCTTGTCCAATTATGAGGCATGGTACTCGTAATATTTACTTAAGATACATTAAATGTGTTTGGGTAGCCAAAAATGACTGCAACTCTGATTTCTCCCTGAGTCAGGTTTATTTTCAGATGCGTGGGTCTCAGTCAGGTGTTACTTTTCATAGTGCTGCCAGGCAGTTCATGTTGCTTGAATTAAACTGAGTTTTAATTGAGATTAACCTGAAGACATCCATTGAGTTTCTTTTGCTAGCCAGATATTATCCTTGTCTTGAGTTTAGATTCATTTAAAAAGGACATCTCATATTCACGTTTCCTCTTCCAAATTGCCTCTATTTGTGCTTTGAAATTAAACTGGTTTGATAAGACAAAGCATTTGATAAAAGATTTTAGAACACAGTCTGTTTTGGGTAGCTAAATAGTATTACTGAAAAATAGCGTACTGTGATTTTCATATATTAAAACAATGCACAATGTGCACAAAATCTGTTAAGATAGTCAAATGCTAATATAGTAATCATTGAGACAAAAATTTTTAAGTTATTTCAAAGCAATCCTGAGAGTTACTTGGTTTTGCAGATCAATTCTTAGGTGCACATTCTGCATTCTAGCAATTTGCGTTGTCTTTTTTTTTTTTTTTTTTTTTTTTTGGCTTGCCAGCTCTTAGTTTCCTGACCAAGGATTGAATCTGGGCTCGGAGTGGTGAAAGTCCTAACCACTGGACTACCTAGGAATTCCCATGCATTGTCATTTTTTATGCTCAATTGCTGTGTGAGTTTTTTTTTCTATTCAACATTGGGCATTATTCTGTAAGGCTTAATGAAAATGCTAAGCAAGTGTTTATTTTTGCCCATTATTCTGGTGACTCCAGTACTGTTATGCTGTATTGTGATCAGAAGTAAAACAGTGTAACTACTAATATAAAAGTTGCTTTTCAGACAACATCACCACTGATTCCCCTTCTGCTAGCTTTCCTGGCAGTGGTATCGTCTCTCCCTTATTTCTTGTTTGTTTTATTCTACCTGGCAAACATTTCTATTTTCCACTCAGACATAACTGGTAGCTGTGCTCTTAGTATCCACAGCCCTAGTGAAGCACACAAGAACCATACTTATTAAATATAAGTAGAAGAATCAAGGCAGTGGCACCCCACTCCAGTACTCTTGCCTGGAAAATCCCATGGGTGGAGGAACCTGGTGGGCTGCCGTCCATGGGGTCGTTAAGAGTCGGACACGACTGAGCGACTTCACTTTCACTTTTCACTTTCACGCATTGGAGAAGGAAATGGCAACCCACTCCAGTGTTCTTGCCTGGAGAATCCCAGGGACGGGGGAGCCTGGTGGGCTGCCGTCTATGGGGTCGCACAGAGTCGGACACGACTGAAGTGACTTAGCTTAGAAGAATCAAAGATAGGGGTTTTCTCCTCCTTGACTATAAAATCCCTGCATGATAATGTTGGCAATATTCATCTTTTTAGTGATTAAATCTGTACAGCATAATATTTACCGTATAATATCCACCTGCATTTAAAATACTTGGACATGTATTTGAGGTGAAGAACACCAGTACAATCCAAGAATTACTCTAATATATGGGTCTGACTGCTTTCCCTTTCCTGAGTCGTTTATGCTTATTTTCAGTTGTGCACACATGAAGAGATGGTTTTGCTTCATTTCTAAATCTTGAAGACATGAAGTACACTTTATTTTGACAAAATTCCACAGTAACATGATTTAAAAGACCCTGTTACTTATGTTCATGATGTTTTGCCTACGAATAAGCATCTTATAAGTAAATTGATATAGAGCTTATTTAAAAGATTTGTATTTAATATTTACTATTAAGATTAGTCTTGGATAAGGCTGGTTAGTTATTATAGCTGCTGCTGCTGCTAAGTCGCTTCAGTCGTGTCCGACTCTGTGCGACCCCATAGACGGCAGCCCATCAGGCTCCCCCGTCCCTGGGATTCTCCAGGCAAGAACACTGGAGTGGGTTGCCATTTCCTTCTCCAATGCGTGAAAGTGAAAAGTGAAAGTGAAGTCACTCAGTCATGTCCGACTCTAGCGACCCCATGGACTGCAGCCCACCAGGCTCCTCCGTCCATGGGAGTTTCCAGGCAAGAATACTGGAGTGGAGTGCCATTGTCTTCTCCAGTTGTTATAGCACTTGGATGCTATTGAAGTATACTCCTAAATTGAACATTAGTGGATTTGTTACAGTTTCTTTAGGAACTACAAAGCTTTTCATGAAGGGTTGACATTTTAAAATTATGTGTAGTCAAAAAATAGGAGTCTTAAGAATTTTCGTATACGGTTTACACTGTCTCTAAAATGTTATAATTACCAAAGGAAGTTCTAGGGTTCCAATTCTCAACCTCCAGAGCAGTTCTGCTTTTTTCTGTTGTTGAGATTCCATCTAAGATTTCATTTGAATGAAAGCTCTTTGGAAAATTTGAAAATCACTAGGCTCAGAGAATGTATGTGTGGACTTAGACAGAGGAAACTAGTAGTATTTGTTTTGCAAGAAAGGAAATTGAAGTGTTTGGCTGAGCTGTAAACAGTATTTACAGGTTTTGATTGAGTTATCTACCTGAGTTTTATCATTGTTACATTTAGAAGAGGGGAGAGGGGGTGTTGTTGAACACTGTCCACTACCACCTACCATAAGAGGCCAGTCACCTCATAACTCTTGCCCCACACTGTCTACCCACCATTTTTGGTTAGTTTGGATTTTGCAGGGTGGATTATGGGAGAGGAAAAGGTGTTATTCCCAACATCAGGTTTGAATTTATTCACACTATTACCTCTACATTCCCCACCTCTTCCATAAAACAAGCTAACAGTTAAGTAAACTGGTTTATTTTTGTTGAGAGAGATTTAGATTATTTACAGCTTTTTACTATTACAAAACACTAAGCGATAGGCATCCTGGTGTATGTCCCTTGAGTATGTGTACTAGTGTTTCTCTAGTGTTTGCCTAGAAATAAAATTACTGGGATATAGAGTATGCTTATCTTCAAGTTAATATTGTAAATGCATTGGTGTGCTAACTTCCACTTCCACTAGAAATCTATGAAAATTCCTGTTCCTCTGTTCCTCCCCATCCTTAGTAGCACTCAGTAAAATTGTCAGTCTCTAAATTTGCCAGTCATTTGAATGTGAAATAATAATCTAATTTGCATTTCTAGTTACATGTGAGGCAAACATCTTTCCTGTGTGTGTTGGCTATGTGTTGAATGCCCATGACTTTTACCTACTTTTCTTTGGGATTATCTTTTTCTCATTTATTTGTAGTTTTATTTATTTTCTATGTAGTGAGGATACTAGTCCTCAGTTATGCTTTGTAAAGTGTTGGTCTCAGTTGTGTCCGACTCTTTGCAGCCCCACTGACTGTAGCCCACTGGGCTTCTCTGTCCTTTGGGTTTTCCAGACAAGAATACATCCTAATTTCTGAAAAGCTACAAAGTCAAAGGCATAGAATCGCACCTCCCCCACCTTACAGCATACTACCCTGTGTCTGCTTTTTCTTAGACAGCGTTTTTTTGTTTCTATGCCAGCTTTTCCTATAGGCAGAATAAAGGTTTTTAATCACTGTGATTGGAGAGAGCTAAGATGCTCTGATCTGAAGAGTACTGGATAGTTCTCCTTGGTCAAAAATAATTCTTTTATTTTCCATATATTGTTTTAAGAATATAGTGGAGCTTATTTTTTTGTTTGTTTGTTTTACTTTAAAAAAATATATGAAGTAAAATTTAACTTAAAAGATGTTCAGTTTGAGTTTTGAGAAGTTTCTTGGTTTTTTTAAGTTTCAATAGTTTAGAACATTATCATTTTCTTCAACAGTTTGAACCTTCAATTGTATACTTAGACAGTCTTTTCACATTCTGAGTAAGTACATGTATTTTCTTTTACAGATATGGCCTTTTTATTATAAATTTGTAATATAAATGGAACTATTTATAGAGTATTACTCCACTCCTAAAATCTAATGTAATATTTTCCATTAATCCCTCACAGTAGCTGATACATAAAGTTTTTGTTCATTTGAAAGTGCCCTTTTACTATATATTCTTGTGAAAATGAAGTCGCTCAGTCGTGTCTGACTCTTTGCGACCCCATGGACTGTAGCCTTTCAGGCTCCTCCGACCATGGGATTTTCCAGGCAAGAGTGTTGGATTGGATTGCCATTTCCTTCTCCAGGGTTTCTTCCTGATCCAGGAATCAAACCCAGGTCTCCTGCATTGAAGGCAGACGCTTTACCGTCTGAGCCACCAGATATATTCTTGTATATACTTGTATTTTTATGAACATTCTATTTCATTACTTTGTATTGTATACCACTGTGTCATCTAAGTTATCATTGTTTTGTTTTATTTTTTTTAGGCTGATAGGGAGAGTGCTCCCTTCTTAATCTACTTAAATAAAAATTGAACATTTATTCTTCCAGATGACCTTTTTAATAATTTGGCCAAGATTTCACCGCCAAATAAAAATCCTGTAATTTTGAGTTGTTATGTGGTAGATTAATTTGGGGGTTTCTAGCAGAGATGAGTTCCATTCGAGAATTAGTGCTACATCTTTTTACATAGAAATATTCCTTAGTGCCCCAGTAAAATTTTTATCTTTTTCTCCATATGTGCTATACATTTACTAAGTTAATTCCGTATTTTATATTTCTTACTGTATTGTGAATGAACTTTTTCTTCCAATTTATTTTTAATTTGTACCTTCTTAGACAACTGATTTTTAATCACTTGCAAAAACCATTTCAATTTCTATCATTTCCACCAGATGGCAGTCTTGGGCACGTCCACTTGTAAACCCGCTGAGAACTCTGGTGACAAGAAAGGCAATGGCTGGCAGACCTTAGAAGCCCTTAAAAGTACAAGAACAAAAAGGTTTTTCGTAAACCTGAAAGAAAAACGAACCCAACATTATGTAATTATAGTATTTATACTGCTATTAACCTGTAATCTTAGAGCCCGTTAATGAAGGCAGAGAACTGTCGCTTGTAGCTTTCAAAATCATATTTATCTCTGTCCTTGTGATAAATACCTGTGGCTTCTTGGCAGTACTTTTGCTTTTATTCCAGAGACTTTCATGGTTAAAGGCAGGCTATATTTAATCAATATCATTATTGTTTCCCCTCTCCTAAAAGCACCATTTAAATCAGAAGTTACTGGATTTCAAATGTTTATGTAAGAGCATCTTGTGACTCTTTTATGATGCCCAGAACTCATTTGACATATGAGGTATAGAGTTAATAGCTAATACAAAGGGAAGTAGGTTTGTAACTGTCTTGTTCTACATGCATACACATCTTAAATCCCCTAAATCAGACGCTTTTTAGCTTAATTTTGGTGACTTCAGAGACCTATGTTTAGGAATATAGAAAGGAGTGAATTTCTCGATCAGACAAGGAATTGGCTCAAGTGCTTTCTCATAGATGCTTTTCCCAGTGGCCCAAAGAGAACACCTTTGGACAGCAGTACCTCGCCTAGGTAAGCTCCCCTTTGTACCTTCATTACATTTCCATTTGCTACTTTACTTTTATGTAATCAGAGAGTAGTAAGTGACTGGACAGTAACTGTACATTTCCTTTCTGAGAGATTTTATCTCTGCTCTGAGATTGAAAGGTGCAAAAAAAAGTATTATAAGAATGAAAAGAGCAGGTTTGGTACAATGGTATGCCAAGGTTAATTCTTGCTTTTCCAAAGAAAATTGATATAAATATCCTAGGAGGTGATACAGAAAAATTGCTGACAGATGGTAAATAATTTCTTTAGGGAAAATTGTGGAAAAGTTTCCTTTCTTAGTCCCTGATGATTCTAGCATGTAGTTACATGAAATAGCAAATTTATTTCATGTAGTACATGCATTTATTCATATTTTGTGTGATCTCTGAGAATGAATGTTGAAATGGACTTCAGGGAATCCTGTGCAGTAGTTACGCCTGGAGGTTTTGTGTAGTATAGTGTAAAACATACCTTTAATTAATTTTAAGATAAAATTGAACTTGGTTAGTTCGTACCACACATTTCCAAATAGTTTTGAGTAACCTAAATTATACAAATAGATCCATATGTTAAATAAACCTGAAAGATTGGCTATGTAAAATTATTCTTGACAGCCAATGTTTGTTTATATTTATGTAATTTTTTTAAGGCTTTTTCAGGATGGGACACACATGAATCTGGCAGTTAAGAATGTGTAATAGAGTATACACTATTACAGTGTATTAGTGTATATACTGCACTAGTCAAACGCCTGTCACCGTCAGAAGTTTACATGTCAATGCTGATGAACAACTTGGGGAAATTTCACATCAGAGAGCAACCCACAAACAGTGTCTGTCAGTTTGAGAGAGAATATGCCCATAAAGCAAACTGAATGATTTGTAATTTCATACCGTCAAACGTTTTAACACAGTAGTCCTGAAGACTTGTCATCTGTGTGTTCTTCAAAGAGTAATTTTATAACGGGACAGATCTTTAAATATGTTTTTATGAGGTCTCCAAGTTGATTCCCTGTGTACCAGATAGGCCTTTAGAAGCTCTGATTGGGTTCTCCAGGGGCCAGAATCGACGTCCATTTGAGGGCAGCTCTGCCTATCCTGGTTGGTTCTTCCTGTCATTTGTCTCATGAACCCCTTGGGGCCAAACATTTAAGCACAGCTCTTACAGTGATTCGCAGTATCTTTTCTAATTCTGTTAACTTCCCTGATACATTGTGGCTTCAGTTGTCTCTACCATCCAAACCTCAGTTTTCCAAAGGCTCTAGTTTTCTTTCTTGCTTAAAGTATACAACCCAGAACAGAACCAATATAGGTAGCAGAACGTGGTCCTTTGTTCTAGTTACTGCTCTTTTGTTCTTCGATTTAACACTCAATGAACTAGCTTTTCTGACATCCACGTGAAAGTGAGTCTTTGAGGTTAATTATGTTTACTACTGTTAATAGTCTTTCCCCATCCTGCACTTGTGCAGTTGGTGTTTTGTTCAACCTGCTTTGCAGGACCTTCATTTTTTCTAAGTTTTCTTGTGTTAGATTTATTAACCTTTTGAAATGTTTTGGGAATCATCTAAGATATATATACTCTCTTACTCTTTTCCATCACCCCAAAGTTTGAAACTTGCACATTCAATATTGAATGACACAAGTCTGAGGACAATGACCTAAGAAACTTCTCTTTGATATGATATAAATTGACCAATGCTTTAAGCAGCATCCATTAGGTAAAAAATTTAGCAATTTACTGATTCATCTATCAGCCTGTTTCTCTCCAGGTTTGTCTGTGAGAGCATCATGGATCTTACATTCCTTGCTTAAGTCCTGCATTTCTCAAATGTTAGTCAAGTAACTGCCCTCCAAAGTTCATGAAGTACCTGCTGATACTTGGTGAACAATGTTCTCTTGCCAAAAGGCTTAAGAAACATCATTATAAGTAAGGTTTTATTCTAGGGCCTTTCCTGGGATCAGTGTCAAGTTGTTGCCATCTTTTACCTCTTATAAAAATCGGAAAGATAGTCACGCTTTCTAATATAAGGCCAGTACCCCCTTTCCCACTTTTATATAACTACAGTGGGTCACCTAGAAATATTCTTAGATTTCCAGGATCATTTTCTTGTTTTCCATTAGCATAAAATAGGAAAATCAGTTTCTTATTGGCCTTATCACTTCTGT
Source organism: Bubalus bubalis (assembly GCF_019923935.1). Lineage (NCBI taxonomy): Eukaryota > Metazoa > Chordata > Mammalia > Artiodactyla > Bovidae > Bubalus > Bubalus bubalis. Next base: position 26,185,415 of record NC_059168.1, read on the forward strand.
ATAATACAATTTATTTGGAGTTTTCACTTTGACCCTATTCCCATAGGCCCATGCAAATTTATTTGTTTATTTTTGCTTATAGTGTTTCTTGCATCATTTATATGTTTTTGAAACTCTGAACTTGTTACATTTTTTCCTGTGTAAACTGGTGGTTCTTGTTTTGTTGTTTTATATTGCTTTTAGTTATGTCTCCCTTTTTATTCTGTATATATATGATTCATTAATTTAAAAAGTATTTTAAAAGTAACCTTTATGCATCTAAAAAAAAATCAAAATTACAGCCTGGCCTGAGGCCAGCTGCAGCATGTGAACTGAACAGAACAGGCCACATCCAGAAGATGCTCTTCACATCACAAACTCTGGGGCCTTACCTACACAGCTTCGCAGCAAGGGGAAGGAAGGTGTTCTTACCAGTAAAGTCAGTATGGTTATAGTGCAGCAAATATCTATCAGGTGACTTGAGAAAAGGAGTCCTTTATAAAGAGCTTTTAAAAAATTTATCAAAGATGCCACATGGGCCAGTAGTAACCCTGGAGCCTTATATTTGTTTTAGGAAATGATGTAACTTCTCTCTTCATATTCTTCCCTACCTGTTTTATATCTTTGTTCCCTTAAAACATGGGGAAAGGTAGCACTGAGGAACTGAGCAGCATATAGGTGATTGCAAAAGACCAGCTTTGGCTTTCTAACCTTGAGTTCAAGAGCCTCTCTAGGATAACATCTTGGGTGCCCTTCTGTCTCTTGTTTTCTTGACTTTCTCGATTACCAGGGCTTCAAAAATAGCAAATAAGAAATAACAGGAAAAAAATGCCCCAGGTGTAGACAGCCTTATATATTTCTACAGATATATGAGTTACATATATTATATGTATAGATAGTATGTTTCTTGGCACCCATTTCTGTACACATACTATATACTTCAATAAAAATTTATTTCAAAAAAATCTTGGCTGGTGCAGTAAACTTCCTATGTATTTATTTTTATTCATATGAAGGTTTTATCTATTAATGGAACACATGAAAATATTGAGTAGATGTGGTGGGTATGCTTTAGATAGTATGAACTGAAATATAGACTCTTTGTTTTGTGATAAACTCAGGGAGATGGAAAGCAGAGGGGAACCTTCAAAAGATAGCATTTGAATCTCAGGGTAAGCTAAACTAATATAACAAACAGAACCAAACCTGTAATGGTTCAAAAAATAGATTATTTCTTGGCTCATGTATTACCAGGTTGAGTGTTCCAGGTGAGGGTGGTGCTTTCTTCTATGTAGTGATTCAAGCCTGAGATTTTTAATCTTGTTGCTGTATCATCACCCAGGGCCTTGTTGTCTCTGTCCAACCAGCAGAAGTAGACCATGAGCAAGGAAAAGGCACCCCTGCTTCTTAAAAGTCTCCTTAAATTTAAAGGGCATTGAAATTTTATATATAAGGCATTATTTTCCAGACACAGTGGAATTAACGTAAACAACAGAAAGATAACAATACACTTAAATAATTCATAGGCCAAAGAAATCATAAGAGAAATTAGAAAATATCTTGGCTAGAATGAAAATAAAAATCATAACATCAGAATTTGTGGGCTACAGCTGAGGCAGTATTCAGAGGGAAATTTATAAACATATATTAGAATGTAGAGTCTCAGTTAACTTTCCAACTTAAGTAAATACAAGTGCAAGAAAGGAAGAATAAGAACAGAAGTCAGTGAAATAGAAAACAAAAAAAGCAAATCAGAAGCTGACTCTTTGTAAATATCAAAGAAGTTGATTAAACTTATAACCAGGCTGATCAGGTAAAAAAACAAATTATCAGTGTTTGAAATAAAAGGGGAGATACCAGCATGAATCCTACAGACATTTAAAAAGGAGTATTATGAAATGATTTATGCCAATGAAATTGATACCTTAGAGGAAACATTTGAAAATGAATAATTCCATGCTGGGAGTAAAATAGAAAAACCATATCATTACATTCAGAAAAAGCATTTGACGAAATTCAAGACCTATTCCTAGTAGAAATTCTCAGCAACCTACAAATAAAAGGGAATTTGCTCAGCCTGATAAAGAGTAACTAATACCATATTTAACAGTAAAAAACTGAATACTTTCCCTCTAATACACCAAATAAGGCAAGAATGTCTGATCTAAACACTTATATTCAATACTGTTTGGAGGTTTTAGCCAGTGCAACAGAACAACAAAGAAAAACAAATTGGAAAGATACATATAACTGTCTTTATTTGTAGACGACATGATTGTGTAAGTAGAAGATGATAAACTATAAGATGCTGCTGCTGCTACTAAGTCGCTTCGGTTGTGTCCAACTCTGTGCAACCCCATAGACGGCAGCCTACCAGGCTCCCCCATCCCTGGGATTCTCTAGGCAAGAATACTGGAGTGGGGTGCCATTGCCTTCTCCAATGCGTGAAAGTGAAGTTGCTCAGTCGTGTCCGACTCTTAGCGACCCCATGGACTGCAGCCTACCAGGCTCCTCCGTCCATGGGATTTTCCAGGCAAGAGTACTGGAGTGGGATGCCATTGCCTTCTCCAACTCACAGAAGCTTAGCAAGGTCAAAGGATGCAATGTCAATGTACCAAAATATTTTTATATACCAGGAACAAACAATTGAAATTAAAAAATAACACCATAGCATCAAAGACCATGAGATAAATTTTGTGAAGTATGTGTAAGACCTAAACATGGAAAACAAACCATTTTGAGAGAAAGAAAACCTAAATAAATGGAGAGAACACATTCTTGGATGAAAGGTTTAATGCACTGGTGGTTAAGTAACTCAGTCATGTCTGGCTCTGTGACCTATGGATTGTAGCCCACCAGGCTCCTCTGTCCATGGGATTCTCCATTCAAGAATACTGGAGTTTGTTGCCGTGCCCTTTTCCAGAGGACCTTCCTGACCCAGGGATCGAACCTGGGTCTGGTGCATTGGCAGGTGTATTCTTTACCACTGATCCACCTGGGTAGCCCTTAATATGATTAACATGTCAATTAAAATTAAACTGACATTAAATGAAACCCTAATCAAAGTACTTAGCAGCCATTTGGGGTAGAAATTAACAAGCTGAGTCTAAAATTCATATATAAATGCAATTGGACCTTGAATAGTCAAAACAGCTTTGATAAAAAGATTATATTGGAGGATATATGCCTGATTGCAAGAATTACTATAAAGTTACCATAGTTAACATGCTTTTGGTATCAAGGTGTATACATAATCTGCTGGAAACAATGGAAACAGTGACAGACTTTATTTTCTTGGGCTCCAAAATTACTGCAGATGGTGACTGCAGCCATAAAATTAAAAGTCGCTTACTCCTTGGAGGAAAAGTTATGACCAACCTAGACAGCATATTAAAAAGCAGAGACATTGCTTTGCCCACAAAGGTCTGTATAGTCAAAGCTATGGTTTTTCCAGTAGTCTTGTATGGATGTCAGAGTTAGACTAAAAGCTGGGCACCAAAGAATTGATGCTTTTGAGCTGTGGTGTTGGAGAAGACTTGAGAGTCCCATGGTCAGAAACAAGATCCAACCAGTCAATCCTAAAGGAAATCAGTCCTGAATATTCATTGAAAGGACTGATGCGGAAACTGAAACTCCAATACTTTCGCCACCTCATGTGAAGAATTGACTCATTTGAAAAGACCCTGACGTTGGGCAAGATTGAAGTCAGGAGGAGAAGGGGACGACAGAGGATGGTTGGATGTCATCACTGACTCAATGTACATGAGTTTGAGCAAGTTCCAGAAGTTGGGTGATGGACAGGGAAGGCTGACGTATTGCAGTCCCTGGGGTCGCAGAATTGGACAGGACTGAGCAACTGAACTGGACACAATAAAGAATCCAAAAATAGACTGTGTGATTATGTAACACCTATATGGTAACTTAATTTGTCACAAAACTGACTAATTTGATGGGAAAAAGGAAAGTCACTTCCACAAATAATTCTGGAACAAACATAACTATATATATGTATCTTTTTTTAATCAACCTTTATTCCTCTGTGTCACACAAAAATTAACTTGAAATACAGACTTAACTGTAAGAAACAAATTTCTAGACCAAGACACTGAAGGAAAATTGGGTTCAGCAAAGGTCAGATTAGAATAACATCTGCACTTCCAGAGAGAGACACTGTTGAAAATGGAAAGATAAGCCTTAGACAAAACACATCTTGCCTAAGGATTGCTGTTTATAATAGACCACTTTTAAAAACAGGTTAAAATGTTGAAAAACTAAATAAGGGTTTTATCAAGGAAAACATATGAATAACAAATAAGCACCAGTGATCCAAGTTGTTATTAGTCATTCAGGAAGTGCAAATGGTAATACCACCACAACACAGGTTAGAACGAAGTCGCTCAGTCGTGTCCGACTCTGCGACCCCATGGACTGTAGCCTACCAGGCTCCTCCCTCCATGAGATTCTCCAGGCAAGAATACTGGAGTGGGTTGCCATTTCCTTCTCCAGTTATTAGTCATTCAGGAAGTGCAAATGGTAATACCACCACAACTCAGTAGAATGACTATAATTAAAAAGACGGGAATTGCCAATAGCGATAATGGGGAGCAAATGGAACACACACATTGCTCATGGAAAGGTTAAGGTCCAAGGACCTCAGGTGACAGTTTGGCAATTTCTTATAAACTTAAATATTATACTAACCTCGTGACTCAGCAGTTCCACTCCTAAGTATATACCCAAGAGAAATGAAAACATGTCCACACAGAAAACTACATAAATGTTCATAAGCTGTATTATAGTCCAAAATTGAAAACACCTCAGAAGTTCAGCTGGTAAAAGGATAAACCACATCCATACAATGAATGCTAATTAGCAGTAAGAGGAACAAATTACTAATTCAAGCAACAACAGGAGTGAAGCTCAAAAGCATTATGCTAATTGAAAGAAGACACAAAAGACTGATTTCATTTATCTGCAGTTTGTGAAAATGCAAAATTTAGAGACAGCAGATTGTTGCCAGGGGCTAAGGGGAGTAATGGAACTTTGGGGAGTAATGGAGCTGTTCGGTATCATGATTGTGGTGGTGATTACATAACTACATAACTACATTTGTCAGAACTCATCCAATCATACCCTAAAAGTCGTAAGTATGCATTTTATATCATTCATCTGGCTAAAAGAAAAAAATAATAAAAAGAATCAAAATGTGTTAATGTAAGTTTGGGTTTATGGGTATTCACAATGTGTTAATGTAAGTTTGGGTTTATGGGTATTCTTTCAAATCTGTTTTGCATTTAATAGTTTTAATTTTTACATATTTCCAAAGACATGAACTTGAGATAAAATTCACAAGAGAAGAGTAGTCCAAATTTTGTGCCCTGAGTTACTTTTCACATGGGCTCCTCTATGTGACCTGCTTAGGGTAAATAGCACCAGGGATTTACCATTTATGTATTTATTTAATATCTGTATATATGTATGAATTTATTGTTTGTTTAGTTACTTGATGATTTTCTTGAGCAACTGCTGGGCTGATGGGGTTGGATGATCAGGAAGCTTTGCTAAGTAATCTATTTAAAGGGACTGAATTACATGACATGGATATAAATTGATCAAGTCCACTTTGTTATATAATCCCATTTGCTACCCTCTCCCACCTTCCCAAAATCAGGAAGACTTACTAATAAAATATAACTTTAAAGTTTTGTAAGAGTAAGTAAAATTTTTATTGAAATCCAGCTGTAGAAGATGGCCATAGTTGTTTTCCTCAAAAGCCACAGTTTAGTAACCTTTTAGAACTGTCTCTTTTGCATGGCATCCTCACTAATACGATACTCCTCAAACCAAAACCAATTTCATTTACTACATATAAAGAGCAATTACTCCATAATTACTCCATTTTAAGTATGACTTTCACTTTGATGTTTCCTCAAGCTTAGGAAAATGGAATTCTACTTTTTAAAGCAAGGCTATTGCCTGTCTGGCAAAAAGGTATATAGGCTTAGGCTGGCATCCCTGAGACTTTTGGAGTGATACCTTTTAAAAATAAAAACACTTGAACATCTTTAGTTATTCTTTATTCTGTAGGTCCAGGGTTGGCAAACTGTCTATAAAGGGCCAGAGAGTAAATATTTTAGGCTTTGAGGACCAAATAGTCTCCATCTCTCAATTCTTGTGTTATGGCAAGGAGCCACAGATAACAAACAAGTGCTGATGGATGTATTCAAATAAAACTTCATTTATAAAAACATATAGTTCTGGATTTGACCTGGGACAAAGTTTGCTGACCTTCATTGGAGATCATAAACACCCCGCCAAAGCAAATCTATTTGTTTTGACAAACCAGTCACAGACTCAAATAAACTTAGGTGCTTCAATGAAAAGAAATAATAATGATAGCAATGAAGTTCAGGACATGGTACCCCAAAATATGGCGCCTTGACATATTGAACGTTTAAAGCTGAAGGAACTTGAGAAATGGCATGTGCAGGAAGGATACTCTGAACTTCTCTGAAGCAGGTCATAAAAAAATAAAACAGGTCATAAAAAAATCTTGTGAGAGATTTATGCCCTCTCTATGCCAGGAGGAAAGGAACATCTCTGTCTGAAGACGACGGGACACGGAGAAGACTCCAAATATTAGCTTTGCTAAGTTTCTCCAGATTCCTATGCTTACCTCATGCCCTTTGTTCTATTATATCTTTCCACCCTGCATCAAGCTTAGCATAAAAACACGCGGGCTTAACTTTGTTCGTTTTCATTTCCTTACTAAGTCTCTTGTGACACATAAAGCTTATGTTCAATGAATTTGTATGCTTTGTTTCTTGTGTTTTGTTACAGGGGTCTCAGTCAAGAACTTAAAAGGGTAGAGGGGAAAGATAATTTTCTTCCCCTATAGAAAATAACAGAAATAAAGTGTTCATTAGGGAGGCTCCACATCCGAAAGTCAAGGTATGCATGTTCTGCAACTCTGTGTGGTTAACTGTATACAAAAATGTATAATATCTAGAAAATATGAAGATACTTGTCCGAGCTAGCTTACAAAATACTTCATGAATGTGATTATGACTTTGCTTGGTAAAGTTACAAATGTAGATTTCAGAGAGTAGGTTTTACTTTTATTTTTGTTCCCTTTCTATATACAAGATTTTTTTTTATATATTTAGTAACCAAAGATGACCACTCTTCTTGCTAAAACAGTGCAACAAATAAAATTCACTCCTGTTGAAGATTTAGTTCCACAGTTTTTCACTCTTGTTTGTAAGGAGTAGATAAGGACCTGACTAACGTTGATGACTACAACCTAACACTTTGTGTTGCTCCCTGTATTTAGATCATTTTCCCCAGTTTAAAGCAGAGTTACTGATGAAGGATTAACAGATGATCAATTATGATTCAAGTAGAAATACTATAATTATGCAGAACTTGGAAGAACTAGAAGTCCTGGTCCTCATGGTCTTATCATTCAAATTAAATATATTTTTAAAGGGAAAACAAGAAATAGAAACAAGGATGTGATGGTTTATATTATTATAAAGCTCTGCTTTATAAAGCACAAGCTCTGCTGCTTCTAGACAGTGTTTACTATGAAAGAGAACTATTAATTTTTGTATTAATACTTTTGAATATTAGAATATTTATGTTTAGTGAGATAACTTTCCAGTTGCCTCTTGGAATAACTGAGGATAGAGAAATTATCTCTAAGCAGGTCATTCTTGTGAAGAAGAAGAAGTTCCTTTCAGTTCTGTAAATGTAGTGAGTAGACCCCGTTGACCTGATACTTAATAGTAATGGTTATTATTAAAATGTTAACAATAGCAACTTTTATCAATGACATAGGCCTCACTCTGCAAATCTCTTTGCTGAGAAGAAAGCTGACCAGCCTTTTTAAAGCAAGCCTGTTATCACTGGTAGGTAGTTTGTATATGCTATTTAATTAAATTTAAAACTTTAAGTTTTATTTGTATTTAAAATAAATTTTACAATTTAAATGTATTTTATTTATAACAACACTATGAAGCAAGATGAAAAAGCTGCGATCCATTCAAAGAGGCTGAACGCACTTACCCAAGACCATGAAGCTTAGAGTGACTGCGGCCCCTTAGGCAGGGCTTGAGTCTCCTGTTTGCCAGCATTCACCATCCCCTCACTTTATTTTTTTTAATGGAAGTGTTAATTAGTGCTGAAAAGCAAAGTGATTCAGTTATATATATATATATTTTTTTTTTTTCTTTTGATACTCCATTACGGTTTATCATAGGATACTAAATATAGTTCTCTGTGCTATACAGTAGCAGCATGCGCACCACTTCCTGTTGAGTCCCACCCTGCCTCCTTCACTCATTTATGTGCACCATCACAACTTCAAGCAGTTGTGGTCCAGGTACCACAGCACTGGCATTATCTGGGAGGTGGTTAGAAATGCAGAGTCTCAGGCTTCACCAAAAATCTGACGAATCAGAATCTACATTTTAACAAGATCTCTGGGATATTCGTATGCAGATTAAAGTTTGAGAAGACTTGCTGGAGGGGATCTCCAAGGTCCTCCCTCCCCACCCCCACCACCCACACACACGATTCTGAATGTTGACCATGGGCCAAACCCTGGACTTTTCACTTTGTTATAGGTACAGCTCTCCATCGTTTTAGGTGGGAAATCCAAATAAAATCCTATATTAAAGTAACTGCCCTTATAAGGATGGATATGCAAATGAATAACACAGTCAGGAATTCTGCAAGGGCTAGATCAGTGTCCATGGGAGTGGTGGAAGGCGGATGAAGCAGGGCCTGTAAGAGAGGTGGGAACAAATGTCCTGAACAGGTCTCCCTAGTTGACAATGAGGAGAGGACAGTGAGCGTGGCTGATGGGACTAGAGAGCTTGGTTTGGGGAACTAAGACAGAATTAAGTTTAGAAATGTAAAAAGTGTGTAGACTGTAGCTTGGACCTCTAGGCTGAGATATTTGGAGTTCATTCTCTTTATAATGAGCAAACATTGATAGCTTTCAAGTTGCCATTTGAGAGTTTTGAGAAAATTAATGGTCTGATAGATTGAGTAGTATGAGTGGGCTTCACTTTAAAGATATATTCACAGTGGTTTTATGTACATGGCTTGGTGTGGGTAAAGCACTTTCCCAAAAGTATGACATGTTTAGTGTTTTTTCTGCCTATATTGGCACTTGTTCTTCTGATATGTTCACAGAGACCCCAACCCAGCACCCAAACCATTCTGAATGTTTCTGGGCTTTGAGGCAAGCCTTGCTGAGAGTGTGTCCATTAAAGGTCAGGGAATCATAAAGCCTCCCCCAGGAATACTGGCTCTGACCTGGGAATTGAAGAATTCGCTTAACATCCAAGAACCACATTTCCGTGGCTGTAGATTGCAGAAAATGACGTTTGTGTCCCAATGAAGTTCAAACTCGCAGTGTTCTCAGATGACTGTAGCATTTTAAAAGTAGCATGTGAGTCACACTCTGAATTTACAGTGAGACTATTCGTGGCAGTACAATGTCTATCAATGCTAATAGTTACAAGTTTTCCAGAACAGCTCAGTGTATCTGTATTTGACATACTAGTCACAGGGTAGGTAAGTTGGCATTTAGCTGTTGGGTACTCTTTTTCCATAGTACTTTGTTAAAGGCCAGATATTATATATTACTGTTTCTTTTATGATTCTGGACTGTTTTGGAAAACAAAGTCTTCAAGCAGTAAAGAATTGAGACATTCCAAGGTTAAAACACTTTATAAATCAGCCCATCACACTGTGAAGTAAATTACATTGTTGGCCAGTGATGTCACGGAAGGACCTAATTATGTGTTTACTATTTTTAATTATTATTAAAATTATTATGTTTGTGTGTGTTGTTTTATTTTGTAATATTTGGCCACCAGGAAGGCACAGTGGTGAAGTGTGACTAACTGTGGCTATGGGGACTTCCCTTGTTGTCCAGTGGTTAAGAATCTTTCAATGCAGGGGATGCAGGTTCAATCCCTGTTCAGGGAACTAAGATCCCACATGCCACAGGGTGACTAAGCTTGCATGCCGCATCAAAGATCCCATGTGCCTCTGAGACCTGATGCAGCCAAAGAAATAAATAGATATTTTAAAACAAAAGCAGTGACTTCTGGGTTGACAACAGCCACAGAAATCCCCAAGCTGTGAGTATCACAAACTTGGGTCTGAGATACACGGAAACACCTGCCTCTCATCAGGTGGACATAGCCAACTTAGGGTTGCACCTGGTGCTATAAGTGCCTGTTGGAAATACAAATCAAAATGTTGTTACAACTCAACAAAAAAAATCAAATAACATAATTTTTAAAATGAGCAAAAGACTTGAGTAGACATTCCTCCAAAGATGTACATGGTCAACAAGTACATAAAAGATGCTCAGTGTCACTCATCATCAGGGAAATGCAGATCAAAACCACAATGATGTACGACCTCACGCTCATTAGGATGGCCACTTTAAAATAATAAAAATACAGAAAATAATCAGTGTTGGCAAGTATATGGAAAAACTGGAACCCTTTGGAACCCTTGGGCACTGTTGGTGGGAATGTAAAATGGTAAAACCAGTAGGGAAAACAGTAAGGTGGTTCCTCAAGAGATTAAAAATTGAACTCCCATATAATCCCACTTGTGGGTGTATATCCACAGAATTAAAAGCAGGGTCTTGATACTTTTGCACAGCCACGTTCATAGCATCATTATTCACAGTATCTGAAGGATGGAAGCAACCCAGATGTCTGACAAATGAATGAATAAACATGTGGTATATACATACAGTGGAATAACATTTAATCTTAAAAAGGAACGAAATTCTTTCACATGCTACACCATGGATGAACCTTGAGGACATTATGCTAAATGAGGTCACAAAAAGTCAAAGACTGTATGATTTTTATCTAAAATAGTCAAATTCATGGAAACAAAGTAGAATGGCAGTTACTGAGGTCTCGTGGTAAGGAGAAAGATCTGTGGTTTAATGGGTATCAAGTTTCACATTTGCAAGATGAAAAAGTTCTAGCGATCGGTGTCACACCAGTATGAATATACTTGACTCTAGAGAACTGTACACTTAAAAATAGTTAATATGGTATCGTATGTGTATTAACCACAATTTTAAAAAGTATTGTGAGGGGGTGTGTGTGAGAGTAATTGCACTAAAAGTCCAAATAATTGGCTTCCCTGTATCTCCTCTATTCTGTAACTTCTCACATGGACTCTGGCCTTCGTACATCAAGTACAGTCAAAAAGATGCTATATGACTTCTAAGGCCTGGTCACAAAAAGGATACAGTTTCTGCCTTGCTTTGTTTATTCATCTGGGGCACTCACATTTGGGACCAAGCTGGAATGCTATGAGGAAGCCCCAAATAGCCAGTGTGGAGAGATGCCATGGAAAGATCCCTGTGGAGAGAACTGAGACCCTTTAGTTGACCCCTTAGCCAGCGTCAACTGCACCAGAAAGATACATGGGTGGCAAAAAAACACTGAAGAGACATTCAGCATCACTAGTCAAAAGAAATGTGCAAATTAACTGCAATAAAATATCACTACCTACAAAAACTAGAATCACAAAAATTAAAGACTGAACATAGCAAGTGCTGGGAAAGATGTGAAAGAACTAGAACCTCAAACGCTGCTGAAGGTAATGAAGATGGTATAAGCACTTTCTGAAAAAGGCAGTTTTTTAAAAGGTTAAACATATACAATGTACACCTTCCATATGCTCCATCTGTCTGTACCCAAGAGAAAAGAAAACTATATCCTTACAAAGATTTGTGCATGATTGTTCACAACAGTTTTATTTATAATAGTAAAAAATGGGGGAAACCCCCAAATGTTCAGTTATCAACATATATTGTATATTCATAATGGAATACTACTCCATGATAAAAGAATTAACTAAAAAATGGGATACCACTGTTCTCATATTAGAATGGCTTATGTCCAAAACACTGACTACTATAAACATTAGCAAAGATGTGTATCAAGAAGGAACTCTTATTAATTGCTGGTGGGAATGCAAAATGACACAGTCACTTTGGAAGACAGTCTGGCAGTTTCTTGCAAAATAGTCTTAGTACAAAATCCAGCAATCACACTCCTTGGTATTTACCAAAAAGTTGAATACTTGTGTCCACACAAAATCCTGCACATGATGGTTTATAGAGGCTGTATAATTGCCAAAACTTAGAAGCAACTAATATGTCCTTCAATAGGTAAATGGATAAACTGTAGTACACCCAGACGGTGGATTATTATTCAGCACTGAAAAGAAATGATTAAGCCACAAAAAGACATAAGGGCAACTTAAACGCACTTACTAAGTGAAAAAAGCTAGTCTGCAAAGACTTATAATGTATTATTTTATCTATATGGCATTCTGGAAAAGGCAAAGCCCTAGAGACAGTAAAAATATTGGTAGTTGCCAGAGGTTCGGGGGATGGAGGGATGAATATGTCACATATTCATGAAATATGCTTCAAGCACAGGGTATTTTTGAGAAAGTGAAACAATTTCATCTGGTGCTGTAATCGTGAATACATGACTGTGCATTTGTCAAAACTCTTAGAACTGTACAACATGAAGTTCAGTTCAGTTCAGTCATTCAGTCGTGTCCGACCCTGTTTGACCCCATGAACCACAGCACGCCAGGCCTCCCTGTCCATCACCAACTCCCAGAGTCCACCCAAACTCACGTCCATTGAGTGGGTGATGCCATCCAACCATCTCATCCTCTGTCGTCCCTTTCTCCTCCTGTCCTCAATCTTTCCCAGCATCAAGGTCTTTTCCAGTGAGTCAGCTCTTCGCATCAGGTGACCAAAGTATTGGAGTTCCAGCTTCAACATCAGTACTACCAGTGAACACCCAGGACTAATTTCCTTTAGGATGGACTGGTTGGATCTCCTTGCTGTCCAGGGGACTGTCAAGAGTCTTCTCCAACACCACAGTTCAAAAGCATCAATTCTTCAGTGCTCAGCTTTCTTTATAGTCCAACTCTCACATCCATACATGACCACTGGAAAAACCATAGCCTTGACTAGATGGACCTTTGTTGACAACACAAAAAGTGAATCTTAATGTAGAATAATGGATCAATAATGGGTCAATATTGATTCATCAATGTACATCAAATGTACCACATTAATAAGGGAGAATGAGGACATAGAAGAGGGGAGTATATGAGAACTCTGAAGAACTACAGCTCATTTTTTTCTGTAAAACTGCAGCTTTCTCTAATATATTAGCTAATAGAAAAAGAATGAAATATTGATACACACAAGACAGATAAATGTCAAAAATAATTATGCTGAGTAAAAGAAACCAGACAAAAATTACATACTGTATGTATGATTCTGTTTATATAAAATTCCAGAAAATGCAAACCAATCTATAGTGATAGCAGATCAGTGGTTGCCTAGGGACAGGCATGGGTGCTGGGGGGTGAGGGAGAGGTGTAGGGATAAATAGGAGGGAGCGAATATGAAGAGGATCATTATTTTGATTGTGGTGATGGTTTCATGGGTGTATACATAGGCATGTTAAAACTTGTCAAGTTGTGTGCTGTAAACTTGCAGTTTGTCAGTTTTCCCTCAATAAAGTTGTTTTTTAAAGGCCAAGCCAAAAAGGAACCCAACCATGTATTAATTCCCATGACACTGTAGTTGTTTATAGGCCAGTTTGAATGACCTGGACCACATTCCACTGATCCTGGCTGGGCTCACTCAAGCAACTGTGGTCAAATGGCTGGGTGCCTGGGAACTGACTAATCTAGAGGACCATGGATAGGAAGGTTCCATAAAGGAAGGCCCTTATCTCCCACATCCTACAGCAGACCAGCCTGGGCATACTCTCATGGTGATGGCAGTTGTCTACAAGAGGAGCACGTTTTAAAGCCTCTCTTTGTGTCAAGTTTCTTGTTCCATTGTCCCAAAACAAGTCACATGTCCAAGTCCAGACTCAAGTGTGTCAAGAGATGGGAACCGTGGGGCAAAAGGCCATGTTTGACAGGGCTACGGGGATGCTTTTAATGACTGTTAATGCAAGTCTGACCTAGGGCCAGACATCCTGGAATGTGAAGTCAAGTGGGCCTTAGAAAGCATCACTACAAACAAAGCTAGTGGAGGTGATGGAATTCCAGTTGACCTATTCCAAATCCTGAAAGATGATGCTATGAAAGTGCTGCACTCAATATGCCAGCAAATTTGGAAAACTCAGCAGTGGCCACAGGACTGGAAAAGGTCAGTTTTCATTCCAATCCCAAAGAAAGGCAATGCTAAAGAATGCTCAAACTACCGCACAATTGCACTCATCTCACACGCTAGTAAAGTAATGCTCAAAATTCTCCAAGCCAGGCTTTAGCAATATGTGAACCGTGAACTTCCTGATGTTCAAGCTGGTTTTAGAAAAGGCAGAGGAACTAGAGATCAAATTGCCAACATCCGCTGGATCATGGAAAAAGCAAGAGAGTTCCAGAAAAGCATCTGTTTCTGCTTTATTGACTATGCCAAAGCCTTTGACTGTGTGGATCACAATAAACTGTGGAAAATTCTGAAAGAGATGGGAATACCAGACCACCTGACCTGCCTCTTGAGAAATTTGTATGCAGGTCAGGAAGCAACAGTTAGAACTGGACATGGAACAACAGACTGGTTCCAAATAGGAAAAGGAGTTTGTCAAGGCTGTATATTATCACCCTGCTTATTTAACTTATATGCAGAGTACATCATGAGAAACGCTGGGCTGGAGGAAGCACAAGCTAAAATCAAGATTGCTGGGAGAAATATCAAAGACCTCAGATATGCAGATGACACCATCCTTATGGCAGAAAGTGAAGAAGAACTAAAAAGCCTCTTGATGAAAGTGAAAGAGGAGAATGAAAAAGTTGGCTTAAAGCTCAACATTCAGAAAACTAAGATCATGGCATCTGGTCCCATCATTTCATGGGAAATAGGTGGGGAAACAGTGGAAACAGTGGCTGACTTTATTTTTGGGGGGTCCAAAATCACTGCAGATGGTGATTGCAGCCATGAAATTAAAAGACGCTTACTCCTTGGAAGGAAAGTTATGACCAACCTAGATAGCATATTCAAAAGCAGAGACATTACTTTGCCAACAAAGGTTCATCTAGTCAAGGCTATGGTTTTTCCAGTGGTCATGTATGGATGTGAGAGTTGGACTGGGAAGAAGGCTGAGCGCCAAAAGAATTGATGCTTTTGAACTGTGGTGTTGGAGAAGACTCTTGAGAGTCCCTTGGACTGCAAGGAGATCAGCCCTGGGATTTCTTTGGAGGGAATGATGCTAAAGCTGAAACTCCAGTACTTTGGCCACCTCATGTGAAGAGTTGACTCATTGGAAAAGACTCTGATGCTGGGAGGGATTGGGGGCAAGAGGAGAAAGGGACGACAGAGGATGAGATGGCTGGATGGCATCACTGACTCAATGGACGTGAGTCTGGGTGAACTCCGGGAGTTGGTGATGGACAGGGAGGCCTGGCGTGCTGCAATTCATGGGGTCGCAAACAGTCGGACACGACTGAGCGACTGATCTGATCTGATCTGAATGCAAGTAATCTGTCATGTACCTGAACAATGTTTTAATTTATATTTCTTTAATCCTGTTAGGAAGGTACTTTTGTTCAAAGACTTTTGTTGTTGTTCAGTTGCTAAGTCATATCCAACTCTTTGTGACACCATGGATTGAAGCACTTGAGGCTTCCCTGTCCTTCACTATCTCCTGGAGTTTGCTCACACTCATGTCCATTGAGTCAGTGATGCTATTTAACTGTCTCATCCTTTGCTGCCCTCTTCTAGAACATTTTGCCTTCAATCTTTCCCAGCATCAATTTTTTTTCCAATGAGTTGGCTGTTCACATCAAGTGATCCAAGTATTGGAGCTTCAGCATTAGTCCTTCCAATGAATATCCAGGGTTGATTTCCTTCAGGATTGACTGGTTTGATCTCCTTGCTGTCCAAGGGACTCTCAAGCGTCTTCTCCAACACCATAGGTCAAAAGCATCAGTTCTTCAGTGCTCAGCCTTCTTTATGGTCTGTCACATCTGTACATGACTACTGGAAAAACCATAGCTTTGACTGTATGGACCTTTGTTAGTAAAGTGATGCTTTTGCTTTTTAATACACTAAGTTTGTCATAGCTTTCCTGCCAACGAGCAAGTGTCTTTTAATTTCATGGCTGCAGTCACCATCCACAGTGATTTTGGAGCCCAAGAAGATAAAATCTGTCACTGTTTGCACTGTTTCCCTGTTTGCCATGAAATGATAGGACCGGATGCCATGGTCCTAGTTTTTGAATGTTGAGTTTTAAGCCAGCTTTTTCACTCTCTTTCACCCTCATCAAAGAGGCTCTTTATTTCCTCTTCACTTCCTGCCATTAGTGATATCATCTGCATATATGATGTTAATTTCTATTAACCTCAGAAATGTTAATTTTTTATATATAATTTGCAATTCCTTTTACTCCCTTATTGAATGTAATTTAGCTATTGATTTTTGTAGCAATTCTTTGTATGTAGAAATAGTAAGGTTTTTGTGACTTTTGTCAAGTCTCATGTTCTGTTAACATTTCTTTTGCTATTTGTTTGGTTTCAAGAATGTTTTAAATAGTTTAACTTCTAGCAAATCATGGTTAAATGTTTTATTTTGATTCACTGGTTATATAAGTTGAATTCCTACCTCTAGCTAGGATAGGTCTATTTTTCTGTTCCTTCTAATTAGAACTGTTTTTAAAAACATTGTACTCTGGACTATATTTATAATGTTAACCCCAGAATCAAATTCAGTTTTATAGCTGAGGTAACAGAGGTTTAGAGACAGTTTTGTCTAAGGTCAAGCAGAGAGCAAATGGAGGCAGGCTTGAATCTCACTTCCTCTGACTTAAAATTTGAGTCATGAAACTGTATCAAGGTAAGAACATTTGGCTTAGTGATAAAAATCTACACTTTCAGGCAGAATGTACTTTCCACTTTTCTGTTTTTCCTCCTCTCCTCCTCTTCCTCCCCTTCCTTTTCGTTTCTTCCTCCTCCCCCCACTTACTCATTCTCCCCTTATTCTTCAGCATAGGTCACCTACCTTTAAGTAACTATTCTTTTATTAACTTAATAATGTACCTGGCACTGAGCTGGGTGCTAGGAACTTAAAGATGACAATGCAGATCTTACCCTTAGATCACAGAGGCTGTAAACAGGTAAGTGCAATATGGAAAATCCTTCTATTTTAAATGTTTACTAATCTGACAGGTTATATGCTGTAAGATATTTTGGTGGGTTTGCTGTTAACTGGAAGTCTTTATGACTGAATGGCTTCAAAATTCATTTAATGAATCTTAGTACATGTATATTTAAAAATCCATTTATAATATATATAATATAAAATATATTTTTGTTGATTTTTGCTTTCTATATGTTTGTTTCTGTTTAATTTGCAGGATGTTTCTGTGTCCTGTGGTAGCCCCATTGTTCTGTTATCTGTTTTCCAGAGGGTTCATTCTTCTTCACTTTATTATCATGATTGTGTAACTCACTTGGGATTTGAATTTACTGAGGAAGTTTATCTACATTATCTCTGATTCTTTGTTCCGATTATATGAGTTAGCTCTTAAAGCTTCCTTAGTGTTCTTGCTCCTTATTCATGTTTAGGAGTTTTAACAGGCAGTGTATTTGGCTTTCTACAATCAATATTTCCTTCTAAGTCTCCTTGATAATAAGTAAAACATACTTTGTGCTTGGTGGGAAGTCTTAACTCTGTGGCTGTCTTCTCCAAATTACTGTCAACTTCTTCCCTCCAATGTTTCCATACTTTTTCACTGAATCCATGTCTTCCTTCTGCTTTTTGAAGTTTGTTTCTTTTCTCTTTAAATCTTAGTTTAAATCTTGAGTATGGGATGTTTGTGACGTTTGGGTGACTGATACTAGAAGGAATCACTTTAAGCTGAACTCTACAACCTGACTGGAACTTCTAGGTAGACTCCAAACTCAAGGTTCCCTAGCTTATTTTTTTTCTAATGGAAGAGTAATATTGATTGTGATATTAATTACAGAAAAATTACAAAAATCAGAAAAAGTTTAAAGAACAAATTGTGTATCATCCATAATCTTAGAACCCAGACATAAACACTTTAAACATATATTCTAATAGGACTTTATATACATGAGAATTTTTTTTTACATAATTAGAAGAATTACTTTATATCTTGCATTTTCCTCACTCAACACAATAATGTGAGATTTCTTCCATGTCATTAAAAATCTTTGAAAATATGCTTAGTGACTAAGATTCTATAACATGGATGTACAGTAATTTAGTCTTGTGTCACTGAACATTTTGGTTTCCAATATTTGACATTATAAATGACACTGTAATTAATAAGCCTTATTGCTCATAAACTTTTGTTCCTGTCTTGGATTATTTCCTTAAGATAGAGTTTTGGAATTGAAATTGCCAAGTTAAAGGATATGAACCTCTTCTCCCCTTTTTATTACAAAAGTCATGATATGCTGAGAACAAATGACACAGGGCAAAGTGAAATGTATAAATCCAAGGAATCTCATCTTCAGCCTCTTAGTCTCAGTCTCCAGGCAGCCACTGGCTGACATTCAGTATGCATGCACAAATAGGTATGCTATTTTTTCCCACATGATTCTGATCATATTTACTCTCCTTATCCAACTGTCCAGCATCACTTACTAAATAATCTTTCTTTTCCTCACTTTTCAGATTCTAAATCTCCTTCTGAATAAGGAATAGGGGTCCATTTTGGATGACTCCAATCTATTCAATTGATCTTTTGACCTAACCTAAACTTTAATATCAACTGTTCATTTTTTTTGAAGTTTTTATCTTAAAATCTGGTAGAGCTAGCCTCATTTATGACTCTGAAAATGTTAAAACTCATGATACACACTGCCAAATTACTTTCCAGAATTATGAGTTTACACTGGATCCTTGCTAGTACTATTATCTTTTAGAAATTCTTTGCCAAAAGTGATTGAAAATGCTTATTTCTCTAACATTAATGAGTTGATTTTTGTGAAATATCTGTTTACAACCTTTTTTTCAAGCTTAACTGACATTTTTAAACTGATATTATGAAATTTTATATATGTATACATAATCAAATTGCCAACATCCGCTCGATCATCGAAAAAGCAAGAGAGGTCCAGAAAAACATCTATTTCTGTTTTATTGGCTATGCCAAAGCTTTTGACTGTGTGGATCACAATAAACTGTGGAAAATTCTGAAGGAGATGGGAATACCAGACCACCTGACCTGCCTCTTGAAAAACCTGTATGCAGGTCAGGAAGCAACAGTTAGAACTGGACATGGAACAACAGACTGGTTCCAAATAGGAAAAGGAGTATGTCAAGGCTGTATATTATCACCCTGCTTATTTAACTTACATGCAGAGGACATCATGAGAAACGCTGGGCTGGAGGAAGCACAAGCTAAAATCAAGATTGCTGGGAGAAATATCAAAGACCTCAGATATGCAGATGACACCATCCTTATGGCAGAAAGTGAAGAGGAACTAAAAAGCCTCTTGATGAAAGTGAAAGAGGAGAGTGAAAAAGTTGGCTTAAAGCTCAACATTCAGAAAACTAAGATCATGGCATCTGGTCCCATCACTTCATGGAAAATAGGTGGGGAAACAGTGGAAACAGTGGCTGACTTTATTTTTGGGGGGTCCAAAATCACTGCAGATGGTAATTGCAGCCATGAAATTAAAAGACGCTTACTCTTTGGAAGGAAAGTTATGACCAACCTAGACAGCATATTAAAAACAGAGACATTACTTTGTCAACAAAGGTCCATCTAGTCAAGGCTATGGTTTTTCCTGTGGTCATGTATGGATGTGAGAGTTGGAGTATAAAGAAAGCTGAGCGCCAGAGAATTGATGCTTTTGAACTGTGGTGTTGGAGAAGACTCTTGAGAATCCCTTGGACAGCAAGGAGATCCAACCAGTCCATCCTAAAGGAGACCAGTCCTGGGTGTTCATTGGAAGGACTGATGTTGAAGCTGAAACTCCAATACTTTGGCCACCTGATGTGAAGAGCTGACTCATTTGAAAAGACCCTGATGCTGGGAAAGATTGAGGGCAGGAGGAGAAGGGGATGACAGAGGATGTGATGGTTGGATGGCACCACTGACTGATGGATATGAGTTTGAGTAAGCTGTGGGATTTGGTGATGGACAGGGAGGCCTGGTGTGCTGCGGTTCATGGGGTCGCAAAGAGTCGGACACGACTGTGCGACTGAATTGAACTGAATGTCTAACAATGTATACATACCTTTAATGTTAAAAACATAAAGTTCTTTGGCATATTTATTACCAATGCATTTTCCAATTTGTCATATGTTCTTCAATTATATGCTTTGTTGTATAATAAATTTTATTAAACAAATTCAATCTTTGTAATTGCTTTTACTGTTCAAAACATCCTTTCAATTAACTCCTATGGTGAAAATTACCATTATGTGTTTGAGAGATAAAGTTATTTGGAAACATAAATCCTTTAATTGTTAAAAAATATACAGTATGCCTAATTAGTAATAATGAGAGATGCCACTTATCAGATGCATTGAATGAGCTAGATTTTGGGATTTACTCACTTAAAAAAATAACTTAGCCAAAATCAAACAGCTCATTTCTCTGTACCAATTACTGCTTCTAAGTCACTCTACAAATTAACAGTAATATTAGCAATTCATGTAACTTTCCTCACTTAAAACAAAAAACTTCTTATTTGATCAAAAGAGTCATAGAACTGTTTATTATATGTGCACTGATTAAAAGAAAGCCATGAATCATCACATTCTTTTAAGGTTTGCATAATCTTCTAGGAAAGCATACTTCACTTTTAATGCAGTTTCTTCTTGGTTGCAAATTTGTATTTTATACTTGTCAATGATTAAACAACTCTTTAGTGCTTGTATTAAGAACTCTTTACCTATAATAAACCACTTGAACTTGCTAGACATGAAATTCCCTATTCTACCATCCCCACTTGGAAAAGTGCTTCCAAGAATGGGCAACCATACTCTCCTGAAAAATAGGAAACAAGACTGAAGGCACCTGGGGTCGAACTGAGCATACAAATAGGCATGTATCAGGTTGGCTTGAACTGAGATACAGTAGTTTCAGTAACAAAGGTGTTGTCCCCTGTCTTCAGATCTTCTTCCTCTTGGGTTTGTAGAAGAGACCTTCAAAATAAAAAGTAAAGAAAAGCATGTTTTCCCCTGCAAAGTTCTGTTTCTTTTTCTCATATCTAGTTAACAAGAAAGAAAATTTAAGCTATTTTTTATTGTGGTAAAATATACATAATATAAAATTTACCACTTTAAGAACTTGAAAGTGTACAATTCAGTGGCGTTAAATACATTTACATTGGTGTATGACCACCTCCAGAACTTCTGCATCGTCCAAAATGTAAACTTTATACTCATTAAACAAGAACTGTTCATGACCCCCTTTCTTCCGACTCCCGTTATCTCCCCTTCTGCTCTGTCTCTATGAATTCATGTACCTACCTCATGTAAGTGCACTCAGACGACATCTGTCCTTTTGTCTCTGGCTTCCTTCACTTAGCATAATGTCTTCAAGGTTCATACATGTTGTGGCACCCATCAGAATTTCATTCCTTTTTAAGGTATATGTCACAGTTTGGTTGTCCATTCATCCACTTGGCTTCTTTCCACCTTTTGACTGTTGTGAATAATGCTGCTGTGAATATTTGTGTGCTCAACCAAGTAAGGTCTTAAACTGCAATGGAACGCTGTGTCCTCTTCCCATTTCACCTCCTCTGTGCCTCTCTTCCAGTCCAGATCTGAATCCCTCCATGTGGTTGACTGTTGCTGCATCAGTCTCACAGGGTGTAAGGAGAATTTTTTTAAAAACCCCACTTTACCTTTACCCTTTCTTCCTTGGCTGAACTTTGTCCAGTCAGGTTTATTTATAAACCATGAAAAGCTCATTAACATGATCAAGCATTTCTGCAAGCTCTCTTCTCCCTTTTGTTACTGCAGGAAGGCACTCGGCAGGGATAAGATTGTGAAACATGGCTGAGGATAAAAGCAAGAGAGATTCCATTGGATTAAATGCGAAGGAAGGCCAGACCAACAACGGGTTTGTACAAAATGAAGACATCCTGGAAACCAACCTGGACCCAAGCAGCCCAGCAGTCGGGCCACAGCACAACACCGTGGACATCCTTGGCCCCGGGGAGCCCGACGTGAAGGATGTCCAGCCCTACGCTGGGATGCCCAAAGAGGTGCTATTTCAGTTCTCGGGCCAGGCCCGCTACCGGATACCGCGGGAGGTGCTCTTCTGGCTCACCGTGGCTTCCGTGCTCGTGCTCATTGCGGCCACCATAGCCCTCATTGCCATCTCTCCCAAGTGCCTGGACTGGTGGCAGGCGGGACCCATGTACCAGATCTACCCAAGGTCTTTCAGGGACAGCAACAAGGATGGGGACGGAGATCTGAAAGGTGCGCGCCTTGAGACTTGGGGCAGGGGGGGATGAGGTTGGTTTAGGGCTCTTCGTCCTGGAAGCTCATTATGCCTGGGCTGTGCGGTAATAAGCACATTCCACCCAGTATGACTGATGATGCCTTTCTCCTTGTTTATGATATTTTAAAAAGCCACTCAGCAGAACCCAGCAATTCTTAGCATATGATGAAAGGATACTTGCTGGAGCCCTTTGAGCCCCCAAAGGGCTGTTAGGTTTATTGCCCAGTAGGAACTTTTGCATAGTCATCTGATCTAACTTCCTGCATGAGCAAGTTTCCTCCTGAAATGTGTCCTGCTTCTGTGCACTTTAGAGTTGGTCATCTCAGAGTGACTGTTTAGAATCTTTAGAATCCCTTTTCCAGGGTGCACAGTGGCTAGTTTGATAATCTGGCAGAGAGATTCTGATTAATGAGCAAAGCATACTTCATTATTTTAGAAGAAGATTAAGTGATATCTTTAAAATGTATAGACTGAGTCTTTAAAAGCTTAAATCTTGAGAAATGAAGAAAAGGTATAGTGTGGGTTGGTCATTAGTTGAATTAAAGATTATTAAAAAAAATATCCATCTTAATAAAGAAAGAAATATTTTTAAAGATATGCTAATAATTTCCTAGTGTGTTATGTATGGGATGGCCTTACTATTTATTGCTCAAATGAGGACACAAACCAATTGCAGAAAACTGTCCCAGGCAAATTGGTTGATATGGTTACCCAGTTAAGGGAAACAATAAGGAATGAATAAACTAATAAGATAATTTTTGATAATGCTATTTGGCTTGAAGAAGACAAAATAATGATTTAAGAGTATGGGATAGAGAAGGAAATGGCAACCCACTCCAGTGTTCTTGTCTGGAAAATCCCAGGGACAGAGGAGCCTGATAGGCTACAGTCTGGTGGGTCGCAAAGAGTTGGACACCACTAAGCAACTGAGCACACACGAATGTATTGCGTAAAGCTCTAGATGCCTGATATATAATAGCTTGCTGAATTGTTTGTTTTTGGCTAGTTGCTTGGCTCCCTTCCTGGTGCTTAGTATTCCTCTTTTCATTGCTGTAGAGTCTGTAAGGCCCTCCATTCTGCAGCCCCTTCTTCTGGCTTACCGAGAAGGCCCCAGTCCAGCATTCTAAAAGGTGGCTTTCCTTGCACACCTCCTGTAACAGGTCACCCACTACTTCCTCAATTAGTGGACAGCTTAGACTCAGAAACTGCAACCTTTGAGACTGTAGTTGTTCTAGAATACAGTATATAAGGATAGATTTGATAGAACTGTGTGGTCAAGGCCTGCACCTTACACGAAAATGTCTGAATACATCAGGGAGTCCTCACAAAACTATTAGGTTGGTACGAAAGTAATTGAGGTTTTGCATTGTTGAATTTTGCTTTTTGATATTGGAATACATTCTTAAATAAATGTGATTATGTTACACATCAAAAAGAAAAGCGTATAGGAAGTGGTAATGAGCTTAGTCGAACTTTAAAATGCTTCAAACACACTCCTAAAATCTTCAGCTTTCTTTAGTAAACCAATAAAAGACTTCTTCTTCACACTCATACAATTTTTCTCTTAAAAATCATCCTGCATCTTAACTAATTAAAATATTATCTGACCTTTAAGATGCAGTTCAAACCCACTTCCTTCATTAATCTGTTTAACCTCCTGATCAGAGGGGGCGCTACCCTCCCCAAACTCTTTCAGGGTTTTGGATGGAGCGGCACCTCTGGTGCTTTGGTGTAACATATCTGGGTGACTTTCCTTCCAACCCCTCAGCCCCTAGCATGATCCTATCGCCTGCTGCTGCTTACAAAGTAAATGCTTTGCAAAGTGATGTTTTGATGGAATAAAGCCAAAAACCCTATAGCCCTAAAATATACTGCCTACTTCCTGGCCCTCCCTCTGTAATCTCCTTCTAAATTCCCTGCGCAAAGGGCAACTTCTAATCACCTCTCACATTTGTCATTTCCCATAACTTTTCCTTGAAGGACCGGCTGCTTCCTGTAATTAATAGGTATTTTTTCTAGAGGTTGAGAGGATTTTGTTCTAATTTGAAGAAAATGTTCCAGGTTTCAGTTTAGACTATTGCTTTCTGTCCCCTGGAATGTGGACATGGGAGATCTTTTGTTACTCTGTGTCCATTTGGCCTCTTCGTTTTAATCATCCTGTTCCTTTGTGCTTATTCTTGATATAAATCAAAATTTTGACTTTAATCTGAGTTAAATAAAAATTCTTTTGTTGCCTGTTGATACTCCAGGAGGTCTCACAGCCATCCACGGAAGGGAACTGAAGTATAGTCAGGACACAGATAAGCAGCCTGACTCCTGCTTTGGCCTCAGCGGCTTCTGACAGGGGTCCCACAGGAAGTTACTGCAGACCGAGTACTAAACTCGGACTCTGCATTTAGGACTCTGAACTAGAAGCACTTCCCCCCACTAACTGCTAATTATCCTACGGGGTCCCAAGTACAAGAGTTTCATTCCTATGTCTCTTTTCATCTAAGTCTAAAGTTCTCTTCTGTATAAATGCTTGACTTCATCGCTGTCCAAAGGAAATAGAATGTGGACCACATAGGTAATTGACAGTTTTCTAGCAGCCATATTAAAAAAGTAAAAGAGAAACAAGTGAACTTAATTTGAATAATATACTTTGTTTAATCCAACATATCGACTATCATTTCAACATACTGTTGTTGTTCAATCGCTCAGTTGAATCCAACTCTTCACGACCCCATGGATGCAGCATACCAGGCTTCCCTGTCCCTCATCATCTCTGCAGTTTGCACAAGTTCACATCCATTGAGTGATGCCATCCAACCATCTCATTCTCTGTTGCCCTCTTCTCCTTCTGCCTTCAATCTTTCCCAGCATCAGGGTCTTTTCTAATGACCAGCATCAGGATCTTTGTAACATATAATCAATATAAAAATATAAATGAGCTATTTTACATTATTTTTTGTCATACTGGGTCTTCAATGTCCAGTGTATGTTTTACATTTTCAACACACCTCGGTTTAGACTAGTCACATAGCAAGTGCTTGATAGCCACATGGCAAGTGGCTACACACTGGACAG